>NC_059140.1:44383572-45073625 GCF_020740605.2 Lemur catta
TAGCTCACAGCAACCTCAGACTCCTGGGCTTAAGCGATCCTACTGCCTCAGCCTCCCGAGTAGCTGGGACTACAGGCATGAGCCACCATGCCCAGCTAATTTTTTTGTATATATATTTTTAGTTGGCCAGATAATTTCTTTCTATTTTTGGTAGAGACGGGGTCTCACTCTTGCTCAGGCTGGTCTCGAACTCCTGACCTCGAGCGATCCACCCGCCTCGGCCTTCCAGAGCTAGGATTACAGGCGTGAGCCACCGCGCCCGGCCTGTAAGAATATATTAAACACATATTTATTGCAATATTGATCATAGTGGCAAAAATGGCTACCAAATTGATAACTATGATTTGGGGTAAATTAGATAGCTTAAATTAAAGCATAACTATACCACGGTTATGTGGCCATTAAATACAATGTATTAGAATTATACCAGTTGACATGGGCTATTTCTACAATGTATTGTTAAATGAGAAATGAGTCAGTGAAGTATAAAACATGTGATTTCATTCTTACACAAGCTTGTAAACACATCCCTCTCTGTGTGTAATTGTATTAATACATAGTTAAGTAGGGAATGAGATAGGGTGCAAGATTTCTAACACTAATTTCGTGGAAAGGTTGACTGACATTCAGTTAGAAGTAGTTAATATGGTATAACATATTAATACTACCACCGTGACAGAGATGAAGTATGGCACAATATCTTTGGCATTTGAACCTTGAAACTAAACTATATACAAACCCCAACTTTATGACTGGTGAAGTATGTGGCTTTTGGTAATTTATTCAATCTCTCCATGCCTCTGTTTCATCATCTATAAAATATGGGAGATAATAATAATACCTATTCTCTAAGAATGTTGGAAAATTAAATGTATCAATAAACACACTGCCCATGCAAGTCAGTCATTAATACTGATACTGTTAATTTTGTGATTGTTTATATATGTATATGTATATACTTAAAAATAGAACATTTAATTTCATATTAAAGATACAAGAGATACAAATCGTAATATTTAATACTGCAATTCTGGAATTTACAACTTAATTTTGAAAATATGGTATCAGGAATTTTAGGTTCCCTTTGATAAGCTACATAATTAGGATAGATAAAATTCATCATTGGAATGTAAAGAAAGTATATATTTTAATCTTGGTCTGAATAAACAACAGAATTTGTAACTAATAGTCTTGTGTTAGTCCTTACTTTGCCATTTATCATATGTCTAACATCTAGCAAATTACATTAACTACCCAAGATTTAACCTTCTTGTTAGTGGGAAGAGTAACTATTATCTTCTATGGTTGTTTTAAGATTTAGATATAATCTCTATAAGGTACTGACCATGACAAGTGAGGAGAGCACCTTTAGTAAATAATTTTATTACTTATGATTTTAAAATCTATAAAGAACACAAAACAAGAATGTGAGTTTGTAGAATAATAAATGGTGTCCTTTGTAGTGATCTTGGAGAACATAGAGAATCAGAGAAATATGTGCATGAATCAGCCAGTTCTAGATATATCTGAACCTGCATATAGTACCAGGACTTCACCTATCAAAGCAAAAAAAATAAAAAAATCATCATCGTTAAATACTCTCAAAATAAATACATTTTCATAATAAAAATAAGTTTTAGAATCTATGTGTAATTCACTCTGTTTGAAATTAAAGTATTATTTCAAACCTTGCAGTTGCATTTTATATATAGCAAATATTATCTTCAAATAATGATGGAAAACCTATTATAAGTTCTTAAATATAACTTATTATTAGCTACTGTTAAGGATATATAGGAAAAAGTAATCAGTAAAAAACTGGTTATGATGAAATATTGATTTCTTAAACATATTTATGAAATATAAAGGCTAAAGTTTTTTCTTTATTTATTACTTCCTTCTAATTTATCATAAAACACTTTTAAGAAAAATTCTTACCAAAACTCTCTAAGATCCAGATAAATTTATTTTAAGTAATGACTCCTTGATGTTTCTGCTTCTCTTTACAGAAAAATTGATGTGGACAGATAATGTTTGAGATTTTCTACAAGTGATGAGAAAGAAAAGGGTGAATTTATATGGAAATGGATTCTCTAGAGTAAGGCTTAAAATTCATTTGCCCTAATTTGTTTTCTGATTGTTTACCTTACACATAAGATAATTGCTCTCTTGGTCTCAACAATTTATTTACATATTTTACATTCTTCTGAGATCCTCTAATGAATTTCTAAAATGACCTGCCAAACCTAGGTTTCCTTTCTTACATTATATTAGATAAAGTAACTAAACTGCCTAGCTAAAATTACTCAATAAATATTAGTTTTCCATCTCACTAACGTTCCAATTCATTCTTTTATGGATTGGAAGAATTTCATAAAATAATTCTATTCTTTTATGTTCTCTATGTCTCTTCTCAGTTGCTGCAGTAATCATCCAGAACAGAAGTAATGGAACCTCAGATACTTAACAATTGTATAAAAAGAATAAAGAAGTCTAGAGACAGTTATCAATAATCATTAAAATGTAATATTATTTAATGATCAAAAATAATTTCAAAGATTTTAAAGAAGCAGTTCTGGAAATGCATCAGTCAGAGCTGTCTTCATTATTAAAAGAATAATGCCTCCTCTGAATGGATAAAGGGCATGCCCTGCAGTCAGAAAAAAAAAATAGAGGCCTTTGTTCTGGCCTTGTTCTGGCTGAACACAGTTCCAGGCCAATGGAAAAAATGTGGTGAATAGAATAGAGATTGATTTCAGACCTATGGGTCCATGAATAAGATGCTTCTGTGTAAGGTACAAACTCCATAGATCTTTTGTCTTGTGGAATGGTTGTGAAATGAGATTCAAGAATGACTATAAGTGGCTCAAGAAAACATGTACTTATTTACAGGTAAGTGTAGAGGCAGGGAGCTGTTTGTTGATCAAGGTGTGGGGGGTTGGGCATGAGGTAAAGGTTCAAATTTTTTACGTAATCTGAGTACGGTGTATATCTTATATCCAAATATAGATGTGTAGTTTTCAGTTAGCCATGTTAGTCTGAAGTCATGAAGTAGAAACTGATTCTTACCAATAGTCATTTTAAACACAGCTGTTAGCCTTCCATTATTTAACTGGGCTACTGGTGTAGAACATATATTTTTTAAGGCTGAAGATTCCTCAAGTTAAAATATAAAAATTATTTTTATATTAAGACATCATGGAAGTTCTTTATAAATGACAAATGAATGGAATAGGAACTAAATTTGTCCCTGAATGTGAGAAACACATAAAAGTAGTTCTTTCTTAAAGAGGCTGACAGGCTTTTTAAAAATGAAAAAAATAACCATCATACCAAGGTTTTATTTTCCTATTTTTGTACAAATTCTGAAAGTAGGAAAAAGGTATACTAATGAGTCAGGAATAAATTAACAAGGAAAAATTTGTTTATTCTACATCTGAATCTGTTTTCATTATAAATAAAACTTGGTGAGTAATTTATACACTTAGCAGAATGTCCTGATGCTGACACTTTTCAGTGTTGTTAATAATAACAGATAGGGAACAATCACAGCACCATTTCTCTCTCAAATGCTGTGTTTCTGGTATCAAAAAAAAATAATTTCAGATAAATATTTTTATATTTTTCCTGCTCAGAAATATTTCCAAGTTTGTATGTCAGTTTTGTGCTAGATATATGTAAACTACTTTCTAAATAGATCCATAAATTCTAAGCATGTAAATGTAATTTTCTAAAATATATTTATAGTATTTGTTTTATGAACATTGCAAAAATATAATGTGAAGCTATCCTATACCAGTAATTCCTTTGTTATCTTATAAATATCTATAAAACTCACTGACATCTATATTTCTTTAGCTATATACAACTAATGTTACTTCTATAATCAGAAAAATATTGTCAAGCTTCTACTTCCTCATATTATGAAACAGGGACAAACATTAGATGATGCTCATTAAATTTTTCAGACAATACTGTAAAATTACATTGAATGTTCTACTTAACTCTGTGAAAAAGTGGTATAGCATTTTCAAATCTACTTATCTCTGTTGTATAGATTATGAGAAGCCTTAGGGTAGACACATTTTGTTTTGACTTAATATGAGCATTTCTGTCTAGATATAAAATATATGTTGATAAGAATATTTGCATTCATATATATAAAGTAAACAATACCTTAATGCTGATTTAGTTATTATTTTCTAATAATACAAGAGTCTTTCTTTGAATTCTTAAGTGTTATTTTCGAAGATGTATGATAAATCAGTTTTTAGATTTTATACATTATCTGCTTATAGTGACAATTCAAACATGTAGAATGTTTGCAACATGTTTCATGTTGTAAATTTTGACTCAAATTTTATTCATGGATGATACATATGTGCTTATGAATTAATGAAATGCAACTCATTTCTGTGCAGCCATTCAATTCTGTCATGGATGTTCAATCATAATTTGCATTCCTAAATAATCCTATTTAAGTATATGCATAATGAAAAGCATAACCATATGCATTCAAGTCAGATTTTTGAGTCATATTATTCTATAGGGAATATAAACTTGTTCTTTTTAAGGAAACCCAATTGCACAGAATTCTGAACTTAGGAAAAAGAATAAAGGAAGGAAAACTATCTTTAATTATATTTATATATCCTAACCATCTTCTCTCTTCTAGGTCTTGATTGAAACCCAACATTTTCAAATAGAAAAGTATCTGTTAATGTCTGACTAACATTACTTTAAAATTTTCACAATAAACAATTGAGTAAATATATAAGATGACAGCTAAATGTGTGGCTTTCTTTTCAGGGAAGAGCGGAACCAAAGATTCAAGATATTGGCACCATCTTCTAGTTCATGTTTTTACTGTTAATTAATTTTATATTGATCAGAGATGAAGACCTTGGCACTAAAATGCTTTATTTATTTAAATCTTCTCTAACATCACGCTGACTATTTACAATGTAACTTTCTTTTAAATCTGTATGCATATATGTGTGTATATAGAGAGAGACATATATAGCAAAAGCTATATCCATTGTTGCTGATTATTTACATCACCTTGTTCCTAGGTTGACATGGTTTCATATATCTATTGACTATTAGAAGTCCTTCTAAGAACTATATTGCTTAGGGAGACTTCCTGTATCCTAAGGCCAAGCAGTGGTTCCCAACCTTTTTAGCACCAGGGACTGATTTCATGAAAGATAATTTTTGCATGGCTGGGAGTGGGGGGCAAAGCTCAGGTGGTGATACTAGCAATGGAAAATGGCTGTAAATACAGATAAAGCTTTGTTAAGTTCCCCCTCCCCATGCTCCTACTGCTGTATGATCCTCCTCCCTCTCTGCCCCCCTTTCCTAAGTTTCATGGGATACAATTTTTCCACAGAACAAGTGAGGGGTGGTGGGTGAGTGGTTGCGGCAGAGCCTTGTGGCCTGACTGGTCCGCAGCCTAGGGGTTGGGACTGCAGCTAAAGTATGCTATAACTTGTTTTAATACCTGCATAATTTGTTTCTTAAAGTTCTTTAAGCTGTTTATAATTTACTGACATTCATTTTTTCATAATATTCCATTAACACCTTTAATATCTTTAGTCACTATATTATCTTTCATTCCTTATTTCAACAGTTTTGTTCCCTGCAATTTTGCAGGCCATCTAAGAACTTATAATATGCTAGCCTTCTATTCCAGTCTTAGGGACACCATGATAAATTCCTAAATATCTCTGATATTTAAGATATTTAAGTATCCCTAAAACCAATCTGGCTCCTACTTGATCCATGTTGTTCTTTACAATTGCTACCTTGTCTCTGGCAGTTAAGTCCTGCTGCCCAGAATTCTGTTCTTCTGGGAACTCTTACCAGCATTTAAATCACATTGCTACTTTTAATGGTATTTAATAGTATCTCCCACTGTCAGCTATTACTGAGATTTTCAAGAATTTTTGTATTCCCTCTCCAATGCATCTGAGTGAAGTGGTGACAAAAAATAAAAACACTTCTATTTTTCAAAGACTTTGGATTTATGTCTCTGCATTAGGTAAAGAAGATTCTTGACCTTGTTTAATGTAGACCACAGTTTATTTTAATTTCCAGTAAACAACTTAGGCACACTGTTAGGAGGAGCCCTCACAGCTATTCATGTGGGAACACAGAGTTCTGTCTGATATTCTTGTAAGTAAAAGCACATCTTTCTGATCTAATGTTACAGAAACATTTTTTCAATTTGGACCTCAAAGATTTCTCTTATGCATTTTAGATACCATTACCACGAATGACTCAATACTTATTACTACTAGTAGTACTGGCAGTGTGTCCTGTATTACGCATTTCTATTTTTACATTTGTTTCCTTTGAGTCAAAATCATAAGATTATTGAAGAGGTTATTGAAAGATTATTGAAGAGTTTATTGAAGAGGTTAGTCACATAATGAAGCTGAACTATGTGGTGACAAAAGATAAATTCAGTTCTCTGGCAGTTAGTACCAATGTGCAGACATGTTTGATGCTGCATAACCTTTTCTGCCTTGCAGCTCAGAGTTTTCTTTGGGTTCGCACCTTCCTTGATTTCTTGGTTTCAATTTTGCTTCCATAACATAGTTCTCCTTTTGATCCAGATCTTGCATTTGATGATTCAGATTTTTAACTTGTATTTTTTAAGTGTTGCAATCCTCCAGGACACAATCTCTAGTTGCCCAATGGGTCACAAGTACCACATCTTGTTGTTGATTTTCCCTGACTGACAGAAAAAGAGCATTGGATTAAAGTTTTATGTGGATATGCAATTCTTAAATCTTATTTAGTACTTGGAGATAGTTTTTCTTGGCAATGTGAGTTTGCCAGATGTCCCTCTGTTAAATTATTCTTAAGGTCAAAGATATAGTTAAACTTAGATGGATTTGCTTGACTTTGATTTTAAAATAGCATTTTGATTAGTCTCCCTGTATTTCTATTTTCTATGCCCAGAAATAATCTTAGATTGAATTTACTACCCAGGAAGGCAAAGTCAGAAGTTGTCCTAATACAGCAAACCCCTGATAAAGGCCAGTGTGTCTTAGTCCATTTGTGCTGCTGTAACAAAATATCTAAGACTGGGTCATTTATAAAGAACAAACATATTTTCTCACAGTTCTGGAGGCTGAGAGGTCCAAGATCAAGGCCCTGGAAAGTTCAGTTGTCTGGTGAGGGCTGTTCTCTGTTTCAAAGATGGCACCTTGTTGCCATGTTTTCCTGAGGGAAAGTTTTTCCTGTGAAAGTTATGTCACATGGCAGAAGACTCAAGGGCAAGACAGCTGAAGGCTGTGTGAAGCCTCTTTTATAGGAGTCTTAATCCCATTCACTAGGGCAGAACCCTCATGGTTTAATTACCTTTTAGAGGTCCCACCTCATAATACTGTCACATTAGCTGTTAAGTTTCACAACCCGGGTTTTGAAGGGAACACATTTAAACCATAGCACAGCATTTCTAAATGGTATTGAACAATATACCCAAAAGACACAAACTGATTAACAATGCCTTTAGAGAGTTTTTAAATGCATTTTTAAAACAGTATTAAAAAGTTTACTTGGTCCCAACATTTTAAGGATGTACCTATTATACAGATCAAATACATTGAAATTTTATCTTAAGACAGAGAAAAAAAGAAGTAACACGATGCCTTCCAATAGCAACAAAAGCACAATTCTAAGTAATTATAATTCTTACTATATAAGTTGTTTATGATACAATTCCTTTTATCCGATGGAGTTATCTCTTGGGAATGTTTAGATTCTGAGTTATTTCATTCTATGTGTGAAGAACTCAGCAAGAATTCAGATGCTGTTCTAATAAGAGACTCTTGTTGATGTTTACTAATGCCTAAAATTTGAATGATGAGTCTGAGAGTAGCTGAAGCTTTTTGGATGTGGCTCCTTTTCATCCAGAGACCTATAAATTAAAAACAATAACTTATATGTTCACATACACCCATATATAATGGTCAGAGAAGAACAATGAAACTTGTGCATACATATTTGCAGCAATTACACTGGACACAATTGCAATGACATGTGAAATTCTACAGTGTATACTCGTATGAGGTTCTAATAAAAGTAAAGAATATGATTCTTCAGGAAAATGAAAACTCAAGCAAACATAAAGAAGTCCCAGTGCCCCAGTTGCAGCTCCTAGGGCCCTTTATTAATTGTAGGAAATGAGTTTTGTATTTGCACAGTGAGTTTCCAGGATACATCTGATATACATTAGTCACAGGAGCCAAGACTCAAGTTTACTGAGGGATCTTTTATATCCCATTAGTGACATAGTTAAAACCCTGCTCTATAATCAGTGAAAGTAGGTATTAATGACGGGTATATACATTTTCAGCAATAACGTTGACAAGCTACGCTTCCCATATAGGGAATTTTCAGACTTTAAACAACACAGTATATATCACTCTCTAGTAGATTTCATGCCTATCTTGTCCAAAAGATAAGTACTAGTGTTTTAGGCATTTCTGGATATCATTATAGAGCTGCCATAGATCATGTGCACATTAACCCTATCTGCTTCAATTAAAAAAAAAAAACAACAGTAGGATCATAGCAGTCACTGGTCCTGTAGGGCAAATATTTTCAGTTCTCCCCTGAAAAAGCACATGTACCTTCATTAGGGCCTATTTCCTCTTCCTGAGAGTTCCTTTCTATTGCATCATTCTTTATTAATATATTAATAATGTATATCCACCTTGTAAAAGGGGCTTTTGGATTGACTAAAAACACATAATTTATTATTTATTGATATTTTAATCTATATGCTGTAAATTCTTTTCAGTGGGTTAAATATATTAGATTAATTTTATGTTATATAACTTTACACAGCAAAAAGCTCTGCTGTATGTAACATTCGATTAATGAATGAATATGAATGTGTGTGCTGGATGGCCATTCTTTATAATTTATCCTGTATGATTTGTGCTTTCTACAATCTTTGAGGTGAAAAATAATGTGACAGCTCAATTTAGGCACTAAGTATAACAGAATGATGATACTGTGATAATCGGATGAATGAATGATGACCTGAGAACAGTCCAATAATTACGAGACAATGATAGGATGAATAATGTAAGTTCATTTTAATAACATTTAAGTACTAACTGTACAGGACATAAAACAATGAGAATACCCAGGAACATAGTTGTGGTTCTACTACAAATCTGAATAGCATATTTTTTCTTCTCTATTTTTACTCTGTTGCTATATAAACTTCCCTTTTGAATATGTCCTCCTGTGAACTGTTACATGGCTTCCATTAAACTACTTTTAATTGTGAATTTGAGAACCTTTAGGTAGAAGTGTTTATCATAGTTTCTTTTTTAGGGTTATGAGAAGTATCAAAACTATTTAACAGTCATAGTTAGAATGTAATACTTTTAGATTATTGTCAGTATTGTAACATTTTACATTTGTATATTGCTGTATGTTACACAAATATTTTCATACATAGGATAAATATCTTCCTGTTTAGAATAAAAAAATAAGGTTTAGCAACTAGACCAATGTACTAATTTGCAAAGGCTTTTATAACAAAGTCTTACTAACTGGGTGGCTTAGAACAATAGAAATTTATTGTCTCACAATCCTTCCGGCCAGAAGTCCAAATTCAAGGTGTTCATAGGGCTGTTCTCCCTGTGAAAGCAAGAAGGCAGGATCAACTCCACTCTCTCTCCTAGCTTCAGGTGGGAGGTGACTTGTGGCAGTCTAACTCCAATCTTCCCATGGTCTTCCCCTTTTGTGCCTGTTTACTGCCTCTCCCGGGTTAAGTTATCATATTTTGCTTTCTTAAAATGTTATGTTGTGATTTATGATAATATTTATAGCAGTTGATTTTATTTTTAACAAATATATTATCATATAATCTACCTGAATGACAGTTCAGTTTATGTGTGGTAAGGTGTAGAAACCATATGTGCTACTTTTTTGGATACCTATGGTAAAAGAATATTTTTATTTGTAAATGCATCTATGTGAAAATCTATATAATAATCTATATAATTATCCCTTTGGTAAAAAAATAAGATTACATTAAATCTGATTGTGTGAAAATCTAGAATTTAGAATAACTACATTTAAGTCCTCTATGGCATTAAGACTACTAAAAAAATTGGTTGAATGTGAGAAATAATTTCTGAAATCTTAATAATAGGCAAAGATTAACATGATATCAATTTGTCTTGATGATCAATAGTAGGACACTTAACATTGATGTGAATATGACTCCCCTATATGGTGCAACTCTCTAATGATGAAGAAAAGACCAATTTGAGGGCTGATTTGAGAAAGTTTCTAGATTGTGCTCAAAATGCTTCTTACTCCTACTGAGCACACTTGCTGCTATTAGCACTAATGTGTTACAATTTTTATAAATTATTTTACAAGAAACATTTGGTGCTGCTCATATCTTCTGTGACACTCACAAGAGGGAAAAATTAGCATCAATTCCTCATCCTATGAAGAAAACAAAATAAGAAATTTTTGCAAAGACATTCTATGCTTGTTTCAAATCAAGAACATGTTACTTTTTAATGCATTACTAATCTGGAGTAAAAATAGAAGAACAAAATATGTACCTAAAATAAAAATTCTTAGATAGTTATAGATATTTAGATTTAGAAGCAGCATTATAGATTGTATTCTTACCTTTAATAGATCATAAACTTCTCTGAGAATCTGAGAAAAACAATTAACCTTATTCTAGAATAATCTATATATACACTTTACAATACAGTTTTACAGAAAAGAGTCATGGACCTTATGGACTTTCTCAAGCCTATCATAGACCTTTACTAATTATGTACCACGTGTGTGTGTGTGCATGTGTATGCGTGTGTGTGCATGTGTGTGTGCACGTGTGTGTGTGCATGTGTGTGTGCATGTGTGTGTGTGTCTGTGTCTACCAAAAAACCCCACTCTGAACCAATGAAATGCCTTAATAAGACTTTTGAGGAAGCTGTAATTCAAGAACTTCAACACATTTTGAAACATAATTTTTAAGAATTATGGTGCAAATTCTAATTTCAGTATGAAAAATAGTATTTAATATTAGGTTTTTGTTCTAAAATCAATTTCTTAATGAGAAATCTACACAAAGGATCTAAGAACTATACTTGGATACTCTTATTCACTTACTGGAAGTATATACCATGTGGTATAAATGCAAATATACAAATTTTAAATACAAAATGAATAACCTTCTGCTATCATTGTATCCATTAATCCTAGAGTAATGATTAGCTCAGCACAAAATAGTGTCCTTCACAAAGAAATATTAGATAAAACTAATTAAGCTGTGCTGGTTCTAATTAGCAAATAAATTCTGCTATGACTGGATTTAAAAACAAAATAGGAAAGAGCAGAAGCACATTAAAACCTTGTTAAAAGAAAAGATATTTTCCCCCAGAGTAGATCAATAAATTATCAGATTATGATATTTTGACCTGACTTGCCCATGGTCAATTTTATCTGATTGGTGTTGAGTTAATCATCAAACAAAAATGTACTACTTAATAAAGCCAATTATACACAAGTAGGCTTTGAATAATTGAAAAGTGCAACATTTTAGAAAGTGTTAACTATAAAGGTAGCTTACTTAACTTTGCTTACCTGTTTTCAGGATCAGTAAATTAGTCATAACTATAATTTAATGATCATAAAGTACATTTTGTCCACTTACATACTATAAAAATAAGGAAATAAATATTAAAGTGCTATTGAAAATGCTCTTTGAATTGAACCATGGATTAAAAATGAATTTATGTAGGTTCTGCTGCTACTCTGAGCTAATTACCAGTGTCATTTCCATAATTATGCAGCACATTCATTTCACAGAGCAACACTTTAAATGAAAATAGCATAATTTAGCATACCCCCTTCACTAAACTGTATAGTTGAAAATACTCATGAATAAATTTTAAGGTATGTGAGTTCTTGGATCAGAAATGTCACAAAATGTCTGGGAAGTAAATATTAATATCATCAAATTACTTATTTTAAACAACTATTAGCTCATGATTTTATATAAGCCTTTATTTAAATTCAAAACAGTTAAATATTAGTGTAAATTTTTCTACTCTGAAATCTGTGATTATATAGATGAAAACTCAGTTTAATTTTAGGAGATATTGATTTACATATGAGCATCATGGCCTATATTTCAAGACAAACGCTTACTTTTTGGAAAGAACAAACTTTTTAAAGAAACTTTTAAGCTTGAGACTGACTTCCCATGTGACAGAAGAAGAAATAAAATAATGGATTCAGCATATTCTTCAGTAATTAACTTGGTAGTTCAGAAACGAACATTTCTTGTGCTGGGACAATAGGAACATAACTTCTGGAGAAAAAAGCAATATGCTTTGACATGTATTGTATTATTTAATCCTGAAATAATCTTGTCACATAGGAATGGTTATCATTATTTCACAAATAAAATATCAAACATTAGAGAGGTTATTTTATTTGTGGAGATAAATAAATAGTAGGTGCTAAACAGAGCTACATCTCAGCTCTTCAAATCTTGTGTGCTCCAAATACACAGCTTTGACATAATCCTGCCACTTCACTGAACATATTAAACATGTTTTCTGGAAAAATGTACACTGATATTTAAAAATTAACACAAAAGAGCTTAGCAGAGACTTAGGGGAAAGCAAAAAAAATAAATATTTAAATATATTGGGAAATAAAATTTGATTATCACCAACTCTCTTTGTTGCTCCCAGCTCCCCATGCTCTGCCCTCCAGTCTTCAGAACTGGAACTCATGAAATCTCATACACTAAACACCAACCCAGACTTCGGAACCCACCTGACATTTTTCAGGTTATAGTTATATAGCTCTATTAATGACAGTCCCTTTGTTCTATTTCCCAAGTTTGAATATCTGCTTGAATAGCCCAGCCAATTCTCCGGTTTCTCCTAGAGAGGGACCCCTTCTGTGTAATAACTAAACTTGCAATTCTGGAATGAAATCCCACTCCTGAGGCTTAGCCACTGTTCCCCACTGTCAGACCTCCCTGATGTTGCCCCTTTTATCTGAATCTCAGCATATTCCCTGCTTTCTAGTTCCCATTGGTATGTCACAAACACTTGCAGGGTATCCCTACTTGCTACACCCTTCCAAATATCTTGACATTTGAGGTTGCTTGCCATCTGGGCACTGGTCTTTTGTTGCCTTTTGCTGATCACTGTACTCATTAGATACCACGACTTTTTTTTAGTAAGTGATTCCAAATGAATTTAGTTAATAATAAACTATTCATTATATTTTGATTGAAGATAGGTTAAGTTCACAAGTCATTTCCTTTGTTGACTCTGATACATACTTTAATTTTTTTTTAATTTGGGGATTTTTGATAAACACAAATAGCATCATCTGTGACCAAGAATTCATGTAAAAATAACTTTGTCTCATTGATGTTGAGGTTTGCAATTCTGATGTGATCTTTGAAAGTTTCTTAGGTAAATATCAAATTTGAGAGACTTCAACGATAAGTTTTGCTAGCAGAACAATAAGGTTATGAAGAATTCAGAGAACAGCCAGTCTATCTTCTTCGTTTCTCTTTAGTAGTATAACCTAGACTATATATTTTTATTTTATGGCATAGGAATTATAAGTGGACATATTTGTTTCAACAACATCAACTACATATTATTAATGGAGCGCTTTCAAAGGTCCAGGTCCTTATACTTATGTGATGTCATTTTTATCAACCATTCATAGACAAAGACATTTTTCTCAGGATAGTCAATAATGCTTGAAATCAGATAAATTCTATAGTTAGGAAATTTTTATTGTGTGGATGTAGATGAAGAATGGTTAATGAGCTACTATCAAATTGACTAGGCTTAAGTAAAGAATTAAATCAGTGAGAGTCTGCAATCTAAGTTACTAGCTAGGCAAAGAAATGGTTAACTCTCTTTAAGAGACTATTCTTTTATCTATAATTACCTACTGCTTTCAACTCTCCTAATATCTGCCAGCATGAGTCTCTTAATTTTATCAATTACTACCTTTTAGATAGATTTCAATGTTGTTATTTTTTTTAAGCTTCTTCCAGTGAGTCCTTTGGAAAAGAAAAGTCCTTCCTTTGTTCTCTCCAAACTCCTACTGCTTCACAACCGTAATCAATATAGTAATAAAAAAGGATGACAGATTCAGATATCATCCACACATACCCAATTTTTTTTTTACATATCCAAATTTTATATCAACACTCTAATACCTTATCAGTGTTGTCAGTGGTAAAATCTATGCTAGTTGGAAGAATGGTTTCCTTCAGAATTGCAATCTTGAACTTCCTAAATTAAATGATTGCTAACAGAGTGGCATTGCACACATATAACCAATTTACTAAGTGGCCAGTTATTATGAGTGTATTAAATGATCTATTTACTACATAGAACACATACACAAAAATTTTCCCTCTGGCTATACAAAGCTTATATTCTTAAAGGAGTTATACAACATACATATGAATTAGAAATAATTAAAATATTCTGTGGGTTTAAAAATAATACACTGTGTTTGAATATTTATAGATTTAACTTCATATATCTTACCTATCATTTTTCTCTATTTCCATTGATTATCCATCCATATATTTATTTTCATTATATATTTATTATCCAATTATCCAATGGTTGGCATAGTTCAATTTAAATATATCAAAGCTCTTTATAGTAATAAAGGTGCAAAGAAGGTAATTTTAACAGTTTCTCTATTTAAAATTTAGTTTTCTCATGTGAGAATTCCTAGCCCACAGATTTGTTGTAAGAATTATGAAGCATATAAATTATGGTCTTATGTATATTTCATATTTATTAACTATTTGACATTATTATTATTTTACAATTGTCAAAACACATACAAATTTTATGTTACCAAAGATAGTTTTTTTCTTTTTTTATTTGTTGGTTTTATTATGTGTGCAAATTTACAGTACCAATTTTTAATGTTGTGAATAGAAAATAGTATAAAAAGTGCCAAGAACATTTCTTCTCAAAATATATAACTGATATACTATGAAATTTCCTAAGTGTGTTTTAATAAATGTTGAAGTAACAATGTTTAAATTCAACTCAATAGATACAATTTCTGGGGGGATTTAAATTAATATATGATAATATATACATAGTTCAAGATCATAACTCCCTTAATTCTGAATAGGTTACATAACTATTTCTAAGCCATCTCAGATATCATTTCTATGAGGAGACTTAGACAACAATTGGTTAGCAGACAGTTTAAGGCTAAATTTCTCTGAGAGTTTCAAGTCATGGAATTCTTTGCTACTCAATGATTATAGATATCTATACTTTAGAAATATTGTAATGCAAATTTGCATGTATGAGGGTTGTTCCTTTTAATTTAAGTCATCTAATAAAAAATTGTGACTAAGTTATGAACTTTTTATCTACATATAAATCTGAACTCCAGAAGTAAATTATCTTCATACACGTGTGAATGAAGCTAGAGTGTCTGTTCAAGAAAAAAAATTTTGGTTCCCATCAACGAAAATCAAAACACTAATTATATTCCGTAAGTCTATACAATACCCTAGAGCCAAGATAATTTCAGTTTGGACTTTTTTCATGGTAGTTGTTACTAGCTCTCTACCATTACTAGAAAACTCTCAATAATGCCATTTGTACATGGGAAGTTTTGAGAAAGAGAATTTCTTAGTTAATTCTACTGATTCAACATTGTATTTAGATGGTTTTAACTGATCAACACCTAAGTGTACATATAAGAATGACATCCATCAGGTGTCGGGCAGATGGGAGGGGGGAGAAGGGGATGGGTATATACATACATAATGAGTACGATGCACACCTTCTGGGGGGATGGACACGCTTGAAGCTCTGACTGGGGGTGGTAAGAGCAATATACGTAACCTAAACATTTGTACCCCCATAATATGCTGAAATAAAAAAAATTGTATTTATTGAAAATGAATACCATAATAACTAAAACACACACAAAAATATTTCCATTTGGGTGGATTATATTTGAACCACATTTTGGAGTATATTTTTGAAAATAAATTTGTTTTATTACAGAAAACATTGTCATAATTCTTTCACCAATATTGTAGTTAGACACTCATTTTATTTTGAGATGACTTGTAATTCATGAATTTAAGAAGTTGCATACTTAGGAAATAGAAAATGATTTCAAGTAATATGGGATAGATTGAAGGGAGGCTGTCATATTTTTCTTTTCCCACTAAGATTTGCATGTGGTTTTTCAGGATCAGAGTTGAAAACCACTTGTTCTATTATCCTTGAAACTCAAACTATTATTAAAATTCAGGCTGAGGCATACATTATTAGCCAGCATTTTGTACTAAATTAGTATAGATTAGGTTGTAACTAGTTTCTGTCCACAGAGTCAAAAGCCAATAAAAAAATCAATAAAAGTTTCAACCACTCATATTATTCTTGATGAAATTTTCCAGAAATCGAGTGCATAGCATAAATAGTTTAGTTGTGTGTTCACAACCCATTAGATTTTACTATAAAATGATAGCATAAAAATATCTGAGTGTTTTAGAAAGAAAATTGGCACCACACATAATGTGAACTTTCCTGCAAACTATATGTAAATACTTGTTGAGGATTTGGACAATTTCTGTTTTGAAGCAAAAATAGATATGGGCTATGCTTTAAGTTTATTTCATTGAGAATGTAACCATGGCATAAATTTAGAAGAAATATTTTTAACTCTTTAACACTATTTTGATATTTAAACTTAGGAATCTTGGTATACATTTCTCAAAGTAAAAGGAATAATGAGAGAGAAGAGAACTTGAAATACATATATTTTACAAATGACAGAATTTTATGGGGAAAAAACACCCCGTAACCCTACCTCACTTTTACATGACAGTCCTAGAAGAGTAAACTATTAATATAAAGAAACCTATAGAGCAAGTTGAATAGAAAAAGAAAAGTTAACATAGAGGTAGAACATGAGGAATAATGTCACAAAAGTCAAAATTTGGGTACTTTCGAAGAAAAAATTTGAGTCTAAAATAATCAGGATACATTAAGGGATAATATGGAAACTGTTACCTGAAAGCAAGAATGGAAAGCCTCTATTTATTTAGCAATAAAAGAAACATCTAAGGACCAAAGCAAGAGTTTCTAGTCTTCTGCTGCATTCTGACATGAAATTTGTATGTGTTGTTCAAAGGGTATAGCCCAGGGATTCTATTATTTACAAGTATATAGTAGTGCCTATTAATTTTGGTCTACTTTTATGTAATCACTTCCTATTCTGACAGAGATAATTATTGGTCTTAGGGAAGCTCTGATCCTTATGAGATGTATTAAAAGGAAAAGAAAAGATGAATGTTCAGCTTTAGACATCAAAAATAAAATTTCTGAGCCTACAGAATACTATGGTTATAAAATTGAGGCTTTGTCTAGAGAGAAAGGAGTTTAAAATAACAAATACTTTACCTTAAATTGGCCAATTCAGGAATTACAGAATTTTAACACAATTCATAAATTAGAAGGTAAGGGGTATATGTCAGTAAGGGAATTCTAAAATACAGGAAAGAATATTGTCAACGTCTTTCCTTTCTGATTCTGAGGGAAACTGGGGCATTACAGAGATCACATGAGATAGCATCCCACTTCTCTGATTTATGTTCTGTATGTGTCTAATAAGGATTAACCCATAAATTTCAGGAAAGAGGCAATGTGTTAGAACCATGCACCTGACTAGAGAATGAGAAAACATTGGGGCCAGTCAGCTGTTTGCCTAGTCTGGAGAAATCTACAAGTCTTTAGGAAAAAGCCTGACATTTCACTCAGTTTCTATTTCACAGCATGAGAAAAAAAGACAAGATATTTTCTGCTTGCTTAGCTAAGAGAACCTATTGGCTGTCTGTGGTTTGAACATGATGCAGAAGTTCTCATTTTTCCAGTCTTCAAAACAAGGGCAGAGTTCTGAAAGGGAAAATGCAAAGACAGATCAAAGATTTAGAAGATGAAACACCTAAAAGTCACGAACTTTGAGATCTTTGGTTATGTATTTAGTAGGAATAGAAGTCATAAAGGACTTTTAAAATCAATCATATTACTAAAAGATTCAGTGTGGTCAGAGACTAATTTACAGGGGAAATATGGAATAAAATCTCTAAAATAATGGAACAATAAGAATTAAAAGAGCAAAAGACATTCTATAATAAAGACATCTGCATCCAAATGTTCATGGCAGCACAATTCACTATTGCAAGGATATGGAAACAACCCAAGTGCCTGATAATTAATGACTAGATTATTAAAATTTGTTATATGCATACAATGGAATATTACTCAATTATAAGAAAAGACGGTGATCTAGCACCTCTTATATTTTCCTGGCTAGAGCTTGACCCCATCCTCCGAAGTGAGGTATCACAAGAATGGAACAATAGGCTCCACATGTACTCGCCATCAAATTGACACTAACTATGGTGCTCATACGGTAGTAATATTCTCCAGGGATTAGGGGATTGGGGGGGGGGTAAACTCACAACTAATGGACATGGTGAGCATCATAGAGGGGAAGGGCATGCCTTTAATCCTCACCTGGGTGAGATAAAGTCATAAAATGTAACCAAAATGTTTGTAGCCTCATAATATTCTGAAATAAAAAATAAAATAAAATAAAGCAAAAAGGCAAGTGAAAGTAACTGTCATGTAAACCAAAACACATACCATCCTCCAACTGGAGGTTATATAAGTAGTAAAATTTGGGAACGGAGATGATTAAAACTCTAATATATACCTGTGTGTGTGTGTGTGTGTGTGTGTGCATAATGTTTTATATATATTTAAAGTATTAAAAATGCTTTTGGCTGCAACTACTCACCCCCAACAATAAAGTAATTAAAACATGAGAGATTTAAACAATATTTCATTTTGTCTGACTTAATAAAAACAATGCAGCAGGCAGTACCCAGGTTGGTAAAACAACTCAATAACATCCTTCAGAACCTATTAAGGATTATTCTTTCCTGTCTGGCTATTCTGAAAGCGTTACCATACTATCTAATTACACTTCTTGAATCAACAGGCATCATGTCATTATTCAAGGGTACAAGAAAAGCAGTGGCAAGTAAAGCAAGTGTTTATTGGGTAACTGTCTCTTTGTTCAAGTTTTTTTTTTTCCCCTCAGAACTTCCAAAGAAAGAGAAAACTGCCTTTTGTCTCATTGGGTAAGAGCAAGAAAGTTTGGTAAAATAAATACCTTGATAATGGATAATGAGATATGCATAATTGGCTTAAATTCATCATGATTTGTACCCTGCAGCTAACCACATTGTTGTCCCACAAAAATGGAAATTTTACTAGCTTTGACCAAGTAACAGTTGGTTCTGGGTAGCTCAGTGACAGCATCTGACACAATGAGCATTTTATCAAAAAGGGTGGACATTAGTGAGAAAAGAAATTGTTTCCCTTGCAATGTGAACAGATTCCTTTATGAAATGTTCAATTTTGAATCAAAAGGGTAGTTTATTATATCTCAAATGAGTAGCAGTACAATTAATCAAGCTATGTGCCTAATCTATCCACATAGTTTTGCCATCTTAAGGCAGTTTGTTTATGCCAGCAGTGAAGAAGCCTGGAAAGAAAGTGGCGATGAAATCACAAAAGGTATCTCTAAAGCTTGTTGATAACTGAATGTTTTTCCTTGCAAGAAGTGGTCCAAAGCCTGGAAGAAGTGGTAGGCAGTTTGTGCAAGGTCTGGTGAATATGGCTATGACAGAGTTTCCAAGTTCAGCTGCTGTAGTTTGAGCAGCATTGTTTGTGTGACATGTGGTCAAGCGTTGTCTTGCAAGAGGATTGGCCTGTCTCTATTGACCAATCTGGGTTGTTTCATCACAAGCATTTTCATCATTTCATCCAATTGGTTGCAGTGGACATCCACTGTAATCAATTGACCACGTTTCATGAAGCTATAGTGTAATAACAGCGCTGAACCAGCAAATAGAGACCATTAGCATTTTTTGATGAATACTCGTTTTTGGATTGTGTTTCAGCACTTCGTCTTTATCCAAGCATTGTGCTGAAAGCTCGCAATTGTGAAAAAGAATCCATTTTTCATCACACGTACCAATATGGTGTGGAAATAGTTCACCTTTATGTTGTGACAGCAAAGAAAGGCAAGCTTCAAGATGATTTCTCTTCTGACATTCATTTAATTCATGCAGAATGCATCTATCCAGCTACTTTACCTTGACCATTTCTTTCAAAGGATCCAATATTATTGGAATAGTAAAGTCAAACCTTGCTGCTAATGCATGTGTAGGTTGAGATGGATTCTATTCCACTACAGCTTTCAGTTCATTATCCACCTTGGTGTCATGTGACTCACATGGACCATTTTCAAGGCTAAAATCACTGAAATGGAACTTCTCAAACCATCAATGTACTACTATGCGTTCATTAGCCACATTGTTCCCAAACACTTTGTTGATATTTTGAGCTGTCTGCACTGCATTGGTTCCACAAGGGAATTTATATTCGAAAATAACATGAATTTTTGACTTATCCATGGTTTCAAAAACAGTTACTCTAAACAAATTTCTTTGAAAGATAATCATAAGCCAAAACATTCATTTGAAAGACTGAAGATGTATCTTCACAATAAACATAAAACTAGACGTGTCAAAGTGAAATGTCAGAGATATCAGGTGTCAAATTTAGTACTTAAAGAAATCAGACATTTCATATTTATTGATTGGAGACAGGATCTCGAGTGCAGTGGGTCATCATAGCTCAGTGCAACCTCAAACTCCTGGCTTCAAGCAATCCTCCTGCCTCAGCCTCCTGAGTAGCTGGGAGTACAGGCACATGCCACCACACTTGCTAATTTTTCTATTTTTTTTAGAGATGGGGTTTTGCTCAGGCTGCTCTCAAACTCCTGACCTCAAGCAATCCTCCCACCTTGGCCTCCCAAAGTGCTAGGACTGAAGGCATGAGTCACAGCACTTGGCCAAGAGGAGATATTTAATCTAAAAGGTAAACAAAATAGTATGAGGATTAATAGAAAACACAGGCAATCCAAGAAAGTGTGTTCACCAAAATACCATATTCCATCAAGGGTGGCAGAAGTGATTTGCAAAGGAGGAGACAAGAAAGAAATGTTTCTGTTAGTGGAAGCTAAACAGAAATCAAAGTATGTGAGGAGATTTATATGATGGGAACAGGTCTAGGTTGTGTATTAAGAATCATGAGTTTTAGTCTAGGGTTTGATAAAGGTAGGTCTTAGGCCATAAGTTTTCAAAATATGTTTCACACATCCATTGGAAGTTCTGAGACTTTTTCAGGTATCTGCAAGGCTTGTTGGAAGAAGAAAAACACTAAGAAGTTATTTTCTTTTTTTGTTGTATTGACCTTTTCACTCACAGATCAAAAGCAAGTGGTAAAATTATGTTGCCTTAGCAAGAATCAAAATGTGGCACAAAATCACACCCATAACTGTACTGCATTCTTCTCATTGTGTATTCAAGGTAAAAAACAAGTAATTTGAATTAAAACAAGCAAACAAAAAAACAAAAGCTAAAACCAAACTCTTATAAAGGACTGTTCTTTATAAAGCAGTAGTACAAATTATTAATTTTATTAAACTATGTGTTATCATTTTCATAATCTCTGTGCCACAGTTAGAAGTAAGCATAATTCAATTCTGCCCCATACATGCCAGTACCATGGTTTTCTCAAGAAAATACACGTGCAATTATTTGAGTCTCAATCTAAACCAGCTGTTTTTTTTCACGAAACATCATTTTCACTTGAAAAACCATTTGACAGTCAAATTATGATTATTCAAACTTGGGAATTGACAGACAGTTTTTCAAAATGGAATGAAATGAACTTGTCATTTGAAGGGAAAAAAATAGTTGACAGCCTTTCTTTCAAAATTTTCGTAGTTATTCAGAAAGCATTACTTCCCAATAGTAGAACTTCGGAAACCCTATATTCACTACTGTGACTTCTCCATTTTTGAGAATTTTCTGATGAGATTGATGATGATAGTGACAATTATGATCTTCTAAATATATATTTTATAATAGAAATGTGTCAACCTTTGTAAGCCTTGCATAATTTGGTGAACCAACATTTTCCAAATAACCAATGCATGATGTTATAAAATCATGCTTAAGTAAAAGTTCCATTCAAAGTGAAAGATAGACTAGTGGATTTTAATGTAACAGAGTAAAAAATACTTTTGATAGGATTTCAGATACCACATCGTCACTATACCTTTATGTTGAGTTTTGGCACAGTCCAGTGTCAAAGAAGAATGTCCACATTCATATGAAAAAGACAGTGGGATAGCAAGAGAGATGCATCACTCTTATCTATCTTAAGAAAAAAAAAACAAAAACTTCAGTGAGGAGGTTAGCTAAGAAGCCTTCAGATGCTGTCCCACTGAAACCCACTTCAGCAATCAGGCTTAGGCCTTGCTCTCTGCCCCCTGCTCCCAGCTGTGGACTGACCAGTGTGGGCACTGGGGCTGGGCCACTTCCCTCTGAGGTAGGACTCATGTCATTGTCCTTTTCTCTGGTGCTCCTCATTGGTTTAGCCAAGATTTCCTAAAAGCTACACTGACATCTCAGGCTCTTCCTTTTATATATTTATTAATTTTCTCTTTTCTTGAGTGTTAGATCAAAATCAGTCCAAAAACTCTTTCTGATTAATTTTACTCCCTTTTCGGTACATCTTTCAAAGAGGTCTCCTTCAGTATAACCTTGTACTTTTAATTCTGTCTTTGCATCTGCTGCCTGAAGGAACTTAACCACTACACTATTCAAATGCATTCACATTTCCAATTAAATGTATATGGAATGGGAATTTTCTTCATGTTATGCCAACCACAATGACATATCACAATAGAGTGAACATAAGCAAATGTGAAAATCCAGCTGTCTTCTATTAAGCCAGATATGCAAAGATTTGCAAAAACATAGGATGACAATCGAAATGATATATTACAATAGAGTGAACAGAAGCAAATATGAAAATCCTACTGTCTTCTATTTAGCCAGATATGTAAATATTTGCAAAAACATAAGATATTACCAACATTCTTACTATGTTTTGGAATATAGATAATTTTCATAAACATGTTACTTATATGACTGTATAATGGGTCTATTGCTGTTTTAAATCAATATGCATTTTAAAATATTTGAAACCATTGTGTATCCATTTCCTATTTTCCATGAAAGGAAACATATCTACAAGTGAGTGTGTGGACATTTCTGGGGAGGAGGCATTATTCTGCCTAACACACAGTATAGGAATGAAACAGTTTGAGGAGGTTGTGATCTCAGTTGAAAGACCATGTTACTGATTCATTAAGAATGGAAAACAGTGCAGAATGTTATCATTGCAATTGTTTTCAGGGCTAAACATATTTTTTGTGGACAGTTGTAAATAAGCAAAATAATAGCATCAAATTATTATTCTATTAGAACTGGAAGGCAGGTTTCTTAATCTGTCCATTGCATTTTATTTTTCTAATTGCCATACCAATCCTGTATCTCCTAAAAAATCAAGCCATGCTGCTGTACTTAGTCACTTTGGTTAATATCCTCATCTTTCCCCATTTAGAATTAAAAAAAAAATTCTTCTCTAATTTCAAGTACTATAGAGACTGGACAGTCTGTTTCTTTAGATTAGCCAATATCTCTCCTGCAATAATAGTTTTTAAAATATTTTTTTCTCATTTTTGATATCTAACAAAAAGAAATTATCTCAAGGATTTTGTGAGACAGCAGTGACATAAAGAGATAAGGGTGATGATGAGGAAGCACCATCATTTGCTAATGGCCTTTTATCAGTATCTAAAATAGTTAAACAGAAGTTAGGCTGTTGCTTAACTTTATTTCTCCAAGTATGTTTCCAACCATGAATCATTTTCAGTTTGACCTGAATGTCACTAAAAATATTTTTGTATGCATCTACATGCTATGTTGGAAATACAACTGTAATATGAAGGAGTTTTACCTTCATATACAAAACTGTATAGCTTTGTAGGCTTCAGCAAGTTTTTCAACTTTTCTTTTTTATTGTTAAACATTTAGTAAGTATCTTCTAGTGATGGGAGCATGTGCATTGTGCCGTAAGTACATGATTTAATCTTTCTTTGCAGTTTTCAATTTTTTTATTTTTTCTTTTTAATTGTTATGGGTACATAATGGTTGTATATCTTTACAGGTTCCAGGTGATGTTTTGATACAGGCACACAATGTGAATTAATCAAATCAGTGTAATTGGAGTATCCATCACCTTAGGCATTTATCATTTCTTTAAGTCTCAGCTTCCCTATAGATGATGAAATTTGCTTCCCTTTGTCCTTTCAGGGTTATTCGAATAAGGAATTTCACCATTTCTGTGAACATGGTTTCTACCATTAAATGTTTACCATTAAAGACATTGCAATTAGGAAGCTTCTATGTATTCATTGTGCCTATCCTCTCTTTGAATATTAATTCACTGATATCTCAAAGAGTCATTATGTTTTTTACTACCAAAGGCAATGGCTGATATTATTTCACTAGGGACTGAGTCAGAATTATAAGTGTATCATTTCTATGAATCAGATTTGAGTAGCATTCCACAGGCTTTCGATTACTTAAAAAGATAAAATAATTTTAATAAAAATTCTCTTTATATGATTGTTTTCAGGAATTTGTCCAAAGGCTAAATTAAAATTTCATAGTCAACTGTGCTGAGAAGATGCTAAATGTTACTTCATGTTGTAGTATAATCAATTTAGATGTAACTCATAGAGATTTTTGTTAAAAACTTTATGAAATACTTTTGTGAAAATTAGTTCAGTTCATAGCTTAATTATAAATATTCAGGTTATCAGAATGTAAATACTTCTTTAATAGTGATTAACTTTATACAGTTTTTTCTTTAAGTATGTTTCAAATAATTAAATAAACACTCCCACAATAGATTCTTTTAGAAAAACAGTCTTAGGCCGGGCGCGGTGGCTCACGCCTGTAATCCTAGCTCTGGGAGGCCGAGGCGAGTGGATCGCTCGAGGTCAGGAGTTCGAGACCAGCCTGAGCAAGAGTGAGACCTCGTCTCTACTAAAAATAGAAAGAAATTATCTGGCCAACTAAAAATATATATACAAAAAAAATTAGCCGGGCATGGTGGCTCATGCCTGTAGTCCCAGCTACTCGGGAGGCTGAGGCAGTAGGATCGCTTAAGCCCAGGAGTTTGAGGTTGCTGTGAGCTAGGCTGATGCCACGGCACTCACTCTAGCCCGGGTAACAAAGTGACACTCTGTCTCAAAAAAAAAAAAAAAAAAAAAAAAAAGAAAAACAGTCTTAAGTGAAATAAAGCTATCCGTAAAACTAAGCTTGTTAAGAATATATAAAGTCATTCATGCTTTTGGAGTTCTTGCATTGATTCCTTCTCATATGGAGTAGCTGTCACTTCTGGTTTTGAATTGTGATTATACTGAAGACTGAGCTGAGAGAGAGGCTTGACTGAGGCTTCTGCCTTATTAACTAACTACTAGACCTCAACTATATGGTAAAAGCTTTGGGCCTCAAAGGAAACAGACTTTGCGCCATGTCTTGAATCCCCAACAATAGCAAAAGGAAGATAAGTTTAAGTATGTATAGGGGTGTGCTGCAGAGATATACAGGAGGCCTTGTCACATGAATATGAATTAGTCTTGTTCCTCAAGTGCCAGTGAAATAGAAAAAAAAAAAAAAAACATTGGAAATGTCCAGCACAGGGACAGCACATTATGTGCCGTCAGTTTTTCCACTGGATACAGTTATAGTCACATTGTCTAGAACATCTGGGCCTACATGAATTTAGTTGATGATATTCTACTGTAAGTCTCTAGCACTTGTCAACCTTTTCACTGGCTATGCAGGCCTGTTGTATTGAGTAGTGCATCTCTTATTATTTCTGCTGCCTTTAATTTCTTAATTGGGACTGTGATTTCCTTTCACCTTCCAGGATTCTGTATTATTTCTGTTAGATCATATGGAGGGGAGAGGAATCACCTCGCCACAGGCAGCAGTCCCTAAGGGGGAGAATCTCCTTTGACACTTCATGAGCTCTTAAAGTACAAGTATTGAAAAATAATGACTGCCAATTATGCATTTTCTCAACAAAAGTACATTGATCTGGCATTTATAAAGTCACTTTAGATTTCTAAATCGTGTGTGTGTGTGTGTGTGTGTGTGTGTGTGTGTGTGTGTGTTCCCTACAGGAACACAAAAAAGTTTAACCTTTCTCCACAGGTGAGTGTGGAGAAAGCAGGAAATTACCTATGGGGAATGATCAGAGAGGCTTTTCCCTTTTGGTTTCATGCTTGGGAGACAACACAGCCTCCTCTGCTGTGTGTCTGATGATTTCTGCCAGTGCTCAGCCCTAGGAGCTCACTGCGCCGTCACCTCTGTTGATTTCTGCTTTTAATCACTTCTGCAGTTACCTCCTCATTAGTCATAGCTATATTGCTTCTCAGTTGGAGAGTGGGGTTTGCTGTCCTGCTGTCATGATAACTTCTCTTCATCTTCCCATCCAGAGGGAGAGTGAGCAAAAATCAGAGCACCATCCCGGTAGTTTATTTAATTGTCACTCATACTTCCTAACCTCTAAACCTCCATTCACAGGTAGGGGAATCCCATACTTCAGCTGAATCCTGTGGGGCAAGAAAGGAGTTGGTGTGGTGTCCACTCTCCAGGTAAACAACAGGAGGTAAGCCAAATTGTGGCAGATATTTATTCAGATTTGAGACATAGAGGTACAGATATCTACAACAATGTTTACTGACTCTGGATTTACTTCAAAACTCATAGGTTTTGCTGATGGATTGGATCTGATGTATAAGAGCAAGCATGAATTAAACAAGGACTCCAAGATTTTTTTAATCTATTCTACTGGATGGATGGAATTGATTTTTGAAAGTTGGAAAATATTATGAGATCAATTTATACACAGAAAATTGATCTAGGATTGGGTGCTTTTGTTTTGTTTTGTTTTCCATAGTCTTCACTTTATTTTTTAATTTTCCTTCAGGTTTAAGATATAATTAACAAATAAACATTGTGTATATTTACAGTGTACAATGTGAGATTTTGATATATTTTAGGGTTGATGTTTTAATAGACCTGGATGGTAAACTGAGAATGGCTCAAAAAAATAGAGGGGAGTGTGTGATTACAAAGATTAGCTATGGAACCCAAACAAGTCAAAAAGGAAAGAGAGAATCTGAAAATGATAAGGAATAATGAAGAAAGAATAAACATAATGGTTTTTAGGTTGTGATAGAATTGGAAAAAGTATAATTCATGACATACTAGAAGGAATTATAATATCTAGAATACCACTTTGGAGTGGAATGATTAAAAATGTGATTTGGGTTGTTTCAGTAATGAAAATGACCAAGATATTTGTGTTCAAGTGTATTCATCTTTTTTATGGCTGTACAACATATTACCACAACTTTAAAGGCTTAAAACAAACCACATTTATTAACTGAGTTACAATAGATCAGGAGTCCAGGCATACACTAGCTGAGTCTCTGCTCAAGGTCTCACAAGGCTGCAAGGCATAAGCTGGACTCTGGTCTTACCTGGAATTTCAACATGGAGATAATCTACATAAAGCTTATTTAAGTTATTGGTAAAATTCGTTTCTTTGTGGTTTTGTGACTAAAAGCCCTGGCTTCTTGCTGGCTATAAACTGAAGACAACCTTCATGTTCTAGAAGCCACCTACAGTTCCGTGGTATGTGGCTTAGGAAGTTCCTAATGTGGTTGTTAGCTTCTTCAAATCTAGGAAGAGGGTCTCTCCTAACAATCTGCTAGATGAAGTGTTATACAATGAAATTTAATCATTCAGATGACATGACATCACCTTTGCTATCTTCTATTGCTTAGAGGAAAGTCTCAGTTTCTACCCACACTCAAAGAAAAAGGATGATACCTTGTGGATCTCCTTAGAAATTGTGTGATATAGAACCTGTTCAGCATTTATTTATTTTTAATTAGTTAATAGTAGATAAATTGATGGGAATGAATAGGATATTTTTGTTGTTATTGAAATTTTATATTCCACATTCATTAACACTACTTTTAACCTTCAACTAATATTTTATTTACATGTGAAATTCTCAATATATTAAATGGATATGGTAAATCTAAATTATGTTATTCTTTTATTGAGAACTTTTGATGTAATAGCTATAAATCAATTTAAAAGTCTTATCCACAGAATTTCAAGTAGAAAAGCAATGTGAACATATAAAAATGTGAATATAAAAAACACTAAAGGCTATGGGTCAATTTTTTATAAGTTATTCTCTTTATGGAAACAATCTGTAAAGGGAAAGTCTACTGAATTTGAGATATATGTAGATATATAGATATATAGATACACACACACACATTCCTTTCTAGTTTTCCAGAACATTTCAGAAGGACTCCATATACAATGCAAATATATCTTAAATAATATTCTGGCACCTCAAGTTGCTTATCAATAACATACTTTAAAATACTTAAAACTCTCAAATACAATTCATTTTGGAATATTTCTAAGTTTTCAGATCTTCTTACTAGAAGTTTCCTTACTAAATAGTTTTCTATTTAGGAAGGAAAAAATCTTTCCCATGGGAAAGATATCAATGTATCTTCATATAAGTAAATAATTACTTTAGAAGAGCTTTAAAATACAACACAACTATGTTATTTTACTTCTGATATCTATCTGAAGCACATAGTAAATTAAACATTTAGCATTTAGGCCATATATTCAAATGATATATGTAAACAAATGGCATCATTCAAGCTATATTGATGATTGCCTTTTCTTTATAATAATTAACATTTATTTATAAAGATTTACTTTTCTCACCAAGTACCAATGATTATTCTACATGTATTAAATGTAACAATTCAATTAATTTTTACAACAGTTTTGAGTTAAGTTCTGTTATTATGCCCATTGTATAGATAAAGAAACTGAGATTCTGAGAGGTTAAGAAGTATGCAAGAACTGATACAGTCAAATAAATGGCATAGTCAAAATTTGAATGGAAGTGATCTGACTCCAAGAGCTGCATTCTTAACAATAGGCAGCACAGGACCACCAGATATTATTAACAACTACTATTTAGTGTCGTCTATTATCAAGAACTAGTATTGAGTGTTACCAACAGTTAATAGTGTAATAGTAACACATGAATTAGTGGCCAAATTTTTAATTAACTATATTATTTCATTACACATATACATAGAATATACATTTTTATCTTATTAATACAATGTATTTGAAATCAAGAAAAGTCAGAATTGAAAATTTTCTTTTATAAAGTGTTTCTACAAATAATTTATTAACATTAAATAATAGTTTGATACCCAAATTTCTCCTACCATTCAAAGCCTGAATAACTCTAATCCTAATTGTGGAAGCTGATTTTAAGAAAAGAAGAATATTTCAGTATGTGCTCCGAGATTTTAAGCTAACATTGACTGAATAAGCAAAATAAAGCATTTACATATAACTATGTAATATGCAAAAATTATTGGTAATTTATTGTTTAGCTTTCAAATTGTTAACACACATTACATTAGAGATAAATGATTATTTATTCGAATTCATTTGGAACATTGCTGAGAAATGCATCTACAAAGAACTGTAGGTTATTTGGATGATATATAAAGCTAAATGGTATTGTTTTATTTTCAAAAAATAAAAAGCAAACGAGTACATAGATATATTTAAAAAGTCAAGAAAGAAATGAATAAAAAGTATATTTGTGCATATAAATATATGTGGATATTAAATAAAATATATGCAGACATATAGACACCAAACCAAAATCTCCATGGAATCTATCAACTGAAAATTGTTTTCTTCCAAAAAGAATCCAGAATTTATGACAACCCCAACTTTCTCACGAACTGAAAATTGCAGTACTTTCTTCATATATATTCAACAACTGTCTAGAGTTCAATAGATTCATATGACCCAAGAAAGAAGTGAAGCTAATAAAACTGGAAACTCATTGAGTTTTAAAAGGTGATGACCATGGAAATAGAAGTGCAGTGTTTCAAATTGACAGGGTAGTGTAAATCTATGCTACTAGCTCTGGATACAGACCTGTCACAGACAAAAATGTGGACCTAGAGAGACTACCTAGCAGTAGACTCATAAAAAAAAATGTGTGAAAAGGAATTTCTGTTCAATTAAAGTGAGGATGCTTACTTTTATTCTGCTTAAATCATTAAATGAAAGGTAGTCATTTGAATTTTTATAAATTCTTAGTGTCTAATTAACTTCTTCATACAATTATTTATTTGATATCCATTATATTAGCTTGAATCTAAGTTAGTTTTATGTTGTATATATTTTAGGTAGAGAGATGTATCCTTGTATGTATTTTCTGAACTAAAAGCATATTTATTTGAAAAGATAAGCTTCAACACTAGATTTTCAAAAAAAGATCCCTTTACCTCTCTGTAGTCAATAGCTAACATACAAAAAAATAAAATGTTTGCCTATATTTCCACAAGATAATTTTTTGTGCTATTTAGTTGTTTCAGTGTCTTATATACTTTGAATATTAACTGCTTGTCAAATATATAGGTTGCAAATATTTTCTCCCATTCTGTAGATTTTCTCCTCATTCTGTTGATCACATCTTTGGTTGTGTGAAAGCTTTTTAATTTGATGTAATCCCATTTGTCTAGTTTTGCTTTTGTTACCTATCCTTTTGAGGTCTTACCCCCCAAACCCTTGCCATTGTCATGAAGCATTTCCCCTATGTTTTCTTCTAGTATAATAGTTTCAAAGTTTCAGGTCTTACATTTAAGTCTTTAATCATTTTGGTTGATTTTTATATATGCTGAAAGATAAATATCTACTTTCATTCTTCTGCATATGGATGTCCAGTCCTTCCAACACCATTTATTAAAGAGACTGTACTTTCCCCAATGTATGTTCTTGGCACTACTGTCAAAAATCGGGTAACTATAAAGCTATGGATTTATATGTGAGATCTCCATTCTGTTCCATTGGTTTATGTGTCTATTTTTATGCCAGTGCCATTCTGTTTTGGTTCCTATATCATTGTCATATAGTTTGAAGCCAGTGTGATGTCTCCAACTTTGTTCTTTCACTCAAGATTGCTTTGGCTGTTAGGACCTTTTGTGCTTCCATGTGAATTTTAAGGTGTTTTTTTTTTTTTTTCTATTTCTGTGAAGAATGTTATTGGTATTTTGATAGGTATTAGATTGACTCTGTAGATCACTTTGGGTAGTATGGACAGACATTTCTCAAAACAAGACATACAAATGCCCAACAGGTATATGAAAAAAATGCACAACATCACTAATCATCAGGGAAATGGAAATCAAAACCACAAAGAGATATTACATAACTCCAGTTAAAATGGCTACTATCAAAAAGACAAAAGATAACAAGTGTTGGTGAGGATGTGGAGTAAAGGAAATCCTTGTACACTGTTGGTGGTAATATAAATTAGTGCAGCCATTATTAGAAAACTTTATGAAAGTTTCTGAAAAAATACGAAGAACAACCATGTAATACAACACTCCCACGCCTGGGTGTATATACAAAGGAAATGAAATCGGTACGTCAAAGAGATATCTGAACTTCCATGTTTATTGCAGTATTATTCACAATATCCAAGTCATGAAACCAACCTAAGTGTTCATCAACAAATGGATAAATAAAATGTAGTATATACACACAATGGAATGCTATTCAGACATAAAAATGAAGGGAATTCTGCCCTTATGACAAATTGGATAAACTTAGAGGACATTATATTATTAAGTGAAATAAGTCAAACATAGACAAACAAATACCACATGACTGCACTCATATGTGGAATCTAAAAAATTAATTTCATAGAAGTAGAGAATACAATAATGATAGTTTTTTAGAGGCTGTGGTGGTTAAGGAGGTGGGGTAGATGGAATGATTTTGGTCAGAGGATACATAATTACAACTAGGTAGAAGGAATAAATTCCAAGAGGTCTATTGTTCAGCCAGGTAACTATAGTTAATGATGATATATTGTATTCATGAAAAATGTAGAGAGTGGATGGTATGTCCCACCACTACAAAAATGATAACTATGTGAGATAATGTATGTGTTAATTTGCTAGATTTAGCCATTCCTTAATGAAGGCATTATTCAGCCTATGATATAATGTTATGGATAAATTAGATATATTTGTATAACATAACTAATTTCTAACTTACTAAATGTATATATCCTTAAAAATTAAAATAAAGTACCTGGGAAACCAATTGATATTTTCATATAGATAATGAGCCAATATTTGCCCTATTAAGTTTGTTTTTCATTTTCAAAGAGCTTTTTCTTTCATTTCTCTAAGTATTTATATAAAATATCTTACTCCTACAGACATTTCAACAAACACAAGTTAACACAATAATGAACCATGTATGAAAGAGAATAAGCTTGGAATGTACTTAATTTTGCATTCTGATCATCTTTATACATAATAGGTGAATAGATGACCACAAAAAATAGCCACCCTCATTTTTTAATGTATAACCTTTAACTATTACAAAGTTATTCTCAAACCCCTACATAATTAACAAATAAACTAATAATAGAAATCTTATTCAAATAGCATCCCACTATGACACACATTCATGGGTGAAGGGAATACAAGTTTAACTATTAATAATTAGTCATATTAGTAATACGAAAATAATAAACACAACAAAATGAAAGCTTCAGAAGTAATAGAAATGCATACCCTCTGAAATGAAGCACATATTTATTTAATCATTTAATGTTTGAGAGTAGTTAATGTTTGTACATAAACAGTTTAATTCATTTGTTCAAAAGTTTCATCAAAGTCTTTGAATAGTTAGCATTCCAACAGTATAATTTTGTGTTGTATTCACATAATAAAGAAACTATAATACAAATTCCAATCTTATTGGAAAATGTAAATTCTAAATTATATTATCATAATAGTCCAGGTTAAAATCCCCAACTTCAACATCAACACAAGGAAGAAAAAGCAAGTTTATAATCTTTCTGTCATATGTGACACCCAAAACAGATTCATAATACGTTTTATTTCCTTCATAGGATATTTTTGTGAATGAAATCATTATTTAAAACAATCTAATTATACAACTTAGGAAAATAAAAATTGCTATTTTATGGCAATGTGTATTTGTACTTACTATATTTCTGTGTCTTACAGAAGCACATACTGTCTTGATGAAGCATAAATTGCAAGCTCTCTGAGAACATAAACCTGTAGCTTGCATGGTGCTTTGACCAAGGAGATATTGAATCAATGCTTGGTAAATTACACTGAAGTGATTTTAATTGATCAAATTAACTCAGATTTCTATTTATTTATGTATTTATTTTTGAGACAGAGTCTCGCTCTGTTGTACATGCTAGAGTGCCATGGTGTCAGCCTACCTCACAGCAAACTCAAATTCCTGGGCTCAAGCAATCCTCCTGCTTCAGCCTCCCAAGTAGCTGGGACTACAGGTGTGCATCACCACACCCGGCTAATTTTTTCTATTTTTAGTAGAGATGGAGTCTACTCTTGCTCAGGCTGATCTCAAACTCCTAATCTCAAGTGATCCTCCCGCCTTGGTCTCCAAGGGTGCTAGGATTACAGGTGTGAGCCACTGTGCCCAGCCAGATTTCATCATAAGTATTAATTTGTTAAAAATTTCAGGACACATGTTCCACCTAATTTTTACTTCCTGGATAACAAAGTAGTCAAATCTCCACAGGGCACAGAAGAAAAGCATGTTTTCATTAGAGTAAAAAGTTGTTCAATAATTTCTAAGCATTAAGAAAAAACAAATATATCTTATTTTGAAATTCTGTCATATTAACAATTCCATTTCAATAATATTTCCTTAACAGCAGAAAGTTTCACACTGTATCATTCATCCCTGTTCAATTTCAAATTGATAATAATGTCTTTTGATATATCATCTTCATATTTATTGGCTCAATCAACATCCCAGTAATGTACTTATTCAAAAAAAAATAGAAAAATATTTTCTAAAATATGGTTGAAGTAAACTCTATAAGGCCCTATTTGGACCTTAAAAAAAATCAAAGACCAGGAGAAATAAAAATAAGCTCTAGCTTGTGTCACTATCAGACAAAACAGATGTTAATTTATTCAACAAATATTTACTGAGACTTATCTTATGGTTTAAGGAACTGCACCCGAGGATTGTAAGGGGAAAAAAAAGATAAAAGACTCTGTTTATGGCAATAAATTATTCAAGTTAAAGGATGGTATTTCTTAATGACTATAGCTTATGATAATACATAATTGTTTAATATGTATTATGTGTATATGGGGATATGTTTACATATGGGGCTGTATATGTGTAGAATGGTGTGTGTATATATAGGATTGTGGATCAGATGTGAGTGTGGGTGTGTGCACGTGTATGTGTGTATGTGGGTGTTGAGGGGGTTGTGGAAATAAGTGGGAGTGTGCATGTGTGCATGTATATGTGTGCTTGTGTATATAACTGTGTGTGCACGTGCATGTGCATATGAGAAGTATGTTCGTGTCAGTGGTCACAGCCAGGAGAAATTTTGCTTCCCAGGGGATATTTGGCAATATCTGTACTTGTTTTTGATTGTCACAGCTGGAGGGGAGTTGTGCTTCTGATTTCTAGTGGGTAGATACTAAGCCACTAGATACTACTTAAAAAGCTGCAGTGCACACTGCCTACACAGAGCAGAATACCAATACTGGTGATCTTGAGAAACACTTGTGTGTGTATGTTGAGCACACGTTATAAAACTTGCACAGAGTAAGTGAGCTATAATCTTTTCTGTGATTTTATGCTTCATATCATAAACAAAACCCGAGGCTATCTCAACGTGCTCCTTTGCATCATTGTTATCCAACACCCCAGAAGGTTTTTGTTATTCTTGCCTGACAAGCTGTCTATGAGGAAACATTTAACACCTCCTTAGAGGTGAGTATGAGACTTATATTCTCCAAAACCAAAAACAAATCTAGGCTAACAAAGATCCCTTTCAGAGACCCTCAGAGAAGCAACATTTCTTTTTTTTTTTTTAATGCTGAGATAAACCCATTAAATTTTGTTACCAAAAGGTTAAGTCATGCCTGTTTAAATACATTTTATGCTTGGAATCTGTGTATTGGATATAATCTATTAAATATATCAAAATGTAAAATTATCTTTTATGTTTACCTTTTCCTGTCTACAGTCCATGAAAACATTTCTAGTATTAAAAGTATTACCATTCACTCACGTTTGTTTGTTTCTAGGAGAGTTCTTCTTTTCAGTAACATCATAAACTATGTACTAGGTAGATGATTTAATGCCAGGTAGACAATTTAATGCCACCCCTTTCATTATGATTTCTATTTTCTCAGTTTGTTGATTTTTCAGCCTCATCCTGGTAGAAGAAAAGGCTGAAAATGATATCTCCAATTTATTACAGCATTTGTCTGGAGGCACTTCTCTGATTGAAATGACACTAAATCCGCTAGGAAGGAGAAACTGTGAGTTTGAAGAGGATGCAGCCCACACATTTCTGATCAAACCTTTGACTCTGTTACTACAGCTGTCAAAATAAACTAATATGAAATATGAAAAAAAAGAGTTCTCATTTTTTAGCTGCCAGATGCACTCCTATAACTCTCTCAAAATATTTTCTGTTCATTATATTTTAAAAACATTTTCTCTGTCATAAAATTGTAAAATGCATACTGTATAGAGATTGTGTGCATGTCAAAGGCAAGTTTGTTTATTTGCACAAGGACATGTACACTACAATCTCATATATAAGATTTTATCTGGAAGCCTGCATACAGTTTATTTTTAAAGCAAATATTTATAGTAGCTATGTGCTGTCAATTTTTTTCTTGAAATAGTAAGGTACAATGTCACAGTTGCTATTTAACTATTTTTACTATGCATTCTTCTGTATATATTATATAATATTCTTCTTCCTGAGTTTTGGAAGAATACTAACGACTTGCCTTTTGGAGGTCCAGCGAAAAGATGCGCTAATTCATTTTATTTGCACTTTCTCTCCCATTGTAATGATATCTCACAGGAAATATAGTCATTAGGGTGTTTTTCCATCCATGTTCTAAGAAAGTCACTGTTGTCTACAATAAGCTAGCTGATTTAAATAAATAACTTGATATGCTCAGTTTGTGTGATTGTTTTTTGGTCTGCCTAAAATGCTACAGTTTTCTTCTCTTTCAACACATTTACAAATGCTTTAAAAAGAAATCAGAGAGAATGGACAGAGAAATCACACTAATCTTTTGCCTGTGGGCTTGTCTTTAATACATTATTATCTGTCTAGTTTTTTCGTTTTGATAAGCAAAGCAACCCAGAGGGTACCAAAGTCATTTATTTCTTGAGGCTACAACCAGCGCATTGCTGCTTCCTTGATGAGTAAATATATTCACTGGAAGGAAATACAAATTGACATTTTAATTCAGGTTAAATAAGATTAGACAAAATAGTTATCAACTGTCAATCACATATCACTATAAATACAAAATGTTCTGGTTTCTTCTACTAAAATATTTGTATTAAGGCTTGTTACATTATCATGAAATTTGGCATCAAAATGGAATAGAAATCATCCTGTTGAGTGCGGGTAGCATTTGGGTTATACAAAGGGGTGCTGAAGACTTTTAGGGGTCATGAGAAAAACAGCTTTCAGGTAGCAATTAGCAGATGTAGAATTAGGGAATTCTGGGGCTCCCATCTTAGTCACAAGTGTTTTTAATCAGTGCAACAGACTATTAATGGATGATAAAGCCTGTAATTCATAATCTATGTGAAAATGTTTGGTTGACATGTTTTTTAAGTTTCCCTATTTCTTTCACATTTCCCAGCTCCTTGAGCAAGATTTTGCAGTGAAAGAATAAATACAGCTCCAATTTTATCAAATGAATCAAAAACAAAGACATTACACTAGTCTATATAGAGAACTGTGAATGTTACCAAGAAACTCCTTAAGAGATTTAATTTTAAAATGAGACTACAAATATGAAAAACAGATATTTCCTTCCCTATTAATAATGTATTTAGATTAATATTTGAAGAAAATATTATTAAAAGTAGCATAATTGCATTTAGGATACTTTAAATATTTAATGAGAGCAAGATAAAGAAAAAAAAAGCATGAGGTTACAAAATTGTGAGGGCCATCTTCATGTATTTTTGAAAGCAGAATAAATTTAATATGGTCAAATTTGTTAACTATGATACATAATCACTACCAAAAAATCCTTGGTAGTAACCTGGTAGTAACTTCATTAAAAAAGTTACATATTATATAAAACCATTAATTATTGAAATAATGTTTATTTTAAAATCATTGCTTAAATATCTAAATCTGTTGGTACAAATGATAATAATAATGGTTTAATTGTGCCCTTTTTTAGATTTTGAAATGCTATCAGGATATGTATTCTCTCAACTATATGTCAAAGACTCAAGTATTTATGCATTTTATATCAAGTAATCATGGGTATGTCACTTTGTCTGAAACTCTATTCATCTGTAAGATACAGGAAATAATATTGACCTTACATGATTCTTGTGATGACAAAATGACACAATTGGAGCTAAAACTTTATTAGAGACTGACATATGTCAAAGTTTCAACAAGCATTTATTAAATGCAAGCTATGTAGGAGACATTATGTAATATACTGAGAGATACACAGGTAAATTAAAAATAATTCCTTATGTTAAGTAAGCTTACATTTCAGTGAGAGAGACAGGTGCAGTGTCATAAATTCGATGTTAAGAAGCAAACAAATAGCAGCTGAATGAATCATCACCCACTAAGATCCAATTGGGTTTGAAAATTACCACAAAAGTATGATTCTTACCTTAAAATAGTTCAGCATCAAGACTTTATAGTATCCCAAATATTTATCCTTTCTTGCTCATTTTCTTTTTTCAGCCAGGGGAATGTCTTTTAGCCTTTCTTCTAATGAAGGTCTGACAGTAGTCAATTCTCTTTGCCTTCTTTGCTTTGAAACTGTTTTTATTTCATATTCATTCTTAAAGAATATTTTTTCTAGATAAAAACTTCTACATTGACTGTTGCTTTTTTCCCCCTCTTTCAGTGCTTAAAGTTGTTCCACTTTCTTATGTCGTCTACTTTTCTGAGTAAGCTCAGCAATATGAGTATTTAAAGCATTGTTGTCCTGCATGTCATTGGCCTTTCTCTGGCTCATCGCTACATAGTCTCTTAATCTGTAATTTGAAGTAGTTTGACCATTGTGCGCCTAAGTATGACTTTTTTTTTTGTATTTATCCTGCTTAGAGTTCACTGAGTTTCAGGTATCTGTAAGTTTCTGTCTTCAAAAGATTGCAAAAATCTCAGCCATATTTAAAAAAATATTTTCCCCGATTTTTCACTGAGCTATCCTTCTGTGTAGTTTCTATGTAGCTGTCCTTCTGTGTATGTCTGTGTGTGTGTGTGTGTGTGTGTGTGTGTGTGATAGCTTCTCCATAAGTTCCCAAAATTCTGTTTACATTTTCCATGTTTTTACTGATAAATCTATATATTTGCTGATTATTTCTTTCACTGTCATCTCTGTTCTGCTGTTTAGCCTATCTGGCATATGTTTTTACATCAGAAATTGAAGTTTTTGGTTATAGTTTCCACTGTTTTTTATTGGTATTTCCCATCTTTTCGTTTACTACTAGTATTTTTTCTCCTGTAATATAGTGATAGTTACTACTAATCTTCTGATTGCACCATCTGGGACATCACAAGTTTAGTCTCCGTTGATCGATTGCCTTTTCTCTTGTAAATGTCACATTTTCCTCTTTTTTTGGATGCTGAGCAATTTTGTTTATTATAATTATATAATAATATTATATCTTGGATAATTATATCCAGTAATTATATCCTGAATATTGTGCAGTTTATGTTTGAAGTCTATGAATTCTGCTAATACTTCAAAGAACCTACCACCTACCTCTCCTTCCTTCTTTCCTTTTTTTTTTTTTTTGCTTTATGAGGCAATCAGATTGGTAGGATTGAAACTGTCAAGTCTCATGTGTAGTAGCTCAAATCTCAGTTCAGTTTGTTTATCCATAGATGGACTGCTTGAAGCCAAACATTTGAGGTTCATGAGTCACTCAGATTTTTTGGATTTTTATAGAATGTATGCATAGACTTTGGGACATCTTTCTGAGTTCTCTTCTTCCAGAACTCCCAATCCATCCAATTTTCAGTGGTTGTGGTCGATCTATACTATTTCTACTGGTTCTTCAGGGCAAAAATCCTACAAATTTTTTAACTGGAATTTTATTCACATGGCATGGTGGAGACTGTAACTGACTGTAATGCTAAAAGCCATGAAATACTACACACTTATTCCAAACTTTAACTCCCTCCAGAATCTGCTGTATTTGGTTGCTATACAGTGATGTCAGAGAGTTGCTGGGTTTTTTTTCCATTTTGTTAATAGCTTATAATTATTATCTTTGTTGTCTGCAGGATGGTTTGGCTGATAGTATCTTATCCAGACAAAATGGAAATGGAAATTTGAAAGTGCTTCAGCACCAAGATTATAAATACTATTTTTTCTTTCAGAAGAGACAAAATAAAATGTACAATATTATTCTGAAAACATAAAATGAATATTTTTCTGTTACCAAAAGGATTCTACTGTTCTTGAGAAAGCAAACTGTGAAAATTGGATATATTAATTTTTTCATCACTACCCTCTAGAAATTCACTTACAGTAAAACTACCATTGCATAAGAATATTCTACTATGCAGAACAACAATAACAAAAAAAACATGGAGACTTCACCATGAAATATGGATTAATATTAGGATCCTGGGAGTTTACTTCTTACTTCTTATTTGTTGATTGTTGCTGCTTGAAGCAGCACTACATTCCATTCCAGAGCCCTATTTGGAATTTCTGAACAGCCTTCTTCATGCACAGCCAGAATATACAATGATATGGTTGTACTAGATATTTAAATATTGAAATGCTTCAGAAACTTGTGGTAGAAATCTATTTCCTGTGAAACACACACTGTTTTGACCATAGTAAACTACCCTTGGGAAAGCTCTTGGGTTTTATTTTTAAAATAAACTTGTTAAAGTTAAAATACAATGGGAAAGAGAACAAATAATGAATAAATAAATATACAAAAGATCTTAAAGTAAATACACCGAGAAACTTCAGCAAGATCTAGGCATATAACAGGAGCTACCTTAACACAAACTTTTGAGGCATTCCCACCAGTGGTAACCATTATCCTGACTTACAGTGTCAGATTAGTTTTTCCTGTTTGGAGACTTTATACAAATGGAACCTCCTGCACTCAACAGTTTTATATGTGAAATTCATTCTTGTTTCATTGTCATAGTGCTTTCTATTGCAAAAATAGTGCTCAAATTATTTATTCACTCTATTGATAAGTATTTGCATTGCTTCCACTTTATGTCTTTTAACTCTAATACTGTTATAAATATTCTTGAAATGTTTCATGGTCCTTATGTTTATTAAATTTCTTAGAGTGAAAATGTAGCATCAGAGACTGTCCAGATATTCAGCTTTATTAGATAGTGACAAACTTTTAAAAACTCATTTTTCTATTTATGTCCCACAAGCAATGTAAATACAAGAGTTTCAGTTACCCCAAGTCCTTGACAATATTTGGTATTGTTTGTTTTTTAATTTTAGTCAATTTTTCAGAAGTATAGTATTTTATTGAGGTTTAAAATTGTATTTTTATGATGACTAATAAGATTAAATACATTTTAATGTATCTCTTGGTCATTTGCATAGTTTCTTTGTGACTTCCTATTTAGGTTTCTTCTTTTATTATTTTGTTCTATTTTTATTTTATATATTTTATAGATTAAAATTCATTCTCAATATATTAAAAATGTCTTCTACTCTGTGGCTTGCTTTTTTATTGATACATAATAATTGTACATATTTATGGGATAAATATGACATTTTGATACATGTATACAATGTGTAATGATCAAATCAGAGTAATGGGGATAACCATCACCTCAAATATTTATCATTTCTTTGTGATGGGAACATTCCAAACTTTTTCTTCTAGTCATTTTTGAAATAAACAATAAATTTGGTAACTATAATCACTACTGTGCTGTCAAACACTAGAGCATACCAGAGCTTATTTCTTCTATCTAACTGCATGTGTGTGCTCATTAATCCACCTCTCTTCATCCTCCTTTTCCTCCTCCCAGCCTCTGGTAAACACCATTCTACTTTCTATTTCCTTAAGATCAGTGTTTTTAGTTCCCACATGTGAGTGAGTATATGCGATATTTGTCTTTCTGTGCCTGGCTTATTTCACTTAACATAATGTCCTCTAGTTCTATCCATGTGGCTTCAGATGTTGATCTCAAGGAGGTAGAGTACTCTGTGTCTTACTTTTTATTTTGTTAAGGGTAGTTCTGGTAAACAGAAATTCTCAGTTTAGTGGAATCTAATAAATTTAGTGAAGCTGGTAAATCAATCAACCATTTCTGTTATGGTCAGTGCTTTCTGTAACCTTATTAAAGAAATGTTTAACTATTACAAATAATAAAGGTACACAACTATGTTATCATCTAGACCTTACTGTTTTACCTTTAATTTTGGGGTATCCAATCCAATCTGGAACTGAATTCTTGTTGTTGTTATAATGTGAATACTATTTTCCCCCAATAGTTAACCAATTTATTTTTATGTATTATATCTACTACTGTATCTAAATCTTGGAACTGGAAGATTTTTTCCAAATTTCATCATATATATAAGTTTTGTGCAGTTTTTTGGTAGGCAGCCTTTATCAGGGTAAGGAAATTTTTGCCTACTCAGGATTTAATAAGGCTTTAATTATGAATAGATGTTGAATTTTATTATCTTCTTTCTTTGCTTTGTTGAAATTAATGTGACGTTTCCCACTGGTTAATTTTAAGATTTCTTGTTTGTATCTAGCGTATAGCAGTTTTGTTCATTGGGGAATGGTGGTGGTGGAGGCGGCTAGGTATGGTTTTCTTTTTATTTATTCTATTTGAGATTCGTAATGACTTTTGAATCTGTGGCTTGATATTTTAATATATTTTTTGTCATCTTTGGCAAATTCTCAACATTTTTGTGTTCAAATATTGTTTCTGCCAACTTCTCTCTCTCTACTCCTCTGGTTCTCTAAATATACGTCAATGAGGCCAATTCACTGAGTCCCATATATCATATAAATCTTTTTCCTTGTCTTCCTTTCCTTTATTTTCTCCATGCCGTATGTCTGTGTGTTTTCTGACCCATCTTCCAGTTCACTGTTTCTCTCTCCAAGTGAGATTAATTTACTTTTGTTACATTCTTAATTTTAGTTTTTGTATTTTTCAGCTCTAGAAATTCTACTTTTTCTTTTTTTAATTCTGTCCAGATTTTTCTTTACATTCTTCATGTGAAGAATTTTGAACATTTTGAACATATTCATCATAGCTTTGTTGAAATTTATATCTAATTAATCTAAATTTGAAGCTTCTTTGAGTGGCTGTCAACCTTCTTTTATTCCTCTTCATTTTTTGTTAAAAACTTGTCTTTTCATATGGTCAGTTATTTTTATTCAATGCTGGGCATTGCATATAAATAAATTTAAGGATAACTTAAGGTCATGGGTGTTGTTATCTTTCTTCAAAGATGATTCTTTTTTTTCGCTCATAGAAAGCAATTTTGTTAGAGGCAGGACTAATACAATCAGGGAGTGAACTGATTTGAACCTTGGTTTCAGTCTTTGTGAGGGCTGGTCCCTTACAGGCTTATCTTCATAGCTTGTGTATAGCCCTTCAAGGTTACCAACTGAAAGCCTGGTTGTGTACTACGTCTCTTCTTTATTCCTGAAGGCTAAATTTAAATGTTTTCCTTCCAAACCCATGCAATTATTGGAAGCTCCACTCAGCTTTTCAGACTCTCAGTTTCTGCTCTGTAATTGGCAAGTGCCTCAAAGGAACAAGTATACAAAGATTCCCTTTCTCCTATCCTCAGCAAGACTTGTTATCATTTGTGGTTTTAATTTGCATTTTTCCCTGGTGATTAGTGATGCTTAGCATGTCTTTTTTTATATACCTGTTGGACATTTGTATGTCTTCCTTTTAAAAGTATCTATGTAGGTCCTTGGACCACTTTTTAATCAGGTTACTTGTTTTCTTGCTATTGAGTTGTTTGAGTTCCTTATATATTTCATTTATTTCTTCTCTGATCCTTATTATTTCCTTTATTTTACTAACTTTAAGTTTAGTTTGTTCTTTTGCTATTTCCTTGAGGTGTAACATTAGGTTGTTTATTTGATATCTTTTTTAATGTAAGAATTTACTGCTATAAACTTCCTATTTAAAATTGCCTTTGCTATATTTCATAGGTTTTGATTGACTTGTATACTTTAAAAAGGTGAATTTTATATTATGGAAACTATGTATCATATTATGTAAAAATATGTTCTAAGATTATCATGTATTTTTTAAATCAATCAGTCTTTTTACTAGTATAGAAAATTCACTTATGCTACCAATAGTGATCATTCCCCAAATTATATTTTCACTGATAATACAATTGTTAAGCCACATTGTTACTTATTAATATTGAGGGTATACCTTTTCCTAAATTTTGATATATCATATTTATATATATTTTAATTTGCTTTTTATAACTTGAGAATATTGCTGGGATTTTCATCTGAGTTGTGAATATTTTATTTTTAAGAAATAACACATCAATTTACATTATATTAATATTTTTGGATAAATAGTGTTCTTTGCTTTATTTCTCCCTCTCATCTTCACTAAATTCTGTTAGATAGATCTAATTTTCTTCTCTGTGTGTTAAAGTTTTGCCACCTTTATTTTCCTACTTTATCTATATGCATATCATAATGTATTATTTTGTCAGTGTTTAATGGCTTCTCAGTATCAAACTGTTTAGAAAACTAAAGCTTGGGGAATTTGAGTAAATTGCTAAAAATTATACAAAGATAGCACTAAAGCTCAGCATACAAATCTGTTCTCTTCATTATATATTGTCTATATTACATATTGTTTATACAATGGATATAAAAGTATGTGACTTTAGGTGATATGGCACAATTGTGGTGCTATATTAGAAAATATTAAGGGAGATAATTAGGGAAAATGTAAATGTAAATTAATATTATTGTGTCTCATTTGCAAGATATTTTCAAATGGGTAGTTTCATATAATTATAAGAAAAGGGGATGAGAAACACCTCCAGCCAGAGTGACTCTACAAGAAGGAAAGGTTTTAGGTAAAAGTCAAAAAAACAAACAGGCAGACATAGATAAGATGAAGGTACAAGAAAAGCCTAAAAATAGTAATTATCTTCATTTTCATAGATATTAAATTGATATTTAGAATAGGTACATAAATTGTTCTTAACACAATATTAGTAAATTATAATCTGAACTCATAATTTATGATTCCAAAAACATAAGGATTTTTTTAACTTTTGTTTTTTTGTTTCTTTTACATTATAGCAATTCTCTTTATAGATAGATGGATAGGGGTTTACAGAAATTCCCTTTCCTATATTTTGTATTCCCTCAGAACAATCTTTTCTAATTCATGTTCTTTTTTCTTTTGCTTAAATTAAGAATTTCCATCATCCACTCACTCATACACAAAGACTAGCAGCAGACTTCAAGCTGTCCTCTTCCTGCCTGATCCTTCACAGGAAATATTCTCTCAAGAGACAACAGATCATTTGTGTATGAGAAATGAAATGGATATGTCATATGGGAGGGGACTGTCAAGCATGAAAAATGCAGAGAAGAAAGTCCCTTCTCTCAGTTCCATGTCAGTTATTTTTTACTTCCTACACAGCAGGCTTTGTTTGAAGCTCTTAGGAGAGTGTATTAAAATATTTAAAAATTAAAAAGACTTTTTTTTTATTAAGTAAAAATGCAAACTCTTTGTCTTTTATGTACATTTTATCTAAGACTTGGTTACAGAATAATTTTGTACTCATAGTCAAATCTTATTTTACTCAGTCCAACTAAATATTTTGATATAATTTTTGATGCATTCTGCTCCAGGCAATAGATTATTCTTAAGCAGTACTAGAGGAAAAAGGCTATTCTATACTTATGGAAATAGCTCAGCAACTGACAGAGACTCTCCTTGAGCAAACTTCAGTCACACTCCTCTGCATCCTCTTCTCAACTGAGCCTTGAAATATAGACTTCCATGTTCAAAAAACATTGCACCATTGCACAATGTGAGCACAATTTTAGCAAGAATTTTGTTTAGTTGGGTTAGCCAGAATTCCCTACCCTGAATATCTGATCACCCTCAATATCTGTCCAAATTCTTGATGCCCTATCATTCCCTAGGTAAGATCCGATGACCTTGGTCTGCCTTCATCAAGAATCCTGTTAGGTGAGGTTAGCAAAGAATTACCTACTGGCTCAGTAACTTTCCATTCACTGACCCGCAGATCCTGTTTCTGGACTATAAAGTTTCTTTTTGTTTATACTGAAGTCTCTTTTCCCCTATTCAAATAGTGCCAAATAAAATCTGTTTTTACCACTTTATTGTCTAGTTGTGGTTTACTTTGAGAAAGCTCAATGACAATTTAGAGCTTTTAAGAGTGAGGGAAGAGTTTGAAAATGTACATTATCAGCTTCAATTACTTTATGGTGCAGATAAAGCAGCCTCCATATCTCAAGGCTTTAAAACAACAGCTTGTGATTTCTTGGTCAAGTTTGTGGAAAACTTCACATTCTCTGGGCTCGACAGGATCAACTGGCCTTTGTTCAACTTCACATGTCTGCTCTATTCCCAAACCCAGGATGCAGGAATAATTGTAGGAATGAAAAAAGAAAATCATGATTCTGCTCAGTTAGTCCTTTCAGAGTAAAAGAGTGGCTCCTGGATGAAAAGATAAGACTTGGAACTTAAAAAATGACTGAATAGATAGTGAAGTTTCTTCCCTCAATTTCAAATTGAGTCCCAAAGTCATGAAGTCAGTTGTTTATATTCCAAAAGAAGGTAAATGATCAGGGAGCAAAGGTTTTTCTTTTTCTGTCACAAGGGGAAAGAGGACTGTTGTCCCATTACTATGTAAATAGCCAGATTCATAATTCCACAGTTTCACTCCTATGGTGCAAGAAACCCATACTACTCATGCTGATCTAACCATCTGGTTCTCATATATCACCCCAGAAGGGAGAAGAATTGGGGTGTTTGTGAACTCTTTTCAATTATTGCTATAAATCATGATAACCCATTCTTATTCCCAAAACCTTATGTCTACATTTAGGATAATATAAACAAATATATATACTAAGAACTTATTGATAGCCACTGTAAAGTAGCAAATAGAGTAGCACAAATATGCAATGTCTCCTAAACTTCTGCTTGGAACTCTCACAGTGTCATTGATGCTTACATTCTATTGACCTGAGCAGGTCACATGTCCCAGCACAAAGTCAATGGGGTTAGAGAAGCATGGTAAGGACAGCGAGGAAATGAAAATATGAGCAATTATTACAATTCACTATAGTCCATTGATCTCAAATATTTACCTTTTTCTTGTATGCAAAACATGCTTACTTCTTTTTCAAACATTCCCCCAAGATCATATCCAATCACATCAAACTTAAAGGTTGTGGCTAAAATCAAGTCTGGATCTAAATCATTTCTGGATCTGGTATCTCTTGATTCAGAAAACTAAGAGCTAAAACAAAAACAAAGCATCTGCCTCAAACACATACACACAACACACCCTACAGTGGAAGAGAATAACAAAATGACCATGGTGCTTTATCACATTAAGAAAGTTGGATAATGGGACCCACATAGACAGTTCCTGGTTCAGGGAATTTTTGAAATCCAGCTGGGGGTACCAATGTTGCAATGTCATTCTATTCTTCAGTTAGAATAAAATTTTTAATTGGGCCTTCACTCTGTCTCCTGAGTCTATGTATTCAGCACATTATTCTTCATAGTTTTTGGCTCCACATGAAGTCCTTTTTTTCCCATTATACTTCCTGACTAGATTTGAAAAAGGAGTTAGGGAATATAATTTCCTTAGTAGCTGAGCTGCTGCTTCTGCCTATTTCTTGCCCAAGATATTTGAGGAGGTCTCTAGGGCTATGTTATATCTCATTGAGTCAGAGTCTCTTTTAAAACAAACCGAGAGCATTAATAATAGAATCCTTTAAAACATATTGGTGTTTAATTTAGTCCACTCAGCATCTACGCAAATAGTCACACCCATAATTCATTTGAAGATTTTTCTCTCTCAACTTGAGATACTTTGAGCTTACAAGGCTTTGATAAGATAATTCATTATGATTCTTTTACCTTGACAATTTATATAACTGAAAAGATGTACTAGGGTCAATTTATTCATATCAAAGTTTTTTTTTAAAAAAACCTAGGGGGCATATCCTTTATTTGGCCTTTGCTTCTATGCTGTGTCCTACTTTAGAATGCTTGAAAAATAATCTTTAAATAGACAGATAATGTAATAGTCCTTGAACTTAGACGTGAGTTTGAGTATGCATGAAAAGTATGCAAATCATCAAATATATTTATATTAGCATATTTCACTATGTTTATCATTAATCTAGAAAGATAAACTCGCTCTTCTTTTGATTTTTTTCAGGTGTTCTTTGTGCCAAGTTTGGTAAGCAAACATTTTCATTATAGTTTTTCACTTAATTATGATTTAGAGAATTCTTAGATAAACATAATTATTCCTATTGTTCTTCTTTTTAATATAGTGATGAAGCAAATCTCTATGTTATCTAATGACCATTTTACAAAACTCAAAGATTGTTCGGGCGTAAAAGATCTTAAGAGTTTTATTGTTCATAATTTAGGAAAGACAAAACAAGTATAGTGATCAGAAAAAAATAAAACATAACTCATAACTATATAAAGACAGAAATATAGATAAAATAATAAAAATAAACATCAATAAAAACAATAGTTATGAGGAAATTAACCATTTTAATGCAAGAGATATTCTTTTAAATGTTGTCAAAGTACTTGGAAAAGCAATGAAAGTTAAAAGAATAATTTGGTGGCAAAAGAAAGCTCTACAAATCTGAGCATTAAACAATTTAGTAATTTTACAGACAGAAGACCCCAATGTTAATATTATTCCTTTAGTATATTTTTCATATAAAAATTTGCCATTAAGGATTTATTATTATAAATTTATATGCATGCATAGGCAGTTGCAGATACATAAGTATATAAATTGCAATAACTACAAGCTCTTAGATATAGCTTTAAAATATAATACAATTAGCTTTGTGTAATAAATTTATAAAACCATGTGTATTTCATATCAAAATTCTCATCTGAATAAACTATAATGGTGGTTTTCATAAATAGTAAATACATCAATTTTCTTTTATTTTTTCTGAAATTATTATAATAATATAATTAACTTTTGTTAATTATCAGGTGTAACCAAAGTAAATGCCATGTATGTTCTCCAGACACAAGTGAAAACTTGATAGAAAATTAAAAATAGCTATTTTTCTACCTGAACACTTATTTTATATCATTACTAAAAAATTTGGTAAGGCAAAGGTAAATAATTTCAGCCAGAGAGAAGGGCTGATTTTTGCAATAGCAAAGAGTTCGTATAATACATAATATATACTACAGGGCAAATAAAACAATCCATGACCAGGCCAAAAAGTAAAACAAGACACAACAAAAAACAAACATACAAAAAACAAACTTTACTTTCTAAAAAAGACTCAATTTAATTCTAGGCCATGTTTTCATTGTCTGGGCTTTAAACTTCTGATCAGGAATATTTTCAGCCAGGGTGAAAATCTGGATATCATTGATTAATGTCATGGCTGTTAACTTCCTCTGCCCTTGACCTAAAGGTGAGGTGGGGTAGGAGACAAGGGAGAGTGGAAGGGAGAGTGGAAGGGGTTCAGAAAGATAAAGGCAGTCTCTTACAACCAGGAACTCACCTGACATGAACAATTTGGCTTTGAATGGTTAGGAGCTGGTATTCAGTTAGGCTGCACTGTTCTCCTGTTGATCAGATGAGGTGATGAAGTGACCAAAATAAAGATAAACAAAGAAATACCAGAATACCTTATATTCTTGTCTGATTACAGCCAAAACAAAACCAAAAACAAGTCCACTGTTCAAAACAGAAAAATATACTAATATAAGAGACTGCTGCCCCTTTTTCAATTAAACTTTAAATTCCATCTATTCTTCCCTCCTTATAGTTTCAAGATACTATCATAGAATTACCCTCTTTCCTGACAGCATCTAATCAAAAGCAAATCTGCATTTACTTGAATTCTTCTCCAAATCACCTACCAAACACACAAATCCTACAGTGCATTTTTTTTCTAATACCCTTACTTTGACATCCCATACTTCTTTATTAATGTGTTCTCCTTTATTACAGCAAGCAATAAATCTAACAGTTCAACTATAGAAATTGTGACCATAGAAAATGATTCTAGTCAGAAATTATATGAAAAAAATAAATAAAGCTTTACACTTAGTTGGAAATTCTGCCCTTGTTCTTTAGTGGTACTAACCTTTGCCTAAAAATGAACTAAAACAAAAAATGAACTCACAGTCAATCCATAAAAATAGACCTCAATTTATAATGTTTTAGAATATAAAAAGGCTAAACCTATTAAGAGTTAAAAACTACTAGGTAATATGAATCTTTGAGAATCAAACTCCTACTTGTGACAGAAAAGTATGGAGAATAATAAAACCTCTGTAAATGATTTCAACTGTAATCATACACTTAAAATGGCCCAATTCTTTTAGTCTTATCTCTTGAAAAATATAGTACAGTTGTGATATTGGCAAAATTCAGCCACATTCTATGATTAATCACTTTATTACTATTACATTTATCATATGCTGTATTTGTCCAGTAGGAAGACATCTACAACATGGAGTTATCATGTCTGAGATTAAGATGCAAGAGTAGTAGGAATAGTATTTGATTTCACTACTCATTGGTTTTTCTTCACATTGTATACTAGGCATCTGTTTAAGTGTCTGGGTAATATGGATGATTGCTTTGAATCTTTCATATAAGTGATCTTGGGAGAATAGGAACAGACTGGTTTTGCCCATACTGGTTCCTGGTGATAATGCAGGAAACATCCAAAAAAAAAAGTCTGTGTTGCAGGACAGTCTCCAGGTGGCCTTGGCTGATCCAGATTGACCCCCCCTCTATTGCCATCCCTTGGCCCAGCTTCACGCTTGTATTAGGTTGTATTAAATAGTTCTCAAGAATAATTGTAGACTGTGCTGAGAATATGCTCAGAATGCAACATCCTGAGACGAGGAGAAACTTCCCAGAACAGCCCAGTGTTAGGCTTAAAGAATTCACCCTCCCCAAACTTCCATCCAAACTCACCCCTCTCCCTTTCCCAGGGGTGTATTAGGCACATAGCCTTTGCTAGACCCCTATGGAGATAAGGGAATGAAATGGAAAAGGGGAATTTACTTTCCTTATCCCTCCTGAAAAGGACTAAGCTTATCCCTCCAGGTTGTTCTCTAGGGAGACAAAAGAATGGAATGCAAGAGGGGAACTTACTTTCCTTATCCCTCTAGGTTGTTTGAAAAGTATTTACTCCTCCCAGAAAAACTCTCTATAAAATCCAAGGCTCTCCCTTTTTCTCTCTTGGGCGACTTTTTCAGCCTCTACCCATCTGCACCCAGATGCTCAAAATAAACAGCCGTTTGCCACACAGGAGGCTTCCTGTGTCTCTCAGCTCCGGACCTCATACCCAGGCTCTGTTCCTATCCCTTCTAGACTAGGATGTCCTACAACACTTTAGCCCCAAGATTCCCATTGCTCTTGGGGTGTAAAACCCAGAGTGGAGTGCCTTTCCAGGCCCCTCGGGCATAGTTCAAAATGGAACATGAACAGACAAGGCTCCATTCACCTTGTACAGCTTTTCTGAGCCTCGGGGGATCGGCTCACAGTGAATCCTAGGCTTCTATTGTCCTTTGGTGCTAGTAATCAAGTTGCTTCCTTAACTTGTGTGAATATTGTGTCTTTCTGGCTTCCTTCAAGTGGATTGACACTGGTGTATAGCATTGGAAAGTGTTTGGAGTCCTACTCTGAAACTGATGTACCTGTGCACACAGTGAGCCTGCTTTGCATATGGAACTAAAAGTGTTATAGAACCTGACTTGTAAATTGTATATTATTATTAATACTAATATCATTTTTCACTCACATAAACATTTCTACCTAATAATTGATGTAAGCCATTTTTTTCTCTTTTATAATTATCTTATATTGTTTGAGTTTTCCCATGTGATAAGATTATTGGTTTAAGTTAAACATTATTGGCTATCAATAAATCACCACTTATTCAACTCCCTATGATAATTTAGCTTTGCAACTATCTGGGAAGTTTTCAATATTGAGGATCTGTCAGGAAAAATGAAATACATTTCTAACTAAATCATATGCTAGTGTTTGGATACACTAGTTTCATGCAAAATTAAATATTGTAGAATGAATGGTTAAATCTTAATACTTTTAAAATCATATGATTAAATAGGGAGAAAATGCTTCGACAAACATTTTCTCTTTCTATTAATAATTTCTTACAAGTGAAGGAAAAACATTATTACAGGATGACTAAAATGATAGGGTTGTTTTATAGTTAAAATTTAAGTTGCCTATCAATCCACTTACATGTCAACATCAAGAGATTTGATTTATTGCTGAAATTATTATTTTGACTTAACAAAGGAAATAACTAAACAAATTAACCTTCCAGGATACATATTATATCCATTATTATGATTAATAAAATACATATTTTGTGAGGAAAACTTACCAGAATTATTCAGGAGAAGGGGCCTTTTTCTTTTGCTTATTAGGAAAAAAATGTAAAGTAACATTTTAAATGACAATCTCTTTCATATCTACATAGAAAAAAACCAATAATGATAGCATGTATTAACATATACTGAATATTCACTATAAGTCATGCATTCTTTTGACTACCCAATCCTCATTGCTCTGAGATAAATATTATCTTCATTCTGAATAATTTAAAAGTGAAGAACAAATAGATTATGTAACATGTCCACATTAATGTAGAAAGTAAGTTACTAAAGCAAGAAGTCAGTACCAAGCAGTTTATCTCTATAACCTTTATTCTTATATTTGTAGCATTTTTGTTAGAACTTAGGTCTAGTGGAGAAAGCACAGTCTTTGAACGCAAAAGTGTTATATTCCTTTAATTGTTTAGTAAATTACATAAAATTTGTACTTATTTCTATTTAAATAGCAGAGTATTTTACAATTAGGATTTTAATTCATAGTGGGCAGGAGCTGTGTAGATAAACCATTATCTTTGTCTTGTTTATAAGTGGTCTGAGTACAGGAAAGATTCAATGACTTGCCCAAGGCCATATAATCATGTGGTGGCAAAGTCCCTTAGTGATTCAGGTTACTTTATTCCATACAAGAAATAGTGAAACTGCACATTGGTCGTGGTCAATGAGTGATATATCTTTCTGAGAAATGACCACCATGTCTGATCCCTCCTCTTTTTTTCTTTTTTTTTTTTTGAGACAGAGTCTCACTCTGTTGCCTAGGCTAAAGTGCCATGGCGTCAGCCTAGCTCACAGCAACCTCAAACTCCTGGGCTCAAGCAATCCTCCTGCCTCAGCCTCCCGAGTGGCTGGGACTATAAGCAGGCGCCACCATGCCTAGCTAATTTTTCCTATATATATTTTTAGCTGTCTATGTAATTTATTTCTATTTTTAGTAGAGATGGGGTCTTGCTCTTGCTCAGGCTGGTCTCAAGCTCCTGAGCTCAAACAATCTGCCTGCCTCCACCTCCCAGAGCACTAGGATTACAGGTGTGAGCCACTGTGCCAGGTCTGATCCCTCCTTTTGATATAGGGTTTGTAGTACTTTATCGTTCTTTCCATTCACCCTGACCCTAACCTCTCATACATTGCCTTCTTTTCTAGATAATGAACCACTACATTCAAGTTCTGAACCAATGCTATCCAATCAACATTCTACATGTGGGTTTTCTGTAATTCTTTTGTTGAGAAGCATATGCAACAGCTAATGTGTCTGTTCAGCCTTCATGGCCTTGAAAAATGCAGCCCTAATTATTCCTTCTTGAAAGAAGACCATAAAGACCAACTAAAAGAGCAACAGTGCTTTAAAATTTTACGTCAGTGGTGTTCCATACAACTTTCTCCAGTGATGGGATGTTCTATACCTGTTCTGTCTAATATCGTAGCCACTAGCCCCATGTAGCTGTTGAATACTTGAGATGTGTCTAGTGCACTGAGAAAATAAATTTTAAATTTTATTTAATTATGATTAAATACAAGTAAACACATATGGTATATGGCTACCATACTGGATGGCACTGTTTTAGATGAAATATCTTTCTGGTGATTGTCTCTTAAATTTTTATAAGTCTGAGATTTGAATTAAGATCTAAGATTAAAACTGGTTAGGCCATGGCAATGGCTAGCTTGCCCTTGTGGCTAACACTTTTCCTATTCTAGAGTTGAATACATATGTCTATGATTCTAAATTCTAGTATCATCAAAGTTAGTGTTTGAAGGAACAGAGCAGAGCAGGAGCATAGTGGTTTGTTTGGCCTGTTGATCATTTGTCTTCCATATCCCCCATCAAATATTCATCGTATACATTTAGGTTGGAGCTTCTGTGATGGAAGTTCCTTACTCTACTCTCCAATCCACAGGCCTGACTACCACAGTCTTTCGTTCTAGAGCTCCCAAATGACCCAGACCATAAACTCCTCAGAGGATTTATCTTTTTTTTTAATATTATTTGAATATCTCTTCCAAGATATTTAGGTTTTATGACACAGAGAATGTTTAAATTGAAGCATCACAACATAAACTCTCTCTCTCTTCTTTCTACATTGGTATTAGGTGGCTCACAGATTTTTAATACATTTTTTATATATAACTGGTAGCATTTCAACCAGTATGCCTGGACATCCTAATAACTTTCATTAATTATGTGGTTATTATTTATACTCTATAATTCTAAGCCATAAAACAAAAACTTATTAAATGCATATATTCTTTTCACACCTTCTCTATGATCTATTAGAGTGTTTAAATACCTGTCTTTTTATCCTTAGACACCTTTTTTTACCTTACACATTTTGACCTCATTTGGTCTTAGGAAGTTGAAGAAATAACTAGTCTTTATATTCATGTTAATTTTCCAATAAAATAATACTTTTGTGAATGTTGTATATTTTATTCTTAGGATTAAATTCATAAAGTCCAAAGGTATTTTGGCTTTAATCTTTATTTATTTTGGTTGTTTTCTTTCAGATTTTTCTGATTTTTAAAGTGGACATAAAATATGGAAATACTAATATGTATAGTACTCAAAAAAACTTAACCAATGCCAAATATAGTCAGATAATTTACTTGCTCTTGTGAACTTTACTCCTTTGAACAAATTACATTACTATGCTAGATCCTTTATGGGAAATTTTTTTTAAAGGAAACAATTCCAAACTCTTGCTTCCTTAGGTATTTTTCTAATTTCAATCAGACTGAAAAATTAAAATATATAAAATGATAAGAAAAGAAAGCATAATAAAAACAATCAAATTAAAATATTATTTAAAATTAACTTTTACAGTAGTTTGTTTTGAAATATATTAACCTTAACTTAAAAAGTTACTCAATGAAACAACTGGCATGTGTAATAAACCTGAATTTTAGGATTCTGTTCAGATTAACTTTTATAGTTTTTTCAGTTTGACGTTTTAGCAAATGATTTTAAACATGCATTTGTCTATCTCATGCAATGACTGTGACTTTCAACAAGTGACATACATTTCATGTGAAAAATTGAACATAAAATTGAAAACATGTGCACAGAGATAGACTAAGATTTATGGCTATATCACACATAATGCAAAAGACACAAAAACACATCCAAAGATTTTAAAAATTATTACTTTGTGATTGTGACTAAAATGTTGGAAAGATTATATGACTTGTATTTCCAGTTAAAAGGCATTATCATAGAAATCGACTGCTCCTCTAAAACTCACTTAATCCTACCTGTTCTATGACATTGTTCCTGATGCCCTAAGTGTTGTTTTTGTATTTTGCTTATTCTGTATTAGAATCCTCTTATTTTTATCTCTGTATGATAAGCATTTGCAAATACAGTTATGCATAACTCTAGGTTTGATTTAAATTATCAAAAGACAGAGGCTGTGCATGGTAGAATTCCTGAAGAAAACCCATAAACAAGTCCCTCAAATTTAGAATGTAACTCTGCTCACTAGTTACCCGGTTGAGTCACTGGTTCACAGAAGCTCACATTCTAATGCAGGTGTTTTAAGTTTTCACTGTGGTCATTTGTTTAGATTAATTACAGGATTCCCTTACTGAGGTTGTTACTAAGCAAATTGGTTGGTACAATGCTGGACCTACTCCTGCAGTAGATACACTTACTCTCCAGCTTCCCTACAACATGGATGTATAGTCTGTTTGAAATTACATGTACTCCCAGGTATTTTGAAAAGAGCTTATTTGTTGGAGCTTGGCGGACATTAAGGAAAATTCCAGGTGAAACTACTGAGTCTGCATATGCCTCATGATTGGGAGAAGAAAAGCATAAGATAGATCCTCTGTGCCTAGGCTCGAAAACAATGTGGGCATTCTCCATAGGGATTATCTAGTACTTAATTATTATAATTATTAGATTCTAATAATTCTGTTCTAATGGTCAATTGGAAAAAGCAAGAGAATAAAATTATCCCAGATATTTCCTCATAACAGGCTACATCATAAATTCAGACTTCAGTCCAATTCCTCAGTTCACATTTCTTATTATTTCTTTCTCTTGTTTCTTTTGCCACAAACCTGAGCTTGTCTTTTGCTGGACCATTTTTTTTTTCCTACAAGTAGAGGTTTATTTCTTATTGGTGCAACTATTTTTTAGATAGATTTCTTAGACTCAATCTCTCTCTCTCTCTCCCCCCATTTAGGCTGCTAAATAAAATACCATAAACTGGGTTGCTTATAAACAACAGAAAATTATTTCTTACAGTTCTGGAGGCTAGAAAGTCCTAGATCAATGTGCCAGCAGATTCAGGGGCTGGTAAGGGCTTGCTTCTAGTTCTTCGAAACGATGCCTTCTAGCTCTAACCTCACCTGGCAGAAGGAAGCTCCCTTTGGCCTCTTTTTATAAGGGCACTAATCCCATTCAGGAGGTCTCTACCCTCGTAACCTAGTCAGCTTGCAAAGGCCCCACTTTTTAAAACTATTACATTGAGGATTAAGTTTCAACACATGAATTGAGGTATGAGAAAGAACACAAACCTTCAGAATATAGCAATATATATACACAAAAAATTCACCAGGCAAAGTAAAACACTTCATGAAAACTATTCAAGACTATTGCAATATTGCAACAGTGGAGACAGAGCAGCACCCAGTCTGAAATCAACTCTGCTGAAACAAAGGCAGAAGAGTTTTAAGTGCTGGGGTGAGCTAGTGGGAAGGTACTAGAAAACTTTAGAGGGGTGGAGATTGACCAATGGGATGTGCCAAGCACATTGAACTATTCCCAAATTTGCAAATGTTTTTCTCTATAATTAGTTTAGGTTATCTGAGTTCACTAATTGGCTGCCATGGAAGTTAAGTTCATACCCTCTCACACAGTCTGGGAGATAGGGGTGCTACCTTTTGTAATGATTACGTTTCAAAGGTGTGGTTCCTAAGTTCTTGAGATATTCTGCGTTCATAAAACTGGAAAGAGACTTTTAAAAAGAGTTACAGCTCAAAGGGGTAAAGAAAGAATTTATAACCACAAATTTTCTAAGGTAAATGTTCTCAGAAAAGAGAAGTCAGAGCCTAGAGTTAGGAAGAAGCCTATTTAATTTTGGTCAAGCTAGGAGTATGCTAAGGCAGTCTTATACACTCTTTTTAAAGATGAAAATAACAAAAGACACGCTATAAAAAAGACATCTGCACTTGAATGTTTATAGCAGCACAATTCACAATTGTAAAGATGTGGAAACAACCTAAGTGCCCATCAATACATGAGTGGATTAATAAAATGTGGTGTACGTATACCATGGAGTTCTACTCAGCTATAAGAAACAATGGTGATATAGCACCTCTTGTATTTTCCTAGATAGAACTGGAACCCATCCTACTAAGTGAACTATCCCGAGAATGGAAAAATAAGCACCACATGTACTCACCAACAAATTGGTTTTAACTGATCAACACCTAACTGCACATATAGGAATAACATTCATCGGGTGTTGGGCAGATGGGAGCGGGGAGGAGGGGATGGGTGTATACATACATAATGAGTGCGATGAACACCATCTGGGGGATGGACACGCTTGAAGCTCTGACTCTGGGTGGGGGGAGGGGAGCAAGGGCAATATACATAACCTAAACATTTGTGCCCCCATAATATGCTGAAATTAAAAAAAATGAAAATACACTTAAATATTTTTCTTAACATAGGTCTGTTAAGTATTTAAACACAAATAGGTTTTTTCAATTCAACATTTTCTGTAGATAAAAAGGTATTTTAGGCTTGTTGGGGCTCAGAAAATGATACCCCAGAATGAAGGCCTCAGAAGAGAAAGCTTTTCTCTGACCTTCTCTTGTCTTCCTGCCTCTCAGTCCCATTCTCTCCTGAGGCTAGCCATAGAAACTAGAATCCTTCTTCTCCAGATCAGATCATAAAGCCAAAACCCCTTTCCTGAAAGTCAGCCGTAAAAGCTGAAATTATTCTGTGTAAAAACTGGCCACAAAGAAATTATCTGACCTGCTCTGTTTGATTGCAGGTCATAAGATGCCCCCATTCCGGAGGGTCCTGCCCCATCCCCAGAAGGAAAGAATGCATGCTCAGAGAGGCCAAGAAGAATCTAGAGAGACAGGCTTTGCTGGGTTTCCCCACTCAGTCTATTACTACTAGTTCATACCCTTTTTCTCCAATCGTGTTTCTACATGGCTGTCTATACAATTCCTATCAATATTCTGACTTCAAAGAACAAGAGTAGGTGGCTGCCCTTTGTCTTTCACCATGCAGATGTTCAAGTGTTCTAAGTAGAGGCAGATATAAAGGGTTTGAAGTTGATATTATTACTGATGAGGTTTAAAGGTCAAATTATTACTCTGAGACTATGAGAAATTGTCATTTCAGCTTAGGGTCGCCAGATTTCTTTGATAGTGGCAATAACCAAAATTTGTTATGAAAGGGGATTCAGTGGTAAGCGCAGTAAGGAAAGTGGGAAATGGCTTAGATGACATTTCTTGTCTCCTTTATTTTGTTCATTTTTCTCTTTTATAAACTTAGCCTGGATATTTATTATTTTTCACATTTGCTTATCTGTTCCATAATGCTATTTGGTCCCAGAATTTGTCAGTTGTAACAATATCTTAATTTCCCCTGCTGTTTGTTGTTAACTAGACTGGTTTGGTAGACTTTCAAGAGTATTCCATTGGGAAGTGAAGGTTGGAAAATCTGACAAATTTCTCTATCTAATGTCACCACCCAGAAATCTCAATAGTAGACTCACAAATTGTTTAACATGTTGTCATATTCTCTTTGCCAAATCTCATTAGAGCAAAATTTCCAGGTAGAAGTGGTAGGTTAAAATATCCTATAAAATAGCAATCTCTAACCACTAATTGAGAATATGTATGAAGTTGAAGAAATGAGACCAGCACAGATGATATGGTGACAATGAAGAAATCACTTGTTGTCTCAGAAGAAAATAATTTTTACTAAGTAGCACAAAATGGTGGTTTTTAAGTGACATTTATCCATCTCCAGAGAACATGTTGGTAATTCGTACACAGATTCTATATACTAAGCATCTTTCCCATGTTAAGCTGAGTTTTTATTTTCTCTATCTCTTGAGAGGAATTAGAATATGTGTGAATATGCCATACATACTTTAGCGATCTGCCCTTTTAACCGCCAGCATGGATGTTCTTGCTCACTTGAGTGCCTGTATTCTGATGATCTTTTGTTCTCACATTTATCTAATATTTAAATCTTTCACATATAAATTCTTACTTCAAGCAGACAGGATTGTGAGACTATAAAATGCTATTGCTAGTTTTACCCCTTAGTAAGATATGCTATCTTTATTTCAAAACCGTGCTGTGGGATGAGTCAAGAAATGATGAGATCCAGGTTTCTTACAATTTCAGTTTAGACTTTTGAAGGTCTTCTTTCTGGTTCTGAGAATCAAACATTCTTTATTGTTACCATTTACTACATGAAATTAATCCTCTTACAGTATTGACAGGAGAAAACCCTCATATGGTCCTATTTTGTTTAAGGCTGCACCTTTAAGCAGTCTCTATAAAGACATTTGGAGACTTATTCTTGTCAATAATTGGCACTAAACTCCATTTACGCTCAGGGATTTCTAAAACTTTTTATTTCTCTTTTAAGGTCTCATGAACCACACCATTTGACCAGAGCACCTGAAACCCTTTCTACACTTGTGGCTACTTAAGAGGCACTTCCATTCTCTCATATGACCATAGCTTTTGGATCACCATGGCATGTGGTTCCAAAGAGGAAGGGAGAAAAAGATGGTTATTTTATCTTCCATGCAAAGGTCATAACTTACTGTAACCAAAAAAAGTGTGAGAGCATCTTCAAAATCCTGAGGGAAAATAACTGTCAACTTTTTTGTGTACTAGGAAAAATCTATCATTTAAGAAAGAAGGCTGAGATTTTTGGTTTAACAGAAACTAATAGGTTTCCTAGCACAAGACTCTCTCTAAAGAAACTTTCAAAGGTAAAGTGATCCCATAAAAAAGAAAGTATCAAAAAGTATCTCCAAAAAGTAAAAGAAAAAAGGTGAACATACAGATAGAACTTTTTAAAAGACTACAAAAAACCAATGTATTATTTGAAAATATAAATACTGTAGTTGGAACTAACACCACATAAATCAGGACAGACTGGGTCAGAATTTAGTATTACTCATCTTACCCACATTCTTGTGATACACTTCAAAAGATGTTGGCAAATATGACTTACTACCTGTTTTTTTTTTTTTTTTAAGACTAGTCAAGTGCAATAGTGAGGAGGGGGGAAAGTGGTAGAACAAGGAGTTCAATCTCTAACTGATTGTGAACAATCAAGTGAGATAACTCACTACCTTCGGATCAGCCTACTACCTGTTTTTGTATGGCCCAGGCACTAAGAATGTTTTTTGCATTTTTGCATTTTTTGCATTTTTGCATTTTGGTTAAATAGAAGTCAAAACACAATAACATTTCATGACATATGAAAATTACGTATAATCTGAGTTTCCATAAACAAATATTTATTGGAACACAGCACAGTCATTCATATAGAATTTGTTTATTACTGCTTTTATGCAACAACAGCAGAATTGAGTTGTTACAACAAAGACAGTATGGCTAAAAAACCTGAAATATTTATTATGTGGCCTTTTACAAAATAGTTCATCATTCCCTTTTCTATAATCTAAGCTTCATTTGCTGTTATCTTCATTTTAAAAATGAGATAATAAATGTCTTTCTCAAAGAATTGTGCAATTTTAGGTGAACACATAAGTGAGTGCTTCGTTAAAAGCATGTGGCATATATTAGCCACTGTTATTGTCATTTTAACTGAAGACTGACAAACATACAAAGCATAACTATTTTAATAAAAATATTGAAACAGAAACATGACTGTTTTTCAGAATGCTTTAATTTTTCCTTTAATAACATAAAAGATTATTGAAATACTGTTAAACATTCAAGAAAAGCTCAGGTTAAAATGCTCAAAAACATGAAACACTAACATTGAACTTTTGTACATACACGAGTTAATAGTTACTTAAAATTTCCAATTTATTTCTCAGTGTTATCTATAAATTCAATATAATTCAAGCGAAAATACTGACAAATTATTATTGTGTATATTGACAAGTTGATTCTAAAATTTATATGGACTCTGTTACATTAAAGGCAACTTTTTTGCACGTAAGCACCATACTCTAGATGGTAAAGTTGTTCTCCACCGGATTATGTGTTAAAAATTTCTGATACCACTATACATGAATACTGGAATTGAACAATTAAGCAAATGGATGATAGATAGTAGGGGCCAGTTGTGTCACTGTTGTGAGAATTCATAGATAAGCAAGAAGAGGAGGCAAGAATTACACACATGAAATAAATGAGAGATGGAGACTTTAGCAAGAGCCCATGTTTAACTAACATAGATAACAGAGGGTTGCAAAGTATTTATAGATGTGCATATACACATGTATATATGTTACACAATATGTTAGTATACACACATACCTTGTTCTGTCAGCTGAGAGGGCCTAGAAGCAATGATACCCCAGTAGCAATAAGCACACCCAACACACAGTTCTTGGTTTCTAATACCATTCTCCGTTAGAAGGAACAGGGGTTCTTGTAGAAATGTTTGATTCTAGGCTGGGGCAGGAGATATTCATGATGAGCCTCTTATAGTATCAGAAAGTAATAAAGTCCTCAAAAAAAATCTTACTGTAATCAGGGTGTGTTAAAGAGATACAAGAACCAACTGAGCAAGCTCCCAATGCAGAAACAATTTAAACAACAAATTAAATAAAGTAAAACTGGATTTTAAATAAATATTCATGAGTTAATACTCATAAATAAATGATAAGAAAGAAATAGTGGAGACTAGACATTTCATATACAGAAGAATTAAAAATAATTTATGTTAATTAATCAAATCAGGGTAATTGTGGTATCCATCACCTCAGGCATTTATCATTTCTTTGTGTTGGGAACATTACAATTTCACTCATGCAGTTATTTTAAAGTATACCCTAATCTGTTGTTGATTACAGTCACTTTGCTGTGCTATGAAATATTACTCATTCTAGCTAACTAACTATATTTTTGCACCCATGAACCATCCCCATTCACATTGTATGCCTGTATCAAAACATCACACAAACCATATAAAGATATACAACTATAATATACCTATAATAATTAAAAATTAAAAAATTAAAAACAGTAATTGATGTTGATATTCTGCCCTCCAGTAAGTAAAACATAACTGTCTACTCTTTAAGTGTGAAATATACCCTGTGACTTTGTTTCAAATAGTACATTATGGAAAGCAGAGGGAGAGGAGGAGGAAAGTAACTTTATGGAAGAGAAAACTGGCAAATATTTCTTCAGCCAGGTAATCACAGTTAACATCAATAGTGGTGCTGATGGTGTGTACACATGATTTGATGCAATAAAAATGGCATTTTGCCTCTAGGATCTTCCTCTCCAAAACCCATTTCCCCCTAGTTTAATCCTAAGAAAAATATCAGACAAATTCCAGTGGAGGGATATTTTACAAAATACCTGACCAGTACTTGTCAAAATTACTACGGTTAAAAACAAGAAAAGTCTGAAGCTGTTACAGCCTAGAGGAGCCAATGGAGACATGGTGAGTAAACGTAATGTGCTGTTCTGGAAGAGAAAAGAGACATTAGGTAAAAGCTAAGTAGATATGAATAAATTGCTGACTTTACTTGATAATAATGTATCAGTATTAGTTCATTCATTGTGACAAATGTATTACACTAATATAAGATGAAAATAATAGAGAAGCAAGGTGTGAGATATGTGGAAACTCCTTAACTTCAACATTTTTCTGTAAATCAAAAACTTTAAAAATTAAATGTTTATTTTAAAAAACCTAAATCAATGCCTAAAATATGAATACTTTACATACATGAGACATAAAAATGCCATTGTATGTATTTAATTTTATTACTGATTGTTTTATTTAATGAAATTCATTGCTCATCATTGAAAATTTGAGAGCTCAAATCTAATGTGTTTTTGACTAATTTGCAGTAACTTTTCTTGGTGGCTGCAATTTGTGTATTTTTTTAACCTCATATTAATAATTCATCTTCATGGAAATGCAATATTTAACTGACAATTAAATGTGTATGATGGATGCCTATCTGAAATTACTCTTGAGCTTTAAATTATGGATTTTACACCTGATGTGTTCCAGTGTGTGTTGATAACAAATGGAAAACACCTCTGTATCACAGCCAGCTAAATGATCTCTAGTAGCTTGATGGTAAATATACCTTCATGCTGTGTTTGCACAATGCACAGCATACATTAGAGATCAGGTGTATGAGAATTATATTTAATTGGATATTAGTGAGACTGACATGCACATGAAAAACACATCATTAACTTAGAAGATAATTTGAAGGTTACCTCTTTTTGTACAAGGAGTTTGTATGAATTGATAATGCTCTTTCATTTTTATATAATGCTCAGGAGTTTCATGCTTAAATTTAAAACAGCAATGACACAAACAAATCATTGCCTATTATTTAAGCAAGACACAAAAGTTTGCATCAATAGACCCACTTAATTGCAGTCACTATCTTTAAGCAACTTTACAGTAATTAGATGATTAATCATTCTAATATCCAAATATGTAAATTATTAAATGAATCAATATCACAAATTTAGGAGCTCATTAGGAAATAGAGGTGGTGTGTATTTTTTATGATAGGAACACTTAAAAAATAACAAATCAGTCCAAAATTAAAATACATTGTAGAATTGAATAAAATGGTGTGAATATAGTAGTAGATTTCATTTATAGCATGGTCCATGATCCTAAGGGTTTGGAAAGGCTGCCCTTTTAAAGTATGTCAAATACATTGTAAAGTCTGGGATTTACTAATCATCCCAATGTTTTCCAATAATGAGAATATAGCAAATTTTTGTTAACATCTGATCCTCATACACACTCAAAGAGTAGAAGAAAAAAGATTAAAAACAGCTCATAAGCCAGAACAACTAGTAATAGCTACTGCTCAATTTTCCTTGAGCTCCAAATTCTTTTGTTTAATTTAAAATTTTATTTGGGATTATTTGTACTCTCTTTCCTTTCTTTTAGTGGAGAATGGAAAAAATAAAACTAGTTAAAAAATCCCTTTAGGGGAATCAGTAATATCAAAAACTTCCTGAAAGTTTATGCCAGTATTTTCTACATTTACCAGATTATAAGAATTACTCAGGATGTTTGTAATGCTCAGATTTACGGGCACAGCCCTAAACCTCCTCAGTAAGAAACTTCAGGGGAGGGGTCTGGGAATTCAGGTGATTCTTTTCAACACAAATATTTAGAAACCATTGATCTAAATTTTCACAGCCAATTCTAGATTATGTACTAGACCTAAACTTTATCTTTCTCTGAATCTAGTGGAATTAAAATTATTTCAAAGATTTTTAACATTAATTAAAACTGTATCCAAAGTATATTCTACCCCAGATCCATTTTTCTAGACACTGTGTTTCTAGCCTCAGCTGGCTAATCTGCCAAACTCGTATCCTTAGCCATGCCTGTAATTTACACACTTCTTAAGTTAACCAGGGGTTTAGTTTACTAGGTTATAGAATTTTATTAAAGAAATTAATTATATGATACAGAAAGCAATCTCTCTCTCTCTCTCTCTCAAGTTTGAGATATGAAAAAGATCAGCCTTACATTTTCCATAAATTCTTGGATATTGAGCTATATTTGATATCAATAAAATTTATCCACTTTAGGTATACAGTTCTATATTGACAAACGTATACAGCTTTGTCACCAACTCCATGATTAAGATATACAATATTTCCCCATCCTCAAAAGTTCCCTAATGCTCTTTTCCAGCCTTATTTAAATCATAAATTAGAATGTACATTACCCACATTCCAAAAAAGTTCAGTTGAATAGTGGCCTTCTTTCCTTTATTATTATTTCAATAATAAAGCTGTTTATTTAAACATTACAAATCAGTGCTGATTATCTTCATTGCCTCATTGTTTGGTCCATACAGTCATTATTATGATAAAGTGCTTGCCTTGAAAAATCACTGGGTGCTCCAGAAACATTCCTTTTTTTCAACCATAGTCAACAAATACACTCTTCGCATGTAGAGGAGTGTACAGAGGAGTGTACGTGGAGGTGAGGGTATTATGAATTACCCTACATAAAGAGATATCCTCGTCAGTGCTTAACTGGCTCTCTGAAAAGCAAAAAGCCCTCATTTGCAGGGCTTGACATTTTCCATGGTGTGAATACTTGAACTGTGGCTGAGGTCAAGCTAACTACATGACTGCCTTGAACATGGATTTTGCAAAAGATATTAACAATAGACTCTTACACACTTGTATAACCCAACTCCACCAACACACCACAGCCCACAACACAAAGTAGAAATACTTTTTTTCAGATCTAATAAATTAAAAAGGAAAGTAAAAATAGAAGAAAGAATTGTTTTGAGAATTGGGATTACCTGTGTTTGTTCATAGAGCTTAACGGCTGGGAAAGAGACTTGAGACTCCTGTAACGGTTACATTTTAAAAAAAAAACATAACATTAAGTCTATAAAACAATAAGTAATTTCACTGTTCCATCAAGAATATCCTATACACCAATTATCCAGGAATATATTTTTCTCTCTGGGCAAATACCTATACAGCCAGAGCAATATATTGCTCGCATGGGTATAGAGCTTGCTAATTAGACAACAGTTTATATAGCAAGATTCACTTCAATATCCTCACCTCACGGTGTTCAATTATCTTAAACTATTATGTCACAATCTTTACCCAAACCCAATCACTCCCTAACCTTAAACACCTGCTTGAAATCACTAGAGTCTGGAAACCAAATCCTCATGAACAAGCCTCCTTGACCAACCCCTTCTGTGATACTCCTAAGACTTTGTCACAGTGGTGTGCACTCTTACAGCAAACACTTTGTCTAATAAATTAACTTTGCATGATTTGAAGTTTTTCTCTTGGACCTTTTTTTGGAATCACCTGTTCAGAATTGAGTTTTCTCAGGTACTGAAGTAATCCCAAGCTTACAGTGACACAGCTCTTGTGCTCAACAAAACTAAAAGCCCTGGATACCCTATTAAGAAAGGGCCTTGAATGCAGAATTACCCTTTGCTGTTCTGATTCTCCTCTCTTTGCTGTCAGTGGTAGGGAAGCTGAGCATTGCCACTTGTTAAAGCTAGGGAAAACCAGAGATGAGGCAGAGTTTAGTTATCTACTCTGGTTATTTCTGACACTACATTTGCTGCCCAAGTTCTTCCAGATTAGAGTTGTGCCAACTCATGTGATCACAACTGTTCCTCAAAGATATCCCTTCCATTTAGACTAGACTAATGAAAATTACATCATATTGGCTTGAACTCCAAACATTACATTTCATATATACCTCCTATAGCCAAGCTCTTTAAGGAATAAGACCTTCAGTATGCCAGATGTAGAACATACTTGACCATCAACTACTTTATAAAGCTAGAACCAATGAGTTCATGAGTGGTAGACCTATAAGTCAGATACCAGTTTCTATCTCCTCTGGTGCTCATTGTGATTTCTCTATATCTGTCTTCATATTCTGTAACTATAGGCAGGACCACATCAATGCATGAGATAATTGTAATCTTAAAGAAATGGGTCAAATTAATATATCTTTCATAACACCCCTCTGCTTCTCTGTAACCATGTGGGTAAAAATAGATGAATAATAAAAGGATTACACCTAACTGCTCATTTACCAATATATGTGTATGCGCAGATGTGTATATATATGAATGTGTCAGATGAGGGTGATTCAGGAACCCTATATATCTACACATTCTTCCAAATACACAAGTGTATGTGTCTGTCTATGTGTTAGAAACATCAAGAAAGGTCAAAATGGAAAATATATTTTTTTCTCTCAGCATCTCACTTTTTTTGGTAAAAATATTGAAATCAAGGTTTGAATGGTATATATGTTTTAAATAAACATCATAGAAATAGAAATTTGTTTTTTGAATAGACAAACTTGTGGAGTGTGACTTTTTTCACTCAAAAAGCATTGGCTGGACATAGCCTTTTTATTGGGCCTTCACCTCTAGGGGATGAATGGTGCCATTTATCTTGGCATCACGAGATGGTGGTGATGCCTTTTGGAAGAATTCAGCCATTCACTGTATGCCTCTATAGTTACAGATAATCAGAAAAGCTATTGATTACTACATTATTGCTTTGTTTGTATTCATCAGTGGTCAATTATTTCTTATTTGCATTGTGACCATCATCATTATCATTCTTATGTGTCCAATTTAACAGCATCTGCATTTTTAAACTATTTATGTAACTTTTAAATTTATAATTGACACATAAATGTATTATTTATGGGGTATAATGTGAAGTTTCAATGCATGTATACCTAGTATAGTGGTCGCGGTGGGGTAATCACCACATCCATCACTTCAAACATTTATCATTTCTTTGTATTAACAACATTCAGAACCTTCCGTCTGTCTTGAAATATACACTGCACTGTTATTTGCTACTGTGTAATAGAACACCTGTCTAACAGTAACTTTACACGCATTGACTAATCTCTCTCAGTGCCCCCTTCACTCTTCCCTCCCTCTCCTCTGGTAACCACTGTTCTACTCTATACTTCTGTAATTTATGGCAACATGGATAAATCTGGAGGGCATTATGTTAAGTGAAATAAATCAGGCGCAGAAAGACAAACACTGCATGATCTCACTCATACATGGAATCTAAAACAGTTGATATCATAGAGGTAGAGACAATTTCTCTAAGTAACCTTTACTTTCCCAATTGTGTCATGTTCAGGAATTCTCATTTTTCAAATTTTTATTAATATTTCCATTGTTTATCTTTTCACTAACATTGATGGCATAATCAAATAAAGCAAATATTTTGACCACTCAGGACAGGAACTACTGGAAGCAGGTCTAGGGAAAAATGAATAGAACATAATGGCAGTGCAAAGCATTTCATTTTGCATTTGCACAGCTGCTACCTAAAATCATGGAATACTTGAGGGGGTAATTTCAATAATACATATAAGCAAAATATGCCTCTAAACTTACTTAATTCACCCCTGAAGCTGTTATAAACTAATACTCTCAATTCTGTGCAGATTCAATTATTTTTCCCTTGGTAAAAATAATGTTTACTCATGCTTGGAAGGAAGCAGAATAAATGAAAACTAATAGTCACTCAAATTCCTAGGGACTATTAACCTCATTTACTCCTTACAATAATATTTGGTTATGATAAAGAAATGGAATGTAACATAAAGGGATTATTTTCACTTTAATATTAGGTACCATGTAGGTTGAGATAACCCAGGTTAAATTGCAAGGATAACAAGCCAAAAATCTCAAAAAACAATACAGTTTTATTTTTTTAGTCATGATTTATATCTATTTCAGATCAATGTATATGGGGGGCCTGGATGGAATACAAGGCCTCCACTTTACTTCATTATCATGAGGGACCCAAGCTGATGTAGACTCCTTAAGGAATACTGCTTGGCACTAGAGAGTGCTGAGAAAGAGAAAGATGGCAAGTCACGCACTGGACCTTAAAATCTTCCAGGCTTAGTGACCAGCAGCTTTCATTTGTTAAGCAAGTCAAATAGCTATCCTTAACTTTGGAAAAACAAAATGTAACTCTATCATCCACATGTCAAAAGACAAGATAGCGAAATATCTTTAATAGACCTAATGTGGTCCAAAGGTACTATGCAAATTTTTGTATGAAAACAAGAAATTTCGCTTAAAAATAATAAAGACACTTTTACTTGAAGTTGTATAGTTAAAGATTTTATGCTCTCAGTGAATCTCCATCAGTAGAATTTCCACACTCTTAAATATGTGACATGATCAATAGTAATATACTCAGTAATTCCTAGAAATCAAAAAATTAGAAATATTGGTTGGAGACTCATGAACCGAAGAATCTTAAATACTTGCAGCAATGAATTTAGTGGTGGGTGTTGCTTGATCTATAGGAAGGCAGTGATTAAAAAAAATAAGAAAAAGCCCAGCAGGGGGAACCACAAACTCAGCCACTGGCTCTGATATGCTTGTGTGTAAAGCAAAATCCTGCTGCTGCCATAGCATTCCTTGTAAGCAGACTGGGTTATGAGATAGAGGTGTCTCTTCCTCTACGTCCTGTTATTCCACAGTAAAGTATCAGAGAAAACTACAATAGTACATTCCACTGTCCCAAATATGCTTGGCTCTCAAGAGTATTCCTGCTCTGCTTTTTAACATACACATTTATTTCTCCCCACACTAATGATTCATAAAGAAAAATTTCGTTTGATAATTTTAATTTAACTATTACATGTGATATACTAGGAATGAAAAGAATGAAAGATCATCATGATCTCTGGCCTAGAGGAGCTTGTTGCCAGGGGTGAAGGAGAAATGCAAATAAATTATAGTACCATGTGGTTAGTGGTATAATAGCGCAAACTTTTACAAAGGGAACAACAAAAAAATCCAATTAACTCTGCTTGAAGGAGTTGGAAAACTTAGTGAAACTGATTGTAGAGTTGGATTAGAAGTTTTCCAAGTGCAAAAGGTAATAAAGGTCTTCAACAGAAAAAAAAACCAGTATGTACAAAGATACATTATAACATAGTGCTGGGGTTACAGACCAGAGACTAACCAGTGGATTGTAATGAGGAATTCACAGAGGTTTTATTGTTGCTCTATTAGTATTATAGTTGTTTTAATTAAAGGATCTAGATGATCAGATTCGTTTAAAAGAAAAATAATTGCCCAGCAAATAATTAATTTCACATTTACCTTTTCCTTTGATTTAGTTATACCATTGACTCTGTGCTATCTCTTGCCCAATCTCTTCACAGATCTCTATAGTACTTCCATTCCATGTTACTAATCTCCCAGGGTATTGCCCTGTCCACAGGTATGTATTTTCTTCCTTGATCACAATGCTTAACAAATTTTACAGGTAATCTCATCCTCTTTTCCCTAGACCCACCTGATTCTCTTCTGTTTCAATATCTCATTCCTCATTTCCTTTCCTTTCCTTTTCCTTCCTTTTGTTTGACTGACAGCTTTGGGACTATATGCATTTTGCTTTTCTTGCACAATAGTCACCTGTAAATTGATAAGAATGGCCTTACTGTTCTTGCATCCAGCAATTTCAAACTAAAAGTTTAGGTGTGAGTAAGACATAAGCAATAGGTGAAGTTATAGCTATCGGAATGGAATGCACTGATTTTGTGGCAATGAACTGTGAACAAAACCCCCACATCCTGTGGAGGAAATATTTTAGAATCTAGAAAGTGCTGGGAATGAAGAGACCTTAATGATTTTTTTCTTTGGAAATCACTCCTGAAGCCATCTGCATAAAGAAAATACCTTGGTGCAGGACTCCCAGACTGTTGCAATTACATTAAATTTAACTAGCTGCTGGGTTGCCTACCCTCTATCAGAAGGCTCTGACCATAATTTTATTGCCATTCCCCTTAACTTTTCTGAGAAGTTTATCAGAAATAGCAGAGTATGGCACAAGCTCCTGCACAACTATCACAAAGCACATGTTACCATGTCTGGATGTTTTCTTCATCTTCATTCTTCAAACCCTAGTTAAGCTACTCCATGAGAGGATGCTATAGACAAAGAGGATAGTTTGTACTGATATTAATATTTCTCAGTAGTCCCTCCAAAAATAAGGTTTAAATTCATTTATTTGAAATAAACAGGAGACCCCTTAGACATGCAAGCCAGTCAAAAAGTCATGTTGAAGTCATTAATTGATGTAGACCCCACTTGGGGGCCCCCAGAAATTTTAAACATGGTAGAGAGCTATGATGTTCACTTTCAACAATTCTTTTTGTATGGGATATCAGGCATAAACTTACCTGTTTCCTGAAAACACAGTGGCTTACACGTTAAGGATCATCGCTAAAGATTTTCAAGTGTTTACCTCTTAACTGTAGGGATCTCTCAAAATTGTTACCATCTTGTTTACTCCAGGGAGCTCCTTTATTTATGCTCACCCTGAAGACTGTTAGTCCTACAATAGAAGTAATTCAATTAGAGAAGGTAGTACAAAATTTGTTTGACTTTAACTGATGCAATGACACCATCTCAGCCCAGCAAGGCATTCAGGTCAGCTTCCACTCACGGGACAATTTTCTTATGGATGATAGAAATGCTACAGACTTCTTTTTGCAAGCAGTGGTAAAGTACAAGCAACATCGAATAGATCCTGTTCTGCTTCAACTAGTGCCTAAGGCAAGTAAAAATATCAATACAGAAATTTAAGGAGAAAACAAGAAGTTGGCTTTCTAAGAAATAACATATTTTTTTTCTTTTTTACTTTCAAGTTTTTGGGTCTGGGACCCTTGGAGGTATGGTTGAATGGAGTACTCCAGGTTGGTCTCATTCTGATGCTTGAAGTCCTATTGATAGTATCTCTAATTAAATGGTGTATGAGACAAATTAAACAGATTTGGTTCTAGCAGGTCAACCAGATTCCTGATGGAACAGTGCACTCATGAGAAAATTGGCCAGAAGCCAAGACAATGCAGAAAAGAGGGTTAGATATTGTTGGGAGACAATTCTTTGTGTGTATCTCGTGTTTCTGCACGTCCGTGAGCAGTGGCACTGACTACCCTTTGTCGCGAGCTATCTCTTCCAAGATGTTTACATTATACATAGCCTTTGAATACAGAAATAATGTCTCCTCTAGAACAAAGGATAGGCTTTCTTACAGTGCTTGACAATATATAATACATAGTGTCTCCCTCCAAAGCCAAAGGCTGGTATACTTACTGCCTATCATGAAATTATTGAGTTCCCTAAGCCCAGACATCCTCTCCTATAAAACTTCTCGTTTCTTGTCCTAGTCACCCTGTAGGAACTGGGACTCAGGGAACTGGCACAAGACTATTCTAATTCTCTGGCTACTAGTAATGTTGAGAGTAATAACACTCTTTGTATCTGACTTAGGACTCTGGTTTCTTCTGTCAGCATCAATGAAACTGACAGGTTAGATTTTGGTTCGCAGGTAGAAAAAAAAAAAATCTTAGGTCATCCACAGGTTTGACATGGAGCAATGCCAAACTGCGAGAGCACATTTATCTTCCTCCAAATATGTTTTAATTCTATCCACTGTTTTTCTTTCTGCTACTACTTCCCATTCCAAATCTTGCTTCATCTCTAAATTAGCACAAAATCCTTTCTTTGTCTTTTTCTTTTATGCCTTACTCCACTTACACTACGGAGGATAAAGTAAAATTTTAAAAACATAAATCAATCATGTTAACATCATCAAATACACACAAGCCTTCCTTTTTATGGGGGCTTATCATGTGATGCTATTACACCTGAGAGCAATGATTTTTCTGGTATACTTATGGGTTTATCTTATCTCATCGTCTAGATAGTATATCATTTCCTTGAAGTGGCATCAACTAACCACTCTGCTGAAGCACAGACCATTCTGTTCTTGTTTACTTATATAATAATTTTTATCACAGTGATTTTATACATTTATCTACATATTAAAGCCCTACCCCCTTTAAAATGTAAGCACATGAAACTGGGATTATATTTATTTTACTCCTAGTTGTATTCCTAGATATTATTATCATGGTGATGGGCTGAATTCTGTCCCCACACAAAAGATTCATATGTTGAAGCCCTAATCTCCAGGACCTAAAAAGAATGTGACTTTATTTGGAGATGGTGCCATTAAGAGGTGATTGAATTATAATAAAACAAAGCAGTTAGGGTGGATCCTACCATCCTAACCCTACCAGTGGATCCAACCAGATTAGTGTCCTTATAAGAAGAGGAGGAAATTTGGACACACAGAGACTCCAAAGATTCATGCACAGAGGAAAGAACACTGAGGACACCATGAGAAGATGATCCTCCGAAAGTGAAGGAGAGAGAGGCCTCAAAAGAAACCTAATCAAATCTTGATATTGGATTTCTAGCCTCCAGAACTATGAGAAAATATATTTCACCTATTTAAGCCACCCAGTCTTTGGTATTTTGTTATAGCAGCCCTAGTAAACTAGCATAACCACTGTATTACAACATAATATTAAATACATACTAAATTTGTATTCACCAAACCAAAGAACTAGCAAAAACCAAGATCTAATAACAAACATCCATTCGCTATTGCTTATGTCTGAACTACCAAAAAATGTTCTTTTTGTGCTCATCACAGCTGAATAAGAAAGTAACTCTTTTCATTCAAAAATGTTACAGAGCCAACTTTACAAAAAAGAAAAAAAAAAGGAAGATTGATGATGTACTCTGTGTTGCTGACAATGCTAAAGATGAAGTCTATGTGATAGCGCAGCTCTTGATAAATGATGATACTGTTTTGTCCATAGGATTTTTGAATGATGGGGCCTACAGTCAGTGTTATCAGAATATTTCTTTTTTTTAAGGTATTTTATAGAACTAAATCTAAATGTTATCAGACCTAGCTATGGATAGCTAAGTGAACAGAATGCCAAAGGCAGCATCTTTGTCTGAGATGTTGTATTAAATGTAATATTTATAAATTTCTATCATCTTTATTTTTAGGAGCAAATTTTTTTCTGGGTCAGAGTAGGAAATTGTTCTTTTACTCTTGTCTTCCAAGAATTTTCCCATTTTTTTAATATTTATAATTTTCCAACACCCTTTATCACTCTTTCCCTTGGTCAAAGATGCTTTCAAGAAAGAATCAAATATCAAGCATTTATTCTTTGATATTAATTGCTGTTTAGGCTGCTACGGAGGAGGTTTTTGTCTTAAGCCATATCTTTACTTACAGAATAGAAAAGCCTTGTTAAAATAAACTGAGTCATCTGATTTTGGAACTGAAAAGTTTTCCTTGGGGATTCTGAAGACATTTGTTTCTACATTTGCCTCTCTAAATACCAAGCTTAAATCCAGTGTACTCTAATGATAAACAAAGGTCTTCCATGTTACACAGAATATTTTTGTAGAAGACTCAGTATCTTTGTCATATCACAGTTTATTTTTGAGACATTTTTAGTGTATGAATCATTTTGCCATCATGGTCCACAGCAAATTAGACCAGGTATGGACAACTTATTGGAAAACAACATACATTGCCTGATGTGATTACAAATGAAAATCCTTCACAATAGGTAAACTATTTACTGTGTTTTAATTGGCAAACCAAGAAGTTTCTCAATATTTTGAATATAAGACACGATTGAGGGATGGATGGGCAGGCAGTGAGGCAGGGGGGACACATACAGCAATGTAGTTGAGAAGCATAGAATTTATTTCACATTTAACAGACACTTCACACTTCTGGAGAATATGTATGGAACTGTGCTAAATACTAGACATCAAGGAGGAAAAAAAGTAAATTAATGCAAGCCATGAGTAGAGGCCATGAGACAATAAAAAGGAGAAATAATCATAAACTAAGAGGTATATTTTGTTTAGACAATAAAACAAAGGCTTAACACTTTGTTATGCAAAGTAAGGATGGGCTTTTCTTCAATAAATGATGCTATGAAAATTGGATAGACATATGAAGAAATATGAAAGAGGATCCACATCTCTTACCACTCACAAAATTAATTCAAGATGGGTAAAAGACTTAAATGTAAAGCATGAAACCATAAGAAGAAAATGTAGCAAAAACACTTCTAGAAATTGGCCTAGGCAATGAATTTATGACTAAGACCCCTACAACAATTACAGCAACAATTAAAATAAATAAATGGGACTTGATTAAATTTAAAAGCTTCTGCACAACTAGGAAAATAATCAACAGAGCAAATAGACAACATACAGAATGGGAGAAAATATTTGCAAGGTATACATCTGAAAAAGGGCTAATAACAAGAATCTATAACACAAAGGACTCAAGCAAATCAGCAAGAAAAAACAAACCACTCCATTAAAAAGTGGGCAAAAGACATGAACAAAAGTTTTTAAAAGAAGATAGACAAATGGCTAACAAACATATGAGAAAATGTTCCACATCACTAATCATCCAGGAAATGCAAATTAAAACCACAGTGAGATATAACCTTACCCCAGTTAGAATGGCTTTTATGAAGTAGTCCAAAAACAATAGATGCTGGTGTGGATGAAGAGAGAAAGGAATGCTTATACACTATTGGCAGCACTGTAAATTAGTACAATCTCTATGTAAAACAATATGGAGATCCCTCAAAGAACTAAAAGTAGACCTACAATTTGATCCAGCAATCCCACTACTGGGTATTTATTAAAAGGAAAATAAGTCATTTTTTTCAAAAAGACACCTGCAATCAAGTGTATATTGCAGCACAATTCACAACTGCAAAGATGTGGAATCAACCCAATTACCCATTAATTCATGAGTGGATTAACAAAATATGGTATATGTACATATACCACAAGTAACACCATAGAATACTACTCAGCCATAAAAAGGATGAATTAATGCATTTTGCAACAATTTGGATGGAACTGGAGTCCATTATCCTAAATGAATTATCTAAAGAATGGAGAAACAAGCATTACATGTACTTCCTATTAAATTGGAACTAACCAATGAGCACACATGTGCACAGAGAGACGAAAAACTCAGAGGAAATCAAGGAGGGGGTAGGGTGGAGGAGAGGAAGAGCAAAAACTTACCTAATGGGTACAATGAACACTATTTGGGTGATGGGCACACTTATAGCCCTGACTTAAGCATTACAATAATGATCCATGTAACCAAAACATTTGTACCACCATAATATTTGAAATAAAAAAAAAAGAAATCAAAAGTAAGGATGGTATTCTAATAAAACCCCAAGTATACATCGCCCAATATTTAGAAACCTATCAACAGTCTTGTCTCATCTATGTGCCATCTACTGCATAAGTCAACTTCCTCTTCCAGATTTTCAATCAAATCCCATATAGCAAATAATTTTGTCTTAGTATATCAATATCTTTGTCTAAATAATTGGGGCTGAAAAATTAAAATCCACTATAACACTACTTCCACTAAAATATTTAGCAATAATTTCTCAATAATATTAAATATCCAGTCATTTACACATATCTCTTATTGCCTAATATACTAATTCTCAAACTATTTTGTTTCAAGAAAGTTTCATCTTCTTAAAGAATACTGACGTTCCCAAGTATCTTTTGTCTTATATGCATTATATCTATTCATATTTATTTCATCAGAAATCAAAACATATAGTCTTGTTAAGAATTCATTTAAAAATAACAATAAACCAAAACTGTTTTAACACATATCATATCTTTGATGAAAAATAACTACACTTCTCCCTTAAAAATGAGAAGAGTAAAATTACTTTACATTTTTGAAAATTTCTTCAATGTCTTGTTTAACAGAAGACTGTTAGGTTCTCAGATGAGATTCTGCATTTAATATGTTGCTATATGTTATTTTGTAGAAATATGAAAACATTTTGGCCTCCCACACATATGTAGCTGGAGAAGGAAGAAATACTTTGAAGAGCATTTTTAGATCATTGTGGATAATATTCTTTGACACTAAACCAAAATGAGACAAGTGGAAATTTATAAAAGATTATTTTCATCTTGAAATCTACCATATCAATGAGCTTTTTTAAAAACTATTCTAAATTAAATCCATTATACTATTTTTTACACTGAATAGATTTTTTGCCATTTCGTGATTTGTGTGATAAAGTAAGGCTCACTTGGAAATGTTTCATTACGTCATTATGCAGGTCTTACAAATGTTAACACATTTGTTAACACAATTTTACCAATTGTTTTCCTTATTATGACAAGCTCACTTTGTGTATTTTTCAATAAAGTGACAATTGTCCAATCACAGATAACCATAGTTTGTCAGTATTTCCTTAAAGTCAAAAAATAGCAGTGTTCTTCTTTGAGATGGTACTTCAGCAGGCAGATGTGATTTATTCCTACCTCCTTTATGTAATCGTCAAGATTTAATAGAATTAACTATTTTTATGGCTTCATCAAGAATATTCTTCTTTTATCATTATTTTTATTTATTTATTTATTTATTTGAGGCAGAGTCCTGCTCTGTCACCCTGGCTAGAGTGCCATGGTGTCAGCCCAACTCACAGCAACCTCAAACTCCTGAGCTCAAGCAATCCTCCTGACTCAGCCTCCCGAGTAGCTGGGACTACAGGCATACGCCAGCATGCCTGGCTAATTTTTCTATATATATTTTTAGCTGTCCATATAATTTCTTTCTATTTTTAGTAGAGACGGGGTCTCGCCCTTGCTCAGGCTGGTCTCGAATTCTTGAGCTCAAACGATCTACCCGCCTCGGCCTCCCAGAGTGCTAGGATTACAGGTGTGAGCCACCACGGCCGGCCCACCAAGAATATTCTTAAGTGAAAAATTTTTCCAGATAGTTTAAATATTTATTAGACATAATTATATTTTAAGTAAATATTTTATTTAAGAGTAGTTTTAGATTTTCAGATTTTTATATTAGAAGCTAATATAAACAGTTGTTTTATACCCCACACCTGATTTTCCTATTATTTATATTTTACATATATTTATCAGAACTATTGAACCAATATTTACAAATTGACATTAACTAAGATCCATATTTTAACCAGATTTTTTAGTTTTTACCTAATGCCCCTATCTGTTCCAGGACACTATATTACAGTTAGTCATCATCGCTCTTTGGGTTCCTTTTGGCTATGACAGTTTCTCAGAATTTGCTTGTTTTGGATCACAAGGACATTTTTGAAGAGTTTTGGTTAAGTATTCTAAAGAATGTCTCTCAGCTCTGATTTGTCTGGTGTTTTTCTCATGATTTGAGTGGCATTATGGGTTTGGGGAGATAAAGTGGCATTTTCATCACATCATATGATGGGTACATGCTCTCAACATGATTTATTACTGCTGATATTGATTTTGATTACTTGGCTGACATAGTATTTGTCAAATTTCTCAACCGTAAATTTACCTTTTTAAAATGCTTTCCACACTATACTCTTTGGAAAGAAGTCACTGTGCTCAGTCCATACTTACACATTGGGAAGTTAGGCTCTATCTCCTTGAGAGTGAAGTAACTATTTAATTATTTGGAATTCTTCTGTACAGAGGATCTGTTTATTAGCCTCTATTTATTTAGTTATTCAATAATTTATTTATAAAATTTGCTTTTTTCACCTGTGATTCATCCTAAGGTGTCAATACTTTAAACAGCTTTGCTACTGTAACAGTGCAAATATCAAACAATGGGAAAAGATTAATAACATCATAGTATTATTATGCAAATAGTGTTGACTTCATGAATACTATGAAAGGATTTTGTTGAATCCCCAGGTGGCAGAGCAATGCTTTGAGAACTACTACCAAAAATATGTGTTTTTTGGTTTTACTGCATTGGTTTGTTTTGTTTTATTTTGGGTCCATACATTATGGTCGGTTAATACGTAGCTTAAGTTTCCTTTAATTCATGGGTTGCTCCCTGTTATGAGCCAAATTGTGTTCCCTCAAAATTAATATCTTGAAGTTCTAACCAGCAGTACTGCAGAATGAGACTCTGTTTGGAGATGGGCTTATGAAGAGGTAGTTAAGGCAAAGTGAGATCATATGAGTGGGTTATAATCCAATATAAGTGGTGTCCTTTTAAGAAGAAGAGATTAGGAAGAGACAGGACAGGGAGAAGCATATGTGAAGACAGAGAAGACAGCCATCTACAAATCAAGGAGAAAGATCTCAGAAGGAAAGCAATCCTGCTGACACCTTCATCTTGGACTTCTAGCCTCCAGATTAGCAACAAAACAAATATCTGTTGTTTCAGTCACCCAGTCTGTGGTATTTTGTCGTGGAACCCTTAGTACCGTAATACATTCTCCATCTCTTTTCTTTCCTCTGGATTCTTTGTTTCATATTTGCCATGTTTATTAAAGAGATTTCGTTATTAGTACAATCTCACCTTGTGGGTTGTGATGAATAAATACCTTTCATGTCATATAACTTGCTTCTCTGCGTGTACATACATAAATTGGTGGTTCACTCTATGTAAATGGTGTTATTTGTTTTCATAAGGATTCACACAGTGTCTGGTGCCATGTATATTTTCATGAGCTTAGCAGTCATTTATAATTATTGGCTAGAAACAATAATTTATTTTAAAAAGTTATAAACCATCCAAAGGCAGACAAGCCTGAGTTGAAGGAGGGCTCAATATGGTAGGGCATGTTAAAGCACTGCCATTAAAGCTTCAATAAAATCCTTCCAGTTAGTTATTGTTAACATCCTTATTTTATAAAGAAAAAAACTAAACTTAAGGGAGGTTAGGTGGTTCACCTGAAATCACATATCTAATAATGTTTAGGGATGAGATATGAACCTAGGTACATTTACAATGACTATGTCATTTCTACTTTGTCACTGACTTCTTGGAAGACAGAAAATAATATGAACAGGTGTTAGATGATGAGAGTACATTATATAACAGAAATATTACTCATAAAATAGTATATGGTTATAAATGATTCTGTTGAAAAACAAAAGCACATTTATTTTACTATGATAGTAAAATTATGATAAAATTTCCCTTTAATCTCTAGGAACATTATTATCCTACTTAAAGAGTAATGATAGAAGTATCTTATTCTTTAGAAACATTTGAAGAACTTTTGAATGTAGACTAATGTGGAATGTTGGTGAAGCGGACAGATCATTCAGAGAGAAAGTAGCCCCTCCTGAAGAAAGATGAATGCTCACTGTGATGACCTGGTTTCATCATTCAGTTATTGCTCCTGGTACAAGCTGTAGTTTGGATAATAGGTTTTCTTACCCATGACTGACAGTAGCAATAATGTATAAGGCCAACTGGTAGTGCAAACTATCAGTTACAAATTTCTTTAACAACTTCCATACAGGTCAGCTGTTTTCAGTTGAACTTCGCACTCAGCGAACAAGAAACTTCAAGCAGGCATTTTCGCCTGACCCTTCATTCACTTTGCTCATGTTCTTTCCATCCCACCCATCCATCCTTTCTTCTAGGCCCAGCCCCTATAATTTTGTGTTCTTTTTAGTATATAGTGTGAGATAAGGGTCCAATTTTATTCTGTTACATGCATATACCCAATTTTCCCTACATCATTTGTTGAAGAGATTATCTGTTCTCAATTGTGTAGTCTGGGCAACATTGTTGATCAGGTGACCATGTATGTTTGAATTTATTCCTGGACTCTACAATTTCATTGGTCTGTATGTCTGTCCTTACATTAGTACTGTACTGTTTTAATTACTGTGGCTTTGTAATATATTTTGAAATCACAAAATGTGATGCTCCCAACTTTGTTCTTCCTCCTTAAAGTTGTTTTGGCTGTTCAGTGTCTTTGTGATTCTATATGAATCTTATATTTTTTTCTATTTCTGTAAAAAACGCTAATGAAATTTAGATAGCAATTGCATTGAATAGGTGGACTGCTAAGGAAATTAATAAGACAATCTTGTTTATAATAATGTGAAACAGAATAAAATTCTTAAGTATAAATGCAAATAAGGGACAAAAGATATACACTGAAAACTACAAAACGTCAATGAAAGAAATTAACGACAACACAAATGGAAAGACATCCCATGTCCATAGATTAGAAAATCTTACTATTGTCACAGATCATACTGTATTTTTATTTGCTAAATCTAGCAACCCAACCTGGAAGCTACCATAGAATCCCAGCTGCTTTCATCTCTGCAGTGTATAATACACCAAAAGACTTCTGGGAACCAGAAGAAACCAACACAAATGATATTAGTTGACTGTTCACAACTGCCAACAGAGAACAATGGCTTCTCCTACTCTTTTCTGGAAAAGGAATTCTAGTTTTTTTTTAAGGGGAGAATGGAAATAGGAATGATGAGGCATTGACAACAATCAATCTGTTATATTAATTTGCACAGTATAATGACAGCTCAAATACACATAAATTATTATGATAATTTACTTCCATTATTCATTGGCTTCTTTTATTTTGCTACTTCAATATTATTATTTTTACAAATGCATATTATTCCATTAGTCTGAAATAACTCTTCCTACATTATTGGATATTTAGGTTGCTTTAAACAATGCTTAAAATAAAATGAATGAAATTACACATTAGTGAATTAGAACCAAAAATACTATTAGAGATAGTTTTCCAAGTGAAATAAAATGTGAGACAGGCATAGCAAATACAACAGCATAAGTACAAAAAAAGGCAGTGCGTGGGGCATGAAATGAATTGGAGTTAAGAATTAAAAAATAATAATACAATATATAAAAGGTACATGAAGCAGTTGAGTTGGAAAAGAGTTGTTAGTACAGCCTAACAAAGGCTCTTTTAAAATATTAATTCAAAGGTGATATAGGATTAATTGTTTCCTCAGTTTTACATACCAATGACATTAAACCAGAGTTGTTTAATATTAAATGATTAAGAACATTTGCAGGATTCAAATATAGAATCAATCTTCAGGAAGATGAAGCTTCAAGCCTGCATTCACTCTTCAGCACTATGACACTTTGCCAATCATTTAACTTTTCGGTATTGTAACTTCTCTCACTAGTCCTACAGCCACACTTCCCCACAGAGAATTTAATGGGTACAACTTTATAAATCCTTAAGAACATTAGTTCAAGTTACTTCTTTGCATGGAAACTTCTCCACCTGAGCCTGAGTGGGCGCGTAAAAGCTGTGTTTAAACCAATCGGTGGGGTACAAGCACTTAACTAAAAGCTTAGTTCCTTGAAAAGTTTGTTACTGTCTGTCTCCTTATAACTTCCAATCATTCATCTCAGTTTCATGATTAAGCTCTTTTTTAAAGTGTAATACCTCATACAATGTTTGGAAAAAGCCAAATCTCCTCTTTATTTTGAAATTTGTCAGAGCTCTCTATTATGTGGTTTCCAGACTTTTGTCTTTCTGGATTTTTTTTTTCCCCGAATGGTGTGTGTCTGGCAAGGAATACTATTACTTTCCTTGACTTGAATAGTATAACTGATAGCAGTTAGCAATTGTTTTTAACTCTTTTGTAGAATTGTCATCCTTCATTGCAAAATTTAGTTGTAAAAATAATAAACCTAACACAGTTCTCCTTTTATCATAATCTTATTCTTTAATTTTAAAGTGCAGCTTGATGCAATTGTAGATTATAGAGGTTAATTTATATTTATAATGTATAGCTAGCCAATATTATCTGGCAAAGACAAGAAATTTTAACTTTTAAATTGCTTTCCTTAAATACTCTGGATTTTATTTAACTAGTTGAATTTTTTTAAATGCAAGACTTTGTGCCAGAAACATGACTTTGCTCTAGAGTTATAGTCACTGTTATTAAGTGATTATTTCAGAATCCTGACCAATTAATGGATATCCAGTTATTTATAATATTACTTTTATTATATTATTTATAATTAGAAAGAAATTTATACCTTGAATATAAACACAACTTTAAATTTCTAATATTTATATTTATAATGTCAATGTAATGTTAAATGTAATGGATACATTTGTTTTGCTGAAATAAATCATCATTTGCAGCATGTTTACTTAATGAATATTTTTTCAGTTTGATGTAGCTAAAACAGTTATGTTCCATAATGCCTCAATTCTTCCATCAATTTACTTTCTTCTAATGACTGTGGAACTCTCATTAATTCCACACATTGAGATGTCATGTCCAAAATAGACTCTGAACTGTTCCTGACCTAGAAAACTTTGGCAAAATATGACTTTTGCCATTTTTCCATTCATATAGAAAAATATGAATTTCTTATAGTAAGAGATCACCTGCTATGATAGGAAATTGTAGGTGAGAAATGTAAACCACCTATCTATGTCCCATCCAAAGTTTTCTCCTGTACTTCAGATCTATTTAATTGCATGTTCTCCTGTGTTATTTATATCAACAATTGTACTTTTTTCAAAATACTATCCCAGGCAAGATTTCAGAGATAATTTTTGACTGTTCTTTCTCGCTGATAACCACTTACCAAGTTTTTATTTTTATATCTTGAATACACTATTGTGTGTGCATCCCTATGTTCTTTGCTTATCTCTGATAGCTCTCATCTCAAATCTAGGTTGAAGAACAGAGTCCTGACTAATCTCTCTTCCTTGTCCTTTGATTCATGTACCACAATGTAGCAAGAGCATCTTTTGTTTTAAATAGCAAAACTGAACATGTCCTGGCCTTGCTTACAACCCTCTCTGACTCCTCATATCCCTCATTCTAAATAAATTTTAATATATATTTTTAAATTTAGAAACAATTTTATACTTTTTGAAAAGTTGCAAGTGTGGTACAAAAAAATTGTTCTTTGTGAACCACATTAATAGTTTTCATACCTGTTGACCCATCATCACCCTGAGGTATTTCAATGTGTGTTTCCCATAAACAAGTATATTTTTCTACATAACCTCTGCAAAAATGTTCAGTTCAAAATCATGTGCTTTATTTCATTGTATCCCTTTAGTTTCTTTTGATATGTAAGGGGTTCCTCAGTCTTTCCTTGACCTCCATAACTCTGATATTTTTGAAGAATGCAGGCCAATTTATTTCATAATAGGTCCCTCTGTTTGAGTTTGTTCTGAGTAGATTCATGTGTTACATTATTGGGAAGAATGCCACAAAAGTGATACCGTGTTCTTCTTATTGTATCCTATTGGGTGGGATATGATTTAAATTTGCCCCACAATTGATAATATGTAAATTGGTCATTTGATAGGTGGTATCTTCCATACTTCACCTATGTGAGTGAATGCCTTTTGCTGTTTGTAATTTCCAAGCATTTGTGAAGAGTTTGTGGGGGAGAAAATTCAAAACAACAAAAATATTGTACTTCTCATTAATCTTTCAATTTGTTCACTTTTTTGAATATATTATTATGTATTTATACTTTGATATTTTATTTAATGGGGTATAAATAATTATAATCATTATTTTTATTTATATAATATTATCCATATTTTGCAATATGATACCCTTCATGCTGCTTTCTGTGACAACTTCGACATGGCTATGGGGTACATTGTGGTGTTTTGATACACATGCACATTGTGTAATTATCAAATGAGGATAATTAGCATATATACCACCTCAAACATTTGTCATGTCTTTGTGATTAAGAACGTTCGAAATACTCCTTTCTAGCTTTGTTTTTGAAATATATAATTCATTATTTTTAACTATAGCCATGCTACTGTGCAATAGAACACCAGAATTTACTCCTCCTGTCTAACTATAACTTTGTATCCATGGATGATACAACCTTTCCTCATTTCCCTTTTCCCCCTACTCTCTCCAGCCTCTGGTAACCACTATTTTACTCTCTCCTATAGATCAACTTTTTTGGATTCCACATATGAATGAGATCATGCAGTATTTGTCCATTGTTTAGTTTATTTCACTTCACATTATATCCTCTAGGTTCATCCATATTGTCACAAATGACAGGATTTCATTCTTTTTATGGCTGAATAGTATTCCATTGTGTATGTATACCACATTTTTAAAAATCTATTCTTCTGTTATTCATCATTCTTTGAGCACTTCCTTGAATTCTCCTTAAAAATATATTTCAGGCTTATATATACATATATTTTCTTGTCTTAGCCCTGGAATCAACAATTTTTTAAGGAGCCCTGATTTTTCTAGTAGGTAGGAACAATATTTAAAAACAATGATCTGGGTGCTATATGTGCTTATTGTTATTGGGTTATTGCTGCCACCAAACTCTTTAAATGGAAAGGACAAGGGACACACACACATGCATACACATTTACTTATGTATTTATCTGTATATCTATATATTAAAAATCATGAACTCACAATGATAACTCCAATTCCAATCCAAAATAACAGAATTCATTCTAGCTTCCTCTCTTTCCATCTTTATAATCTCTTTCTCAAATAATGAGAAACTTGGCTCCTAATACTCTTAATATAATTCCTTATTTAATCAATCACCCTATATGTAACTAATCTCCCATTGCTGCTTCCATCTTTTCCTAATGTAAGGATGTCATCTTCATCATATTCAGATTCTGGTCCCCTTCATTGGACTACCATCATTCATACTCCAAAACTCTATGTTGATTGCCTGCTCACTCTTCCATTTTGTAACTTCCTATTAAGAAATAACCTGTAATGTGAAAGTCCATATCATTCCTTCTTGCTCTGAGACCCCACAATACCCTCTCATGAACATACTCATCACACTAAACAGTAATCTAGAGACATTAGTTATTTATAATAAAAACACATGAGCTTTTCTGATTGAGATATTTTTTCAACATGTACTATATACTAGACATTATCCTTAAAATGTTACATGTGTTTATTAGATCCACACAATGACCTTATGACTCATTGACATCACCATGTTAAAATAAGAAAACAGACTCATATGGAAGTGAAATGGATTGCAAAGATTGCTTAGTTTATAAATGGTAGAGCCTGAATAAAGTCTAAACCTCTAAACTTGGTGGATATTGTCCTGTATGATCTTGCCTCAGGATTTATATCTCAATAGTTACTAAGTTGAATCACATAAAAGCTTCAATTCAATCATTTTTATACCTACAAAACAGAAATTTATCATATTTTCTCCTGTTATTTTCCCATTTCCTCCTAATATTTTTCTTTTTATTGCATTATAACCTACAACCTATGCAATCATTTTAAATTTCACTATCGTGTTATGGTGACATGCACCTAGATCCTTGGAAATGTAGCTACAGTAGAGCATGTTTCACACATCCATATATCCATTTCCTGAGTTTGTGTTTATTTTTATCTCTGGCCCTAATTTAGATATTTCTGGCTCTATGAAGCTTTCCTCAATTTCTCAGATAATATTAGCTACATACCATACATTTTCATTCAGAATTGAGATGACACATCACACTTATCATCCTACATTGTGTATTAACTCCTTATTTTCTAACCTCCTACTTATTATTGCTACATTCTAAAATTTTGATGATATATATTTCCTTCTTTTTCAATAAGTTGTTTGTATGTTTTATAATTCTGTATTGAATAGCATAAATATTAATATGTTTTCTACATGGACCTCCTATCCTTATTCTTTCCTTTGTTTTCCTAAACTTAAGTCGAAAAATAATTTTTCTCTTGCTTAGCCTTCTGCCTTATCTTCTATTTCTACTCATAACCTAGTTCCTGTGCCAAAATTTTGACTGACAGTTCATATTTACTGAAACTAAAGTTCTCACTCTTGAAGGAAATGTAAATATAAATACATTTGCATATGTCCTTATTTCCTCTAAGAGAACAGATGGATGCAGAAATTGTAGAGTAACTTACATTTACCGAACAATCAATGCCATACACATAAAACTATATGTAGAATATGCATAGCACTTCTCATGTGGTTTTACTTCTAGTGTACTCTTCATACATATCATTTATGCAAGAAGATTGAGTATGACCTTTTTCAGTCACATTTGGAAAATGGGTAGATGAGAAATCAAGCCTACTCTATAAAAAATACTGTTACAGGACCCATTTGTCAACCATAGAATATATGATGCTTTTGTATTAATCTGTCAGCATAACTGTTTTAGTGGGCTTGTAACTTCACTCATCTATCTTTATCTGCTATGAAACTTCATGTTGTATTAGTTCTACAGTACAATAAAACAAATGGATGCTTTATGGCTTCCAATTGAAAATAAATGTTTCATGAGGAACATTTTTCTCTTCACTGAACCAGCCGAAATACAAGCATATGATTACTTTTCTTTATGTCAATGATTTCTTAAGAGAAAAAAAAAAAATCCACTAAACTTAGTTTGGTGATTATTTAAAAGAAACTGTACTATTTTGCTAACATACATTCTTCTCAGTGGTATTGCTCAAGTGATCCCTGGAAATGAGCATTATAATCTGTGGGGAATCTGTATTGCTAGCATGTGGTTGAAAATGAATGATTGGAGTAAATTTGCATAGGATCAGGTGTCACAGGATTTGCCTGAAAATTGAAGTCAATCTAATCCCTCTTCCTAGATTATGCCAACTTTCCGTATGAGTTAACTGCATGTTAATTTGCTATTTGGGGATCATTAAATTTCATCCAGTGTTTAATGAATCATTTTTGAATGGACAAATTTTATAACATATTTGAGACAAATACCTAAATAGAAGCATTTTGATTAATATTATTTTATACATATCATTTGTATATTGTCTATTGTAATAAATATTTATAAAGGACATATGTTTGATTATTGTTTATTTCTTCCTTATACACAAACACATAATTATGCATATTTGAATATCAATTTCTCATGAACTCAATACTAATATATTCAGTAATCATTTTTTTATACTTTCTTTACCTTATGTGTTTCATACTCCTGGTAAATTCTTATCATTACTTTATGGATCTTCAGGTAAATAAAATAGCCATTGTCCAAACGAGTTTTTTGATGTTTTGTTTTATTTTATTTCTTGCAATATTATTTATGTAAGACTCAATAGTTCCCTTATTTTGTTTATAGTTTACATATTCATTATTGTCTCTTACCCATTTGGGGCATGGTTTGGGTCATAACACTAAATATTGGATAATAGGACAATATTTTTAAAATATCACAGAATATTAATATTATATATTTGTGCCTATTTTATACCTTTCCTATAATTCCCATGTTAAGAACCAAGTTTCAATAATTTGAAACAAGTTATTTTTTTCTCTAGAAAAATATAGATGTTTCAACTATAGTAACTATGCAATCATGTTATTCTTTAGGAATAATGAAAATAGAATGTAAAAGGTGTTCAACCACAGATATGGAGGAATGGAAAAACCTACCTTTTCTCACCTAGGGAGAATGTAAGAAAGGAATAAGAAGAAAGGAAAAGCTAATGGTCACCATGAAGAATTTTAGTGGTTTGGAAGAGGTAGAGTAAAACAACCAAGCAGCATAACCCCAGTGCTACAAGTAGTAGATTGAGCAGAATAAAACTGACAACTTAATGATGTAAGAAAAGAGTCCCAGATAGCACTCTTAACCTTCTCACAGCTTCTTTTATTTCAAGGAAGGGATTCAGTAATCTCTTTGAGAATTCAGAAGGTAATCAATTATCTAGGCTGATAAAAGGGACCTTCTAAGAAGAAATAAAATAATGTTGTAGATAGAGTTGCTGGACTGTTACATGGGTCACAAATGGACCAGGAAAATAATTTGACCTCTAGGGTTATCCACAGTGGTGTGGGCAAAGGTCTGCTCAACACAGCCGGAGTCTGTTTCAAAGGTAAGAGAATAAGACAAAGTTACTGGCCACAGATTTCTGCACTAGATGATAGCATAGTAATGGTATTTAACCTCGAATGATATTGCTAAGAAAATCAAAGGAACTCATTCCAATGGTATTATTTAAGCCCCTCACAACTCCAGCACGGGAAAAATGAAACGCGCAGAGAAGTAGCTTAACATGCAAAAAATATAAAAGACCGAATGCTTACTCAGCTAAGAACAAATTATCCTAAGAAGACTGTTTGAACTAGTAAATTCTAAGATAGAATTTCTTGATTTATGTGTCTCTGACAGAGTTGGGAAACAATTTTCCATGGGAGCACAGATCATGGTGGCCTTTTGCTCTAAGCTATCTTTCAAGGATGTTTGTGTAGCAAATAGCCTTGGAAAAGAGAGACAGTACCTCACTCCAGAACAGAGGGCAGGTTTGTTTTCTTGTCAATTTAATAAAGATAATTCTCTTTCTCTAGGACAAAGACTGGGTAGATTTATACATACATAGTACATCATTAAAAATTGTGGTTTTCTAAATTTGGGCATTACCTCAGCTGTAACCCAAACCCACTGTTTGCACAGAATGTACCCAGACTGCTTTGCGTTGGCCTCATGGGACATGAAGGACAAAGAAAATCAACAAAAAGATGAAGCTCGTGCTGCCTGTTGTGCTATGACCAAAGACCGTCGTATTTTAAATGTGTTAGAATAAGTTGTTAGCTTAGAAATAGGAAAAACATCTCAGACCCTCCATTATTCTTTACTTAAAGTAGGAAGTTGATAAGAAAGACAGGATCAAGTCTTGTATCTGTGTGAAGAATAATGGAGGCTCTGACATATACATATATACATATATTTGCATATGTATATATTCATATATATTAATATTACAGGGAAAATATATTTTAAAATATCTCACTAAAAACTACTATATTTATCTCTTCCTCATGACCTCTGCTATGGAGCTAGTAAAATCTTTTCCTATTTCAACCATTTTAATTTGGTTTGACTTGCACTGTGATTTCTAATAAATTTCAAATGACGTCTATGTTTTGCTCACTTTCTTCTGCATATTATTGCATCCTTTTAGGACATTCCATAATTATAAAAGTAGTAACCATTATAGAAAAATTGGAGGAGATGAATAAAATTTAAGGAACATAATAATGTTTTTGATATTAACATTCAGAAAAAAATCACTATTAATTTCTTTGTAAATTTACTGCTAGTGTTTTTAATAACCTTTACTCCTATTTTATTAAAGAAACATATATTCAAATACAATTCTGTATTTTTTGTATCCTTGGCTTTAGCATTAACTTTGTCCACAGGTGAGATTCAGAAACGTCCATGTCTTCTAGGAGTCTCTGTGTGGAATAAACACCTAGGAGAAAAATGTGTTCTGAGGGGAAAAGGCTGGCAGGCAAGCTTTATTTAATAACACAGCCCCAAGCTTTAGAGGGAATGGTGATTTTGAATGTAGTATGATTCATGTTACTCAGCTTTTCCCCTAATCTCAGCCTTCATGAATTCATCCCTCCAATACAGAAAACATAGGCATGCTTAATATTAAATAGACACAAACTTGGAGAGAAAAAAAAAATCCTTGGCTTTCTTCCAATTGATTTTAATATAAATGGGAACAGAAAAATTCTCCACAATCACTGTATGAAAGAAAGCAAAATTTTCTTATTTCAGCTGTTTAAACATGTGAGCAAGGGTTGTAAGAGTCACTAGTGGGCAATAAGGTGCATAGCAGAAGCAGCATTGCATCCAGAAGCAAACAGCCACACCACGGGCGCACCATTGATTGAGAGGAAATGGCAATGCCTGTCAGAACTGTGATAGAGGCCTCCACTTCAAATAAGGAGGGGTAAGTTGTGTTGGACAAACCTTCCTAAAAACATACACACACACACATACATATAAGTGCTGACAACTGTTTTTTTGATAAAACACCATCTGAAGACACTGGACAGTGTGCAAAGAAAACAGGAAGGGAATCAATACTTGCAAAAAAGGAATAGCATTAGGTAAGTTTCTTGTGATTACAACTTTTGTTTGAGAGCAGGTACCCACCAGTAGGAGTCCTGCTGAGAGTTTGAAACTTCAATATAGAACTGTGGTCGTTACTAGTTCAGGAATCAAAGGATTGAATTTGCAGTAATCACAGCAAGTGTAAAATATACCTCCAAAGTTTTCTCAAGTATTTGTTTCTCAAATAATACTTCACGAGGACCGCATGTGAGGTTCCATATTGACATCGTAAATCTTGCTCCTTTTGGTGATAGTGATTATTGGTTTCTCAGAGAAAAATTAAAATAGCCAAGGGAAACCACACGAGATCTTTCATAAATGATTTTAATGTTAAATATAATAAAATAGTTTATTTTAAACCCTTATAAATCTTTTTAAAGCTGACTTTTACGTCATTCTGTAAAGAAGAAACTCAGCTACTTAGTTTAGTTAGTAATTATGCATCAATATTGTAAACAATGTGCTACACTAATGCAAGATGCTAATAAAAGAGGAAATTAGGAGGAGGGGGATTGAGGAGAGATATGAGAACTCTGTATTTTCTACTCAATTTTTCTGTAAACCTGAAACTGCCCCAAAATAAACTCTACTAATTAAAAAGAAGTTTCCCAGGGTTATATAAATAAGTTCTTATTAAATGATAGATAAGACTATCTGGTCTATATTGGATAAATTCATAAACAGTAATACTTATAGTGAAGCCTAATTTAACAGATTCAATTGTATCACTTTGCTATACTTTGGCAGCACTTTCATCTTTCTTCAGTAGCATCTAATAAATAGAGTAAAACAGTATTAGCAATGCTTGCTCTTTTTTGAAATGACTTTTCTATCATTAATATTTAATCAATTAACTAATATGGTTTAGTAATAAAATCAAGAACCATAACAGTGAAGCAGTAGAACATTATATTTTGACTCGCAACAAAATTATTCATAAACATTTATGTATGCAATCTAAAAATGAAGTAAGACTGCAATTTTAAGCATATTACTAAATAAGACACGAAAGTAAAAACAAAGTTTACAGTTTACATTCTGTAATAGTATACTCTATCTAAACATAAGTTTATTTAGTGTGACGAATGATTTATGATGGGCTAAAATTATGATGTCAAGCAATGACATGGAAAAGTAAAATTAAATTATGCCATGTGAAAATAAATGTTATTTTAACAGATAACATTAAATTTATACATAGAAATTAGATCAATGAAAAACTTAAACATTATTTTCAAGACTTGTTTGTGCCTTACAACACTTGTACTATAGTGACACTGTATTCATGATAAAATATTCTATACAATGACAACATATTTCACAAGTTATTTTCAATTATATAATAATTTAGGTAATTCTTACTCAAGCAGTTTAAATTTTATTTAGGGCATACAATTAGGTTACACTCGACATAAATTTTAAAACTATATTTTAATAAAATTCATGCTGATATTTAATTACATAGTATTCTAAACATTGCTGATAATGGTACACATTTATAACAAAGTTTAATTGTAACTAAAGTTCTTTGGTTTTAAGTGTTATAATATTGATGATAATCTTTATATGGAATAAGATAGAAATACGTGAATAGGAAGGCTGATGTAATACCACAATTCATATCATATGTGTATGTACACATATAAACACATACTACATTTGCATGAACAGAAGTAAATGTTGGCAAGATAAATTGAATTTCTGCAAAATAACATAATCAGAGCAAATTGCCTCAACTAATAATATCTTATTTCTTTATGTATTTGTATCAGAATATTTTAATCACTAATAACAAAATAGCCAATTAAATGTAGCTCTAACAGAAATGAATATATTTATATGTACTTTACCAGATTTCCAGAAGGATAATAGTTTGGAATTGGTATAGAAGCTCAAAAATATCAGGAAGACTTGGCCTCTTTTGATTCTTCTACTTGGCCAACTCTACTTTATTTGGTTTTGTTCTCAAGCTTATATCCTTATCTTCACAAAAAAGCTGCAAAAGCTTGAGGCATCCCATATTTTTAGAATATCATTGAAAGACATGAAGATAGATAGTGTTTTTCCTCTTCTATCTTCCTTTTATATTATGGAAAACTATATTTCCAAATAATCACAAAAGACTTATATCTGATTAATGAGAATTTAGCCATATGTCCACCTCTAAAACTAAACCAATTGCTATCAAAAAGGAATGATATTCTCATGATTGATTAATATTTAGTTATGGTTTATCCCACAAGCTTTGGATAAGGCAACCCTTTATTCTGAATATATCGCAGCCTGATATCTGAGGAAAGTCAGGAAGAAGGAAGGTATATGGTAGATGTTGGGCAACATGCCAGTTGGTATATGAGCTACTAAGCAAATCTATAGGTGTACTAGGAAATATGAGATTTCTTATAGTAATTTAGCCTTACATAATTATGTGAGAACTTAGAGAAAGAATTCCATAAGGGCAAGATGGTAAGTAAGGCAGTTTCTGAATCCAACAAGGGCACATTTGGCCAAAACGCTGTAAACATGGAAGGCAAATTCCATGTTTACAAATTGGGAGTATCTATTTTAAAGAGAAAAAAGGATTTCCAATCAATAATATAAATAATGACGTGATATTCATACACTATTAAGAACTGTGAAAGGCCTCAAATTTAAACCGACAAATTATCCTGGCACAGCTTCGTGGATATTGGTTGAAGACATTAGAACCACGAGTCAAAGATGAGGGGCGTATTATTTCCAGCATTAGTAGTGGCCAATCAGTATTAGGTGCTGGTTCTCTGAACTTTAGTCCTCAATGGAGGATGCAAAAAGGGCCAGATGACAGTTGTACACATACTAGATTTTGTTAAAGGAAAAATGGATTTAGGAAATCCAAAAATTTTATTAAAGACAATAAGCAAACTTGCACTGTAATATTTAACTTCCCAGTCTATAACTGAACCCATTCTTAACTCTATTACAGTGCAGTATCTCTAAATTTCCAAGGTTGTTGGTTGTAAAAGCCATCATGAAAACATTGCCCTGACTAAAGGGCAGTGAATTCCTTATTCACAAGACAGAAATGTGAAAAGCTTGTCTCCCAACAATATTTACTCCTCATTTCTAGAGCACCTTGGCTCCTGTTGAATTTTCACGTAAGTATGCCACTACGCTGGCCACTCTGATTAACTTACAAAAGTTAGGACAAAACTATTAAATTTGTTTCATACAGTGCTTAAAATTGCTATCAACATGACACAAAACAATAATATGAATCCATCCTACAATATTGACCTTAATCTTGCTTCCCAGGATCTTAGAATCAACCAGCTATATAAAATCAACGCACCATCAGAGTCTACCTTTAGAAATCCAGGTAGCTTTCTCCTTCAGTTTCTAAGACACTTTTCCTAAAACACTGGTTACCTTAGAGTAGGAGTTATTAGAAATTTTAAAGACTACACCTGGGCTCACAAAGAGAAAGACTATTATGATTTCATAATCCATAACAATCCTCATCAGTGAGTTAAAGTAGACAGGAATGATCTTTGAGACTGAGATCGTATCGATAATCACTTCAGTTAGATTCAGGGACAAATTTTATAACACCTTTTCTATTTCTATGATTTCCATTATGGGAATAACTGCCAAAAGTATGTATGTAAATAAGGACTCAGTTATTTCTCTAGTAAATTCCTATGAATAACCAAGGATATCCTCATTTTGGAGAAATGCCTGTAGTCATTTGAAGTTCACATGATTTACTGGTGATGTTTACTTAAACACATTAAAACGTGAATTCCTCTAATGTATATGTTATTGTGTTTTAAAGAGGAAGTTAATGTCTTTCTCCCATAAAAGAAGTACATTCTTAAGGGTACACATGGCAGCCCAGAAAATAAAGTGTTGTTAGAACTGTTGGAGATCTGCGGGTGTGAACTATATATTAATTGAGGTGCATAGGTTGACGTTGCCGCCACCTTGACCCCCAGCCAGTTAGTAGTGGTAATTGGTAACCATCAGGGACTAAATAAAGCTCAGTTTGAATAATTGATTCTAGCCTTGTTTTTGAAGGAATTGCATAAAGGCAGACAATACAATCTGTTTTGTTAGTGCATTCTACCAACTCGATGGCATTCTTCTGCCTCACAGAATGTCCAAATAATGTCATCAAAAGTAAACCCTTGGAAGTGTTCAAAGGTGCTTAGAGGTGTTTTATGTTGGACATGCAGAATCTGGGGTTCTCACTAGCTGTTTCCAATCAATTGTTAGTTAGATATAAGAGGAATTGCAATCAAATCAAGATAAGAGCTGTCTAGCTGGGGATGACCAAAATAGAATTTTGTTAAACTCAAGGTTTTTCAATATTCTGGGAGAGCTACTCCATTTTTTTTGTTCTTTAAGAAAGCTACAGGCACTTTTCAAAAAAAACAAAGATTATTACTGAAACTGACTCTCATGCTTCTTTCAGTTTCTTTGGTGTTCCATTCCCAGGTGCTAAGGATAATGTTTTCCCTATATTACCACAGATTTTGTCCCATCACAGAAAAGATAATAGTACTTTTTTAAAAACATCATTCTCACTCAAACTCAGACCTTTGGATTCATAAGATATAAGAGGAGTAAAGGCATATTTTACAAAACCTACAGAAAGCCATTACCTCCCACAATTTAACTCACATGGGACACAATAGCAGGATTTGTGAGGGATATAACTCAGTCATCAACATCTTTATGGTTAGGGCCATGGCAGCCCCAAAAGATAATCCAGATGGCTGGTGAAGAATTAAATTTGAATCCCCTAGGCATCTTATGGGCCATGCTAAAACAAAGAAGTTATACCAAACAAGTTGGCATAGGTTGTTGCGAAGGGAAGGAAACAAACATTCACTTGCCCAAAAATCGTCAGGGCAGAATCCTGAATTTTCTAAAGATCTGTATAGCCCTCCTTCCCTTTTGTCCTTATAACTAACAAAGAAGTGACCAAGAGGAGATGATCCCTTTCTTGGGACAGCCATTTAATGACCAACATACATTTCTAAGATGTTTTGTAGATCAAAAGAAGATAGTGAGTAAGAAATGTTTTTCAGTCCATTTCTGAAGAAGCTTTCAACAATACTGGATATCTATGGAGTGTGCCTAGGGAGTGTAAAAGATCAGTCAAATATCTTGACTATCAGCCCATGGTTGATTTACTTTTATAATAAATGGCACTCTATTATCACACTGAAAATTATCAAGAAAACTGAAAACATGAAACAAATTAGATTCAAGGATTAAAATGATATGGCAAGAGTTAGTTGATTGGACTAGATGAGCAATTCTGATCTATGAAAAATGTGTCTGAATACATGAGTTTCCTTAATAAGTATATTGCTTTATGATCTATTTTTAAATTGATCCAAATTTTACATTAGTGATATATGTGTGTGTATATATACATATACATATAATACATATATGTATACATGTATATATCCCTATGATATAACTAGAAAGAACAAAAAGCATGCTTTGACAAATGAGAGAGATATTTGTATGTAGATTGCAGAGGAGGAATAATTGACCAAAATATTTCCTCTGAAGCAGTATAATCTATTACATAAAAGAAAATTTGTTAGCAGTCAGATTCAAATAGATATTTAAAACTTTATTGACTATTATGTACTTGCCTCACAATAAATCAGTGATTTAGAATAAAAATATTTAACTATTAAATTTAACCATTTTACATCATATCATCAGGGATTATATTAAAAATATTTTATAAATAGTACTGCAAAGCAGAGAACCTTAAAAATTAACGTGCTGACCAATGAATATTAGACATAAACAAAGAGCTAGCTGTACTGGTGAGTACTGGCTTATATGTATTCAGAATGGTCAGAAAATATTTATGTGGATATAGTCTTCTAGAAACTTTGAGTTATGATTTACTTCACTAATGAATCTTAAAAGTCAATCAGATGGAAACTATTTTTACCCTCCCACAAATGTTCATGGCAAAATATCATTGAGATCATGCACTTAATAGCACTGAAATTTAGGAGCTTGATGACACAGGAAAATAACACTTTATGTGATATTTTATTTTTTACTAATGATCTACTATGACCAGAGTATGGTTCCCTTTTAGATTTATTTTATTCTATCTTAGAATCTTGCTTACATAAACACATATCTCACTGGAAATAGTGCATGTGTGTGAGTGTGTGTGTGTGTTTGTGTGTGAGAATTTACAGCACAAGAAGCTACTGGATGCATTCTAATCACAATTTTCACACTGTTGTAATATCTGCATAATGAAAATGGCATTTAGACAGAGTAAAATACCAACAAGTAAAATTGTATGTATTTTCAATTTATACCAAAAATGGATGGGCATGAAAAGAATTCACAGCATGTAGAGATGGCAAAGGATTTTGCTGTAGAGTTTTACAAAGCCTTAAAATATTTTGCAAGTTTATATCAGGATAACAATAGGTATGACAGGTTATGACACTATGCAAACATTGGATTTTTATTCTCACTTGATTTGAAAAATGCATTTTAATAAATAACAATGATAATATTAAAATAGCATCTAACATCAATCATATTTTAAAATAGTTCCAATAAAGCCCCGAGTCAAAGAAGCTGGTTTATGCTACTCTGACTCTAGCATTAAGCACTAAGTCATTCTAAAAATGTATAAATAATCTACTAAGCTCTTATACACAGAATACAGATAAATAACCATCAGAATGATTCAGGGAATATGTATATACAAATGCAAAAAGCACCCTGAATATTATTACATAAATAATGTGTTTCCACCATTGTGAACCAAGTAGATTTTATAGCAGTGAGAAAACAATGACTTTTCTAGTCTGTGTGTGTGTGTGTGTGTGTGTGTGTATGTGTGTATATATATATATATATATATATATATAAGTATCTCTATAACCAGAAAGGTATCCATAAATATTTGATTATAGTATTTTTACCTAGATAAAATGGTGTTAAGACACTATTATTATGATAAATGTAATACTACTACAGAATTATACGAAATTTCCTTTTAATTGTTTTATTTAATCGTTACAATTTATTTCCTTAGAAAATTAAAAAGTTTTAATAGTTTCATAATTCGTGCTAGATTTTTCTTACTTGAATGTAATTTTCCACAAATGCCTGATAAATGAATTTTCTGAAATTAACCCTGAGATGTAGGCTCAATGGAAGTTGTTAAGAAGATTTAATGTTAGGAAGTAATAGCCCTGCATTGGATTCAAGTGCTGATCCGAGACTAATGAGGTAGCTCTGAGACCTTGGGCAAAACCACTGAACTGGTATTTTTCTAATTTTTGTCACTTGCAACATGAGAGAATGTACCATAATATATCTAAACTTTTATTCTTTCTAGTTTTAAGTTATAAATGTGTCAAATGCTTAGCAATCTCCTTAGATTGCTTTGGAGATAGTTTCAATATATCAGGTTTTCAGTAACGGTACAATTTCCTATCCTGGCCATTATGTAAAAATAGCGAGTCCATAAGAAAGATTATAATTCCACCTTCTATTCACCCAGTCAATGATTTCTATCCTTTGAGGATAGAAAAATCACCAACAGAGCTCCATGTCAAGAAACCAGACATTATCATTTCACCTGATTGAAGCCTTATAGCCCTTAGACTAGTTACAAAAATGATCCCTTCATTCCCAGGTACTATGGTTTGAATGTTTTTCCTCCAAAATTCATTTTGAAATTTCATTCCCAGTGCAATGGCATTAGGAAAAATGAACTTTGGGAGGTAATTGGTGCAATTAGGTTTCCTTATAAAAAGGCTTGGAGGAGAGAGTTCACTGTCTTTATTTTTCCACCTTATGCTATGTGAAAACACAGTATTTCTCACTTTGTGAGGATGCAGTCCTCAAAGTCATCTTGGAACTAGAGACTGGGCCCTCACCAGACAGTGAACTTGCCGGCACCTTAATCTTGGACTTCCCAGCCTCCTGGCTGTGAGAAATAAATGTTTATTCTTTTTAAATTACCTAGTCTGTGATACTTTGTGGTAGAAGCACAAATGGACTGAGACAATAGGGAATATATATGCTGTACTACTTAACTGCCATTGAATCCTACCAAGCATATGTGCCTGGGATATTTTATTGCAACTGGTTGTCCGGGATTCTTTCAGAATATTTCCAAAGGCTTCTCTAAATATGTGGAATACATCCCAGGAATTTGTACTATAGATACTCCTTTAGACATTCTGACTTTTATTACTTGTGAAGCAGGCAGCTATCCTGATCTGTGTGTTCCCTATCCACAATAACCTTCACAATCAACTAATATATTTGACCTTAGCTAGCCCCTATGACAGCTGTCAGTCTTAAAACATTTATACAAATTTTTGATTGGGCAGCAGTTTCCTTCCCTAAATCCTAAAAGTTGCTAACAGTGGAAGCTGAGAAGTTTCATACTTGTAATTACTTATTTAATGATGGTATTCTTAGTTGACCTTAAATTCTATGAATGAAGTATATTCTCTCTCTTGTTCATGTTATTCCATATGAAGCTATGATAGTTCAGGTGTCCTATAAACATCTGTGGAATGAACAAATCCACAGGGAGGAAGAAGAATCAATAATAATATATCTTTTAGATATATTCTACTTTGTCCTTGGGTTGCTCACGTACAAAATATTTTGTTATTGTTTCTGCTGCTGTTTCTGTGTGCTTCATTACTGATATCATAAAATTGAAACTAGAGTAGAACTAAGGTTTTAAAAAATCCTTTATTTTTCAGATGCCACTAAACTCAAATGCAGAGAGTTTATAGGCTAATTCAATAAAAATGTTAATCCTTTACTTATGAAATTATTAAATTATAATTTATATTTATACAACATATATAACCTACATTAGCTCATTTCACTCTCACAGTAAATCTTATAGTATAGATATTGGTATTCACTTTAATTCATTAAATGATATTTAAGTCTGTGAATATTTAGTTGTGATTACCAACAACCTATGAAAATGTTAATGTATGTATCCATTTGTTAATGTATGTATCCATTTTTTACATTCAGATATTTTATATTTGTAATAATTTTCTACAAATATACCCATATTTAATGAATGCTTGCATATAAAGAAATATTTTTTAACATGGGTGAAGTTGATAATAGATTTATACATGATTTGGATAATGGCAAAACAATGGGAAATTGTTCAGGAATATGAATAATTATGTAGTTAAATATTCTGATTTTAGGAAACAATCAAGGCCCATGAAGTAGTTAGATAATGGTAGCAAAAGTAGGAATAAGACACAGATATCTCAATAATTTATTCTTTCCAGTATTCCACAATCATAATCTTTCCTACTATGTCATCATTTTTTTGGAAATTTCTGTGTTTATTGGTGACAATAGTATGATGTCACTGTCTATTTTTAATGAGTTAAGAATTAAAGTACACTGTCCAAATCTATATCACATGGCAATGTTTTCTATTGAATCTGCATAAGAAACAGACTTGCTCTGCTCTAGTGGGTAAGACAGTAAGTAGAGCTCACCATCATTGGTGTGCCCTGAGTTCAAGCAAATGAGAGAGTGTTTGTTCTCTGTCTGCTACTGTGGCCAACATCAGAGGTTTGATTCTCATGTGACCCAATAACTGTGTATTGTTCCATAGCTACTGCTGGTGGAGTTCATTTAATGTTTTTAGGATAATATCTTCATATAGACAATTTTTTTTAAAAAAAAACTCCCCTTTAGTAAGTTTTTGGTTCCACAAAGAAATTGTGCTTAGAATGAAATGCTTTTAAATTAAAGGAGTGCCATGGAAGTGTTATTATCCAGTGACTGAAAGAGAATTGAAGTATTTTAAACGTTGGAGTACTGTAATATGTGAAGTTAGACATGTAGATTTGGGAGGTGTTTCTGCCAACTTTTAAGTTGGTACCATCACATCTCTGGAACATGTGCTGGCCAATAGAGCATGAATGAGAAAACTGAAATGTTCATTTTCAAAGATGAGCATCAGAGTTGGAATGTTTTATTTTATTCTTCATGAGCAAAATATTTTGATTTTATGTAGAATAAAATAAAATTATCATCTATATGATTTTTGTATAAATTTGCTCAAAAATTTCATAGAAAGTAAAACGAAACATTAAACTTGTTATTTGAGAGCATCTTATACATACACATTTTGAGTTTAAAATGGAATCTCTTTCAATAGGGATATTGTGTAATATCTATGACTATCCCATTATAAAATATCAAGAGGAAGCAATAAAGAGAATGGAATACATGTGATTTATAGAGGTATAAAGATCCCAGTTTATTGTAAAGCTGCTAATGCCAATCTTCATTAATGCAGATATTATTTTTAAAAGTTATATTACTATATCAGTAATAATTATATCAGCAGTTCTGTGAGAACATTTCATAATTTCATAATTTTTTTTGTAATTCAATGATTTTTTCACAAAATAAGAGACGGTTATAAAAGCTAATAACAATGTTACACTATCTGTTCTACAATTCTTAAAATATCAAGCAGGATATTTTTAAATGTAGTGAAAATACACATTTAAATTCAGACATCTTTTCTACAGCACTTCTATTGGATCATATACCATGTAGTAGAGTAAAAGCATCTAATTGCCATATTCTTTTATAAAGTTAAAAGAGGTCTGCTATAAAAATTGCATGTAATCAATATGAATGCAACTATAAAAGTCACTACATATGGCACCCTGCAATTTAATTCTCTCTTCATAATTACTGTTGGTGCCAGTTTTATATTTAGAGTGTACATATGAAATGAATACTTTGGTATGAAAAAACAACCTTCTATTTTATTATGATTTTAACCAAATAGATAATTTCTCAAATCGACAATGTTTTAATAGGTAAGTTTCTTTTTGAGGAAAAGGAAACTATTGGAAAATAGACATTTCCTCTTTTACAAAGAGAAAGATCAATTTATCCCAGACAAACATCATGAAAATCACCCACAAACATTACAAAGTTCAAATTAAAGAAGGACATAATTTTTTTTAAAGTTTGCCTGATAATCATTTTACAAATCATGCACTTATCAAAGCATCACATTGCACACCTAAAACATATAGAATTTTTTGTCAATCATACTTTAATAAACTTAGAAAAACAAATCAAGAAACAGATTATTAAAAAAAAAGCTTGTAGGAAAATAATCTGATTCTCTTAATGGAAACATGCAGAGTTTGCTTCACAGTGTTACTATCCTGAATTTTAGAATGGTTAATTCAGTTTCATTCCAATCACTTCACCTGAGATGAGGATTTGCTTTTACAGTGTATTTCCACAATGAATCATCCGGTTCTATGTGTGATCCAAAGAATTATTTACTATTTAATGGTTTTCTATACATTATCTCTAAAATTTAGTACTGTGACAATAATTCTTATTAGGAAATAATCATTAAACATTGAACATCCATCTTGTGCCAGGCATTGTGTTAAAATCTTCACCAACCAGTGATGTAGGTACTATGATTATCCAGATTTACATAGGAACTTATGAGAAATCAAATAAGATTCTCAAGGTTGGGGGGATGGGAAAGCAATAATTCAAACTCAAGCCATCTGATTAAATGGATCAACCCATTTAACCTACTGCTTTTTATACACATTTATGCTGTGTATACTATGTTGTAGATTTAAAAGTTATTTGAGGTCAGATTCACTTTAAATTAATTCAGACACATCAGACACATATTTATTCAAAACAGCAATGTGAAATTTTTTTTTTCAGAAAAAATAAAAATATTTAAAAACTAAGCAGCCATTATTGGGCTCCTGCTGCATGCTTAGAAGGAAAAATATTTTCTAGAGTTCAAAATAATAATCTCATTTGCAATTGGGACTTTAAAATTAGTAGTTTATAATAATTATCAATATGATTGTTGACCATTAATATTTACTAAAATAAATAGCAGCATATTACTATTTCCTTATCATTAAAAAGCTAAGTCTATCTTTAAGACATTGGCAGTTCATAAGCTAATTTAGTCTTACATTGCATCCATCCAAATAAAAAAAAAAAAATCACACTTTTCTTTAAGAAGAAGCCCCATTCCTACCGTTAGCCCCAATCTTTCTTCAATCTTATGTATGCATTCTGGTCATTGTTTCAGGATATCTACTTTACTTTTAAATACTTTTTAAAGTATTATGTGATCTGATGGAGAAAGCACATTCATTATTTCCTAAGTACTCTTACAGTCTGACTTTTATGTGATTGATTCATCATCTCTGGTCTTTTGAAATGTCTATTTCTTTCAAAAGCCTTTTTTTTGCTACTGGGGACTTAACCAAATGTTCCACTATGTCCACCATTTTTCAGTGCAGTGCTCTGGCATTTTAGTTGGCATTTTATACTTCACAATCTTTCTTATTAAAATCATTTGTATCTGGGTCATCAAAAATATGTTTCTAAAAGCCTCTAGCAACTGCTTAGCATTAAAATTCTTCAATGAGTTACCTCCAACCCCTTCTATCCCAAATATTGCAGCTTACAACTCAATATATCTCATGTCTCAGCTGTGTGGTCATGTGTCTAAAGCTCAAAGGAAATGAAGGAGAGTCTAAGAAAAATTAGGCAAAATGCCTAGAAGCTTAGATTACTCTCATTTCATTTTTCAAAATGGCAATCTGCTATTTGAACAGGGAAAGACATGGGCACCAGATTGAACATAATTGTATAGTTCATTTGAATCTTGTTTCAGCATAATTTGCCCATTAAATTTTGCCCCTATTGATCTTCATGTTGAACCCCTTCCACCTGTTGCTATTTATATTTCATTTCTATTGCTTGGAAAGGTAGCGGTAGAAGTGAGCTATTGGGAATTCCTTTCTGATTTTCTCTTTTGCAGCTGAAATGAGCAGAGTTCTCTAAGAAGACAGTTCTGACAACAGAAGAGAACTAAAATAGAGGAACCATTTTATCTCCTCCAAAGTTCTAAAAATAGAGAAGAATCTACCTCTAGAAGTAGGTTTTTCAGTATATATTTATCAGAGGCAATGTATTAAAACCAAAATATTCACACGTAATACACAATCTAAGATTGACTATAGCTTCAATTACAGTTCAGCCATAATTCACTTACCTAAGTATGCTAATAACTGTATTTGTGTATTCTTTGCACAGTTCTAATTGCATTCTCATTGTTATTTGATTTGAATACGTTATCATGAAATAAAATTACAGAATATAAGATGATATAAAATTACAGAATACAAGAATATAAGTGACTTTGTTAATGACAAAATAATTGAGCACATGTAGCTTTAGGCTATGAAATTACATATGTGATTGCATCACATTATACTGGTTTTATCAATTCTTTTGAAAATAAGAAATTTTTGATACAGCTCACTTGCATTTTTCAAATTAATCTTATGTAATTAATACCATGACAAGTTATTGATTATTCTCAACAGGAGGTGTAGCAATCTAACGTGGGAAGGAATTCCAATGATTTATATTGATATTTGTTTCACATTTCCACATAAGTGAATTTGATTGTCGAAATATCATTTTTTAAAAAATCAATGATTCAGAAACATGTGGAAGTTATATCTATTCTTTCCCCTACGTATCTTTCACATCTTACCTTATGTTGGAAATAAGTAAGTTTGTCTTAAAACCTGCCTGGACTTCTCTCTAGCTGTCCCCACAGTGTCCGGCTTTAAGAACATGTAATTATACAGAGTTCTGAAGGTCCTGTCACAACTGAAAGTTTTGATTTCACCATATAAAAATGTTGAATTAAATGAAACTTTTAATAAGCTGGGATCATGCAATAGAAATGTCTTTATAAGAGTTATAAAAATAATGATCCCAACTTTAAAAAAGTTTTATTTTTCTCAGGATTGTTGATTTAAGAAACCTCTTTCATTAATAACATCATAATTGCTATAGTACATTTCTGTTGGATATGCTTCGGGAAAACTCTCTCTCTTTCCTCCCCCTCTCCCCACCCTTTCTTTTATTAGGGTGTTAAAATTTTGCTTCTTTAGCCCAATGGTCAGAGAGTAGAGAGGGAAAATTTAAAAGACTCCCAAATACCTAAATTCACAATTAAAAATATTGGCTCACACCAAATATTGTCAACATAGAAATAATATATAGTAGTAACATTCAGCAGGTGTCAGGCAGGTGGAAGGGGGGAGGAGAGGATGAGTATGTACACACCTAATGGGTGCAGTGCTCACCATCTGGGAGATGGACACGTTTGTACCTCCGACTCGGGTGGGGCAAAGGCAATATATGTAACCTAAACATTTGTACCCCCGTAATACGCTGAAATAAAATAAATAAATAAATAAACCCATGGGTGCATGTTTCTTGGACTGTTAGTATGTCCTGTTATTACTCAAAATCAGGTACTTTATTTTGCATTCCCTGCCATCCTCAAGATTTAGCTTTGCTTTTCCTATTTCAGCATCTTGAAACAAAAAAAGGAGAGGTGAACTCTCATTTTAAAAACATGTTTCATTTATATTTGTGTCAACTGAAATAATTTTAGGGTATAAAAATATTAGGAAATTTATTAAGTATTATCATTCAGTAATTTTTTAATAATTCTAGGTAACTTTCAGATGAATGAACTTGGTGCATTTGAAGTAAGCTCATTTTTAAATGAGTATGTAAATGTACTTTGATCTTTCCCTCAAAAGTAATGTTTTTTTTTTCTTAAAGTTTTCTTTAGACTTCAAATTTATGGTCACAAATACTCTCTCACACACACACACCTTATTTTGTTTATCAAGATAGGGTTTCTGCAATAAAAATGTAAGAGCCAAAGTGACAGAAGGTTTGTCATAATCTACTTAAATTTATATTAACATTCGGCAGATTTCTAACAGACTTATTTTAATGTAATTGAAGGTATGCCTGGTGGATTATGGGTAACCAATTTATACTATCCATTCTCACAAGATGGGACTGAAAGGTGATCACATACAACTCTAAAAAAAAATCTCCTTTTCATAGTCTGTTTGATCAATATATTCCTTATTTTCTCCCTATGTGAAACTTATGTATTCATACATTTCTTCTATATACTGCACTCCTGACCTCTTCAGTACTTATTTGTGGGTAAATGTCTATTTCAATTTTGGTTGTTACTGTGGCATCTATGAAGCAATCAACTATATCTAATTTTACATTCTGCCCAAGTAATATGAAAGCTAAATGCTAGTTATTTTATTAAAAGTAGAAATTATAATATCCATTGAGCAATAACAAATTTTTAGTATTTATCAAAATTATGTATTTTAGCTTCTTTTTTTAATGTTTCACTGCTTCTAAGTTACATTTTGAGAAAAATCACACATGACCATCACTGAGTTATGAATGCAGTTTAAGTTAACCATGCAATTCAAGTGTTATACATTAGTCACATAATGATTATGTTTTTGAAGTTATTCCTAACTTTTTCTTCCCAGAATTCCTTACATTTTTAATTTAAAAATCATGTTAAGAAGTAAAATAAATGTAATTGAGAATATTATACTTTCTTACAGTTAGTATGAGATACAATAAAACATTGGACATTGATGAACAATGTAAGCAATCAGGAAATGTTTTTCGCCAAGAGAAGCAATAGCTGTTTCATGACATCAGAATTTCTTATAACTATCTCTGGCAGTGCTCGCCTACCATCTTGAACAGAGTGTAGTATTCTGACCCCAAACCATCTGTCACAGAGTTTAGGAGTTCTAACCATTAGGCTGTAAAATTATCATAGATAATGGGGTATACCTAAAACTCCAAGAACATGATTATTCATGTGGAAATTGACAACCTTTTTTTTTTTTTTTTTTGAGACAAAGTCTCACTCTGTTGCCTTGGCTAGAGTCCAGTGGTATCGTTGTAGCTCACAGCAACCTCACACTTCTGGGCTCAAGTGATCCTCCAGCCTCAGCCTCCAAAGTAGCTGGGACTACAAGCACACACCACCATGCCCAGCTAATTTTTAAATGTTTTGTAAAGACAAGGTCTCACTCTTGCCCAGGCTGGTTTCAAGATCCTGGCCTCAAGCAATCCTCTTGCCTTGGCCTCCCAGAATGCTAGGATGACAGGTGTGAGCCACTGTGCCTGGCCAGAAAATGACAATATTTCTTTTTAACAACTATTTTGAAAAGTTAGAGTTCTTTCATGTTGTGCTTATTGAGTAAATGTATAATACCAAGGACAGCATCATTAACAAGGAAAATAACCATGCTTGTGATTATTAGCTTTATTAGAAGCTAGAGATTGTTTCATGTTTATGAGAGCACTTATGTAACATTGAATGTCTTCCTTCTTTAATATAATACAAAAAAAAAAAAACACCAAAATTCATCTGTCAACTGTTCAGGACATTGGTTATTGCCTTGTTTTAGAATTTGATTAAGTCTTACTCAAATAGTAAACTGAAGTTATCTTTGGAATTAAAGCCTGATTGTCCCCTGCAGGTTTACAACTCTATTCCGAAATGCAAGTATATGGAAATATCAAATGGAATAAACATCTACAAGGCTGCTCCTTGGAAAGTTTGCACACAAGGATAAACCCAGCTTTCTCAATTGCCCTCCACTTTTCCTGTGTCTTCTCTAAGTTTCTTTGGTTTCCCCATCGCACATTGCTATTAGTGAGGTGAGCAATGAAGACTTTATCCTTCTTGATTGTTCAATTTGTTAGACCACTTCTTAGTGGTGTAATTTTGGGACATAGACTTTCTTTAATGGTAAAATTGCCACAGGCTATTTTTGCAGGACAAGTATGGGCATGTGGTAGACTTCTGATTTATTTGCTTCTGGTCCCAAATGCAAATTACCATTGCCAAAGATCTTATGTATACAAATTATTTAAGATTAAGGAATCTTACATTTCCTAATATCTGTGTATTTCCTGACTGCTTAAATCCCCTCTTTCTAGCAGAGCAATAATATTTCAATACACTGTTACTGTGAAATCTTGTGGCGTTGCTATCTCTTTATCATCTATCTATGTCATGTTGTATTATATCCCACCAAAATTTATGCCCATATGAAACCTCAGAAAGTAACTTTCTTTGGAAATATGGTTTTTGCAGACGTAATTAGTTAAAAGGTCATACTAGATTAGGATGGCTCCTAAATCCAATGATGGCATCCTTATAAGAAGCTCATGTGAAGAGAGAGAAAGAGACATGAAAGAAGTCTGTGTGACAACCGAGGCAGAAAGTGGAGTGATTCAGCTGCCAGGCAACAAATGCCATGCCATAGATTGCCAGTAACCACCAGATATTGGAATAGAAGCATGAAACATATTGTCTGTCCAAGTCTCTGGAAAATGTTAACCCCAACACTTAGGTTTAAAACTTCCAGCCTCCCAAACTGTGAGAGAATAAATTTCTTTTGTTTTGTTTTGTTTTGTTTTATTTTGGTAATTTGTTACAGCAGCCCTAGAAAATGTTTTATCTCTATCCATCCATCTTTCTATACATTCACAAATATACATCACACCTAGCACAAAAGCTGTTGTCTTTTTAATCTGCAAATCATCAACATGTGGGACTCTTATTTGCTTGCAGATGGGCTTTCCTTAGGTTTAGTCATCAATCACAAAATAATCCTATGAATCCCTCTATAATTCTGTTCACTCAATGCTACCATCTTGATCAGCCTGTAGTCTGCCTTACAAAGCACAAAATGTAACAGTTTGCCAAAAATGCTTTGCCAATGTAAAGCAAAGGTCCAGGCAGCTAGCTTTTCGGTCTATTGTTCAATATTTGGGTCTTTGCTTGCATTGCATTTCTACAATTAAAAAGGGTTCAGGTTCCTTTATCTTGCCACTTTTGTATAAATATTGCAGCCACCAGGTATCAGAAGGAGGGAAGGAAGAAAAAACACTACCTCCTTAAGAATGATTCCTGAAAATACTACAAAATTGTCATATCTTATTTACTAGATTTTAGTTAAATGGTCTAAACTAGCAGCAGAGAAAAGGGTGGAATTTTGTGTTTTATCTTGGTCCATTGCTGCCCTGAAGAAAATGAAGTTCTGTTACTAAAGAATAGTAGAAGATTAGACAATGAATTAAGCAACTTGCAATCTTTGTGACATAAATCATTTTAATATTGTATGAAATAGAAAAAATATAAATTATTAAAGAAGCTATGAGCATGGGAATTAACAAACTACCTATCAGTTATAAGAAATGAGGATAAGTTATAAAAACTACTATAGAAAGATAGTAAAGGCAAATTGCTGAAGTGTAAAAAGCAAATTGTAAAACAACATATTCAATGCATAGAAAACATTTATATAAACATGCATTAATAATAATAATATAAATAATCTATAGAGAAAATAATAGAATTGGAATTGGGTGTGGGCCAAGAGAGAATTTTACACATTTTGATAATATGAAGTTCCAGTTGTTTATGAAGGAAATTCTTTAGTAATAGGAAAGCGTTTCTTTCTAAATATGAGACATAACATAGAATAATCACAGAATTTTATGTATATATATATAAAATAAACAAACTTTTATATATGTTTCCTTCTATATCTTATATTTCTAGATACAGATTTTAATTTATAAATTTTGACAATTAATGATCTGAAAATGTTTTTTTGTTTAATGAGACCTGACTTTATTTTTTATCCTATGACTATTCTATATATTAATAAAAAAACTACAAAATACCCAATAGAAAAAATAACAAAACACAATTATATATTTTTTATTATTTTGAGTTGACAAAAATGGCTGTACATTTTTATGAGATTCAATGTGATGTTCTGATATATATATATATACAATTTGGAAAAAATTAAATTAAGCCAATTAATTTATACATCACCTCACTTATCATTTTTTGTAGCATGATATTTGAAATTTAAAATCTTAGTCATTTTGAAATATACAATACATTATTAACTATAGTCATCATATTATACAATAGATCTCAAAAACTTATTGTTACTATCTAACTGGAACTTTTTGCCCTTTGACCAAAATCTTCACATTTCTTCCCCTGCTCCCAGCCTCTGGTAACCACAATTCTACTCTCTACTTTTATGAGTCTGATGTTTTAGATTCCACATATAAATGATAACATATGGTGTTCGTTTTTCTCTGCCTGACATTTCACTTAACATAATATCCCCCAGGTTCATCCATGTTGTTGCAAAAAACAGAATTTATTTCTTTTTTTGTGGCTGAATAGTATTCTATTTTATATCTCACATGTTCTTTTATATGTCATGTGTTCTTTATCCATTCATCTGTTATTGGATATATAGTTTGATTACATGTCTCGGCTATTGTGAATAATGCTGCAGTCAACATGGATATTCAGATATTGCTTTAACAAATTAAGTCCAATTCCTTTGCCTGATATTTTTATTTTAAAATGTTCCCTCTGGATACTGAGTGAAGATTTTATCAGATGCCAGGTAAGCATGGAAATAGACTCCAGCTACAAGGCTAGAAGTTATATTGGCTTAGAATAAGGTAGGTTGTAACAATTGGTATTGAAGAAGTAGCTTGATCTGAGCTATATTCTATACTGATTGAATGGGGAAGATACATATAAATATAATCATATTTCAGGGATGAATTCCTAATTATTGATTGATAATATGTGCAAATGAGCATGTTTATTTCCTCTGAAATATGGTACCTATTTGACACTTTTGAATTGTGCTTCTATTAATATTAACTGACTTAAATTTCTAAGCTTTGAATTAAAGAATTGGAAATTATTCTGACAAAGCTTCATCCAAAAGAAATGTGTGTTAGGAGTTGGTTTCCAAAGGATCATTTACTACTAATGAACAACTATATCCAAAGGGGAAGAATAGGACAAATTAATAGTTAAAGTCTAATATTTCTGAAGCAACACTTGTGTAAGTAAGCCAGTATTAAATAAATTTGCTTATTTAATTAAAAGGCTACAATACCAATTAATACATAATAGACAATTTTTCTGACAGGTGCTCTTGGACATGTATTTTAGGAAAGGTTTTTTGCAATAAAATGATTAGTCCCCACTTTGGACTCATTATTATTTTTAATATTTCCAAGTTTTGTTTACAAGCCAAAAGAAATGAACAACTAAGTGGTCAGTTAAAACACAGGACTTCTGTCCAAAGGAAAAGACAGAGCTCTTTCTGTGGGGACTAGTTTTACTTGGAACAGAGTATGGAGAATTGCATGCCTAAGGCACTGTCAAAAATGATGAAGATCTTGATGGAGAGTATTTAAGAGGAGGCTGGTAGCTCCATAATACTAGCAAAATTGGCAGAACAATCAAGTATTTAATATAATCAGGGAAAGATACAGCCTAAAAGAGCCCCCCTGGGATAAAAATTGACTCTGTATATCAGAAGGGCATGCTCTAGGCTGCACTCACTCAGGAATAATTAGAGAAAGATGTGGGACAGTCTTAAAAGCATTCACCAAGCTTCACACAGACCCATCAACACAAAGTGGAAGCTTACTGACACAAGGCACTTAAATACAACCTTTGACAAAATACTGACTGAACAAAAAGCTGCAGTAACCCAGGGGAAAACTCATGAAGTGAGAAATAAAAGCAAAATTACACCCAAACCTATTGTCTGGAAGACTGTGTGCATGCCCAAGACTGTGCCAGTTTAGCAGTGATCATAGAGTGAACATCCAAGCTCTTACTCTCTAAGGAAATGTGGGGCAAAAATCGGCATCTGCTAAACCTGTGACTATAGCCTCCAAGTCACACAAGCATCCAATAGTAAAGAATGAAAATCTGATGAGATAAAGGAGCTTAACAACAACTTTTGACCAATAAATAGCTCATGCCAACCCAGCAGCAATCTCTAGATAGCTAGAATAAATGACAAAACAAGAGAAAAGGAAACTTGGCAGGTACATGAGAGGCTAAACGCTGCAGGGGAGGTAAAAGACGAATTAGTACAGCCAAGCATCTACACAAATAAGTAAATAACCAAGCAGCAAACAAAAACAACAACCTCCAAGAAGAGATCATTATAAAGAGTTGTTAAAATCTGTTATTTAATGTATCCAATTTTCAACAACAACAAAAAATGAGAGACATGCAAAGAAACAGAAAAGTGTAACCCATGTGCAGGAAAAACAAACAAACAACAACAACAAAAACAGAATTTCCAAGCAGGAGAAACTCAAAGGGATTCACACCCAAATAAATCATAGTTAACACTGAAAGCCAAAGAAATCAATAATAGAAGGAAATTTCGTGGATTCACAAACATGTGGATATTAGGCTAGTCTTAAATAGTAAATGTATCAAAAAATTACAAGAGAAATTAGAAAATACTTTGTCATTAATAAAAACAAAAGCACAGGACACCAAAAGTTTTGGAAAAAAATATACCTAACTTCTATATTTAAAAAGAAGAAAGACCTTAAATCAATAATCTAAAGAAATTAGAAAAAGTAGATCAAATTAAACCCAAAACAAACAGCAGGAAGGAAATAATAGGGATTAGAGTAAAAACAAATGAAATACAAAATTTAAAAACAATAGAGAAACTCAACAAAACCAAAAGTTTGTTCTTTAAAAAGATTTTAAATGAAAAATTTTAGCTAGAATGACCAATAGAGAAGATTAAAATTATTAAATTTAGAAATGAAATAAAGTATGCAACTACCAACTTACAGAAGTAAAAACAAATAAAAAGTATGGAAAATAATCGGCCGGGCGCGGTGGCTCACGCCTGTAATCCTAGCACTCTGGGAGGCCGAGGCGGGTGGATTGCTCAAGGTCAGGAGTTCGAGACCAGCCTGAGCGAGACCCCATCTCTACCAAAAATAGAAAGAAATTATCTGGCCAACTAAAAATATATATAGAAAAAATTAGCCGGGCATGGTGGCACATGCCTGTAGTCCCAGCTACTCGGGAGGCTGAGGCAGTAGGATCGCTTAAGCCCAGGAGTTTGAGGTTGCTGTGAGCTAGGCTGACGCCACGGCACTCACTCTAGCCCGGGCAACAAAGTGAGACTCTGACTCAAAAAAAAAAAAAAAAAAAAAAGTATGGAAAATATATACAGCAAACTATGTAACTTATGTGCCATGTAAAATTGCTTAATAAAACCAAATTACTAAAAATGACTCAAGAAGTAAAAGAAAATATAAATAGACCTATACAAACTAAAAAGATTACATTATTATTAAAAAATTCCTCATAAAGAAAACTGCAGCCTTGAATTCTATCAACATGCAAAAAGTGATGCATATAAGTCTTAGTAAACATTTCCAAAAATTAGAAGAGAACAGGATGCTTCCTAACTTCTTCAAGGCTAGTCTTACCCTGATATAAAACCAGGCAAAGACACCACACACACATAAATTTTGTTGAACTTCTTTCCAATCCATATTTGGAATTCTTTTTCTGTCATTTCAGTATTTTCATTTTGCTTGGTATGTTTTGCTAGAGAGCTGGTGTTCCATTTTGGGGGTGTCCTTTTGCTCTGATTTTTCATACTTCTAGAGTTCTTTCACTGATTCCTTCTCATTCTTTTTGTCCTCTCCTGTCGTACAGCTGTTGCTTCTTATTTTTGGAGTTTCTTTTGTTTAGATGGAGTTTTTCCTCTGCCTCATTCATACAGGTGTGTTTGTATCATATGTTGGGTAAGAACCTTTGGCTTTGCTTGCAAATGCCTTAATTACACTTAGTTTCTGGATGGATACCTTGGTTATAGATATCCTTAGTGTGGTGGTTTTCTCAGTTGCTAGTTATTTGTAGACTGTAGCTGTGGTGGGCTATGTGATTGCACAGATTCCTTGTCTCTCTTTGGGGAGGGAAGATGAAGTTCTTTCTATTTTCCCAGCCCTGTGGTCTTCTTAACAGTGTGAATTGTATTGGCACACCCAGCTTAATCTCTGAGACAGTAGGTGGTGCTTGTGGGTGAAAATCAACCACACTGCGTGTGATCAAGTTGATAGATGCTGTAAGCAGTGGTCCCCAACCTTTTGACACCAGGGACTGGTTTCATGGAAGACAATTTTTCTGCAGACTGGAGGGGGGGGGGAATGGCTTGGTATTAATCAAGTGCATTACATTTATTGTATACTTTATTTACATTATTACATTTTAATGATTAATGAAATAATTATACAACTCACCATCATGTAGAATTCGTGGAAGCCCTCAGCTTGTTTCCCTACAACTATATGGTCACTTCTGGGGGTGATGGGAGACAGTGACACTCAAAGTATGTTGCTTATGTCTGGTCTACTCCGTAATCTTGTCACTGCAGAAAACCATGCTTCACAATAATAAGATGTTTGAAATGGAAGCAGGCTTTTCAGTGCTTTTGTGGCAATCTCAGGATATTCTGCCTTGACTATAATCCAGAACAAATGGAGATTTGAAGTTGTCTCAAACATACTTTTAAGGCCACCATCATTTGCGATCTCAAGCAGTTGATCCTGTTCTAACACAAAGTCAATTCACCTAGCTTATTCACAAATGGGTCATGGAGCCATTCCTTCCCAGTTCAGAGGTCTTTTGTGGTTGAGAAGTAATGCTCAAACTCTTTTGAAAGCTGAGATAGGTGATCATGTACCAGCTGAGAGATAGAAGGCCCTGGCTCAGTCTCTTTCAAAATCTCAGCTAATGTTTGAAACATGTCAAAAATCCAAATGTTCACTCATCGCCCCCATAATTCCAGTTTGGCTTTAAATGCAGCTACTTTCTCTGCTGACTTGAACATAGTTGTCATTCTCCTCTGAAGTGACAGATTGAGTTCATCGAGCAGGTTGAATATGTCACACAAGTAAGCAAGTTTTGCGACTCATTCTGTGTACTGAAATGTGCTGCCAGTGGTGACTATTTTTCTAAAAGAAATCTCTGGAGCAGCTCTCATAACTCAAAGACTCTGGCCAGTGATCTACCATAAGAAAGCCATCTCATTCCTGTGTATGGGAAGACATGTGTTCCACTTCCATCTCCTCACAGAGATGCGTGAACAGATGTGAGTTAAGGGCATGCACTTTAATGTGGTTGATAATTTTAATCATATCCTGCTGTTTAGTTCAGGTGACATTTTTCGGCTAATCAGCATTTCTGTATGGATGACACAGTGTGTAGACTTACATTCAGAAACAACTTCCTTGACCCAAGTAGTGAAACCAGAAAACCGTCCAGTCATGGCAGCTGCTCCGCCCATGCATATACCGATACAAAATGACCAATTCAGTTTTCCTGATATGTAATCATTTAAAGACTTAAATAGTTCTGCAGCTGTGGTGTTGTTTGGAAACAAAAGTGCACGTAACATATCCTCTGCACGTCCTCCAGAAAAAGCCATTGCACAAAAACAAGCATTGTTGCCTTGTTGTCAACATCAGTAGACTCGTCAACCTGGATTGCATACCATGGTGACTCATTAATCCTCTCTAACAATTGTGCCTCATTATCCCCTCTATTTCATCAATTCGTCTAGTTATGGTGCTAGCCAAAAGAAGAACACGTACCACCCTTTGAACTGCAGCCTCTCCTAAAAGTTCATGACAAATGTTCTTAGCAGCACGCAGGATCAACTCTTCACTGATAGTAAAGGGCTTCTTAGCTTTAGCAATGCAGTTAGCCGTTAAGAATGATGCTCTCAGTGCAGACACATTTGATGAAGTGGTGGCCTTCAATAATTGCTTCTGTTCTTTGTGTTCATGTTTATTTTCTTTTGAAAACTCCAAAGACTTCTTTTAATGTGAGGTGCCTGGTCGCCATGAGGTGAAGAAGTTTTGAAGGTTTCATGGCTTAATAACCAGTCACCACACATTATGCAAAGCAGCTTTGGAGAATGTGAATCACCTGTTGCAATGAACCCATAATTTAAGTAGGACTCTTAGTGTTTTCTTTTAAACACAGCTTTCATTTTGTTGGCAGTCTTAGAGTCTTCTGCTGCTCATCATTGGCTCTTTCCCCCTTTTCAAAGAAGCTCTCCAAGGATGTTTGTTTTTTTCTCATGCTTGCTAGGGTTAGCTTGTGAGCTTAACAAAACTGTGACTGAGACAAGTGCACAGTATAGGAAAGAGGCACAGATGTGGCAAATAAAATAATGGATGGGCCAACCATGGACTAAAATAAACACTGGATTCTGACTTAAAGCCTGCCACAGATGCAACTGTACAATTGAAGTACATCAACTCACTTGCCACTATAAAGTCTGCCACCAGATGCAGCTTTACAATTGAAGTAAGATGCTCACTTGCCACTATAAAGTCTGCCACCAGATGCAGCTTTACAATTGAAGTAAGATGCTCACTTGCCACTATAAAGTCTGCCACCAGATGAAGCTTGTCACTTGCCACTCACTGATAGCGTTTTGATATGAGTCTGCAAGCAATTGATTTATTATGGTCTCTGTGCAATCAAACCTCTCTGCTATTGATAATCTATATTTGGAGCCACTCCCCACCCCAGAGCTAGCATCACTGCCTCAGCTTCACCTGAGTTCATCAAGCATTTGATTCTCATAAGGAGCGTGCAACCTAGATCCTTCACATGCATGCTTTACAGTGGTGTTTGGGCTCCTATGAGAATCTAATGTTTCCACTGATCTGACTGGAGGCAGAGCCCAAGCAGTGATGCCAGTGATGGGAGTGGTGGTAAGTACAGAAGTTGTTTTGCTTGCTTACCTACTGCTCACCTCCTGCTGTGTAGCCCAGTTCCACATGGCAGCTGTAAAGAGCTGCACATATTGACCTCCCTGTCAGTAGGTTGTGCTTGCGGAAAGGCACAAGCTGCAGTGTTGTTTTGAGGACCTGTGACCAGCTCTAATCCCTCAGGAAAAGCACTCGAATGCCCCAGGTGGTGAGTGGAAACCTGGAACTTCCAGGTGAGTCCCTATTCTCTGCCACAGCAGAGGCAGGTGGCAAGTGAGGCTGGGCGGGGCTGGGTTGGGTGAGGCTGCCATCAGACTCCACATAATCCAGTAATGTAGCTGTTTCAATAGGGGTCAAAGATACGGTTTCAACTTCAGGGGAAAGGTGCCAGGGGGACACTGAAGTGGCCCCACCCAACCAGAAAGCCTGCTTGTGGAGACCGGGCCATCTGAGATCCATAGTCTGGCTGTGAGGCATGGATTTCGCTCTTCTCTCATTCTCCTCTTTTGCTGTTCTCATCCAATGTCTGCTAGCAGGCAGGAGCTCCAACAAGTGAACAAGTTAAGCTCCCCCGCCAATTGCTCTGAGTGCTGGGGAACTTCCCTGCCCAGGATCCCAGCCTGAGCTGAGAGTGCAACTTTCCTGTTGGGGGAGGGTGTTCCACGGGTATGCCACATCTGAGACCCACAGGCACTCCCGTCTCAGTTCTGCCCATGCAGGCTCCCTTACCTCCCCAAATTAGTTCACAAATCTCTCCTCTGTTCCCCCTAAGCAATACAATCAAGTCCCTGGGGAACAGGATCTGTGGGCCTGTCCCTGGGTCCCCAAAGATCAATCGCTGACCATGCCAGCATGAAATGTGCTGGTCCCTATATACCTATGTGGTGTTCAAGCAGGTTTGATGTCCCTCCATTTTGGGGTGTGCCCTGCTCTGATGGAGCAACTGGGCATGCAGCACCAGGGAGTGCCAGTGAGCAGGGAGATCACAATCCGAGCGCCCCTTAGTCCACTGCAGGACTTTATGAGGAAGCAGTTTGAGCCCACTGTCTGTAGAAGCCTCTGTGTGACTCAGTTGTCTCTCTAGGCAGCCACTGGGGTGGGAGGGGAGTGGAGGAAAAACGTCTGGATGGAGTAAAGCTAGCACTCTTGTGATTTCCATCTCCCCTCTGCAAGGCAACTGCCTGGAATGTCCTGGCTCTGGGGTCACACAGATCCATTGGAACCCACAGTTGATGTACATCTGTGGCTCCCACAGTCTGGGCCAGAGTTGGGGAATGTTTGTGTGGGAATGAGCAAGCCAACAACTGAGAGGCTGAAGCCCCTTGGGGAGGACAAATGTGCACAGTGGATAGAGAAGCTATATGACACCTGCCATCTCAGTTCTCATTTGTGGTGAAGGGAAATGGCCCAGGAGGACTGGGAGCCTGGTACTTTGTCCACAAGAAGCTCCCAGTTCTCTGGCAGTAGCAGCTTTTGGGCTCATGGGGGTAGAACATCTCTCCAGCAGCTCAAAAGCCTGCAGACTGTCAGAGATGCGAGGGTAGGAGAAAAAAAGCACTCCACTTGCCCTTTTCCCTGGATTACAAGCCTCAGGGGTTGATCTTCACAAAAATCTTGATCTTGATCTTCCTTGTTCTGCTCCGCAACTTTTTCCTCTGGAACCCATGCCCCTCCCTGCCCCCAGTGCAGGTTCTGGCACCCTACCCTCAGAATTACACCTGATCTGTGTTTATTTGTTTGTTCATTTTTTTCTCCTTCATGTAAAAACTTTCCTTCCCAGTGACACGCGCTGGCAGCTGGTGTCTCTGCTCAGCCATCTTCCTCCTCCATCTCATGTATTTTTTGACGCTTTTTTTAAACACTTGATGTACTTAGAAACAAAAGACAGGTCTGTATGTCCTGTATGCTGTTTTTCCAAGTTTTAATGTTTACTCTCATGCTAGAGCTTAGTGCTTCTACCAGAATATTTGCTCAAAGATTCTGAAAATTTGCTTGATTCATAGTTTTGGTGTCATAGATATTTGAGGTAATTAGCTATAATAATAATCAATTTTGATTGATCTCTAAATTAGATAATCTGTCAAGAGTGCATAAAAGGTCTGAATTCTTTTATGTTTCAATTATGCAAAATAATTTTTATTACCCAACATTCACATTTTCAGGATTAAAGGGCAATCTAAAAAAATCTATGTAACACTTTTCTGCTCAATTGTATTTCTAAATGAATATTTAACACAAATATTGTTAAACAACACTTTTTCTGTGATATTCTAAAGGCAATTGCCAAATATGTGTTTGTTCCTTAGAATAAACTGTTAAGATGCTGAGGATTATGCTACTATATATGTGTGTGTGTGTGTATATACACACACACATATATATGCACACATATATTTATGTATTGCCATATATTTGAAAGATTAAAATTTATGTTTTGCATATATAAATCCATTTATATTCTCTTTGTTGTTTTCACAACTAAGGATTTAGTAAGTTAAAGTATATTTCCCACAGTATACTAAAATCAACTAAATCCTTTCCGTGAATTGTATAAAGGCCACGTAACACCTTTTGTTTAACATTCATTCATGCAGGGAAATGGCATATTTAAGGTCCTGCATATTTGAAACACTGTTAGATCCCAATATATTAGCCAAAATTCAGTCTGATGTTTTATAAATGAGTTAAAATTTGTCTCCATTTATTATACTTTCAAATTTACTACGAGTACCAATGTAGTGATCTATTGCCATTTGGTCAATACATACATACAGTCCAGTCTGAGAAAGGTGAATGAGGAAAAGCAAGGAGAAGGCATTGTCAATGGAAAAGAATCCAAACTCTGTAAAACGTTTATTCTAAGCTGAATGTGTGTTACCATAGCCAAAAGAGCCACATTCAAGAAGCTTGGAGCAACTGGTCCTGCAGTGGTTGGGTTACAGTTTGGTTTTATGTATGTTAGGGAGAAAGGAATTACACATAAAATCATAAATCAATACGGAGAAGGCATACACTGGTTTGTTCCAAAAATGTAGGATGTCTCCAAGTGTGGGTTTGCAGGTTATGGGTGGGTATAAAGATTTTTTAATTTGTAATTGGGTAAAGTAATGAAGCTTTGTCTAAAGGTTTAGAATGTTTTAAGATAAAGAAGCCTATTAATTAGAGATGAGCCAGCCGACATGTACTGAAACTCAAGTGATCTGTTAAGTTAATTGATGGCCTGCAGGTGTGGACCAAGCTTTGTCTTGCATAGCTTTAGGCCTATTAGTTATTTAGTATCTTATTGTTACAAATAATAATTCCAAAGGGAGGGGGAATAACTAGGCATGTGTGACCTTTCCCATGGTCATGGCTGGCACTTTACCTTTAAGGTTTTGCTGGGATCCCCTTGGCCAAGAGGGGATCCATTCAGTCAGCTGCAGGGCTTAAGATTTTATTTTAGTACACAGCATGCTTATTAGATTAGAATTCAAGAAACACAAATTTTCAGGGATACACAGGCAGATTAAACTTAAATAATATGCTCAAATCAGATCAGGAACACCACACCCTGTGATGTAGATTTTTATCCTAATATAACTAACAGGAAGCCACTAAATGATTGTGAGCTGGGATATCACACTATCAGATTTGACATTTAGAATAATTAGTATGACAGGAGGTTTAAGAATATCATAAAAGAAATAAAACTAGCAACTGAAATACTGATGAGGAGGATATAGTAATAATCCAACAAAGAGATGAGGGTATTAACCACGGAGTGTCAATGGGATGGATAGGAGGGAATTTTTGACAGAGTTTTAAGAGATAAAATTAATATGACTTATGAATCATAGTAGTTTCATTGACTCTAAATTCTTTCCCAGACTGAAAATGAAGCTAACTAAAATAATCTAAGTGGAAGTGGAGGGAATGATTTCTCAGTGTGATATGTTGAATTTCAAGTGTAAATATCTAGCAGAATTTGGAAAAGTAGTCTGAATTTCATTAAAGCAATCTCAGTTGGAAGGAGCTAGCTATCAATATAGGTAGTAGAAAAAGACATGTAAAGTAGATGTCATGAAGGAGTAGAAAATAATGGATCAAGTAAGTAAAATAAGGGAATTCAAAGTCCATGCTCCCGATAACCTCCACATTGCCACCTCTCAGTCCCCTCTTGTCAACATGTCAGTTGATAGAGTTGACGTCTTTGAAATTTTATCTTCATATGCCTTCTGTGACACATTCTTTCTTTGTTTTCTCCTCTTTCATTTAGTTTTCTTTTCTAAATCTCCCTTTTCTCTCTGTGACCGAAAAAGTCCAAGGTTCCATGCTCCCATCTCTTCTCTGCTAAAGCTATTCACTCTCTCTATTGATACATGTCCTCTCAGTCTATTTACCATAGAGCAGTCAGAGTGATAGCTTTAAACAATACTTTTAACAGTTATTCTTGAGAACCACAAGTGAAAAAGGAGGAAGAAGCAGATTGGTCCAAGGCCACCTGGAGAACTATCCTGCACCCTCAGCTAACTTTCTGGTTTCATCTCATTTTCCCCTCACTCACAGTCTTCAGCCTCAGTGGGGCTCTTGTTTTTTCCAAACACATGATTCACACTGTCACTTCAGAGGCTTTGCAGTCACTGTTTGCCCTGTCTAGAATTTGCTTCCTCTAGAAATTCACAGTCTATTTTGGAGGCTTAGGTTTCTCATCAGATGTTCCAAATAAGAGAAGCCTTCCCTGCATATAACCCCTTAAATAGCATCCTTATGCCACCAGTCACTGACTGTTCACTTCCTTTACTTATTTTTTCTTCAATACAACTATCACTCATGAAATATTATTTTCTATCTCAGCCCAGAATATGAGCAACACAGAGTAAGAAATGTTTCTGCTCTGTCTTCTGCAGATCTGTGGTACCTACGGCAGTACCTGACATTCATAGGTACTCAGTTGGTATTTCTGGAGTGGCTAAATGAATAAATATAATTAAGGTCCAGCCACAGGGAGAAGAATAAGCAAAGGCAGTTGAAAAGTAGTCACTCAAGATAACAGGATGAATCAAAGCTTATAGCTGCACAAAACAGCATCCACTTTAACTTGTTTAAGCAGGAAAGGAATTTATTTAAAGACATCTAGTCGCTCAAAGGATTTCCTAAAAGGCCAAATTGTTAGGCTCAGAATTAGGAATTGCATAATACTTGCAATGTACTATAAAGCTTTATATGAAAGCTTATATGAAGAATGGATTCCATGGGGTACCCATTTCCTCACATTGCTTATTGCTACATCTAATTCTTTCTCAAATGTGTCAAATTGGTGAAGCTCTAATAATAAGATTGTATCTTGTATGCAAGAAAGTCAGGGAAAGTGAGATCTCTGACTTCTACAGGAGAATAGCAAGTTTTATAAGGTGGAAAATTAGCAAGATATAGGAAGGTCATTTGAATAGTGTTTGAAAACCTCTATAAGGAAAAATGAGAGCAGAAACAAGCACTCTGAAAATTATAATGCAAAGGAGCTTGCCATCAAAGGCAAACAGTAAGGGCAGCTATTTAGTCTTTCAAGCAATATTTATTTGAGTGCCTCCTAGAAAGAAAGACCTGGACCCTATTCTATGGTAGCTGTCAATCTGATGAGAAAGATAACATCTAAGCAAACAATTGCCAATGAGGTGTAGAATTGACTAACAAATCTGTAGGGGAAAAGGAGACTTTTTAGAGAAAATAATATTTTAGCATATCACTACAATACAAATATTTTTAATCAAGTGAAAAGAAAGGAAAGAGAAGAGTATTTGAAGGAGAGGAAGCAGTGGTGAAATTTAGCATAGGTTTCATGTACAAGGATCCATCCAAATCCTGACAGTGGGAAAAATATGGAAATTTTGAATAAATGATGAAATTTCATTATGTCAGAAATGGGTTGGCTTTTACAACTAAGATGGGCCTCATGAATTTTTCCAGAGTAGTTTTAGGGGAAACCCACATGCAATAATACAATGTTTATTTTTAAAGTAGCCAGATAATAGCAGAGTGAAAGGAAAGAGGATAATTTGTTTAAAAAGCTTGAATGATGAAGGAAAAGTATAGTGAAACACAGGGTCAGACCAATGTTAAAAAAATTTTACATGTTCAGAGGAAAGAACTCGGGTTTTAATGTAAGAAAATTTACGAAATGAATGATGAATCCAAAATTCTCATTAAAGCAAAAGGAACATTAGCCCATTCTCAGGTAGTAGAATTCACTTGGGAAAGAAAGGGAGGTGACTCTTCATGAAGATAAGGAAGGCGAAAAACTGATGAAAACCTTTGTCAAAATAATCTATTACTGAATAAAATTATGGAATTCATACCTCCGTAAAATATTCATTTACTGTCTTATACAAAAGAGGTAGTCTATATTTATCTCCTATAATATAGGTGTTTATAGTAAGGGAATGGTAATAAGAATTTCTTCAAAAGCAGGAATTTTTGTAATTGGAAATGCATTGGAACAACTTGAGAGCTTGTTAAAAATATAAACTTTCTGAGCTGGACATGGTGGTGTGTACCTGGAGTCCCAGCTACTCGGGAAGCTGAGGCTATGATCATGCCTGTGAATAGTCACTGCAAGCCAGCCTGGGCAACATAGTGAGACCCCTTTTCTCAAAAAAAAAAAAAAAAATTAAAAAAACTTTCTGAATATAAAAGTTTAGGTACCACAGTTTTAGTGTATGACAAATCACTAACACTTAGTTTATGAGGATTTTCCAAACTAGTTTTAGTTGAAAGATATTCAGATAAATTGACCGCAAAACAAAGGATTATTCATTAAACAAAATTGCACTGTGTCATGGACAGGAGACTCATAGACATACAGGCATCTTACTATGTGCTTTCATTGAGCACTATAAACATGCCAAAAGGCTTCTCTCAAAATATGGTGTATTTCCCTCCTGTTATCTTTCAAAGGTGCTTTTGATCGTCTTTCTAAGATATACTCTCTTGATAGAATGTTTCTAGTATTGAGACTACACATGATTTATTGTTTATCTTATGCTAGTATATCCTTTTATTTCTCTCTATTTCCTAATTTTCTCTCTTCTGAAAACCTCACATACATCTCCTTGATGTATGGTAACACATGACAGTATTTCTCCTGAGGTCATATTTTATGGGTTTAATCATTTTTTCAAACTAATGGCAAAATGAATGAGGGTAAGATGAAGGGGTTACTTGTTTATATATCCTGCTGCAATAGCCTAAATTTTTCGAAAGGTCATGCTCACTTCTAATTTGAAGTATTAACGACTTCATTTAAACACATATTTATTGTGAGATACTACTATGTCCTAAGATCTTTGCATGGCAATGGGATGCAAAGAAAAGTAAGGCATCTATCTATACTTAAGAATCCTAAAGTACATGGTCCTTCAGGGCAGAATTTACCACAAATAGCTAAGAATTCTCAAATAAAAACACATCCAAAATCAAGAGAGAGAGAATTGGGTTGTCTCATTGTGTGGCTTTTTAAAATTTTGGTATTTATTTTTATATATCTCACTTAACAATTTAACAATACAATAAGTTATAATAGTAATTCACTTCATGAGTTCCACTAGAATTTGGAGGTATTGTTATTTGAGGGTTTAAAAGAAGCATTTGGTTTGAAAAATCAATTTTCTAAAATTAACTATATTGAGTCAACTTAATCCATTTTTACGGAATATAATGACTTTAAAAATATGCAAACAAATTTTTAAAATATATATTACTTTGTATTATATTTAAGTAATATAATTATTATATGACATATATTTTTCTAAATATTATTTGACAGAAAATAACCAGTTATATGTGTGGATGGCAAATAAGAAACATATCAAAGGGTTAAATTGCAATCATGTACCTTAATTGTGATTGCAAAGGTCATTTTTTTAAATTATATGTAATGTAGCAAGATGCTTTAGGGACTTTCATTGTCTTTGAGGATTTCTTTTCTTTTTTTAACTTGGTTAAGAACATAATGAAGTAATAAATAATCATATATGAAATATTTATTAACATCATTAACCTTTTAAAACTATTTCTAAAATGCCAAGATTTCCTATAGCTTACATAATAAAGACTTTTATTTCATACTTGTATGTGAAATATATATTAGCTCAATATTCTCCTGTCAAAATAACACTAAGATAATATGAGTTTTTAATACAAGTAATGTTAAACAAAGACTGATAAACACTTATAAATTTGATTACTGTGTAGCAGACCATTCCTTTATCCAGGACTTTTATCAATATGTTATTTTCCAGATTTAATAAATGGAGCCTTTGTGTTAATACTTTGTCCTTGGAGTCTGTTTATTTTCTGTTCCCATTGTTCTCTTGTCTGATTGGCAGCTTCTTAGCTTACCATCTGCCAAGCTTCAATTATCCAGATGCAGTCAGTAGTAATATGTAATCAAAAGTATGGAACACCTTGAAATTGAATATATATGCAGGTATTTTATTTTATATTATATTGTGACATTGAGTGAAAGTGGATGTAACACTAATGTATAAATAATTATGATACAATAATATACATTAAAACATGTTACCAAGCCTTGATATTCATTGCTATGAAAATAAAATATGCAAATATTGTTATTAATACAAATCACTTTGACTATTTTGAATGCATTAATACCACAGCGGTGAATGGGATGTAGCTGAATGTTAAATTACATCAAAGACATAAAATATTTTAATAACATTTCTCTATTTCAGGACAGAATTTTCTATAATCGAGACAGGTGAGGTCAAGATTTCAACATGTTTTACATAGGTAGGTAAACAGATTCAATGTTTTAAATAGAAAGATAAATAAAGGTAATGTGTACGGGACAGCTCTGTCAGGAAGGAAAATATAATTTACAATATTTCTTTTTCTCCATTTCTCATATATGCATGCATGTGTGTGTGAGAGAGTATGTGTGTATGCACTTGTGTGCTACACAAAGAACTGACCTAGGTATCTGAGGAATACAACTTGCCTTTTCTATCAGTCAGCAAACTTTAAAATATTGGATTTATTTTTAAAAGCTTATTAAGTTTTATTTCAGACATTGCTCTGCTCCTTATTCCTCCCAATGACTGCTTAGACTGCTTAGATCCAGTCAGATCTTTATAACAGTCTTCACCTTTGAACTTTAAAAAAACAGCAGGTCATTTCCAGGAGACCCCTACTTATCAAAATTCTGCTTTTATGGTTTGAATGGGATCATTGACTATTCTTAGTATTCATTTCCGTTGTATGTGGTAAGCAACTATTCAATAGAAGAAGAAAATAACATAAAAATATGTGTGTGACTGGCTTCCGGAAACATTGTCCTTTATATCCACTCTGGTGACATTTTAAGGCCTATTTCATAGTGCCTTCCCCCCACCACCCCGCCAAGGCTTGATTCATCAAAAGGAAACTAAGTGCGAAACCAGGACAGTATGCAGCTACTACCACTCCCCAGCACACGATATTATTTTAAGTAATTGAAATAGAGATAGCTTCTTTTGGGAATTTTGTCTCATTCCTCCTCTTAATTTCTGCCATTACCTAGGCCTGAATTACAAACATTTTATCCCTTCCCTCCTCTGTAATTAACTTTTCCCACAGCAATGGAAAGTGAAGCACAGCACTTTTCTCTCCTTCACTCGTATTTCCCATATTAACACTACTTAGAGATTTTGTTATACTGCTGGGAGTAAAAAGTATTTCATTGTGACAGATGGGAAAAATAAAACTGAAAATGTTATATATTGGCTTCAGCTGGTAGTTAGAACAAGAGCTCAAAATCTCAGGCGTTCATTCCCAATCTGTAAAATTCAGTAGGCCAAGGAAATAATATTTTTGGTTTTTTGTTTGTTTTGCAAGTTGCTTTTTCTTTTTTGAGACAGAGTCTTGCTCTGTCTCCTGGGCTAGAGTGCAGTGGTGTCATCATAGCTCACTGCAACCTCAAACTCTTGGGCTTGAGCAATCCTATTGCCTCGACCTCCCAAGTAGCTGGGACTATAGGCGCGTGCCACCACACCCAGCTAATTTTTCTTTCTTTTTTTTGTAGGACAGGATCTCACTCTTGGTCAGGCTGGTCTTGAACTACTGGCCTCAAGTGATCCTCCTGCCTTGGCCTTCCAAAGTGCTAGGATTACAGGCATGAGCCACTATACCCAGCTGCAAGTTGTTACTTTAAATAATCTCAAAGTTCACATCTGCCATGCCAGGACTGAGGTTTTAAAATGTTCATTTCACTGCATGAATCTTCAGCTGTCCTCTTTAATGGAATACAGTATATGTTTTGAAAAAAGAAAGAGCTTCTAAACCATAATAACCCTTGAGTGAAAGGCTTTATCACTACTCATAAGTGTTAACTCCATTTTATTTCAAAAACTATCTTGATGAGAAAATTTTAAAAAGAAAAACCAAAAAAATAAAAATCTTAAGATTACAATCTGTCACTCTTTATGAAACATTTAAGAAAGTAGGCTGCAGAACTCTAGGAAAGATTATCCATATTCATAAAATCCTGAATCACTTCCAAAGGTATATCCTAGTTATTAATACTACAGTTCTAAAAATTTTTCCTGTAGCCTACTCAGTACAATTGAATGTAAGAGTATTTTTTGAGAATGTGTTATAGTAATAGACAAACCAAAAAAGAAAAAGAATACTTTATTTTTAACAAATATTTGACAACTAAAATCAATATCTCAGTTTTTACATTGAGAAATATACAAAAATACCACAATATGAATATACTGTACCTTTTTGGGGGGATATCATGGCTAATCATTAATATCATAAGTTTAATGTAATCTTCTTTTTAGACTTTCTTTTAACCACTGAAACCCTTTGGTTGCAGGTGAAGAAATGTAAGTCTGAAAGAATGATAACAGAGGTCCATTTTCAGTGTATATGGCTGAAAACAAAGAAAAAATGTTACATGAAGGGTAATTTATGCACTTATACACTAAGTTTATCTTTCATGATTTTGAATTATGACATTAGGAGTACTTTCAAAGATGGTACATAATTTTACTTGTAGGAGTCAAAGGTGGGTAGGGAAGACACGTCTCTATATTTGACTATTTGTTGTGCTGTGTAAATGCCAGATGGTACATACAAAGAAGGTGGCTAAAACCAGCAGTGTTTTCGCTGTTGTCTGTCTGTCACAGAGAAGACCGTGGTATGGCATAGAGAGAATTTCTTAGGAACTCTGTGGCACGTGTACATGGGATTAAGGATGAGGGTGAGACTTGAGGCAAACTCACCCATAGCAAACTGTATATACTTTAAAGAAGCCTGGATGATTCACCTTTCAGTAAACATTTCATTATAGTAAGAGATATTATTAATAGTAGAAACAGATCTGAAAAATTTGCTGTCAATAGTTGTTACTAAGGCTAACAATGAAAGATCTCCGGGAGCTGAAGGGGTTAGTTATCTGCTAAATCAATCATTAATGCATCCCTGAGACTGGGAGAAGGGAGAGGGGGATTGATGTGACAATAAACACTAAAGGGCTTCACAAAAGCACTCTGTAGATTCATCTTTTTTCTCCTTGATGGAGAAAACCAAAAAGTTATATATATATAAAAAACGAGTAACTCTGTTGAACAGTTAAGTCTTTTTTTTTTTTTACCTAAATCAATGAGAGAGTGGATACTGAGAGAGACAGAGTAAAACAAGCAATCCTCACAAAGGATGTGTTAAAGATGAGCCTGTGTTAAAAATGTGTGAGCTAGTTGAGAGATGTCTTCTCAGTTTCTATTGCCTCTCTTCCAATTATCTAAATTTATATTACACTCTAGTTGTAAAGATGTATATGTATATATATATTTACTTTTTAGTGATAAGATCAGTAAATTTGTAGTTTATAAACGTGAGTACTCTCCTTTCTCCTAAGAGTAATGGTTTAATTTGTTTTATGATTTAGGTTTTATTTATGGGTATAAATGTACCCAAATGAACCATGTATATTGATTATTTTTGTGTTTATGTTTTAAAATTTACTTTGATATCAACCTCCTAATGACAGCAATCATTTTTTTCACTTCTTAGTTATTTTAAAGGTAATAAATGACAATACACTGCCTCAGAAATATAGGAATTTGTTGTTTATTAAAGAAAATGAGAAATTTATTTTAAATCAATGTAGACAATTATAAATATTACTAATAGGATTTGATTTTTTACTACATATTAATAGTTATCATTCTAATTCATTATATATATTTAATGCTTAAATTCATATGTCTAATTTTCTGTGCATTGAAGGTGAGACAATGATGCAATATTTTTCACTGTAAGTTTATTTCCCATGTTAGAGAGGTAGGTCTGCCTTGAAGTTATCCTCTCTTCTATAATCTTAGACTATATTTTAATGCTAGCCATTAACTTAAAATATACTCCTCTTATCACAGAGAGGAAATAAAAAGATTTTATGCATATTTCACAATAAATTTACTGCTACATGTTGAATATATGCTGAGAGTAAAATCAGCATTGTTATTAATTACTTGGTAAAATACAGAAAATATTTCCCATGGAATATCTACAAAATTGAGATTCCCAGTATATTAAAAAGTTGTAAGAGACATATTTCTAAGGTAGTAGATCAGAATGAAATACATTTTACTACTAAAAAATAATAATTAAATCTAGATCCCAGTTTGTCAACCCAAAGTATTTTAAGCATGTATATAATTTTAATGTATGCATTTCGTTAGGCCTCATCAATTATAATTATACTTAATATTTAGTGTTTTCCAGTGCTTTACTTAAATTATCTCTTGAAATTGTTACCAAAATCTTAAGTAATTACTATTAATTGCATTTCACAGACGGAGAAACTGAATCTTATAGAGCTCAAGTATCATTCCAAAAAAGAGAGAAAGTTGTGTACACAATTTAGACCTAAATATTTCTGATAACAAAAATCCTCTTTGATTGTTGGGGTGGGTGTGGAGGTGAAGTTGGATTACGCAAAGAGGTGAACTCAAGCAAATTTTCTTCATTTCTATGCTAAAGTCTCCACCCTGGGAGGAGCTACATCTTCATTACCACAACACATGAGTGACCTGTGTGCTACGATGATGAAATAACCACACATGCGTTTAAGAGAAACTACTCCCATGCATGTGATGACACATCTTTTTCTTTCTCTACTACTCCATAAAAACCCCATACCACTTCCCCTTGGTGAGACACTGCTTTGGAGAACATTCTCAGTGTCCTCCTTACGTGCTGTGTATTAGTTTCTTCTCAGAAATTCTATGATATTAATATAATAGCCAAAAATAAGTGATAGTGTTCTCATTGACATTTGTCTCTTTAATAAATATTAGCTCTATGTTATGATAGAACTAATTGTTAGAATATAGATTTTTCCAGCTGGGAATCACTAAAATAATTTTCAATTTAGTTAAAAAATATATTTTCTAACTCTGAGGAAGAGAATTCAGGTTCTGCATAGTTTCAATAACATGATCCAGGAAAAATAATAATATTTATTAACAGAAAAAACTGGCAGACATAGGATGGTGATGCTAGTACCTTCAGCCCTGGTGATTTTGTAGCTTCAGTACATTCCACAGAAAGAATAGAGCATACCACCAACAATGAGAACAACAGTTGAAAATTCATCAGAAAATAGGAATTTATTAATTGTCAAAAGATTTCAATGACAGGTGGAAGATGGAAACTACTATTATCCATGAGAGTAATTAAATGCTATGAATAAATCAATTGTTACCTATATTTGTTACAGCAATAGTAAAAGATGAGCTAGCTTCTAAGCATTTTACTTGGGTCAACACTCAAATTCATTTTGAAAACAAGCAACATCGAAACAAAGCAAGGCAAAAGAATTATATCAAGAGGAACTTATAATTACTGCTTGTGTTAGAGCTTTTTAGAGGAACAGAGCCAATAGGTGATTCAACTATTTATTTATTTTTTTATATTATTACATATGAAATTGGCTCACATGATTATGGAGACTGGACAGTTCCAAGATCTGCTGTTGGCGAGCTACAGACCCAAGATAGCTAATGGTGTAGTTCCATTCAGATAACTGGTAGGCTAGAGACCCCGGGAGAGCTGATATTTCACTTCAAGTCTGAAGGCAGGAACAAATTGATGTCCCAGCTCAAAGGCAGTCAGGCATAAGGAATTCTATTTTACTTATAGTAGAGTCATTCTTTTCATTCTATTCACACCTTTAACTGATCAAATGGAGCCCACCGGCCCTAGGGAGGGCAATTTGCTTTACTCAGTCTACTGTTTCAAATGTTAATTTCATCCATTAAAAACCCTCTTAGATGCATCCAGAATAAAATGTGCTTAAATGTCTGGGGACTCCATAGCTCAGTCAAGTTGACACATAAAATTAACCATCATGTTATTTCACATTACCATCAGTTACTCATTCTAGAAACTCTGGATTCTCCTTTAAATTTCACACACTCTGTTTAACATCAAATGTAAAAGTCTACCCCTAAATAATTCATGAATAAATATATTTATTTGTATCCCCACTTCCTCTTTCCTGTTTACAGTTCCTATAATCTGTTTCATCTTTTGCAAAAATATCCATGTCTGAAGGGTTCTACACAAAATCCTTCCTTGTTTCTCAAGTATTTCTGAGAAAATGTCCTTGGGAAATATCAGCAAATATGTACAGGTATATTAATTGTAGTATTTTTTTAATAAAAATATAAAGCAGTCTAAATTCTCCTTGGTAATGGACTGGTTGTGTACATTTTGGTGCATCTATATAGTGGAATGCAATTCAATCATTAGAAGAAAAACTGGTAAATTAATATGGACATCCCAGCAAAGTAAAACAAAATAAAATAGCAACAATTGCAATAACTCAATGCAAAAGAAAACTATAGAATCATCCAAATTTGTCATAAAATGAAACACATTGTTTGTTATACATAAATATACATATCTACAGAGTCTTAGTATGTTATCGACTGTTCCTCAACTTAAATTTTCAACCTCTCTCTTCTGTACCTGTATATCTTGGGTGTACTACTATATGTTCCCGGTACTAACCAAATACTCATCATTCATTCCTCAAATATGATCTTTACCCTAAAATAATAGATTTTCAATTTTTGTGGGGACCTACCATTTAGTTTCACTATTTCTACCCCAACTCTGCCTTTTTAAAGTATACATACACTAGTCCCCCCTTATCCACTGGGATATGTTGCAAGATCCCCAGTGGATGCCTGAAACCACAAATAGTACCAAACCCTATAAATACTATGCTTTTTTTCCTATACATACATACATACCTCTGATAAAGTTTAATTTATAAATTAGGCATATTAAGATATCAATAAAATTAATTGATGATAAATAGAACAATTAAGTAAAATAGAGGCTACTTAAGCACTGCAATACCACAACCATTGATCTAATAACTGAATAAAGAGGTGGTTCCTGTGATTAAATTATCTATTAGTAGTTGTGGGTCTGCAATGTTAGATCTCTAAAGGCTATTTGATTATGTCTTTCATGCCTGCAACCTTAACGAACAGCCACCAGATGAATAGCGGGGTCATAATTTTTGCTAAAACAAAGATTATCATGTCTCCTGACCTGATAAATAATTCTCTACAACGAACGCAGCCCCTTTTAAAACAACTAAGATGTGCATTAAAGATTAATTCTCTGGTTCAAAGTGTAATTTAAAGTAAATTCTTCTTTCTATATCTACTTTCATATTTACAAATATGTAAAGAACATGAGGAGCAGCATTAAATACATAAAAACAGAACATAGATTTCTTTATTTCATTTTTAATCTTTAATGCTGTTTAATCTAACCTTTTTATTGCTCCAATGTTGAAAATATTTCAATTTTAAACTGAATTTCTCTTGTTGACAGAAAATTTTATTTACATAATAAGTTTTTGCTTTATTGAACATGAAAACAACAAACTGCATCTTGTAACTTTTAACACCTATATTCTGACAAATATTAATAACTTAATACATAATTTTTATCATAATTGTCTTACTTTCTTAGAGAAGAAGAGAATAATAAATTAGAATATGGTAGGGATTTTAATGCCAGGGACACCAGCAGCAGAGAAAGTGATAGTTTATCATTGACAGGGTGACATTGACAAAGGAGATAGGACTTACAGCTCAGTATATTTATCAGGACAATAATATGTTGATAACATTGAGACATCAATAAAAATTTCATGTATATTCACTATTTCTTGCTCAAGAAAGCAGAAAAATCTAGTATGTGTTACAGAAATAATTACATCTTTCAGTAAATTTGATATTTTTAACCAGTACTTTGAAAAGTATTTTCAGATCATTTTTAATATTTGAAAAATCATTTTGCAGTACTCACCACCAATAAAAAATGGCTAATCATAAGATACTAAAGCAGCACAAAAATACTTAGGGAAACTATATTTGGCTACCTGAGAGTTCAGGCTTATTTTGTGAAAACGATATCATAGAGGTAGCTGAAGTTACATTTAAAGGTGAGGGAAGAAGCATAAATAATGGCGTTGTCCTTTTTGGCCACCCTTGTGGTCCATGTCTTAAGACCAAGTACCCAGGTGTCCATAATGAAACCTCATGTTTTTGAAATTTTGCTTTGGCGTGTCCTTAGTGCAGTTTTGTCTATCTCTTCTGCTTTGATTTTTTCACCTTAGGTCAGCATACAGCTGCTGCTACTTTGTCAAGTATATTTAACTTCCTAAAATTAGGTTCATAATGGTCTACAAGGATATTTTAACCATCTTCCATGTCTGGATTCATCCCCAAAGTGTGCTACTATGCCCTATAGAAATAATTGTGCTTACCAGGAACCATCTGCATCTCTCATGCAAACCTCCAAAAATATGGCTAGATATTGGCAAGTCATTTCCTTTTCTGTTAATGTTACAATTATCCATGTCATCCAAGCTTTGTATCACCTTTGGACCTCTCTTTCAATCAAAACTTCTTTCCCAACAATTAACTATATCCAATATTCTGATTCATTTTTATTTCCTCCAAGCTACTCCTGTCAAGAACTTCCTTTCTCTTGTTCCTGATCCATTAGTGAAAAAAAGTAAACAAAAAAAAAGAACTTCCTTTCTCCTTAGCTTTATTGAAGTATAATGACAAAAATTATATATATTTAAGATATATATTTAATTGTATATGTTTTGAGATATGTATATACTCACACATTGTGAAATTATCATCACAATTAAGCTAATTAAATATTTATTCCCTCACATAAATACTATTTTCTTTCTTTCTTTTCGTTCCTCTTTTTTTTTCTTTTTGTGGTGATAATACTTAAGATCTACCTTCTTAGCAAATTTCAAGTATACAACAGAGTGTTGTCAATCATAGTCAACATGCTGTACATTTGATCTCCAGAACTTATACAAAACTAACTTTCTGCCCTTTGACCATTATTTCTCATTTCTCCCTCCACTCATCCCTGGTAACCATATTCTACTCTCTGCTTCTGTGAGTTTGCTTATCTTAAATTTCACATATAAGTGAGACCATGTAGTATTTGTCTTTCTGTATCTTGCTCATTTCACTTAACACAATGTCCTCCAGCTTAATCCATATTGTTACAAATTGCAGGATTTCCTCTTTTAAGGCTGAATACTACTGTATTGTATATACTTACCACATTTTCTTTTTATTTCTTTTTTTGAATTTTATTTCAAAGTAGAGACCATTATCCTAAGTATCCCAAGAATTGAAAAACAAGCACCGTATGTGCACTCTATTAAACTAGAACTAATCTGTGAGCACACGTGCACAGAGGAATGCAAAACTTAGTGGAAATCAAGCAGGGGGTTGAGGGGAGTAGAAGAGGGCCCCAAACCTACCTCACAGGTACAATGAGCATCATTTGAGTGATGGGCACATTTACAGCTGTGACTCACTCATTACAAAAGCAATCCATGTAACCAAAAACATCTGTACTCCCTTAATACTTTGAAATAACCCATTTTCTTTGTCCATTCATCTGTTGACAGAAATTTAGGTTATTTCCATGTCTTGGCTACTGCCAATAATGTAACAATGAACATGTGAGTGCAGATATAGTGACTTTTTTGTCTCCATACTCCCAATTTCTCTCCAAATATTTTTGTAATACACAGACCAATAGCTCTAAAAAGATGACTTCTAACTTGCCACCGAATCAAAATGACTAAATCTGATGTTCAAGTCTTTTTCTAACCTATCCAGTTTTCTGGTTGATGGAAATCATGAGACTGAGGACTTCAGCACAAGTATCACTTAAAATGTTTATAAATTATATGCCTTTTCCCAATTTATTCAAATTCACTTTTGTGTAATTTTAACTAAAATAATTTTCATAAGCAGTTTTCTTCACGTTCTTTCAAGTTTCAAACAACATTATATTCACAAAAGCATGTTGTTTTCTCATTGTATCTTTTTTCTGTTTCATGATCCAATCCAGGGCATCATATTGGATTGGTTGTTGTGTTTATAGCCTCCTCTGATCTTTGACAGTTACTCAGTCTTTCCTTTTCTCCTGTGTCCTTGAAATCTTTTGAAGTGTGGTAGGCAGTTTTTTTGTAGAAGATCCCTTAATTTCATTTTAGGAGACACACACACACACACACACACATATATGTATCACCTATACACACACACACACACATTAACCCAATAGGCTGATGTTTTGGGTGTAGGGTAGAATGCCACAGTGGTTAAGGGCTCTTCTCATCACATCGTATTACTATGGATGTATCATGTCTACATGACAACAATTATGATGTTAACCTCGATCACTTGGTTAAGGTAGGTTTAGTCAGGTTTCTCCACTGTGAATTTCCTATTTTTTTCATCCCATACTTGATTCTTTGTGAGTGCTTCACTAAATCTAGAAAGCCCACAAATGGGGATGGAGTTTAAACTCCAATTCACGAGACGTAGTAGCTAGGTAAGTTATTTGACATTGTTTTGAAAGGGAGATCATCTCTTCTCCACTGCTTGCTTGCTTATTTATTATATCAGTATGGGCTCATGTTTATTAAATTTATGATGATGAGTTATAATCCAGTACTACACTATTTATTACTGGAATTGTTTGGCCATTGAGAACTCTTAAAATTTTCTATTCTGTTTCTTTCATATACCCCCTTCACTCTGAGTATGTGTTTTATTTGATCACTTTCTTATTTTCTGGAACTATAAAACATTCTACTCTTAGGTTTTATTTTTCTTGCCCAAGCCCTAGAATCAACCAGTTCTCTGATATAGCTCTGGTTCTTTTTATCAGAAAATTATCTTTAGAAACCAAATCTGGGCAGAAAAGTGTGCTTAATATCTTGGAGTATCATTACTTCTAGGCCTTCCACAAAATAGAACTAGGTAAAATATGTATATACTAACACATTTGTATACATATAATTATTTCTGTATCTATCCAACTATATGTTTTTTAAGATATTTAATTTATTTTTAAAAGTGCCTCTGATAAAATGTAGTTACTATAAGCCAGACTTCTTGCTTCTAATAACAGATTTTCTTTAATTTATTCCTCAAAACAATCCTGTGGGTGGTTTGGAACAGCATCCTCAACCAATAGCATGTGAGTACTATTCTTATTTCCATTTTATACATAAGAAAAGTGAGTTTAAAAAAAGATTAAAGTACACTAATAAACTAGTAGTCTTTGCCAGTCAAAGGCAGTATGTCTTCAAGTTAGGATCAAATTGCAGAGGGACACAAATAATTTCTGAAAGGTAAAGGGGAAAATTTAACTCTTTCATTTTTATTTTTAAAGAACAATATTTTTAAAAACAGACTCTGGATTTTGGGTAAAAATATTTGACTAGAATGTGTTAGACCCTGACTGAGTTGCCAGCAAATTCCTTTTGATTGGCAAAAACTACATGAATTATTGTACTGAAAGTTACAAGGTCATGCCTGGGATCTTAGCTTAATGCTGTGATCAATTAACAATGCCTGCCAAGGACACCAAGGACAAGCGGCAGTATATTGTATTTAATAACTCTATAACAGCCTATTTTCCGTGTTCAATTTTTTGAATTAATCATGTTATTCCCGCAACCTAGAATTTAGTTCAGTCAACTAATATTTTAAACTCATTTATAGTCTCCACAAAACTATAAATATTATGAAAAAGTAATTACATTCATCTTACTCATTTTTGCATCCAAGGTGTCTGGTGTAGCCATATTATATAAATGGATTACAAATTGTAAAATACTAAAGATTACAATGTATAGCTCACTTTGAAATGTAAACAAAGAGAATCTTGTTAGGTGAATAATACATAATAAGTTTAAATCATTGAGACTTAATAAAATGTTCTCAAAGGTCATCTGTGAATTGCTAGTATCCTCACAATTATTTAAATTGAGATGCAAAATGACAGGTGAGTTTCCAATACCAAATCTTCTAACATTGGTTGTAGCAATAGTCCTATATAACCTCATTATTGCTGCAACAGTTATAAAGTCAATGGCTTGTAAAGTACATGATGTAATGAATATTCATGTTGCACAGATTGGAATGGAAATGCTTCTAGAACTCCACCTCCTTGCTAATACATTCTGGTCATGTAGTACTCTCTCTGGAATAGTTTTTTCCTTTTAATTTTTTTTTGCCTTATATTAGTTTATTCATAAATTTACTCAAGCATAGAGATGAATGTTGTAACTCAAGCAGATCTGATGTGTGACCATGAAGTATTAAGCAGAATCTTGGCATTAATTGTGAAGTCTTACCTTGTTTTAGGAATATGCTACTTCTTTCTAAGAGACAACAGAAACAGCTTCTATCACACACAAATGCAGTCATCTATATTACAGAGTAAATATTGAGAGAATAAATTATATATTGCATTTCTGTCACCACAGCCAGTGACATTTTGTTTATTTATTTTTTATATGTTGACCAAAAACATCAAGGTCTTAAAGGTTTTAAGATTAGGATGAATTTATTTCTTTATCCAGAGACTTGAGATAAGTTCATGCTTTTTGTTCTGTCTGCAATATGATCAGAAGAAATTGTTATAAATGTATTTGACTTTTCTGATAAATGGTTAAGGATAAATTATTCATGAATATTGATAATCAATAAAAGAATGTTTCACATTAATATATATTTCTTATCAATGCTTTTATAACTTATTTTCTATTAGGACACTAGAGTGTTGAGAATTATGATGAAGCTAAAAAATAGATGAATTTTGAAAAAATGAAATTATCTTTAAAGTAGCTTTCTTTGAGTGATTTTAAAAATTCTTTAATATTTTCTATATTTTCCAATATGTATTATACACTATATTCCTTTAATTCCCAGAGAGGGTAGATTTCTATAATGAAAGTATAATTAGCAAGGGTATAAAATAAAATATAATTTCTAATTGCTAAAAAAAGAATAGAATCAATATGTGAGCTTCATTAGAAAATTTAGGAGACAAAATGTATTTAAAATATATTTTTATTATTGAGATAATATTCATTGAGAATTAAAGTGTATAACTAACTGATCTGTTCATATCAGTGCCATGTTTTGCATCTGCTGAGGCAATTATATAGGAATATTAAATGTAAAACATGTTCCCTGAAATGGCATTGCTATTAGTTAATTATATGGCAACTTAAAATATTAAGATGAAATATAATGAATATCTGAAAATTGACTATTTAGAAGACTTTTGTGGAATTTCTAAGTGCTTCAGATTTAGTGTATCTTGCTTTTACATCCAGGTATGTAGTCTTGTGTTGTTGTTTGTTTATTTTTAACGTGTGCCAGAAAATTCATTGTACTGATTTACTGTGGGTAATCTTTTTAGCTTCATTTTTGTGAACCTGGAGGTCAACATTTGGTTGCAGAGTTCCTAGTAACTCTTATTATTATCATTTTTTATAACCAGTAGCAATAAAGAAGGTATGTTCTTTCTCAGCTTATAAATGTCAAGTGGGTTGCCATTGGAATACATATTTTCAGCCATAAATTAAACTCAAGAAATGGTTATAAAATGTTTCAATTAGATGATATTTATCATATTTATGAACAGCAGGATATTTGTGTGAAGAATTTTTTTTACTCTATTTTAGTTATATAACTGATATAGTATTTATTTAGTTGTTTTATTATTGTTTAAGATTTTTATCCTGAGTTTTATGATACAACATGTCAAAATATAACCAGAAAGTCACAGCATTACCCTTTTTTTCTTGCTTGCTGAAGTGACCACCCAAGTAATTTCAAAATAGCATTTTTTAACAGAAAAATTTCTGCTGAAGTGAAACAACAAGAAGCTTGTGATTACTTTCAGAAATTCTTAGATTCATCTGCAAAAGTTTATTCAAATAGCCAGAGTCTATTTTTCACTCAAACAGGAGTATATTTAAAACCAGCAGCTCCTAGTCATATAAGACATTCACATATAACAGCACATTTTTTTCTCTCTAATTTTTGCTTGTCACTGTTCTTTTACAAATATTCCTTCTGAACATCACAATACTTTTATGAGGCAGGGAGACCTATTGTTCTGCCCATTTTGCTCAAATATGAAATTGAGGCTAAAAGATTTGACCAAATGTCAGTTTAAACAAAATTGAAGCTCAAATCTCCATATTTATATTCTAGTAAGCTTTCCTGAAAAACACTGAAGTTTCAGATTACTCCATTTTTGTTGTTTGAGTGCAGATAGCTTTGAAGCCCCAACACTGCTCTCTCCTTCCTGCCCCACATCTAGGCAAGCTAATAAGAAATCCCCAGCGTGCTCTCCTTTGGTGCTGACAGAGGGCATTTGAACTGCGCCTCACCCCCGCCCCACCCCATAGTCACAACAAAATCCAAACCAGTCTCCTTTCCCTTCTCTCCCTGAAGCCAATTTTGGACAAGCTTTAGAGCCTTACTATGACCTATAATCTTCATTATGTGAGTAAAAACTTTTTATACCTGCTTGGTTCAAGGTAGTATCATCCATCATTCTCTATGTTCAATAAAATTTTGGAGGTGTGGGGGTATATATCTCACCTTTGCAAAATAGCATAAAACAGACATAAACTTAAGTGTCTACATATTTTTATAAAACTGTTCCTTCCAAATCTCTGCAAATAAAACCTTCCTCTTGTTTGCTTGCCTGTGCATCTCTTGCCTATATTTGCACTGTTATTTTCTCTTCAAGATTCTTCCTTCTGAGGTTTTTTCTTCCCACCCTATCTTCCTTTCATGCCTGCAGTCTTTCTCTGCCTCGTTTTAGAAAATGTGTGACAATATACATCTCTTGATCTTCTTACAGCATGAAAAATTGTTACACAAGAACATATGGATTTGCATTTTTTAAATTAATTATTCTCATGGAGCAGGGTTTGTCAAACTTTGCAAAGAACCAGTTAGTGAATATTTTAGGCTCATGGGCCATATCGGCTCTGTCATAACTGTTCAGTTTCACATTTATAACACAAAGGATGCCATAGACAATACATAAAGTAGGAAGTGTGGTTGTGTTCCAATAAAACTGATTTAAAAACAAATGAGTAAGGTGCATACATGGTCTTTGGGCTGCGATATGCTAACCTTGTATTAAACCATGAGGTTTACTATAAAGAGGCAGCAAGCCATGAAGAGGGTCACCCATAAAACTTAACCTCTATAAACTTATTTAATTAGCTTAGGATTCGACGCTTAAGAACACAAATGAGACAATAGGCTAAATAATAGCAATATAGATTTTCACAAGTACAGTAAAGATTTTAATCTTGTTCAACACCATATTCCAAAGGATCCATAGAACATACTATACATTCAATAAGTATTAAATAAATGAAGTAAAAGTTCATCACCCACCACTAGAGACATCATATCAATCTTAAAAATATGTATTAAGTATTTAAAATGAAAAATCAGTAAATCTTCAATGGAAGTAGCTCAGAATATATCCAACAAATATATAAATTAATGAGCTTATCTTTCAAATATATTATAACCTCGAGCTGATTCAGGAAACAAATGAAAATATAGGTGACTGTGAACTGACATCCTAAATATATAAATCTAGTAATATAATTTTCTTGTTCAAATAAATATTATCCTTTATAATTCTAAACACATTTATGATTCCTAAGAAAAATTCACTCATTTTAGCATGTTTAAAACATCCTTTTGTAACTGTAAAAACACGTTCCACTAAGCAATTCTTAAATAACTAGCTTTTCTAGTTAAATATGTTTAGCTTTGGTTTACGCCCAGTAACACATCCAAGAGATTAAATCTCCAATAAAACAAGCCAAAGACCTCAAAGTGATATTAAGCTAGCTGCTTACTTTGCTTTTGATTGTTAGTTTCCTAAAAATTCTCATTTGGATCTAAATCTGATCTCTAAATAAGGCTTCATTTTGAAATGAAAACCTGAGGGATTTGATCATTTTTACAAAGATTTTTGAATCAGAGTAATGACTTTCTTTATCTTTGATCTGAATTTACTTTCTATTTAGCCACAGGAATAAACAATTTTGTCACAAAAATTCATAGGAATTGTGTCTGCATATGAGAAAGACAGAGAAGGGTTTCCTATATAGTAGGTATCCACTTATACTATAGACACATATATGTTTATTCTCAATGTCCCTGACACTGGAACAGTTAAGAATATAAAGATAAAGGAGATATGTATGGTTCTTGCTTTCACAGAATTTTGAGTCAGTGAAAAATGCAGATAATAGACGGAAAATTACAATATATTATATGGTGAGATACTAGTTTGAGATGCTTGTTTAAGATACTGTGTGCATATATATTTTATATATACATATATATAATATTAATTTTTCCTTTTTCCCTATTCAATCATCTTCAGATTTCCTTGCCTTTGAGAAGAAAGAGGGAAAAAATAAAACAGAAAAAGCCTTAATATCTTTCTGGCCTTCCATTTGAAAAGGCTAACCTCTTAGGTAAGTTTAGTATTTTCTGGCATAAGTTAAAGAAAGTTGATTCAGAGCACATGACAACAATCTTTGGCAGAAACATCATGTGGATGGGACACCACTTGCTTCACTACCAGAAACTAACTGCCCAGAGTATGAGGGAGAAAAGGAAAGTGAAAGATATGGAGCTCTTTAAGATAGACTGCCAAAATTACCTGGGGGATATCAAAAGCCTTGAGAGAAAATCAATACATAAATGCATCTGGAGAGATGGGTCCATGGTCAGTTCTTATAGACAATTTCTGTTCCAAAGTCAAGCACAGAAGAACCAAAGAATTATCACCCACTACCACTGACCAGGATGTTGGATACCTCAGCTACCTCACGTACCCTGCAAATTCCATGGTAGTGTAGAAGTCAGCTCTCCCCAACTAAATAGTCTAAACTTTAGTGAAAGGAGGGAGGCAAACCCAAAAAACTTTTTCCACCATGCTAAAGTAACTGAAATTAAAATTTCAGTCAACTTGTAAAATATTTAGGGTTTCTTGGACAACTGATTTTGAGGCCTGTGATTCATATTTTTAGAAATACAACAACTTCTAGGATGTATGATATATACAACATATAATTAAAACATAATTAGTAATTAGGAAGATTGCCAAGGCTCAGGAACTGTACTTAAGTTTGAGATTCAATAATTGGATCTATGCTGATATTATTCATATGGAATAAATTAAGAAAAATGAAAGCGCATTTTTTAAGGAGGATGTATTTTAGGCAACACCAAGGCATATGAATGTATATGAGATTTAGGTTTGTAAGTGTTTGACATAGAAGTATAACTGAAGCTATGGGATGAAATATACCAAGAAAACTATACAGACTGTGGAGAGTAGGAGGCAGAGTGCAAGACCCCAAGGAATTTTGGTTTTGAAGGGCTGAGCTGGGGAACAAGGCTCTGAAGTAGAGATTGTGAGTGAGCAGTCAGAGCCTTCTGGGGGAATTCAGGATGGAGTTTCATCTCAGAAGCCAAATATCAAAGTGCTTTTTAAGAGGCACCCTAGGGCCAACAGTTCCAAATGATAGCAAGAGATCAAGTAACATAAGGAAACAAATGTGTCTTTTATATTTAGCTAGAAAGTCATTAGTGACTTAGAAGAAAACAGTTTCAGAGAAATCACTTTGTCAGTGATTGGTAATGGGAAATAGAAAAAGAAAGCATAATTATCCCAAGAAGTTTAAAATTTTCAAATTTCTGTTATTTCTATTTTGCAAATGTCCTGTAATATATTAATAGTTATATAAGTTAAATAAAATGACTGCAATATGTGGACAATATCGGGGCACCAAAAGAGGAAGACCCTTGTTCTACTAATTAAGGTTAAATGGGAACTAACTATCTCGCGTGAAGAATTGTTCTTGTATCTGAAGTTACTTTGCAACATGCTGAACACTAAATTTTCATTTCTGTGATTTGCCCAATTATATACTATGAAATTTGTATTTTTTTCAGTATATGAATTAGATCAGTCCATGTCTCTGGTTTTTTCTCATCTACTATAAAAGTCAATGATTCTAGCAGATCTTACAAAGCTCTGAATGATGTAGCCTACTTCATCTCTTATGACTCTCTTACCCGTCTCTACTTCAATTTAAAAAAGTTAGCATCTTGATCACACAAGCCATGTTTCAAGTGCTTAATAGCCATCTGTGATTAGTGCCTAACAATTGGACAGAGCGCTTCTATCACAAAATAAAGTTCTGTTGTACTGTATGGACTGAGAAAAGTGCCTAGTATAGCGTTAGTGCTTAGGAGATGTTTTTGGGGGGCTGAAATCACACTTCTCTGTGGTGTGTTATGCCCAGGGTGACTACAACCAGAGGAAATTAGCATCAACCGTTTCCAATAGAAAAATGTCTTCTTGTTTCTTGGTGGAGGTTTGAGTGATAAGAAATATGATACCACCAAAATATATCTGGGCTGTTTGTGCCACAAAGAATTGGAATATTTTAATGGTAATAATTTCAAAAGTATGCCTTCTAAACATTCATAGGAGTAAGTTATTTAGTCCATTGAACAGAAATATGTTTCTTCTACTCCCTTCACATTAGTGGAGTCACACACACAGACACACATATACTTTCTTGTTTTAAGGAACCATAAAAGACAGGTAGTGGTGGGAGATAAAACTTACAAATAAGGCTAGAAAAAAATTATAAAAAAATTTCTAGCTGACTAAAGAACACTCCATTTGATTTAGCACATTTCCAAAATGATTTTGAGTCTCACTTTATAAGACTTAAAGTAAGACAAATTTTGCCTATTTTCAAACTGCCAACATCCTTAGCTACATAAAAGCAGACTCATGCAAACTAAGGCATTTTTGCCAAGATTTACATTATCTACAGTTCTGTATATATTCATTTATTCAAATCATCTCTTATCTGGAAGATCATAATCTCTTCCAGATCAGGTACATGGTTGTGCTTTCTTTGTAATGAGCAGTGGCTGTACTGTATTTTCAGACAGCTATGCATCGTACATGGTTGGATTTACATATAAATGGCAAGATATTATCACAAGTTTTTCTCTTCCTTGCTATTAGCTAGCTTGTAATAATTTTTCATAAATATAAAAGAATGAGTGCTACAAACACAAGTAGGAAAAATGGTTAATTTTTGATACCTTTATTTCCATCTTTTATTGTGAACATTTTACTTTATAGGAACAAGCTAGGGATTATATTAATACTTGGTATGCACATAAAATAATTAATTTATATGATTACTAATTCTGAGCTATAGAAGAATAAAATCAAGGCAACATGCGTCAAATCATTTTAAAATCAAAAAGTTCTTAGAACGTTGCCCATTCATTTACTTACTTATCACCTAAAATATGTTAGCACACCCAGCTTCATTATATGATGGGCATTTAATGTGTTTTTCATTTTTAAGAATGTTATAATTAATATAATGAATTCTAATAATACTAGGAATCAGTATAACTTATTTTAGAGATAGTCAATTAAATTCTAACATTTGAAATAACATGAAAATAAATACTAAGTTTTGTGTAAGGGAATTCTGATCCCCTTCACAAAAATGAGTCTGAGAGACTTGAAATATATGTCTTAGTGAGATTACATGTCAAGGCATGTAATTTTTTTTTCTGGCTAAGATTAAATCCATCGGGGGATTTTTCAGTTAATATTCCTGTTATCACAAATTTGACTTAGTTTAGTTTTGCTCCCTATTTAAAAAGTTTTGTATAAGCATCTACATCAAAAGACTTATTATACCATCTCTTTCCTCTAACACAGTGTGCACCATACCAGGTCTTTTGTTTCTTCAATACTGAAGGATAGAGGAATTAAAAAAAGCAACACGTACGTGGAAATATGATATGAAAGGTTAAAATAATCTAAGACATGGGAAGCTTTCACCTTCACATATACTGAAATTTTCTGTTATTTACTAATACTATTCTACAACTTTTTCCCTGGGAAAATTCATTTTGTCGTTTATAAGCTGATGAAATACGATTCATGTTATTGCATAGTGGTTCATTCCAGAAATGTAGACATCTTTGTCTATTAATAGTTTTCTTTTACAAATAATGCTATATGTTGCCCTTGTAATCTCATTTAAATGATTGAAAATATAGCATACATTAGTGCTACTAAGAATTTTGAATATCAAAGCACAAATTTAGAGGTAAATCCCACGCTTATTGAACATAATCAGCTCAATTTTTTTGTTTGAATGTAATGGATAAGAAATACATGAAACAAAACTGTATTAAAATTAATATGTACTGATTATCATATTTTGATGATGATATAGTGGGTTGCTTTGAGTCAGCCCTATTTCTGAGCACAACTAAAAAATCTGGGTAGCATTTATGACAATAACAACAGCAACAAAAATAACAAAAAGCTGTTAGAAGGTAGAGACACTTGCATACCAATATTTCAGAGAGAAAATAAAAATAAAACCCAGACATTCAGCCCTGCTACCTCATTGAGTCAGTTATCAGTTTGAAGGTTAAGAAGAAGCTGAGCACATCACTCTGCAGTCACACAAGGCTGAAGTGACAGAACTTGTAGTTCAGGGCCCACAAAGATGGAGGAAATCAGGAATAGATCCCAGGTGTTCAGTTGGCACTCTGAAGGGCTACATAATACTAGTAAACATGAGATAGAATTACTGTCACAAGAAATAAAACCCAGCTTCAAATCAGCCCCAAAGTATTCTCTGAATGGAATAAAGGTAAAAATAGATAATAAAGCCTAACTGAAATATTGAAAATCAATTAATATTCTTAAAAATTTATTAAATAAGTGATTATAACAGAAATTAGAAAATATTCTGGATTAAGTGATAGTCAATATATGGTATATCAAAATTCTTGGAATATTGATAATGGAGTACTTAGAGGAAAATGTATATTCTTAAATATATATTAGAAAATTACAATTTTTGAAAAAGGTAACGATCTAAGCACAAATCTCAAGATATTCAAAAAATTACAAATTAAACCCAAAGTAAGAAAAATAAAAACAATGACAATGATAATAGGAACAAAAATTAAATAAGAGATTTCAAATATAAAATAGAATCCAGAAAATAGTAGTTGGTTCTTAGAAAGGAACTAATAAAATTGCTAAACTTCTGAAAAGATTGTCAAGATAAAAAAAAGAGGAGTGAAAATAACCAATTATCACGTTTGAAAAAGGAATATCACTAAATATTTTATCATTTAAAAATAATAAAGTAGTGTAAAAACTTTTACTAATAATGATTTTGTGGAATTTATAAATACCTTAAAATATACAAGTTCCAAAACACACGTGAAATATTGAAAAACTGACATGCACCTTATTAAAAACTTAGAAAAAATAAAACTCAAAATTCAGATCTCTTCAAAATTGAAGAGTTCTAATACTCTGAGGAAAAAACGTGTTTACACATATTTTTTAAGCGAACAAATAAAGAAACAATATTTCCTAAATTGTGTTCTGAATAGAACATAACTATATCATCAAGACCTGACAAGATACTAATAATATAAAAGAGAGAAATTTGAAGCTAATTATTCTTGTGAGCATAGATGCAAATATAAACAAAATATTAGCAAGTCAAAACTAGTAATGCATAAAAAGTATAATACCTCACAATTAACTTGTATTAATGTTTCCTCCTGGAATATAACTTTGGATTAACATTTGAAAATCAATGTAGTGAACTGCTTCAACAAAATTTGAAGAAAAAGTAAAACCTACAATCATTTCATTAACTGCACAAATAAAGTAATAAATTGTAACATCACACAAATATCTAGTTTGACAAAAATAATGTTACAAAATAGGAAGAAAAACTAGTAAAGAATAACTACTTAATACCTAGATCAAGCATCATATTTAGTTGTGAAATATTGAAAAATATGCCTAACTCAGAAACAGGCAATGTTGATTAGGATTTTTTTTTATTCAATATTGTGCTGGAGGTTGTAATTGAAACAATAAGATTAAAAAAATCAAACATGTAAGTCTGCCATTAGTAAGCTTTTTTCCTTTCAGTCCTGAACTTTTATCTGTACTTCATTTTGTAATTCTGGGTTTGTGAGAGAGAAAACCACATTCCAATTTGCCAGCTGGCTTCCTATAGTTTGTGCCAATAAGGGGACCTATGAAGAAAATGCAAAACTGGAGGGTGAAGAAGAGACTTAGTTCCTTCAAGTTGCTTTCTATGGGCTTCCTGACTTCTTTCTCTCTCTTTGAGTATCTTGCTTTTGTTTAAATGCTCTTTACCCTAGAAGCAATAAATAGCTCATTCCTGATTTCACTATGCAACACTTTCAAAGCTTTCAGTCCCCAATTAATTGTGCCCCACAGCAGAGATACCGGCAGCAAGTGCAACATGTTCTGCTCTTCAGACATCTAGATCCCAGACCCACAGAGCCCTCCTCCGAGGTCAGAGATACCAGAATCAGCTGAGCTGTGTCCCCTACTTAGAAACTTGAGTTATAGTTCCAAGAAGCCCCTCCTCTAACTTCTTAGATTTACTAATTCCATTTCTTCAGTTTGTTTCCCCAGCTATCGGTACAGTAGACAGGTGGCTGCTGCTTCTTGTTTGCTACTTCTATGATACCCCTTAATTTTCTCCTCTTGTCTTTTCAGTTACTTCCTTAACAATTTTATATGTAATTAAAGATGTATCAAATATTAAATTATCCCTGTTCAAAGAACTGGTGCAATTTCTGTATCTTGATTGGTCCCTGACTGATATATAACTATTGGAACTAAATCAATAAAACCGTTACTATTCAGAAGGTTCATGACTGCGTGCATAGAAATCCCACAAGCGTCTAGAGAATCACTATGACAATAGGTGAATTTAACAAGGTTTCTGGATACAAAGTAAAATATAAAAGTCAACAGTTAATAAAAGATATAAATAAAAAATCAAATACCTTGGAATTAATATGAAAATAAATGTGTTCGTTCCTGCTCCATAGGGAAAACTATCAAGAAAAAATTTAGAAGTTTCAACTAAAGAAAGGGTTACACCACCTTCATGAATTGGAACACTTGACATTATAATCATATTAGTTTTTCCTATGTTCTTGCCTCTTCTTTAGAATTAGGTTTGTGTGCTAAAATACAACCAGGTTTTAAACCATGTGAGCTGTGGGTGCTTGGTAGGTGACAGATCCAGTTCTTGGTTATCCATTAATATATATAACTTAGGTGAAACATTGGACAATGCCTAAGTCCACATACTCTATTCACATCTGGAAGCTCCTTGGTTGTTTCTTTACTGTGCAGTCCACTAAGCAGTCATTTCTACCCTGCAACTTTGCCAAATTATTTACAGGCAGTGATACACGGAATCAGGATACTGATGCCTTCTCCTCTGTAGACCCAGAGATAACTTTCATTTTTCCCTCTCATACCCTAACCCAGAGGAATATCTTTTAATTGTGAAGAATAATGTTTATCCACTTAAGGCAGTCTGTCTAAACAGGAAATTCTCTTTTAATATGTTTCTCACATACTCTGTTCAACACTATAAGAAACACATCTGGTCATAAAATTCTTCTGAGGACAAGGAAGTTCAGAATCAATTATCTGTTAGAATGTAGTCAAGAAAATTGGAAAAATGAAAGAAGAGGAAAAAATGCAATAAATAAAACTATTATACAGGCAAATATTTATACACAAATTAAGAATTTTATGGATATGTTTAAACTTTGGGAGTTAAAATACACTTTTGTTTTTAATTCTCTCTGAGCTATCTTGTGCATGAAAATCAAAGATTGTTAGGATACTTGGAGCAATGTATCTCTTACATCTCTTCAAATTGTAGTGATGTGATCCTTGGTTGCATTTCTACCAAACCATTCAAAAGGACAAAAATCCTTAAATAAATACAATTTGGAGAATATTCTCATTTCTCTCAAATTCAGCAACTTTTCATAAGAGAACTAAAATGTCTACATATGTGATTATGTCTGTAATTAAGGAAAACTTTATTTTAGTTAAGGTTCCCAAGATGGGACTCTGTTGAAGTTAGTTGAAGAATTTTGCACCAGAGATATAACGAAGGGTAATAAGAGGAGTACAGGTAATTTAAATAAATGCAAATGTATTACAAACAGTGACCATATGTAAATTAAATATGCTTGATTCATTTACAATACATTTAACATATCATAACAGTTATCATTATTAAATAAATTACTTCTTTCTTCATCAAATTTAGTTTATTAAATTCATATACTTCAGCATCTTTCTTATTTCATCATTTAGGCAATGAGATTTCCTTACTAATTTCTAAAAAAGAAAACAGAACAAAACAAAAACAAAACAAAACAAAAGCCAGTGCTAGCTAGCAAGGAGAAGAATATCAATCTTAGAACACTAATATTTTTTTTCCTTTGAAATTTTAAATCTTAATCTTAAACCTCACAAAGGGCTAAAATAAAAGCTTATAAAGGAACCAGATTTTTCCTCATCACTTCTAATGAGCTGACCTGTAGCTTCCAGGATACTCTATAGAGAAACAAAATCTGTTTGTGGAGTTCCAGGCAGTATAACCACCATATGCATATGTTGTTATGTATCTAGGGAAAAAAACAGAATTTACTCCATAAGAAGTCTTTTTTTTCTACTTTGTTTCTTCTGCAAAGAAAGACTAAAGAATGCTTTCTTGGCATTTCTTAATTGATCAATAGCCTTTTCATCTGTAACATCATAAAAGAGAAAATAGGTAGGAAAACGTAGCATCTGGGATACATAAGCAACAAAATAAAAAAGTCATATATTCTGAGACATGAAATCATAAATTCTCCATTGGATACTGTTCAAAGATAAATAGATTTCATGCTTTAAATTCTCCAAATTAGTCTCAAACCAGGTATTATGAATAACATTACTGAAAACTCTTTCCTTAAGCCCTGTTATAAATGAAAGGATTACATAAAACTTCTGTGTATAGTGTTCTGGGAAATTGATGTATTTGTAATGTGGCATTATACCTAAGCTATTTTATAGCTATTATATTTAAAAGTATATTATTTAAAATATTAAAATATACCATTTGATCCAGCAATCTCACTACTAGGCATCTATCCAAAGGGAAAAAAGACATTCTATAATAAAGAAATTTGCACTTGAATGTTTATAGCAGCACAATTCACAATTGCAAAGTTGTGGAAATAACCTAAATGCTCATCAATACATGAGTGGATTAATAAAATGTGGTATATGTATACCATGGAGTTCTACTCAACTACAAAAAACAATGGTGATCTAGCACGTTTTATATTATCCTGGATAGAGATTGAGCCCATCATTTGAAGTTGGGTATCATAAGGATGGAAAAACATGCACCACATGTACTCACCATCAAATTGGTACTAACTTATCAACACTGAGGTGCTCACGTGGTAGTGACACTCATTGGGTGCCAGTCAAGTGGGGGGGGTTGGGGAGGGTGGGGGTGGGCTGTAATTCCACACCTAGTGGAAATGGGGCACACTGTATGGGAGAGGGACATGTTTGTGACCCTGGTGTGGGTGAGGCAAACGCATTTCATGTAACCAAAATGATTGCACCCCCATAATATCCTGAATTAAACCATTTGATCCAGCAATCCCATTACTGGGCATGTACCCAAAAGAACAAAAGACATTCTATAAAAAAGACATCTGAACTCAAATGTTTATAGCAGCACAATTCACAATTGCAAAGATGTGGAAACAACCCAAGTGCCCATCAATACATGAGTGGGTTAATAAAATGTGATATAGGTATACCATGGAGTACTCTTCAGTTACAAAAAACAATAGTGATATAGAACCTCTTGTATTATCCTGGATAGAGCTGGAACCCATTCTACTAAGTGAAGTATCCCAAGAATGGAAAAATAAGCATCACATGTACTCACCATCGAATTGGTTTTAACTGATCAACACCTAAGTGCACATACAGTAATAACATTCATCGGTTGTAGGGCAAATGGGAAGAGGGAGGAGGGAAAGAGTATATACATACATAATGAGTGCAACGCACACCGTCTGGGGGATGGACACACTTGAAGCTCTAATTTGGGGTAGGGGGGACAAGGGCAATATACATAATCTAAACATTTGTACCCCCATAATATGCTGAAATAAAAAAAATCTACTACAAAAATAATAAAAATATTAAAATGTGCCTGTATAATAGAATTAAATATCATTTTTTATAAAATCACTACTTGTGGGGTCATCTCCTCTACCTCACTAGCTACAAATCTATATTAATGAGAATAAATCAAGCTCAGAATAATAGGGTGTCAGTATATGTCATCTTAAAGCAATTTAAACAGCACAAAATCTCTTATCATCACCATAACCTTTTTCAGCGACTGCTCTATCTGCTCTAATTTGTTCCTAATTTTCATGTGCAAAAAAATGTTCTTGAAGAGTTTATATTTAATTGTTTTCTCCTCTTTATTAATTTTCCTTAACTTCTCAACACCCTGAAATATAAAAACTGCAAGTTCTGTCTTGAAAGTGACACTTTGAACTCATTGCCACCATAGCCTTTGTACACATCAATACTTGTGCTACCTTACCTTACTCAGCACGTGTCATTTTTAACAATTCACTCCCTCACAAAACTATTCCCTTTCTTTTAGTTTCTGTGAAACTACATTCTCTTGGTTTTCTTATTACCTCATTAGCCTCTCCTTTCTTGTTGTTGTTGGCTATTTTAATAAGCTGTTTTAGACATTAAACATATTTTTGATCAATGACTATATTCCAAGAGCTGAGGATACTTGGTAAATAAAGCAGTCATGCATTCTGCCTTTATGGAACTTACGCTTTACTTAAGGAGAAAAATAGAAATCAAATAATGAAATGAATAAATGTATAAATATAAATTCAATACAGTGTTGTTGAAATAATATAATTATAATGGCATAGAATAATAGAGAACATATTTTTGATGATCAGGGAAAGATTCTTTTTTTTTAAAGGACCAAATGAAACAGATTTGAAAGATCCCGGTATAGGTTCATTGTGGTGGGGGTCAGGTAGAATGCCATAGAAAAGAATAGGCTTTGTAAGGGTCCTGAATTGTAGTCTTAAGGTACATTTGGAATGTGATGGGCAAGGGGAATAGATATGAGATGAGACTTACAGAGATAAGCAGGGATTGATGCTGCAAATTCAATTCACTCTTGTACTATCATATCTTCAATTCCATCTTTATGTTGATGGTCACCAAAATCATATAGAGCTAGTCCAGAGTTAACAAAAGACATCTTATTTGAGAATATTACCAATATATTCTGAGCATGTATGTGTTATTTAAAGGTGTGGGGAGCAGATAACAAAATAATGATAGACTGGGTGTAGAAAGAGAAGAGCCTTTGGGTTCTGGAAAATTTATTGAGCTGGAAGTTAAGAAGAAACTGGCAAAAGACACAGAGAGAAGCAAACAGATGGACAAGAGGAAAATCAGTAGAGGGTAGTACCCCAGAAGCCAAGTGAAAAACGTGCAACAAGGATAGGAATGTGATAAAATATGTCAAATGCTGATGAGAATTTAATTAAGGAAAATTGTTCATTATTTTTTAAAATAAAACAAAGTCCATTGGCAATCTTAAGATCTTTTTTCATGAGCACAAAGGGGAAAAAAAGAATTGTAATTAACTATTAATACTTGAATATTTTTGTGTGTGTGTGTGTATAGTCACAATTGTAGGTAATCAATTGTGTGTATGTGTACGTTTATATATTATTAAGGCAGTTTTTTTGTAAAGAGTAGCAGAAAAATTTACCCGTAGATAAAGGGGGTAAAGGGCTCAAAAGAACAATATTTTTATAAGAGAAATAGCAATATCTTTGTATTCTTATGTGATGGTGCACTAAAGAGGGAAAGATTGATGATACAGAGACAGAAGGAAATATTACTTGAGGAATATTCTAGATGATGAGATCTAGTAGAGGAATAGGAACATAGATAGTTCATTTAACACATATAAAGTATTTTTAAAATAGCATATAATAAAGAAAGTAGTCAGCCACTATTCCTACGGTATATTTATTTACTTTCATGACTAAGATCGAATGTACATTGAATTACCAGTTTTGTAATACAGTTCACCAAGAAGAGTTAAACTTAACAATAGTAAAAGTAATATTAGTAGTAGTAGTGAGATTTAACTTTTAAATTATGTGTTTGTTAGTGAATACGTTAGATCCCATGTTTAATGAAGCAATATGTATCTCTAGAACAAGAATAAGAAATTTGCCACTCAACTACTGTCTCTGCTGATATATGTATAGAGTTCCCAGTGGCAGCATTTGTAGCTCCTCACTGAGAAAAATGAAAGTTTTAAAGTCAACTTTAATGCTACCTGAAAGGAATTGATAGGTAGTCATACACAAATATTGAGATATTTCAAATAAAATTTAATGAAATTATTTTAAGATTAAATAATTTATATGTTTAGACAAATTTATCTATATTTTATTTGGTTTTAGCAAATAAACTGCATATAATTAATGTGTCAGAATCTTTATATTATATTCAGTTATTAATTCATTTACATTTCATTTATATTTTTCTTAACATGGACATAGTCAATTTATTAAATATTAACAGTTTTCCAACTAATTTTTGATTATTCTTACTCTATCATCTATGGAGTTTGGGAGAACAGAGACAAACAAAAAGAATAAGTAGTATGTTAAGTCATTTGACAGTTTACATATGCTTTCAATATAAACGAGTTCATTTCAATAACTTGTTTATATTGATTCTTCAAGAAGAATCAAAGAAACTGATTGTTCAAACCTGCACAGTTTGTAAGTACCAAAGCAGAAGTTCCAAACCTGGATGTGCGGATCCCAATTCCCTGTGCTTTCTACACTTGCATACATGACAGGAGTATTCTCAAGGTCTACCTATTAATATAAACTACAAATAAGATGTGTAAACTATGGCATCCTAATGCTGGCAGACACTCTTGATAAAGGCAGCTTCATGTGGCTTGCTGCTCACCTTGAACTTGTTTATCTTTAATTATGCCAGCTTTGCTGGAATAAGGAAAGAGTGGCAGGAAGTGGCAGAGCAGTATTCTTTTTTTAATAAAAATACATCTTTCTAGTGACTGTGAACCTAATCAGAAAATGTAACATATCCCCAAAGTATTTTAACACATGAGTATTTAATTATAAGTCTAAGAATAAGTCTATTGCTTGGCCTAGTATTTCTGAAACTAGAGCATACTGTGACCTTCTAGTTTTTCCAATATCTTTACATTAACCTCATTTTATTAAAAAATTCTAGAAGTATTTTCTGAGTATTTAGTTGTGTTTTGCCTAAATATAAAGACAGAACATTTGATAGGCATAGCCGTTACAACAGCACCAATTTTTATTTTAATTAGAATATATGCTTCTAAAAGATAATTTTCTCCTTTAAGTTATAAAAAGAAAATTACACGATTATGTTATGTGTTCTAAACAAGGGAGATATAAAGGAAGTGAAAGGAATGGTTCCTGATTTCAATGATTTCACTATGTAATTAAGATAAAAATTTTGTACATGACTATAAAAATCACAAGACAGTCTATAATTAAATTCTAACAAGTTATATCAGAGGCTTAAGTGCTATGAGGAGTACAAGACGAGAGAGCCAGAGCAATCACAGAAGTGCTAGCTGAGGGCAAGGGACATGACCTTGACTACTTCGGTATAACCAGAGTAGATTTATACAGGATTAAATGTTGAATCAGTCCTGCTCATTTCTGTCAAGATAAGAGGAAACCATGAGAACAGCCAAATATATATTTACTTTTCCCAACACTTAACTGCATTGGCGACCCCTGATGACTATTACCACCAATATTTGAAGGTAATTCATATTTGTGAAGATTATAACTAGAAAAATCAATAAAAGCATTCAACAGTAATTTAACAGCTTAAAACTGACATCTACCTACCCTGAGCAAAGGACAAACTATTTACATGTAACTAAGTAAGTATATATATTATGGATTTTTTTGATCAAGGACCAAACTTATTTTCAGACTGCCTTATTCAAATATGCAGAAGAAAGTTAATAATACCTAATCAGAAACATATATCTGTAACATAATTCAGGGCTTTTAAAGTGTCCCAGGCATGTGATTATTGGATCAAGAATTAGAAAATCTAAATTTGAGGTGGATAATCTGAGTGACAGTGATAAATCATTGTCTTTCTAAATATTTTTCTTAAAAATAATATTAATGACATATACATTTGAGTTGTCAAAACATCTTTGCTGTCGTGAAAATCATAGAGATGACATTTGTGAATCTGCTACACTTTGTAGCACACATGCAGTACACCCTGAGCTGGTGTTAGTTGCTCCTCTTCCTTATTGTCACTGCAGATTTTTTCTTCTTAATTACAATAATAAGCTTATATTTGGCATTTAATGTGTTAGACTACTTGAGAGTTCCATGTTTTATTTTCAGAAATACTATTAGACATTTATTGTTTTGCTTATTTTTTGTACTATTATTTGCATTCTGTACAAAAAGAAAGGGATGCACAAAACTATTAAATCATTTCCCAAATTATAGAGGTGATATGTGCCAGAGACAGGCAATATGTGCCAGGAAACAGGACTTGTTCCCAGTCTCTCTGATTCTAAAACTTGAACACAGAATCGTTATGCCATAGTATCTCCCAGGATTTTGCACATGTGATACAGTATCTATGTTTTTATCAAATTAAATTTAAACTCATTTTTTGTAATTGAATTTGGAAACATTTAGGTTATAGCTCTTCAAAATAATTTTTGAGTAATTTTTATTATTTTATATAAAGTTTTTCACATTAAAAGGTAGATAAATTATTGTTTCAATACTTAAAAATATAATAAGAAGATGATTAATGACAGAGCTAACCAAACATCTCTGGCCCACCTTAGTTTAGCCTGGAGGTAATGTGAATTTACAGCCTTGAGCATATCCTTGTTAATGCAAATATATACAATTATGATTGTGGTTTTTTTTCTTGTTTTGCTGAAATAAAATCCTAATATATGCCCTTTGATTTTTTCATCAAATATGAATTCTCTAAAGAGTTAATAGATTTAAATCTAGATTTATTTATCTCAAGTACTTTTATTTAGATACATATTTATATAAATATTAACTAATCATTGTTTTTACACATAAGATTTCTTGATTTACATACACGTCTACAAAGATACATCAAAGGTATTGTATCATTCATGCTGTCTTTCTAAGAGACACCATTTTTCTTCTGTTATTGCAATTTATTCAACCTTTCTTGTTCCCTTCAAATTGAATAACACAATCATACTGTGTTTATATCCTTAGCCATTTTTATTTAAATATTTGTGTGTGTGTGTGATAGATTCCTAGGAACAAGTCTTCTGGGAATAAGGGTATATCCATCTTATTTTAAGTGATGATGACAGATTGTTTTTCAGGAATGCCACAATTCACCTATCCTCCAGGGAGATATGAGCGTCCACTTTCCTCTGACTCTCCAACAGGAATAGGATATAGGAATTTTTACACTTAACATTTTTCCAGGTCAAGAATTTTTCTAGGATCTTCCATGATTTTTGTCTTTTCTCATCAATCCTTTCTTTAATTAGCTGAACGCTTTCAACCCCGCAGATGTGGGTCTTTCTTCCGCTCAGACGAATTTCTTCTATTATTTGCTTAATATTTCTCTCTCCTTTATCCATTTCCTTATTTCCTGATAGGATTGATATCATACGCATGCATACTTAGCCTTTGGGTTTGTTACTTATTTTTTTAAGCCTCATTGTTTTCATACTGTTGTTTTGCAAAATGGAGGGCAGACTTTTTTTTTTTTTTCCATTCTAAGAAACCCTTTTTAATGCGTTGTGCTTGCTTAAATCTTATGAGTCCTTTCTCCTTCCTTTGTTGTAGTTATAACCTGGAGGAGGCGCTAGAGACTCTATTTCTTACACATATGTTCTAATTATTCTATTCCTATCTCTGACTACACGATCCTATTCTGTTGTTTTCATTTATTTGATCAGATCTTGATTTTTTTAAAGAAATTAATATTTTGCATAAAATTAATCTACCATATGTACTTGTTCCCAGTCTCAACTCCATCATCTTTTGTCCAAAAGCACAGGTAACAATACACCTGTATTTAATGTTTATCATTTGCATACATCATTAGGTAATTTTATTAAATTACTACCTATCCAAAAATAGTATATGGTCTTGTTTTGCCTACTTTTCCATCATATACATGTGTGTTTGTGTGTACATACATGAGTGTGTGTATTATCATACTGTATATATCATTTTTATCTTTATTTTTGGAAGTTGAGATTTGTACATGTTGATGCATATAATTCCCCTTTCAGTAATTTCAACTCTTTTATCAATCATTACCATAATATCCCACAAACGTAGATTGCTTCCAGTGTTTTGCTAATCCAGTTTTGTAACAGACATTTTATACATGTTTCTTTGGGTACATCAATGAGAGTTTTTCCAGGACATTATACTTAGAAGAGCAATTGCTGGATTACAGAATATGCACATTTTTGTCTTTACTGGATATTGCCAGGCAAATAGCTCTCTAAAGTACTTATATCAAATTACACCCAGACCAGCGGTGTGCAAGAATGCCTACTGTTCCACCTCACTGCCAGTTGTATTACTACTTGTTTCCAGACTAATTTTTGCAAGTCTAATATTTGTAAAATGTTATTGCATATCAAATTCAGTTTGGATTTTTCTTATCCCTAGTGAGCTTGATCATATTTTCCTATAATTTAGGACCATTTGGTTTGATTTTATCCTTTGCAAATTACCCATGTAATTATGTGTGTATATATATGTATACATGTGCATGAAATCATATCTATGTTTCCATAAATTTATTAACTTTTTTTAGCATTTGCTTGAGATTTTTTATTCTTTTACAACATTTTTGTGTCTTTATGTATTAGACATATCTCTTTTTTTTTTTTTTTTTTGAGGCAGAGTCTTGCTCTGTTGCCCAGGCTAGAGTGAGTGCCAGGGCGTCAGCCTTGCTCACAGCAACCTCAAACTCCTGGGCTTAAGCAATCCTCCTGCCTCAGCCTCCAAAGTAGCTGGGACTACAGGCATACACCACCATGCCCGGCTAATTTTTTTTCTATATATATTTTTAGCTGTCCAAATCATTTCTTTCTGTTTTTAGTAGAGACGGGTTCTCGCTCTTGCTCGGGCTGGTCTCGAACTCCTGACCTCCAGTGATCCACCCACCTCGGCCTCCCAGAGTGCTAGGATTACAGGTGTGAGCCATCGTGCCCGGCCTTAGATATATCTTTTATAAACAGCTGTTTATACACTATGACAATTGACATTTTAACACATTGCTTGTGAGTAATTTTATGTTACTGCTTAATGACTTGTATTACAACTTGAGGTCCTTTAAATGAAATCAGGTCCAATCCTGCTTCACATCACCTGATTACCACTATATAGTCATCAATTATGTATAATTGATGACTATATATACATATATACAAAAATGTATATATTACTATATATACCACTATATAGTAATATAATTATATAGTTTTTATGTCCATTATCCTACCAGTCCTTCTAGATCTTGGTAATTATACTATTTTTTTAACCAAATTCACTATTTATTTAATGTTAATTATATTTTATCTTTCATTACATTTATTTTAATGGGGATTTTTTACTTCTTACATTCTCTGTATTCCCAAGATCAGGAATCTCTTTTTGTCAGTGTGGATTCAGGAGTTAAGGATCACCTCTTAGGGGACTCAGAAAACAGTTCAGACGCAGTCTAAGGCTTTCTTGTCATGTATTACAGCAGGAAGATTGTCAGTTCTTTATGATGATACCAAGAGAAGGTCTCATTACTCAGCAGTCTCTTAGATGTCTTTTCATGTTAGTTTGGGGTGAACTCAGGACATTTGTTTTCATCCTTAAGGCTCAGGGAGACTTGGTCTACCCTTACATGTTTCTATTCATCTTTCTTTCCTGGACCAGGGATCCATGTGTGACAAGATCTTTTTAAGTCATCTTGTTGCAATACCTGTAACAGGAATGCCTCATGCTGGATACCACACTTTTGTTCTATGTAGAGGGAAAAAAGGGGGAAGAAAGGCATGTAACAACAGTCTAGTTGACTCTCCCCATGTCTTACCAACTTGCTGGAATTAGCAACTTCGAAGCACTGAATGGATTAAATGGCTATCATGATAGAAATCTCCATAAAGCATCAATTTACTCTGATATATTAGACGTGTGAGAATAGTTTTACAGATTGTATGAATAGTGACATAATATATTAATTGAATTGTTACTATCTCAACTATTACAAAAACATGCAAAAGGTAGTATGATATGCATGGCAACTGAAATTTGTAGTTCTCTGAGTAACTGTATAGAATATAATAAAATGGTAAAAGTAAAGTCTTGGACATTTGATCTGAATGAGGATTAAAGGACCAGGATCCCCCAAATTCCTAAAGAATAAATTAGAATTTTATTTAAAGAAAATAATTCAACTACATAATTAAGTTCAAGTAACACAGATTTACAACATTGCTGAGAAAATTCAGCCTAACTCAAGTCTGCACAAGCATAGGCCTCAATAGAACATAACTTTTAGCTCTTGAGTTTAAATTCTGGCTCTATGAATCATTACTTTAACATCTTAAGATAGCATTCAGAAGCCTTGTGTACTGTTCGTAAAATGAAGATAATAGTTCTTGCCTCATAGAAGGCACTGTATGTTAATATAATATGAAGCAAAATATAGAGCACAGGGTCTGGCCCATGCTAAGAATTCAATAAGTGATAGCTAACTCCACCATAAGTCATCAATAAACATTTAAACTTGCAATTTATTTTTCAAATGTAAGAACAAATTTTATAAAATTGTGATTTGCAAAAAAACCAAATTGTGATTTAACACAGAACACATTTAGCAGCCTCAGAGAAATAGATCTTACTCTCTTCCTCACTTGGGATACTGTGGGCAAAGGAGAGAAATATAAATAAGTACAGTCAGGATTCTCTCAAATGCAATTATTCTCTAGAAATTAAAACATAACAGATGTGTGGAATAGATGATGATAAACTGATTTAACTGTTGCTAGCAAGTGTCAGATTATCATAAATGAAGACATTTTAAGTTGAGTTTAATAGTTAAAATAATCGAATCAGTACTTTTTTATTATCATCAACATATTGCACATGGAAAAGAAAAATCATACTGAAGTCCCCGTTGTAGTATAAGAGGAATAAGAGAAATAAAATTGCTGACAGTAGGTTCTTAATAGAAAACTTTCACAAAAATTGCTTCACCTCCATATACTTCATGCACTAATTAGTTTTTTATATCTGTGCTATGGAAACAGTTTTGCTATTTAATTATTATGAAACTTTCATGTGTTCATAAAAACTATTGAAAAGCCACTTATTCTGTATTATCAACCTTATTGTAATATGTTTATTTTATGCAATATGATACTCTACTGAATAAAACTTAATAATTTACAGGTTGTTTAGTACACCATCTGGGCTTCAAAAAAATGACAACATTTTTGCCTGAATTTTAATGGGAAATAATATAAACTTTTGAAAAGGTCTCTAGAGAATCCAACCTGTAAAAAGATTTGGTAAATAACCATATGTAGAAAATTGTGCTTTAAAAGGGAGAATTAACCCTAACCTTCTCCAAATTAAGTTCTCTACTTTTTTTCCACTTTTCTATCTTACAATATAGATAACCTTGAGCCAGACATGGTGGTGTGCACCTGTAGTCCTAGCTATATACTTGGGAAGCAGAGGCAGCAGGAGCCTCTGAGCTCAGGAGTTCAAGGTTGCAGTGAGCTATGATCACATCACTGCACTCTATCTTTGGAGATAGAGTGTGAGACCTTGTCTCAAAAGAAAAAAAATACATACATATATATATATATGTATACACACACACACACACACACACACATACACAGAGAGAGAGAGGTATCTTTTTAAACTTTGCCTTTTTCTTAAATAAAAATGATTATTATTCCAGTATTAACTCATTCCATGTTTTATATAAACACATATTGACAAATAACCATTTGAATATTACAATTTTATCAGAGTTCCAAATAAAAATTTTATTTAATTAAATTTTTGAAGTCAGTGTTGAATATATTTTAGAGGAATTGAAAAAATGCTTTATTTCTCAAGTGATTATGATCTCCTTAATGGAAAAATTGTGTTTAATTTTATCACAATACACGCTATCTAACAGTGGTGGGGACATCAAGATATTCAGGATAATACATGAATAAATCATAAAAGTAATTTAATAAAATTTTCAACACATAAACTGAAATGTTTAACTAAATGATGCAAAATGAGAAACAGATGATGCTGGGTATCTAAAAAAAGTATGAAATGATAAAGGAAATCATTACAACAAAGAAGCGTAAAAGTCATGAAAAACAGCTTGACCAACTAATGCACTGTTTTGTTAATATGCATTTTATTATTTGATAAATGCTAACTTTGACAAATACATTTGGCTGGTTGATGATTAATTCTATGATAGAACCAGAAATTAAACCACAGTCTCTGGAAGCATAAATAACGACTGACTTATCTTCCATAGAGTCATAAATAGTTGACATAAATTTACAATTGTTTTCATAAATTAATAATTATTAATGATTCAATGATAGCATAAGTAAAGAAGAATAAAAGTTAGCAGTGGTACTCTTTGTGGACCTGAATGAAATAAACTGTAAAATATAAAATATTACTGGATTCTAAATGTTAACCTAAAGCAATTATTTTGTAAAATATCTCCTAAGAATATCTTCTATTTCTTTCAATACATAAGATTAATGAAAGCTTTCCATTAAAAACAAAAAGGTTTGAACTATCTAGAACAGACTGATAGTCTGAAAGGCCAGGAAAAATGCATTAATAGGAAAAGAAACAGACGTAAAAAGAGAAAAAAAGCAAACAGAAGGGAGGAGTTATATTTAAGGTTAAGACAAAAGCTTGGAGGAATGAAATTTGTTGCAAGATTAATGGATAACATATTTATAAATGAGCCAAATCTATTTGATAATTTTAGACTAAGTAAAATTGAACTTGGTCATAAAGACTTAACTAAAGAGGGTGAAACAATTAGGAAAAATTATCAGTATGTTATACATTGATCAATCTATAGTATCATAGTAAAAAGGCAGTTGGAAGTCATTCTATCTTAGCATCATAAAATATTGTTACACCAAAATTAAAATAATTAAATATATAATTTAATAGGATGTTTTCTGTATAAAGTTTCCAAAATTCTAGCATACATCAAGAAATAAAATTTTAAGAAATAATAAATTTTAGAAAAATGTGAAATTCAGAAAATCTATTTACTTTTTTTGGTAATTTTAAAAAAGTTTATTACTATACATCATTAATGGCCTAGAACTTTGGTTGAGATTTCAAAACACTTACATTCCAAGGAAATCTATTTTAATAACCATCTATATAAATTATAATCCTGTAAATTGAAATGGATCAATAACTTAAAAGCAACAAATGCCCAACATTTTCTCATACGTTTGAGAAGGAACACCATTTATTAATGTAATACTATGAATACAATTCTTTCTCATACCCTTTTAAAAATTATAGTTATTGGTCAGATATTATCCAAAGTAGTTAGAATTCATTTTTTGTTAACTGCACCTACCGTAAAACTAAAGAGAAGAACTCAATTATCTCCATATGGGAGAAATGAAAATTCTTAAAAATAGTATTATTTTCTCATACACAGGCACTTGTTCTGTCACTCTTTTGCTTTATTACTATCTTATTCTAGCCCTTTCTTCCCTTTCCAACACATACATACTTACCACACATATGAACACATACTTGTAAATTTCCCAAAACAAAATTGATGATAACAAGAATTTGTTATAAATCGAGTATATCCTAGATATTATCAAGAGGTTTTAATGCAAAAAACTTGAAAATCATATTATCATATTTTAATTCTGAAAGGGCCCTACTGAATTTTGGTAGTTATAGAGCCATATATCTATTATAAAAAGATTGAAGATTTAGGTAAAAACCTATGCCATTTATCAATAACAACAAAGAAGGAAAGGAAAATCATATGATATTTAACATACCATTGTCATTTACCTTAAAATTATCTTGTGGTTAATTCTGTATGCATTAGTTTTTACTTTCTTAAAATAGACTGTAGTTTCAGTAGTTAACACTTAATATTATATTTCCTAATGATAAGACATTGATTGCAGACAACTTTCACAACTTGAGTTCTGCAAAAAGGTTCATCATCTCTTTTGTAGGCAAAGCTGTAGTTACCTGCTGAAAAATTCAGAATGTACACAGGGGTGTACATCAATTTTATTTATAACAATATTTCTTTTGAAATAAACACACACATATGTTGTATTGAAGGATAATATACATATAGAAAAACACACAAGTCATGATGATTTTTACAGAGAACACACACACGTAACTAGCATGGTGATGAAGCTATAGAACACTAGCAGCATCCCTAAAGACCCCCAGCTCCAAGGAGCCATTTAGTTACACCCATTCAAATGTAGCCACTTCTATAACTTCTAAACCAAAAATTCATTTTGCTTGGTCTGTTTATCACCACTAAACTGTAAATCTTAAGCAATCCCTCCATCCAGATGATAGTTTAAAAATATGTATTTTTGAAACATACTGTCTGGGTTTGATTAAATACTAATTTTGTCATTTACTAACCATATTTAAGAGTGCTTATTTAACTTCTCTGTACTTTATCCTCTTTAATTGTAAATTGGACGTAATAACAGTAGCTTCCTCATAGAATTATCATGAAGGTTACATTTGTTACTGCACATGAAGTTGTTACAACAGTGCTTAGCCATCAGTAACACTGTGAAAATGTTAGCTAGTATTATTTCATCATTTTCCTCTTCATAAGGAAGCATTAGAACTCCCAAAGAAATGTTTATATCATGTTCAAATCCTGTGTATCCCTATTATCTCTGCAAACTGTCGGTATACCAATCCCAGATGCTTCAAAGCCCTCAAGCAACCCTGTTGACTAGTTCCTGTAGGTGGCTCCGTTTCATCATTCAGATTCACCACTTACCTGAACTCAGCCACCTTCACATCCTGTCCAAGTCCGCAAAGACTGACAGGCATCTGCCAATGAGAGCAAGTACCATTAACTCCCACCAATCTCATGTCATCTTATCTTTCCTCCCTAATCTTTGACAGAGTAGAAAGCTACCTCACTATATGAAAAGTTTAGATTATAAAATTCTACTAGCTCAGGGCTGCTCTAAAAACAATAAGTGGATATTTGTCTTACATATATAGCAGGGCAACTTTGGGGGATATTAATTTTTGTAACAGTTTATGCATTTTTTTCTTTGTTTTCTCTTGTCAAGTGGAGAAGCTTTGTAATTTCCCACTGTGACAGCTTTAGTAGAGTGGGAAGCAGACACAATCAGGTCAAAAACACTTTCTGTCTTTCAGTCAAACTGACTGATTTGATTATTACAAAAAGAAGATGAAGAATATCTTTGATGAACTTCATAGTAGGGAGGAATGGTGTCAAAACACGAGAGACAGAGAAATACCTGTTGATCCCCTGAGCAATGAGAACATAGAATCCTGCCCTATAAAAGCACCTCAAGGAGGTAGAATATACTGTTTTGCAAAGTTTCCTGTGTCCCAAATACAACATGGAAGACAAAGCAGAGTTTTCAAATCTGAAGTTACTGGATCAAATGGTATTTTGGTCCTATGCACTAAGATTTATGTCACTAAAATATAAATCTAATGAGGTTAGGACTTTGATTTTTTTCACTGAGCACTATATAGACAACAAGAAAACAGTTCCCAGTATTGCTCCTAGTAGACACTAGATAAATATTTATTTAGTCAATAAATCAATGAATGATCGGTTAGATATCCGGAACGTTTGTATAAATTGACTGCAGATAAAGAACAGCACTTGTAGAATGGTAGGATGAATATCTTTTAATGTGACTTGTTTTAAAGAAAATAAAGACTTGTGGAGATATACACAACAACAAACTGATGTAATAGCCTGATATTAAATTACGTATCCCCAAATGAAATACAATATCAGCTGCTGCAGAACTAGTACCAATAGACTTTCAATTCCCAGGCATTCTATCACAGTTGCATTCTTTGATATAAATTATATAATCATTAACTTTCCCATAAAGATAAAGCCAATTTCTTTACTTTTCAGTAGTGACAGGATGACTAATGGCATTTTCCTGGTGAGGTCATGCTTTCTCACACCTCTGTGCCTTTGCACATGCTGCTTCTTAGGCTCAAATGCCTTCTCTCCATCTGCACCTGGCTAACTTCCAATTCACAGTTCATGATTTTGCCTCCAAAGAGGCTTTTCTTAGAAAATGATTTTTAGTAGAAGAGAGAGACTGTGAACACATTGGTAGCTCTCTAAAGCAAGGGATGAAGGAAAAGAAACAGAAAAGGGTGATTAAAATAACTATTAACATATTTTTATTACTTCGCAATTTTGCCTGGACTACTCTTATGTATATTCGATTTAAAGGAAATCTTTTAAAATTGCATAGTACAATTTAATTCATATTTAGCCATATAATTCAAATACCATCACTAACATTATATCTAGATGTTAATGTCTAGATCTCATTTTCTTGAAGTCAGATAATATCTTGGGAATGTGACAGTTGCCAAGGAAACTCTATATGTATATTTATATGTACATCTATCTATCAAGTCAGATTGTAACAATTTGAATTTAAGAATAACATTCCTGAGAACACAGAATTTTAGTATCTTATGCCACTATCTTATATTTAGTACTTTTTATGCCCTAATGACACCATTGTGTTGTTCTTCAAAATAATAATATCACTAAAATTTAACAATTGATGTACGTCCTACCACTTGTTAAGATTAATTCTTTTCAGTTAATTGAAAACAATTTATTAGAGACAGGGAGTACTTAAGGTGTTTATAACCTATGAATGTTCTATCACTGTAAATTAAACACACACACACACAAAAAAAACAATGACTATATCTTTATTGAGGTAGGTATTGTTAAAAATGATTGCAGCAATATTTTACAGCAAAATTATTGCCTTCTTTTTTTATTTTTTGTTTTTATTTCAGCTTATTATGGGGGTACAAAAGCTCAGGTTATATATATTGGCCATGTCCCGCCCATCCCCCTGAGTCAGAGCCTCAAGCGTGTCCATTCCCCAGACAGTGCGCCTGGCACTCACCATGTAGTCATACCTCCATCAACACCTTCAAGCATGACCATTCCCCAGACGGTGCACAATGCACTCATCATGTAGGCATACACCCATCCTCTCCCCCCACCCCCCACCTCAGTCTGATATCCAGTTGGTATCATTCCCCAATGTACATTTAGGTGATGATCAGGGAAACCAATTTTCTGGTGAGTACATGTGATGCTTGTTTTTCCATTCTTAGATTAAGTGAAGTATTGCCTTCTTTATATGCATTTGAAATCCTTACTTCATTATGCAAGCTGTCATTACTTTCAGGGTAGAATTTGTTTAAAAGGAAAAAATAGGATTCTCACAGTCTTAGCATTAAAAGGAATTTTAAAAATAATTTACTTGTTACTTTAACTTGCTCACTCAAGATCAACTAGTAGATTCCTTGGTCACTGTGTATAGATATGCACCATATCATGGGTATAAGCATTACCAAGTTCCAGTTTTCAATACTGGTAAGTGTGGTGACAAATTTTATGAGTTAATTTGGCTAGGTCATAGTGCCCATATATTTTGTCAATTATTATTTTGGATGTTTCTATGAAGGCATTTTTCTCTTTAATGAGAATAATATTTATGTCTGTGAATTCTGAGTAAGGAAGCTTACCCTCCATAATGTGGATGGGCCTTATCTAATTAGTTGAAGGCCTTAGTAGAAAATGACTGACCTCTCAGAGCAAGAAGGAATTCTACCAGCAGACTGCCTTTGGACTTAAACTGCAACTCTTCCCTGAACTTCAAGCCTACTACTCTACCTTGAAGATTTTATATTCACCAAGCCTCCATAATCATAAGCCAATTCCCTAAAATCAGTCTCTTTCTCTCTCCAGAAGCATACATACACACACACACACACACACACACACACACACACACATGCACACACGCACACACAGAGTTGGTTCTGCTTCTATGGAGAACCCTGATTAATGCAGTACATAAAGGAATGTCCTAAGCCCAACCCTAGTTACACTACTTTAGGGAAGAAAGAGGCTGAGTAGTACTTGTGATTTCATAGGGTTAGGTGGAGGCTGGAGCAATGGGGCAAGAATTTTAGAGAGGAGAAGAGAAGAAATGGAGCTGTATACTTTTAAAATATGAATACCCACAAAGAACCATAATGAGCAAACAACAGATAAAATATTATTCCTGGCCACAAAAGCCTATTAACTTTCCTGACATTAAATTGAAGCCTGAGAATCTGACCAATATAATTGTTTTTGCATTTCCATGGAAAACAATTAATATTTTCCTCTTCACAAAAAGAAACTTCAAAGGAAATCTTTAGGAGGCTAGACTGTCAATTGGGGACCCATGGATAATTCTAGATTTCAGTAAGGAAAATCTATATTTTTTACCTCAAATTGAAAATTGTGTATGTTTTGCTTAAACTCTTCTGCATTTGAAATCAAAGCTATATAATTTGTTCATATTCATTTCTGATTACATACTCTTCATCAAAATCTGTTACATATAAAATATATTCTATGGTCACTGCATTACTCTTTGTACTAGGAACAAAAGAGGAAAACATATAAAATGCTACCTCAAAGTTTAGCAGCAATTGAACTTGCTAAAAGCAAACTAGCATGGAAAAAGGTACAGAAAATATACCTTAGCCTTATATTTTAATTTAGGTAGCCTAAGGTTAGTAGTCCTTAGTTTAGACTATTGACAGAAAAATATTCAGAAATTATAAATTTTAGAAGGGATTTGTTTTTAAAAACAGCTTCTTAAATTCAGAGTGAGTATATGAGCAAAAGATTTATACATGTCTATAGACTTAATTATGGACACTGTCAGAAGTTCTGTAATGGCTTTATGGTAAGCTTATTCATAGCTGACAGGAAATTGTTTTAATTGTGACATGGCATGGTACTACCTATATTTTTTTCAAATTTATTATCTTGGAAAAAGCACATTTGAATTAATGTAAAATATTGGAAAATATATCAGAGGGAAACTAGAGGCAGAGGGATAAATTAGAATTAAATTGCCTATCGACTCTCTCTTTCTAGGAGATAACATAGGCTAAACCACTTGAAAAGGCATAAAATACTTCTGTTTAGGTTAACCCCTAATTCATTTTACTTACAGAATTATAATTTTAAGATAAACAAATAAATTAGAGGATTAATAAGACTTACACAATACTATGCATCTTTGCATACACTAGGAAAGTTGTCTGAAGGAAATGTAGTGGAAAACTTTTGAAAATCTGTATATCATGGTATTGAAATGTTTTGCTACATTTATCATAAGTATGTTTATTCAAGTGGAACATGGAAGTCTTTGCAAATAGTCTTTAGACTGACAGGTAATTGACTCTGGCTGGAGGGGAGCATGACTGGCAAAAACCCTAGGAACTGGAGGTTTGAATATCTACAGAATAACTTGATCACTGCTGTTATTTGTAACCTCTGAACTATGACAATCTTCCACAGTTCAACAAAGTCTAGTTAAAATTAATGAGCTTCCAAAGAACTGCATGTTCAGCAGCTTAACTAACTTAAAAGTATAAGAATCAAATACCAAATAAAGAGCAGATGCTCAAGTGTACCTAGGGATGAATATATTATAGATTCTAAAAAATCATCACACCGTCTATAAACGTGTAAAGACCTGTGGATGAAGGTAGCTGGAGTGTGATATCATTTTTGATTTTAAGTTAACCTTGGGATATGTTTTTTCAGGTACCTATTTTCTAAGATATACAATTTTAGATCAGTTTGAATATCATCATATTTTCCAGTATGCATTTTGAATTTCATAGTAACACTTGCAAATTTACATTTATTTTATGTTGCCTGCATGAAGATTACTGAAACATCTATTATGAAATCAAATAATATTAAAGTCATTATTTTAAAATATGGTTTCTAGGTTTACTGGAATTTGGCCTATTCTAATCGGAGTGTCACCTGCCTGTATACCACAGACCCTTGAACCTAAATATTTTTCATTTTCACGTAAGTGCCACTAGTCTGTTTTAAATTATAGTTCTTTATGAGTTTAAGTTGGATTCTACCTGTCAAAGAAATGATTCAATATGAAGTTAAACTCAAAGGAAAATTAATATTGTAAAACAAAGCAATTCCATATTGCATCAACATTCTCTTCTTTCCACCACTTTATAAAGGTTGTAGAAGGTCCATAAGTAAATTATAATTAACAAATTGCAACAAAAACCATAAAATTCAATATTATGTTTACCTTTTGTAAGATATGTTTCCACCTTTCATTTTTCAAGGTTGCTATCCAGTTGTCAACCTCACAAACATAGTCTTAAAAAAGTCACAATGTTTGAAAAGAGAACTTTCATGTTTTAACTGGAAAATATTATTTTCTTTCAAAGATAAGATGATAAAGAAATATAGTTGAAGAGTTTCTAGGTTTCTATTCTATTTCGGCAATATCTAGAAAATAATATCTTTTTCAAAAAATTAGTATCAGAATATTATCCACACTTCTCCTTATATAATAGCTAATAAACAATTGTTAAATACAAAGGTTAAGAGGTTAAGTTTATTATGTGCTACCAAGTTTGAGTCATTGTTCTATATGCCTTATGAAATAATTACTCTTATTAATGCTGTTTCTAGATGAGAAAACTGAGGTAGACATAATGTGTGCAGGTCTGCAAAGCTCCTAAGCCTAAAGCCAGGAGAGACACCTAGACAGGTTTTTATTTATTTATTGTATTTTAGTTTTTCTTTCACTACTGTCTCAGCTACCATATCATCTTCTGTTGTTCTAAGTCCTGTGGACTCCAAACTTTAGGAGTTTGTTGAGATCCTATGAAATATGACATTTCTAATATAGTTTCTTGGTTAAGCTGATAACAACAGATGATTTTATTAATATTATTTATAAAGATCGAGTCCAATCCAGATTCTACCACTTAGTATTTCTCTGATGATGGGCAGGTTGCTTACCTCTTCTGTGCTTCATACGCTTTACTTGTAAAATATGTATACTAAAAATAGTAATTATAAAAATGCCTTATGTTCTAAGACCAAATTACATAATCCATGTAACATAATTTGTACAATTATTTTTTACATTTTCATATCCTCAGAGTTGAATAATGTGGTTATTACATAGTAACCAGTCAATAAGTGCTTGATATTTTTAGTAACAATATTAGTATTGTTTTGACTGGAAATACTAAGGTTAACAACAACAAATATGGTTCATAAATATGGTACTCTATTCGGTAAATTCATAGACATATAGGTTAGCAATTTTAAAACTACTTTACATGTATACAGAGGTTTAAAAAATAAGTAAAGTGTGAAAAATAATTAAAGCCAGGCTTCTCAATATCAGAAAACTTCCAAATATCCTTGGATACTCCACCCTCCAGGAGGTGGAGCTTACTGTCCTCTCTTTCTTCAGTGGGGATTGGATTTAGTGATTCACTTCTGAAAAATAAAGTATGAAAAGGGAAGAAATAGCAGCAATAGAACAGAGAAGTAACATTATACTAATGGTAACATTACCATAGAGAAGCTCAAGCTCACAACCTTAAGCAAGTGATCAAAGTTAACATCACAGTAAATGTCATGTGGCTATCCTGTACCTCTGACATGTTGTGATGAGAATGGCATTTGACCTCTGTGGTGTTCTTCCCGCAAACCCTTAAGTCCAGTCCAATCATAAGGAAAACATCAGACAAACCTCTAATGGGGACATTTTTCAAAATATCTGACCAACGGTCTTCAAAACTGTCAAGCTAATGAAAAACAAATACTGAGAAACTGTCACAGACCAGAGGAGACTAAGGAGACAAATATAACCAAGATGCAACATGATACCCAGGATGAGATTCTGAAAGAAAAAAGGGATATTACCATAAAAATGAGTGAAATTCAAATAAAGTCTGCAGTTTGCAAAATAGTAATATGCCAATGATATCTTCTTGATTTTAATAAAGGTACTATGGTCATTTCAATATGTGTGGAAACTAGATGAAATATGTATTGGAACTCTATGTACTATGTTTGCAACTTTTCTGTAAATCTAAGTAAGTTTGTTTCAAACTAAAAAAAGTAAATTAAAAAAAATAACAGTGATTATAAAAATCTACCTTTTTTGGATACATGAAAGATGGATTGCATAATGCTTACACAAAAAATAATCAATCTCCAAATGATATATTTATATTTTCTGTTCAGGGTAGTGCTCTGATTGTGTCTGTACTATAACAATCAACATATAGCAAAATATTACTTTGAATTTATGACTATTAACTTTCTAAATTAACATAATTCCATTTTTTCCTAATTTCTATTGCCTATATTTCAGGCAATAATATCTGGACTAATTACATAATTTTTAAAATGTCCTAGTAGAGGTCTCATTTCTAGATTATCAAATGATTTTTCATTTTTAAAGAGGAACATTTGGATCTTCAATATATTATTACACATTTTATGTATTATTGTACTGGCAGCCTTTGGACTATATAACAGCATAGAAATAGTGGGTGTTTAACATAGGCTGGCTGAGTCAATTGGTAAAAGTTCACTCTTTTGTATCCTTTTAAATCAGGTGGAAAAGAATCTCAAAATACACATAATTCCACATAGAAGTCAACCATTTGAGAATTTCTTGAATCTTACTTTATAAAATTTGATACTAATATTATTTCAAAATTCCATTTTGTAACACATCCTTAAATTCAGTACATATAAAGAAATATATAATTTAAATTAAATAAAAGAAAAGTACCACAATAGCTTTCTGATTCACTTTAATCTCTAGAAGGCTGGTGATTTGTCTTTTGCTGACTTTCCAAACTATTTTCTTCTTTTTATTTTTTTCACTCTATTAATTCTGGTGGTTTTAAAATATTGTTAACCTAGTTAGTCTCATTTTTTGTTACATGCATTATTTAAGTGAAGAAGTTAGAAAAAGTAGTTATATTTCAGATTGAAATAAATGTTTTAATTCTTAAAGCGTTCATTCACTACTAAAATATTTATTGCTAGCATTTAGACATCACACTCTAAAATAAAAACCCTGCAAAGTGTTCTTTGTATAAGTAATGTTTGAATAGATACACTAGGAAGATTAGTTGCTATCAACATCTATTAACTCATGCATGCAAATAATTTAAAGCCCTACCTACTAAGTTTATCTTGCTTTATAAAAATCTTTCCCCTGTTCATTACAAAATACAGAGGAATATTCACAAATTAGTATATTTGTATAATATTTGTCCCAAATATCAAATTGTATGTAAAATTAAGAGATGACCACATAAGATAACTTTCCCTTTAGGAGAAAGTTAGCTTGGCTCTAAAGGTAAACATCTCCCAGTTGACAGTCTGACTTACTTATTATGTGAATTTGAGAAGAATTTGTAGTTCATAAGATCATTGAGTTAAGATACTCAATAAAAGAGAAAATTTTGACATATAGTGAGTTTGATATTCCTGAGAAAGAAAGTTGTCTCTTATTAGGGACCATTTTCTTTGCTAAGTTTGGAACTGCTATGTGGAAAGGTCAGCAAAGTTTTTGTTGTTGTTGTTTTCACTTTTTTGTTTTTTTGTTTGAGACAGACTCTCGCTCTGTCTCCCTGGCTAGAATGCAGTGGTGTCATCACAGCTCACAGCAACCTCAAATTCCTGGACTCAATGGATCCTCCTGCCTCAGCCTGCTGGGTAGCTGGGACTACACTTGCGTGCCACTGGGTCCAGTGGAAGTTTTTCATCTTTCAGTAAAAAACAAACAAACAAAAGCAAAATAACAAAACAACCCTCCCCCTCACACACTGTGAACTGAAAAAAAGATTAAGTCTGAGAAGGGGAAATATTTTACAGAGAACCAACAGCACGTAGAAGCATAGTAACATCCTTTTAGGAAAGCAAGTCATGAACTGAAAGAAATCAACAGTTACTTTTCAGGGATCCAGAGCTAGAATTTGAAGCACACAGAATATAAAGAAGGTAATTAAAATAATCAAAAACCCTACAACAGGGAGAATGCCATTCTAATTTTTTTATAATTTAATCTTATTTCCTACTCAATATTCCTATATAACTATTTTACAAATTGTCTACTATTATATATTTTATGTCTTACTTTTATTATTAAAGGTACCTATTTCTCATTATTCCTAAATCTATACATTTAATGGAAACCTAATATTATTCATTATTTACCTATCAGTGAACATTAAAGGATAGATGCAGTTTCAGGTAGATTTAGATATTTGTATGTTTTTATGTCAAGATTGCTTCTACTCTCTCTAAGAAATAAGGTAAGATCATCTGCTGAGAATTTATAAGTATATGAATAACTGATTGAAGAAGCATAATAAGATTTCTATCACATTTGTCTAGGTAACTATGAATGTATATTGTTGCTAGTCTACTCATTATTTTTAATGATACATGACAGCAAGCAGGTACATTTGTATAGACATGAAAGCAGTAGATGGTTGGGTTCATCTAGAATACCAGTTTTGCCAGAATGGATGATAAATAAAACTAAAAAGCATGAGATTTAAAGGGATTTTTAAGATAGTTTTTGTAGGAAAAGTTATTGGAAATCAAACTGTATAGATAGCTAGCTTAGTCACTTCAAGCTGTTAGAGCAAAGTACCACAGATTGAGTGGCTTATAACCAATAGAAATTTATTTCTCACACTCTGGAGATTGAAAGTCTGAGATAATTGTGCCAGTGTGATTACATTTTGGTAAGAACTCTCTTCTGGATTGCAGACTGCAGACTTCTAGTTGTATCTTAACATTATGGAAAGAGACCCAGAGAGCTCACTGGGTCTCTTTGGTAAAGGTACTAACCTCATTTAAGAGGGCTCAACCCTCAGACCTTCATGACTTAATTACTTCCCAAAGGCCCTAAATAACATCACATTAGTGATTAAGTTTCAACACAAGAATTTGGGGTGGGAGGCACAAACACTGAGTCTATAACAACGGGGAAATCTATATAGCAGTGTATATTCAAACAAAGAGAAAATTAAGAGTACAACAATTTGTTCACATCCTCATTTATAGCAGAAATCTAGAGACTCTCCACCCTGCTTTGATAGTATCTTCCTTTCACCATGGTAGTGTCTAAGTAAAATTTATACATATAGAATGGATACATGGCAAAAATTTATTTAATGAGAAAATCAGCAGGATAGTAAATCTGGTTGAATGGGGATTTGAGGAAGAGAGATTTATAGAGTCAGTCAAAAAAGTCATGCTACAATAAGTTTGCTAAATTAGAGACAAAACTTTTAATATCCTGTAGGGTGACAAAACTGAAAGCTTTGGAGTTATATTCTCTACCAAACATAAATCATTTTAATTTGTATTGGGAATAAGATAGACAAGTAAACATATAACATCACAGAGTCTACGCTCTTATCAATAGTAAATAATAAGTGAAAAAACAAACAAGAGTGCTTTTCTTAGATAACTAAATATTCCCTGAATGGATTTATTAGATAATGCTCCAGAGTGATATTGAAAAGACATTTAGTCCTTCCTCTGGTCTTGTATACAAGTTTGGATACTTAGCAAACATAATGCAGATTATCTCTTAAAAACCACAGTTACAAATCTAAATTCTTAACAGACTTTTTCCTCTTCTTAACCCTGGATATACACATGGGGACTAAAAAAATCATGCTTTCCCCCACTTAATAACCAATTATTATTTTCTGAGATTTTCAGATGTGGAAATTATGACAGAAAGCAATGGAGGATCATAGGTTCCTCTATCTTTTCAGGCTGTCATGAAGCAAAGACGGGGCCCCAGCACAGAAATTTCACCCCCAACAACTCCATCTGTTCTCTAGTCTCAAGCCATTCAAATTTTGGCTTTGGTTGTCCATCAGCTTAGTTCTTCAATGTGGTGAGATCCAAGATTTTTTGTGTCTTTATAAAGGATTTACCAGTATCATCTTAGTACTTAGGAAGTAGATACCTCACTTCATTCTCATTACTCATTCATGAGAGCTAAAAGCAAGATAAACCATTTCAGAGGCTGTTTTGGGTTGTCTTATATCTCAACTCAGTTTTTCACAGGTTTCTCACCACTATTACCTATTTTTCTACTACCTGAAATGATTAACAGCTTAGTTCTTCAATGTTGTGGGATCCCAGATTTTTTGTGTCTTTATAAAGGATTTTCCAGTATCATCTTATTACTTAGGAAGTGGAGACCTCACTTCATTCTATAGTGTCCTTACTCATTCATGAGAACTAAAAGCAAGATAAACCATTTCAGAGGCTGTTTTGGGTTGTCTCATATCTCAACTCAGTTTCCCACAGGTTTCTGATCATTATTACCTATTTTTCTACTACCTGAAATAATTAACAGAAGTAGATATTTATATTTTCCTATCCTACTAAAACTATTAATTTGAAGTAGATTTTGTGTATGTTAATATTTTGACATACAAAAGACACTTTCGATTTAATGTGGTGGTCTTTAAATTTATCTGTAAGCAATTTGACCATAATCTTAACAAATTTTTCTTTTATGTTAAAAAGATAACTTTAGAAGAGGTCAATGAGCCAAAATCTGAAGGAAAAAAACGTGCTGTTAAGCCTGGACAGTTGCAGCTTTTCATAACACTCCAAAATAGTCATGCATTTTTAATGAATGTTTGTGAATCCATATTTCTAATTATTCATTAAAATTCATTGTTAGATGCTATGAATATGCTATGGCATGAATTTCCATGAATATGAAATGAAAATCAGCGCACATGATGTTAAATCTTCAGAAACATTTCCTCAATATGATACTAGAGTTCATAATTATAAATACTTTATAAAGTCCCATATCTTTACTGGTAGCTGTAATTCAAAATTAATTGCATATATTTGCACATTAATTGTCTGACCAAAATGCTAACATTAATTACTAAAGTAAAAAAAAGAACAGGTGTTCTTTTATGTCAGAAATGATTAGCCCATGAAGAGTTTCTGAGATGAACCATCACTGTTTCACCTGTGAAATATTTAAAAAATACAGCAACAATGACAACAGCAAAACAAATCTATACAACTTAGAATTTATGAATCCAGATCTTTAGAGATAAGGAGGATAGATGCATAAGTGTGTTTTTTTAAGATTCACAGATAACTTGCATGCAACTAAATATTCCTTTTTCTTTGGCATTTACAGCAATTTCTACTTTAAATTTCTTAGCATTTTTTATGAAGCACTCAGAAAAGCAAAAACCACTAGCTCTTATTCAGCCACTTCTATAGGCACATGTTTGCTTGTTCAGCAAATATTTATTGGAGAGCCTGTTGTTCTAGTATCGATCATTCAACACTGAACCAGACAAAGTACCTCTCCCACAGAGTTTCTATTCTGATAGGGAGAGAAGCAGCATATGCAAACACATGTACATTTATCCATATATAACATGTCAGTTGGTAAAAGCTATAAAGGCAAAAGAAACAGTGTAAAGAGATATAGGGTAGGAGAAACTAACATTTAACAAAAGATGATCAGAGAAGTCATCTGTAAAGAATTGACACTATGCTGAGATTTCAATTGAGAAAGAGATATGCTACAATTACTAGCAGATATACAGAGGAAAAACATTTCAACAAGGATAACCAAGAGCGAGAGGACTTGTATAGGAGTGGGCTTGGAATATTCACAGACTAGCAAGGTAACCAACATCCATGGAAGAGACTTAACAAGGGAGAGGGTTGTATAGACCAAGTTCAGAGAGGGAGCTGAGGGCCAAATTACGAAAGGAATATTTTTTCTCTTCCTCCTCCCCACACTCCTTCTCCTCCTCCTCTGCTTCTTCCTCCTCCTCCTCCTCCTCCTCTTCCTCCTCATCCTTCCTAGAGACAGGGGTCTCACTTTGTTGCACAGGGTGGTCTCCATTGAACTCCTAGCCACAAGTCATCCTCCTGCCTCAGCTTCCAAATGTGCTGGGATTACAGGCATGAGCCACAGCACCTGTCCAAAAAGAATTCTTTTAAGCATAAAACAAAGACTTTTGGTTTTATGCTAAGGAGTAACATAATCTAAGTTATAATTTTAAAATAACACTCTGGCTGCTGTATAGAGAATAAGCTCTAAACATGGACAGTAATGGAAGGAAGGAGACTAGTTAGGCAGATAAACTGGTGGCTTAGACTAGAGTGATAGAAGCGGAGATCATAAAAACGTTTATGTTCTTACATCATCTACCTTCTACAGACATCAAGAGCTTGGCTATTTGAAGTCACATATTTTAGTAAACCTACACAATATTTTAAATAAAGTTTTCAAAATATCTACATTTTTGAGGTTAAAATTATTTCAAATTTTATATGTATTCAACACAAATATTTTGATAAAGAGCTAAATACACAAAGAAGGAAAAAAAATCCACCATGAATCCTACCATGTAGAGATTGCATTGTGTTGTTTAAGCTTAGTGTCATTTTGTCTACACATATTTATGTCTTTTAATGGAAATGATACTATTTATGTAATTTATGAATCTGTTCGGACTAACCTATTTTCACTCTTTTAGTGTTCACATAACATTAAATAATTTTTTATAATTTTTTCCATGCTATATGAATATTTATTACACAGACATGTCAAAATTTAATCAAGTTATTCTTTCAACTTAAATTCTTATCATGGTATTGAAAAGATACTCAACTAAATGCACAACCTAGAATGAGTGCTCTCGGTAATTTATAAATATTGGGATTCCCTAGATTTCTATCCCTTATCTGTTTCATTCTTAGCTCTGTATGTGTTCCTAGACATCCTCATTTAGTTGTACAGTTTAACATGCAATTCAGTATACATCCCCAGTCTATATTCCAAGCTGCAAGTCTTCCTATCCCTATATAAATTACATTTCATGATTGCTTACTGTGTTCCTGTATATGAGATACAGGACCTACATACACATCTTATTGAATGCTAAAATTATCTTTCTCCTACCATTTCTCCAAAATAGAATCTTCTACTAAATTTTCTACTTCAAATCATGGCAGTCATTAATTTAAACCAGAGAACCTCCATACCTTCCAGATACTTCTCTTTCTCTCACTTCACTTTTATGATGTTATTTCCATGGATGATGGATAAAGACCTCCCTGAACTGCCCTCATCTCACCATCTATTAATATGTTGATAACTCCTTAACCTCTGTTTCTTTTCACCTTTCACTTAGACTCTTGAACTAATTGTGTAACCTCTCTTTCTGTCTCCATCTTTATTTTTCCATAAGCCAATAATGTGATTATTTTACTTCTGTACTTTTATCCTTCAATGATTTCTTATTATCTTTACAATAATTTTAAATTGCTTAGATTATCTACATCCAAACTAGATTAGTCTTCCAACTCTTCCTAGGACACTGAATCCTGCCATAATGTCAAACTAATTTGCAGTTTTCAAATATGCCATGTTATTTAAAACTTTCTTCATATGCACTTTTCCTTTTGTCTACTTGACAAACATTTTTTCTAATAAATTAAAGTTCCTAGGCTCAAAACAAAGAGATCCACTTTAACTGAATCTATTTACTCTGTTTGGGGCTTCACCTCCTCTGTGACCAATACCTTTTCTCCAGCCAGACACAATTAATTGACAACTCCTTTGCAATATATCTGAACATTATATGTAGTTTAAATACTACACCACTGTATATTGTGCACATTGTCTTAGCATATAAATCATTCTCTTCTAGACTAGCTTTCTGAGCTAAAGAACTATGGATTGTTTGCTTTTGCAAATCTAGCGCCTTACATAGTTCCTGCCATAAGTAAAAGTGAATATTCTTTGTAATTTAATTCCAGCAATAGATGAATAATAACTACTAAATAACATAGATAACTATTTAAAGATTTCTCCTTAAATTAGTGGACAATTTCTTAACCCTAAACTCTTGTTTGATCCTGCTCTAGAACATCTACTATTGTTATATGGTTTTGGGTCAATGATTGATTGCCTGGCATGTCTCAGGATAGTTTTCTTTTCATGTGATTTGATCAATAACCTCCTTTTGTACTAAGAGACTCCCTGATACCTGTAGTTGCTTAAAGGTCACACATTAAAATGCAGAAATATCATCAACCACATTTCATCAGTGCTGGCTATTATTTTTTTCTAATTCACTCCTGCTCATTTAAATGGATAATTCAAAAATTTAGATATGCATCTTATATCCAATGCATGCGCTAGAAAATTACCTGAGCAACTGCTTTCACTGCTGAGCAGTATAGGAAAAGACTGACTTCTTGGTAGAAGGATGTCTTTAAATGATTTCTTCTAGTACAAAAAAAAAAAAAAAAAATGCTAGTTATTTCCTAAGCAATGAAAGAACAATAAAGTGCCCTACTCTAAGCTAACTCTCACCTCACTGCAGCCTGCCAGTTCCTACTAACTAACTAATGCACAGGTATTCCATATCAGTTGAGATCCAGACAGGAAATCAGAAACCACACCAATTATTTTAACTGGAACATTAATATAAGAAATTAAACTGTAATTGGAGGACAGAAAGGCAGAGGGACAAACAGAGGCCTAACAGAAGTAATATTTCCAGGAAGCAGCTACTGCCCCTAGAGTTTTGTGATGAAAGGGCAGAGGTTGAAGTTTATTAGCTCTCAGAAGCTTGAAGGATGGCTTAGACTTCTGAAGATAAGACATTGCCCACCTGGGGCTGGTATCTCAGGAATTTGAAGCAGGACTTCTTCAAATTCAGAACTCTGAAATTTGAGAAGGGGGCACTACCCATCTGGTGCTGGTGTCTCTGAAGGCAACCATGAAACTGGTTCCAAGAGAGTTGAAAACATTAGAAACTAGACCAACTGCTTGTGGCAGAGTAAAGATTAGGCTTAAGACGAGGCTGAGAGGAATAGTTAGTAAATAGGAAGGAGCAAGTCCCTTTTCTCTCATCCCCTTCCAGTTTCCCTCTAGTGAGACCAATATTGGCAAAAATCCAACAGGGAATGCTCTGCCAAAGGAGAAACATGGTTTGCAAAATCCCAGCCCCAGTACAATAAAGTGGAGGATGGAAGTGGGGATGTGGAGCAGAGAGGAAGAAGCTTAATAACGAATATACAAAGCTTTCAGACTGCTGCCATTGATTTGAAGCCCTGATGTGCATATCAAGTCACAGTTAAACTAAAGGGATCTGTGAAACAGGCCCCCAGAACAGAGGCTTCATCGTGCTATGTGAACAATATCTGGACTGCTGTCAGTCTACAGGTAACCGATATGACTGAATCATATTCCTGGTCAATGATTTGTCATTCACAGAAGCAAAGCCAAATTCTTTGGAATACTTTCACTATTAAAGATTCAATAATTTTACCTATTTTTTCCCCTCTAGCAAAGAGACAAAATCAGCCTAAATGTTTCATAGAATGCTTTATTAGACTGAACCAATTATGAACTAATTATTCCCAGGCTGATATTCATCAGCATATTCTTCTATATGTGGACGAATACCTCATTCATTTGAATTTCATTATTTAGATGATTACAATGTTGCACTAGCATAAAAGCTACAATTGCACTCCTTGCAACTGGCCTGCCCCCAATATCAAGCATAGTGCCAGACATGTAGTGGACCCTCAATCTATTTTTATTAAATACATGAATGCCATTTTTTCCTTAAAATCTCATCTTGAGAGACATATTTTATAATTTTACTAACTAGAACAGCAAGAGTTTTTACAAAATGCCCAGTGACTTGAATGTGTTAAACTTATTTCCAGAGTTTCTAACCCTCATGCAAAATCTTATGCATTGTGAGAATCTGCCTTCAAAAGACAGAAGAGAATTTTATTTAATGCCTGATTATACAATTTGAATTCAATATGTATGATTTAATGTTGATTAAAAAGCCTTAGTATTTTTAAGTTTCTGTATTTTCATTAAGAGGAATGAAAGCTGCAGGCTGATTCATATCTTTCAATCATTCACTGTTCCTCTCATTAAAATACAATTAAAATGTGTAATAAATCACAATCCTCACTGCAGTCATATGGAGTACAACGCATTAACGGTCTAAAATAATATTTAAAAGTATCTACTTTAAATATAACAGTGCAAATGGAAACATATACATACATATATGCATATAAATACATATACACACATATTCATATCAGTTTTGAAAAATATCTACTTATGCAAAATATTTTATAATTACTTCTATTCATAAAATATTTAAAATTAACTTCTATACCATATTATATCTGATATGCTATTATATATTGGCTATCAATACTTTATGTTTTATATTATATCAATCATATATCTCTATATAAATCTATCTGATTTATTAGTATTGTAACCAATATTTATTAAGGGGTAACCATATAAGACAGTATTTATTTTCAAGGAATTTGCTATCTTTTAATTTTTTTTCTAAAAGTCATTGACTTCTCATTCTTTTGTAGCAGGTTACAATTAAATTCTGAAATAGTGGTGATGTTAATAATAATAAATATTTAAAGTGATAATAGGAATAATAAAAGCTTGAATTTCATAGGACTGTATTTCTTGAAATGCTTTTGCATAGATTTCTTATTTCTAATTTTTATCTATGTATTGGTGCTAAAATTTAGAATGGTTGTATATAATCTCTATTTTATACATAAGAAAAATAAAGTCAATGATAGGTCGTAAATAATAACATTTGTATACAGTCATACTCCATATAACAATGTTTCAGTCAATGAGGGACTACATATATGATGGTGGTTCTATAAGATTATGAAAAATACCTATTGCCCAGTTATGTTGTAGCCATGGAAACATCTTAGTGCAATGTGTTACTGGCATGTTTGAGGTAATGCTGGTGTAAACAAACCTACTATGCTGCCAGTCATGTAAAAGTACATAGTGATGTCCTAAGCTTTCATGTTCACTCACCACTCACTGTCTGATTCACCCAGAGCAACTTCCAGTCCTGCAAGCTCCATTCACAAGTGCACTGTATAGGTGTACCATTTTTTAATCTTTCATACCATATTTTTATTGTACTTTTCCATGTTTAGATATGTTTAGATATACAAACACTTACTATTGTGTTACAACGGCCTATGGTACTCAGTACAGTAGCATGCCATACAGGTTTGTAGCTTAGGAACAATAGACTACACCACATAGGTTTATATAAGTACATTCTATCATGTTCACACAAAGATGAAATTGCCTAAGGATGCATTTCTCAGACAGTATCTCCACCATTTAGCTACTATGACTATCCCATAATAATTTTATATAATTGAATTTAAAAGATCAGTTTCAAAATTTTTCTCCATCTAAAATTCTACTAATTTTTTCACATGCTGCTCTAAAAAAACCTGTAATTTTCTAGAATTTGAAACAAAAGCTTGGTTTTCTGGTTGCCCTTGAGATGGTAAGGTTGTCTAAAGTTTCAAAACATAAAAGACAAAGTCAAACTTTGGTTATTCTTCTACATTCCTTCAGGATCTAATTTATGTGTTTACTTTTGTGATTCCCTACTCCCAAAACAGACTGCATTGCCTTCTCATCTTTGCTTCAACTACAAAATTCTTAATACGAACTTAGAAAATGTATTCCATATAAACACTTCCCAAATCTTCTCAGACATATGGGAAAGTTATTTTATTTGGATACTAAAGGAATAGAGACCCTGAAATGTTTAATATTTTGAAGATACCTAGATTATACTTGTCCGTATAAACTCATTCATATTTTAGGAATTCGGGATCGTATCTGGGATCCAAATCCCCTTCTGTGGATGTTCTTATTGAAGGATAAATAAGAAAAACAAAAGTTTTCCCCAAAGCAATCACAGCAGCAACAAAAATAAATATACGGGACCTGATCAAATTAAAAAGTTTCTGCACAGCCAAGAAAACTATTATTAGAGCGAATACACAACCTGCGGAATGGGATAAAATATTTGCATTCTGCACATCCGATAAGGGCTGATAATAAGAATCTACATAGAACTTAAGAAAATTAACAAGAAAAAAATCACACAACTCCACCAATAAATGGGCAAAGGACATGAACAGAAACTTTTCAAAAGAAGACAGAACAGTGCCCAGCAAACATATAAAAAAGTGCTCAACATCTCTAATCATTAGGGAAATGCAAATCAAAACCACAATGAAATATCACCTAACTCCAGTGACAATAGCCTTTATCAAAAATTCCCAAAACAACAAAGGCTGGTGTGAATGTTGAGAGATTGGAACACTCTTACACTGGTGGTGGGACTGCAAATTACTACTACCCCTATGGAAAATAATTTGGAGATATCTCAAAGAGCTAAAAGTAGAAATACCATTTGATTCAGCAATCTCACTACTAGGCTATATAAAAGACATTTGATAATAAAGACATCTTCACTCAAATGTTTATGACAGTACGATTCACAGTTGCAAAGAGGTAGAAACAACCCAAGTGCCCATCAATTCATAAATGGATTAATAAAATGTGTTATATGTATACCATGGAGTTCTACTTAGACACAAAAAACAATGGTGATCTAGCACCTCTTGTATTATCCTGGATAGAGCTGGAGCCCATTCTAAGTGAAGTATCAAATGGAAAAACAAACACCACATGTACCCACCATCAAATTGGTATTGACTGATCAACATTTATGTGCACAAAACGTGCACATATAGCAGTAACGTTCATGGGGTGTTGGGTAGGTGGGAGATGGAGGGGGAGGGGTATTTCATACCTAATGGGTGTGGTGCACACTGTCTGGGGGATGGACACTCTTGAAGCTCTGACTTGGGTGGGGCAAAGGCAATATATATAACCTAGACATTTGTACCCCCATAATATGATAAAATAAAAAATAAATTAAAAATAAGAAATAAATTAAAAATAAAGATATGTAAAATAGGTTTAACTGTAATATTATCTAGTAGTGAGAAAATTCTTATTCCGTGTCAATAGAATGAATCATTAGATGCCCACCAAGAATAAAGCATAACACTAGAATAAATAGAAATTTTCTCATTGAGGGAAAATTCAATAATGAAGAATTGTATTTTTGTTTATCATATTCATAGTTTACTTTCAAATATATTTTTAAAAGCTAAAACCTGTGTTAAATGTACAAAGATTTAAGTAGACTGGAGACTTACAAAAGTCACGGGAATTAACAGGATACCAGATACCAGGATACAGAGATAGGAATAAGATTATTACAGTTGTTATCGGGAAGAACTGAAAGGTTGTTCACATTAGAGACTGCTTTATTAAAACTCTAATCTCTAAAACTCAAACCTAGAAAAGAAAAAGTAAGAAATAAGTGAAAAAAGATTTAAGGTAAATGCATGAGCATAAATAGATTTAATTATGATTATTTGACTGATATATTAATTTGATTTTTAAATTCTAGAAATTTAGCTTTATGGTTTATCTTTTTACATGAAAATTATAGCATCATATTTTACATATCAGTTTGCTCTTGATTTTCTTATTGAAAAGTCTTACTTTCATTGAACAATTTTTTTGAGCATTTAATATATGGCAACATTTGATAGCACAACAAGACTTTTATAAACACATAAAAGCACACAAGCTTGTAATATTTTATAATAAAATGACATCCAAATATTAGGTTATTAAATATGGAATGTCAGAATTCCTTAAGCACTGAATTTGACACTTGACATCTCTGACATTTTACTTTTACATTTCTTGTTTTTTTTATTTATTTATTTATTTATGAAGGTACATCCTCATTCTTTCAAATGCGTGTTTTGGCCTGTGATTACCTTTCAATTTTTTTTTTTTAGAGGAACTTTTGTGAAATCATGGATAAGTCAAAAATTCATGGTATTTTCTTTTTTTTTTTTTTTTTTTGAGACAGAGTTGCCCTGGCTAGAGTGAGTGCCATGGTGTCAGCCTAGCTCACAGCAACCTCAAACTCCTGGGCTTAAGCAATCCTACTGCCTCAGCCTCCCGAGTAGCTGGGACTACAGGCATGCGCCACCATGCCCGGCTAATTTTTTCTATATATATTTTAGTTGGCCAGCTAATTTGTTTCTATTTTCAGTAGAGACGGAGTCTCGCTCTTGCTCAGGCTGGTCTCGAACTCCTGACCTCGAGCAATCCACCCGCCTCGGCCTCCCAGAGTGCTAGGATTACAGGCATCGTGCTATTTTTTAATATGACTTCCATCATGGAAACAATGCCATGCAGACAACTCAAAATAACAACAAGGTGTTTGGCAAGGATGTGGCTACTGAAACCTCAGTACATTGATGATTTGAGAAGTTCCATTCTGGTGATTTTAATCTTGGACATGAGCCATGTGGGCTACCTGAGACTAAGGTGGAAAAGGATGAGCTGAAAGCTGTAGTAGAAGCAAATCCATCTTAACCTACACATGAATTAGCAGCAAGAGTTGACATTACTATTCCAGCAATATTGGACCATTTGAAACAAATCAACAAGGTAAAGGAGCTGGATAGATGGGTACTGCATGAATTAAACCAGCATCAGAAGAGAAATCTTCTTAAAGCTTCCCTTTCTTTGCTGTCAAGACATAAAGGTGAACCATTTGTACATCATAGAAAAATGGATTCTTTTTGACAATTGCAAGCATTCAACACAATGATTGAATAAAGATGAAGTGTTGAAACACTGTCTATAACCAAATATTCATCAACAAAAGCTAATGGTGTCTCTTTGGTGGTCCAGCGCTGGTATTATCCACTACAGCTTCATGAAACCTGGTCAATTGATTATAGTGCATGTCTACTGCAACGAATTGGATGAATTGATGAGGATGCTTGTGATTAAGTAGCCAAGATTGGTCAATAGAGACAGGCCAATCCTCCTGAAAGACAATGCTTGATCACATGTCACACAAATAATGCTGCTCAAACTACAGAAGGTGGACTTGGAAACTCTCTGTCCTCCACTGTATTCACCAGACCTTGTACCAACTGACTATCCCTTCTTCCAGGGTTTGGACCACTGCATTCAAGGAAAAATATTCAATTCTCAGCAAGCTGTGGAAAATGCCTTTCACGATTTCTTCGCCACTCACTCTACAAGCTTCTTTGCTGCTGGCATAAGCAAGCTACCATTAAGATGGCCAAAGAGTGTGGATAGTTCAGGCGCATACTTTTATTATTTGTACAGTTTCTTGTTTGAGATATAATAAACTAAATCTTTGATTAGAAATTGGACATTTCATATTTAACAACCTAACATGAATATGATAAAATACATGGAAATTTCTAATGAAATATCAAAGTCAAATATCTCAAATTGTATTTGTACTCATTTTCTCTTTTCACACATCTAAGGCTTGAGATCTTGAGAGCAGTCCTTTAACACTAGAAGTTGGCAAAATATGGATCATGAACTAAATTTGGCCCTCTGCCTATTGTACAGTCTTCACCTGAGACTATTGTTTACATTTTTAAATGATTGGTGAAAAATTAAAAGATATTGAATGTATCTGAAAAGTATATGAAATTCAAAATCCATTGCCCATAAATAAACTTTTATTAAAACATAGCTATGCTCATTTGTTTATATATTGTCTATAGCTCCTTTCATGCTATATCAGCAGAATTGAGTATTTGAGACAGAGAATATAAAGCCCACAATACTGAAACTATTTACTGCCTGGCCCTTTACAGAAAAGGTTCACCAACTTATGTTTTAGCGTATAGTGGACTAGGAAAAAGATAACATTGACATCTAGGCATATGGTTTTGAAAGTGACTGATAGAAGCAGCTGAAAAAACAAAATATTTTTAGGGTCCTATTACATATTTCTGCTCTTCTACCTTAAGTAAATGTGAAATAAGCCTATATTGAGACTTTTTCCAGTGGGTTTAGACACAATCTTCCATTTAGAAAATCTGGCAATATCATACAGATTATTTTAATGAATAAATGCATCTGGGATGAATGCACATTTCTCATGTTGAATGGGGTTCCCATGGCTCCAATCATCTTACAAGCTTATTTCATGAATATACTAATTGAAAAATTTAAATCACAGATAGTTTGCACCCATAGTCTATTTTGTTGATATAGTGAAAATATATTTCTTATCTTCCCAGTAAGCTTTCTTTAAGGATTCATACTTCCCCTATTCTATGCAGATGATTGATGATTATGTTAGGCCAGTTAGAGTCAGGGAATTGTATGTTGTCATGCAAAAAAGTTTTTTGTTTGTTTTTTTTTTTCTTTCTAGAATCTCGACTACTGAGAAAAATATGTTGTGTTCCATGTGCCAATATAGCCTGCTTATGTGTCCAGCTGCATTCAGTAAGACAAAACAAGCCCCACACTCAGAGAGAAGGGCTGAAAGTTAGAAAAAAAAGGATGAGAGAGAGGTCTAAGAACATTCTTTAAATCCCCAGTACAAGAAGTTCCTGGAACAAGCAAATCACTGGATACCTTAGACATGCGAGTGCATTTAATCATCTGTCTTTTTTCCTTAAAATAATCTCATTGTAATTTGGGTTTTGATTCATGTAAACAATTCTTGCTAAGTCAGAGTCTAGATTTATATTTACTCTTTTAGGATTTTCCCTCTTTCATAATTTTCTGAATATGAAAAAAATGCTCTTTAAAGTATTTTTAAACAGAAAGAGCTCATCCTATCAATTTGTCAAAACTGTTTCCTGAGACACAGTATCCTATTTTAATAATGGATGTAGTTCATATAATGGCTTTCTTTTAGTTTGATCATCCCCATTTATTTATGATATAGTAAAATATATATTTGATCAGTTTCTTATTTTTTCCAATGTTCTTATGAGTCTATAATCAGAAAATCAATTAGAAAACATATAGAAAGGTAGAACAATTCATGGGTTGCATTAGTTTTTCATTGGTTTGTAAAAACAGCAATTCTTTTGTCTATACTTTATTATTTATGTCTATTGTGTGTTATGCCCTAATTTGAAAGTGTGTTTCAAGACTATGTTGCATTTATTGGCAATTAGAAAAGATGTAACACACAAAGGACATCATAACAACATGTCAGTGATCTGATTTCCTACCTTCTAATACTCCTGATTGATATGTATTTGGACTTTATATAGCTCAAAATAAAAACATAGAGTTAGCTTATTAGTGAACCAAACGAAAGAATGCTGAAGACCACAGAAATACAAATTTGGAGCTAATTTGATAGTCTGGTATGTATGTCCTATTTCAATAATGACTTACTTACCAAGACAGTTTATGAGAACTCATGCTTCTCATAGAAAATGTAATAAGAAAGTTTGAATTTGTCACTTCTTCAGAATATTAATGATCTTTATTTCACTGAATCTAGTTTTCTAACACAGAATAAAATGTCCTGGGAAGGATTAATCAAAGTCCATTTTACTATGTATAGTTGGGAATTCATCTTTTAAGAAAACATATAAACAAACTGGGAGCCAGTTTTCCTTATAAACAGACATTGTAGTAAATAAAATAATACATTGTTTCATATAGTTTTAATCTTCAAAAAGTTTTAATCATATACAGTATGGCATAAAAGTAAAATAATTTTAATATGTGAAGTGGTTTAGTGCTAGATTCCTGTAATATTATGTGAGCCATTTCCAAATCTCTGCTCAGACCTACTAGAACTTGAAACACAGAATAGAGTAAATTACTTGGAAAGTTCTTTTTACTAAAATATACATACTCATGCACAACACACATGCATGGCCACCTGTGCTCACACAAGTCTGCTCTTGAAAGAAAAATGAAAAAGTAAAGAGGAAGTGCACTGGGCTCCAAACCTCTCTGGGTTTGATCCACACCACTATCTTCTGCTCTCTACCTTCTTCTTTCTCAGCTTTGCAGTTTTTCTCTGTGGGTTCCTGAGACGTCTCTGTTACCTGTCTCTGTGATCCACACCTGAACTGTGGCTCTTCTTCACTCTTCTCAGTCCAATATCCTACCTTCCAGCCAGGATGGTCTGACAAGCAGTGTCTCTAGCAGGGCATCTTGGTTTGCTCTATCAAAATAAAAATATTTTTAAAGGGGAAAAAGGAAAGCAGAAAAGTAATTATTTCCATTGAAATGTAATATAATACATTCTGATATTTAAAATCAGGATCAGTGACAACTTTAATTCTGAAACATAAGGAAGAATAAATGAGTAAATAATTCTACTCAATTCAAATAACTAGGCACTGTATATAAAATAACTTCTTTTCTCCTGATTAGAACATCATCAGGCTAATTTTTGATCACTCATAAAATGTGAGCCAGGATTGACAGTCTAGAAAACACTGAAGAAAGTCACATATGCTCTGTCTGTATCATGACAGAACCACCTAAGCCAGTGGAGGCAAAGTGTATGTTCCAATAAATTTAAGATCCTTCACATTTTATTCAGATATAGAACTTGAAAATTCCAATTAGTCACAGTTACTTCAAATTATACGTACTTTCTCTAAGACTTTGGCATTTAAATAATTTCATGTCATCGGAAGTTTAGTGAATTTGCTCATATCAGTTTTTAAAAACATTGAACAATATTTTTTTTTTCTAGAATAAAAGGCCCTTTCGAAATAAGGTGTCACTATATGTCCACATTACTGTATTTTGACCTATTGATTCTCACTGTTTTGTAATCCATTAGTAGCTTTTAAGGAACACATCCAAAAGAACACATACAACACAGTCAATTCTATTTGCCAAAGAACACATTCAATTTTGTATGGAAAATCATTGAAAATACTATATTTCAGACTTAATAAACTTGTCTGACTTACATCAAGATATATTATGTCTAAGACTTTTTTTGACAAGACACGACATATTGACATAGGAAAAAATTAGATTAGACACATAGAATTTTTTCTTGACAAATTTATCTAGCCACAAACAAAGCAATGCTACACCCTTCAAAAATAAATCAAAATAAATTAGAAATCTATGTGTAAAATACAAAACTATTACATTCCTTGAAGACAACATAAGAGAAAGGTCACCTAGAAGATTCCCATTTGGTGATGACTTTTTACTAACATCAAAGATGCAATCCATGAAACAAAGTATCGATGAGCTGAATTTCATTATAATTAAAAATTTTTGCTCTGTGGAAGACATTGCCAAGATAATAAAAACATAAAGCACAGACTCAAAGAAAATTTTTGTGAAAGACATATTAAAGGAATGTTATCCAAAATATACAAAGAATTCTTAAAACTCAACAATAAGATACTAATTGTATACATACTGTAACCATTAGTTTAACTCAACAATTGCTCATTAAGAGAACATTACATATTGAAGTTTATGCCAGGTTGTTCGGTATAGAAAGATAGATATATTTCTTCTTCTAATCAGAAAATGAAAACAAGAAAAATAATTACTCAACTAAGTTATTAGGACACGACATAGAACACTAGTCTTCTATAAAATATTAAAGAAGTTCAAAAACGTAGTGATGATATTCAGAGCCAAGTTAAGGGCATAAAAGGAGGATGAATTCCCAGGTGACAAATACCCATGAAATAGAATATATTCACTCGAAATATGACCAAACAAAAAAAATTGAACTACTAAGAGTCAGTGCATATGTGATAAGTCACTTTGAGAACAGGATGGGAAAGTGAAAGGGACAATAAACCACACAGAGAAATGTTTCTGATTAATAAGAAAAATATTAAAATTTAATATTTACCAAGTATTCATTTTGTGCCAGGCACTATATTATGTGCTACTTCTAAGTAGTCCTGATTTATTTTCCCAAACCAATAGAGGCATAGAATCTAACGATCTGATCTTAATTTATATATCAGTTGGCTACACATAAAAACATAGCATTTGGAAATAAAACTTTTAATCTTTCAATATATCATTAAATCATTTTAATATTAATATATAGCTATTAAGTTTCCATGTCAACACACTTTATGCAAAGTAACTAACTTCAGTGCTCTCCAATTCAATTGGAATCCTTCCAATACAAAACTTATTTTTGGAGAGATCAAGCACTTAAAAATAATTGCTGACATAAAAATCTTCATAGAGTCCCAGGCATGTATATGTTATGCAGATTTGTTGCAATGTGCAGCCAAAAGCATTTGTGTCCAGAAGATATAAGACAAAAGTGAAGTATACAAATCTCAACCCAGTTCTCTATGGTTAAGCATAAGTACACATTGTACCTGAGAGATGGCAATCGCCTCACCTGTTAACTTAGTTCAAATTTGGAGGAAGTGTACAGTGTGCATGTTAAGGAAAAAATTTTTAGTTCTTATTTGGCTTAAGTACAAAGCACCAGCAGAAATAAGATAAATTAGGTTATAATTATGAAATAATTGAAATAAATTCAGAGTGTAAGTTTTTTTCATATTTATTATTGATGCTCAATATTTAAAAGAAGAATATCATGACCAGTAGGTAAAATCCTCTGGGTTATAAATCAGAGTAGCAAACATTCTACAAGAAGGAAAATGGAGAGAGAGAGTCATTTTAGGAAGTTTAGATTAAATAAAAGAACAATAAAAAGAAGTATGTAAATAGGAAAACAGAATCTGATATTTCAAATGTGAAATTGTTTTGATTACTTCTTGCCAAATTGGCGAACTCTCTTAAAAGGGGATTAAATGCAGTAACACGAAAATTCTGTACATACATAAAAATGTCATATATATTTATTAATTTATATTGCCACCTAGTATCTAATCATATTTGTTTCCCTGAAAGAAATATTGTTTTCCTAAAAATAAAATCAAAATTTGGCCAGATAATCTGCTCCAGAATGTAAAAGACCTTTTCTCCTAAGATCTATGCTATCTAATTAGTCAACAGCATTGTCTAATGGTGATTACCACAAGGGATAATTAAAAAGTCATGTAAATACAAACAAAATTTGAGAGCACACCTTGCAGGACAGCTCATATAAAGCAACACAAACCCCTTACTGTGCAATTGCTAAAACACAGCTCTAATGAGGTCTTCACTAAGACAATCTCCAAAATCTTTCCTGAGGGACAGGTTTTGAATAGATTATATGCAACATTATAAAAAATTATGACATTCTCTGTTCCTTTAAAAGTAAATTATTAACAATTTAAAATGTAAATTAAATGTTAAGAACCTTGGAAGAAAAGGTTTAGCCCAAAGCCCAGTGGACACAAACCCCCAAGTTATAAATAAATTTATTCATCACAAAGTTTTGTTCAGATTTCTTTTTCAAACATTCATACATACTATAAACATGCAAATATCCTTTTTCTGTAACACATATTCAGAGGACTCAGCCCTCCTAGTGGTTTCACTTTACTGACCCTCTGAAATGTTCCATTTTTAATATAGTATAAGTAATAGTTAATAACTAGTGTTTCTTATAAAAAGAATAACTTTACCACAAGACTTCTTAATTCCATGGTCTTTTATTCTTAGCTTAAATATCATCTTCTGACAGCCACCTCCTGGAACTGTCCAGTCCAAATTGAACTTCTTTACATTAATTATCATTTATCAATTACCTGATGTAATTGTCTTTATACCTATTACTCTATTAAATTAGTGTTTTAAATGTATAGTTTATTTATTGTCTTTCTCTTCTCTTCTAGATTGTCATCTGCATGAGTGAGAAGTTTGCCTAATATTTTTATTAATACTAATATAGTACATTTCCAACATCTGGAGCAATACTTGGAACATAATAGGAACTATTTTGGTGAACGAATAAAAACATTATAATCATTTTTCTGGTTGGGGCACAAAATAGTGGGAGTGTAGCAGAAAATAACAAAACAATACTTTATAGTAAAGAGAGTGAAATATGTATACATATATACACACATATATAAGTATACATGCACACGTGTGCATATATTGAATATATATATTTTTCCAGGTTGGTTAAGGCATTACTAGTTTTCTTCATTTAGGAGAGAACTATATCCTTTTTGTATTCTGCAAACAGTAAGTTCCATCCTTTTTGTATTCTGGAAATAATAAGTTCCATACATATAAAATATTAATGCTTCAAAAATATATTTGAAAGATCAAAATATTTTGCAGTTCTAAATATTTTTTATTATGTGAAATGTCATCCAAGTAAAAACTATATGGTAAGAATCTGTGGCCACATATAGTTGGCCACATACAGTATACTGCAAAACAGGTAAGGTGGTGGTCTAAATACTATCGACATTATAGATTTAATATTTATTATATCATGTTTCCAGAAGATCACAGTAAAATGTATTGACTAAGAAAGATGTATTAATATTTATTACAATAGTCTTACAACAGATGGGAACAAAGAAGCTTGAGCAAGGATCAACTTTTTCTCATTTCATAAAATTACAATAAGATCTGAGGTAGCCTTGAGAATTCAGAGCAAGAGGATATAATGCATGAGAAGGCTTAATAAGTCTTTGAACTCATCACTAAATGTATTAATTAAATGTAGCCTTTTATTGTGTAGACTAATGGATCTCTTTAATTATCTAACTTTCTATTACCAGTAAATGGCTCAGCTATGGCAAGAATGAGACCCTGTTTATCTATTCTAATTACTAATTCCTGCAAGAAAAGAAGTGGACCTGGATAATCATGCCCACAGTAGATAGCCTTATCTCTACTGAACATGGTTTATTTGGTCTAATGTAGAAACCTGGCCCAGAAAGGCCAATTCATAGGATAAACTGGGACCCTCAGGATCATTTCTTTTCTTTTTTTCTTTCTTTCAAATGATTTGAAGTTGGGATTACTAAACCAGGGTTATGTGATATTAAAGCAGGAAAATGGTATAGAACCATTTTTTACTATATGCATAGAGGAACAAAATTAATATGCAGAAGAAGAGATAAAGTACCCAGAGAAGAGCATGCCACCATAGAGTGAGAAAGACAGTTGAAATCTTGCCTTGGAAACTATTGGATTTGCAGTTACAGTCTACCAAGCTGGAAGGTACTGTACATATTTAAGTTTATGTGTTCATCTAACAATTGTTTTCTTCTTACACCAAATGAAGGTATATTTCTGTTATTTATAACCAAAGACAGACAAGATTTTCCTTCATTTCTTTGTATTTGATTTATTTCAAATAGTTCAATGTTTTCTATAAGATGTCATGCACATGTATATTAAAATATGCATCAAGAGGATTTCTGAGTTATATATAATTGAGTGAAGATATTCTAGATGTATTATCATAGCTATAAACCATTGAATTACTTTTATTTATGACTTTAAATTTTTTTCTGTTTTTGATCATGTATTATAGTAACCAAGTACTGGGGGAAGTGGGAGAAAATCAGTAAATCTACACATTGTGTAGTGATTTTTAACTGACCTGGGGCTCATTACCATATAATTAGCATAACATGGTGGCGTTTTCATGAAGGATTCTGGGGAAGACACATGTGCAGAAAGGGAAACTGTTACATAACCAACTTGTTATGTAATCCCAACCTGTCAATCACCCTCAAAGGCAGGAAACAGCAACCAATCCTGCCAGGGGAAAAGCAGGACAAACTAGTGAACACATAAAGGCATCATGCGCTCAGATTTCAGGTTCTTTCTCCACTTGTGGAGACTGACCCATTCCTCTCTCTCTCTGGGATGTATTTTCACTTAGTGTCAAGTTGTGCAGCTTCCTTCTTCACTTTCACTTCGTATACCTTCTTTCTCTTTCCTGTAATAAACATCTTGTGTGTGGTTGTTCTGTATCTCCGATCACTCTGTCATCGGCTCAACTCGGTACCAGTACTCATTCTTGACACTGGGAACCAGAAACAGGGAACATCCAGACAGACCTAACATTACTAGAAGTTTTTTGCTGGCAATGATCAGTTATGATTTTCCTTCTTATCTGTTTAGAACTCATATGGGTATGTGCTATGCATGCATGTTTAGACTAGTGTATCCGTATTCACCTCTTTATTCATTTATACATTCACACAATGATTTAACAGATATTTGGGGTCTTATTATTTCTAATACATTGCTTGGAGTTAGGTGTAGCATAGTGAAATAAATAGGCAGGTTTCAGCTTGCATTGAGTTTACAGAACAGAGGAGGAAAATGAAATAAAATCAAGATACAGGTGTATAATTACACACTGCAAAAATTGTTAAGAAGGAAATGCAGAGGGAGGTATGAAATTATACAAGAAGGGGATATGACTTGGGTTGATCAGAGAATGTCTCCATGATAAATGATATCTTAACTGAGGTCCAAACGCTAAGGAAGCACTAACTGAACCAAGAGGGAAGTGGTGGAAAATGTTTTACACAGAGGAAGGTGGCAGTCCAAAGTCACTGGGGAATAAAAAGAATATTTAATTCCAGGAAAATAGACAGCATGTGGGAAAATGTGTGAGATGAGACTGGAGAAAAGGTAGGGGCCAGAGCTGGCAGGAAACTGCAGGCCATGTTAGGGATTAATCACATCTGCAATTTAAAAATACGATTCTGCCTGCAGTTTGGAGATGAAAAAACTGGTTTATGGAAGTGATTTAGGATACGTCTGTAGCATTTTAGGTAAAAGATGTTTGTAGCTTGGGATAGAAGTGTTGCAAATTAAGATAAGTAAATGAATATCACAAATATTTACAATATCTATCAGGTACACATTATGACACAGGTATACTTCTTATACTATATGCTATCTTTCCTTAGAACATATTTCTTACTTATAGTATATCTGTGTCTATGCATATTCTCACACATGTATTGGGAAGTGCAAGGCATTATGTGAATAAGGGATAAGACAAAATTTGCCAAAGAATAGTCAGTCACCTATTTGGAGTTTCACTTCCAAACTTTCTTTGGAATATTCAGTCAACTCAACTTCTAAACTGATAATAATGCAATTTACCCTGTATCAACACGTATTATCTTCCTTTATTTCTTCCACAGATGGCAGGGGAGGTGTATTATGCCATCTCTGGCAGGGGAAGGGCCTCTTGTGCACTTTATTGTCCTCTTTAGTCCTTCAACAAGATGCCCTTCACTTTGCTTGGTCATTAGGGTCCCAGATCTGTATGTACTCTGAAGTATAAAGTCTGTTCTATTATTAGGAAAACAGAACACTTGTTGTAGGTAGTCTTGGATTATTCCAAATCTATCTATTGAATCTTAAATGGAATCTTAAACGGAAACCAGAATGCTTGCTTCTGTATTCCTAGACATTTTTGTTTCTCTGCATCAGTTACTCATCTCTTCCACAACTCACATATTAAATGCTTCCATTTGTTTTAAGAAACTTTCCCTACATCATATGATGGGTATCCATATCATGTATTGTCCCTGCAAAAGGCTTTATTAAAATAAAGTTTATATTTTAGTGTACCTTATATTCCTCCTAATCCTTCTTCTTAATACAATATAAACTTTTGTTATTATTAATCCTTTTCCTATTTCTAAAACCCTGAATTTTAAGGTTAACATTTTGCCATACACACAAATGAAGTCCTATAGTTGAATAGAGACCTATTATTTTTTTCAACTGCCTCTGACCACAGGATTTAGTGAGTCAAAGCTGGAAAACATAGGAGTACATAATGGAATTAAATTTACATGTAATAAAAAATTAAATGTGTTTAGTATCTCAGCATATATGTCTGATTATACCTTTTCCTCTTTCTAAGAATGTCATTCTCTTTCTTCACAAGATGGCATCTGGATACTTAGTGAAGCTTAGATACCTTCAAGTAGGTTAGGGAAAAAGTTCATGGTTCATATACCAAACTTATGTGCTATCCTGTTTAAACGTTTCCTTTCAACACCCTCTTGATTACTGGGCTGGAGATGACTAATATGTCGTTGATCTACTATACTTTTCTTTTTTTTTAAATATCAAGGAGACAACTTGCCGTTATCTCCGAGTACAATATCCTGATGTTCTTACCTTGTTTCCAGTTTGATTCTGATCCACTCTCTTCTCATCACTTCATACATATATCCTTTTTATACATCCTTTTTATACAGACATCCTTTTTGATTTTTGTCATTGATGAGGTAGTTGCATAGGTGCCATGATTAAAAGGAGGGAAAGTTCAGGACAAGACATAAGAAGACACTTAGAAAATATTTTGCCTGTCTGTATATGTGGTTAAAGTAATTCTGTTTATATTAGAACATTCTAAAAGTAAACATCAAACACCTTTAGAACATATTAATATATAAACAACTACATATAATTATATATTCTATCAGGTAAAGGAATTTTTAAAAGTTAGGTCCAATTAATTAAATAAAGTGCATTCCATTATCTTTTATTATATACAAAATGAGGAAGAACCATCTTGGGTATATATGCATAGAGAAAATGGTATTAGAATGAAAAACCCAAATGTATCCAAGGACCAAGAAAGTAATACTGGCAAGATTCTTAGATTAGTGAAAGAGTAACACACACACATACACACACATACAAAAATACAAGCATCAATATTATTTTTAATCTACCAATTAATAACCTAAGTATGATAATATTTTTCAAAAATTTATTAACATACCAATCCTTCAAGTAAAATTTTATTTTGAAAACATTAATGCATTTTAAATATATAACTACAATATATTCCAATATTATTGCCATATCCAATTCATCTAGTTTTCTAAAACATAATGTACTGATTGATGAAAAAATATTTGAACGGGCCTAAGAATTGTTTTTCACTGGGAAAATCTTGCATTTTAAAGCAACATTTTATCCAAAATGCTCCAGATATCTTGATGAAACATATGGACATTGAGGGCTTCAGGTCATAGGGGAGGAAGAATCTCATATTTTAGTGAAAAAACAATATTCAAAATAGTGAATTTTTTTGCATTCTGGAAAACAGTATACCAGTTGATAACACTAGTTATGTTATATACATGTTAGCCTTTTGAGTTATGAATTTTTATCTGAATTAATAATTCTGAACCTTTGAAATTCGCTACTGAGATTCTAGCTTTTTTATTTTTAAACTCAAGTCAATATAGACTCAATGGACCTATACATCTTAATGTTACCTCTAACATAAGGTGTTTCTACTCCTCAGCAGGACAACCTGCCCTCTCCTTCTCAGTATAAATACAGGTTAAGTCTTTTGATTCTTTCAATAGAGTTAAGTGAAGGAAGAAAATGAATTACATTTTAAAAGACAGTTATGGAGAACTAATCTTCAGAGAGAACAGTGGGTATGAACATCATGTAGATATCCAACTGCTAAAATGAATCTTGGTAAAGTGGATGCCAGCTGTGTTATTCCAGATGCCCATTTTCACTTAATGACCATTAGAACAGGCAATAAAGCCATTAGTGGATCTATGTAATGACAGAGAAACTTGTCAGGTAAATCAAGTTTGAAATGTCTATGTTTGTAAGGTGACATAGACAAAAATGTAACAAAAGAAAAATGTAAACCTTTTTCAGTACTGACTCGTCCCTAGCATAATTTATATGTAATTTAATAAATGAACACAATATGACAACATAAAATTAAAGTGCTCTAAAGCTGGAAAGAATATGAATGACAACCAGCTCACCCATCTAGCACACATCCTCTTACATTGTGAAGTCCATGTCCAATAAAGTAAAGAGGTGACAATTTAGCTTCTACTTGGATAATTCTAAAAATTGAAACTCACTACTTAATGCTTTTAATAAGTATTTCATTAGTAGACAATATTTGTTTGTAATAAGTTCTTCTAATTAATTACTTAAAGTCTGAACTTTCTAACTACCTCCACAAAATTTTAACTTTATTCTTTGAGGCAAGGAAAAAATATGTTTATTTTTCATGTGACAGGGCTTTAGATATTTGATGCAAATATGTGTTGGGGCAAGTAAGATCAGAGCTTTCTTTTTCCATCTGGATTCTAATGTCAATATTCCCAATGCCTTGAAAACATTCTTTTTATGAAATGAATAATTATAGAAATCATTGTCAAAGATCTTCACATTCATATGCCTTTCTATATTAGTTTATTTCTAGAACACTGAGTAAATCTACTTCAATTATTTATGTGCATAATTGTCAATACTCTTGTCCATGATATTTAATATAATAAAGGATAATATCAACTCTTACCATGCTTGGAAATCTTCATATTAAAAGTTTAGTTTTGACCTCATTATTAAAGAACAGCTAGCAATACTCTTATTGAAATCACAAAGTTAATAGGATCCAGATCTCCTACCTTGAGCAATTTTTGTCTCATTAGGTCACAACTATTTTAAGGGTTGATGCATATCTAATTGATAGAAATAACTACATGACATAAAAAGGAGATAAATTTTTGTGCTATTATACAATTTGGATTTATTTATAGTTTTGAATCCTAAACTTTCTGTCTCCCTCTGTCTGAGAGAGAGAGAGACAGAGAGAGAAACACAGAGAGACAGAGAGACAAAGTTTAAGATCCCAAACTTCATGTTTTGAATTGGGCCATGTGTTGAATCTATAGGTCAGATTGCTTACTCTGCCCACCTTTTGTACCACCATGAATTCCTTGATGTTAGAGAAGAGTGTGTATAGTTTTCCTTTTGTACCATGAAAGAGTGAAGCAAAATCATCTATGCATATATTTATTTATGAGACATGTGTGCCTTTGTATTTATGTATGCATATCTATTACTATGCTTACAAAGCATCATGAACAGGAAGTCAACTTTGGGAAATACTGAAAAGATGGAAAGATGATGAGCTTATGATGGCCAGAGAAAACCAAACCTTAACACCTGTAGGAGTACATAGTTGTGCAGACGAGAACACTTCGAGGTATAGTCCAAGCACAGATTCAAAAGATAAAATGAAACCAGTGAGGTCCCTTGGGTAATTATCAGGATGGTTAATTGTGAACCTTCGTTAGTTGCACCAGATAATTTGACCGCTTCTCCTTTGGTTTACATCACTTGTCTTCAGCTAAAAAAAGCAGGCATATTTTACCTCCTCACTCTTTGCCCCCGTCTCTTCTCCTGATGGTGGGGTTTGGAGCAGGAAGGCAGAACCAGTGTTCTAGAGTATAAGTAAAGTATAGGAGGAATGTGGAGACCTGACATTCAGAAGACAGCTTACCTGCGCACCATAAAATAAAATATCCCTGGTATCAGTACCTGCAACTGATTGACAGACAGACAAGCAGAGATTCTCACAGCAAATATGAGAAGACAATTAAACATTATCAAACATTTTAGAAAAATCAACACTATCTAAAAGAAGAAACAAAGAAACAACAAAAACATTCACTCAAAGAAAGACGAGCATTTATGGAAACAGGAGGAGAAATAAATAGTATATAAAAGTAATTGATGTCCAAGTTGCTTGTAAAATAGTGGTCTTAGGAATTTGAAATATGAGCATCAACATTTAGAACTTAATATGGTATATATATTATTTGAGTGGCGATTCAAACAAAGACATATAAATTGTATGTGAAGATTTCGATATGCATTGGATAATTGGTGATCTTACAGAATTATTTTTATTTTTGTCTGATAGTGGCAGAGGTGTTCACTTCTTAAAGAAAAGAGCTCTTTTTCTTTAGATGTACATTAATATATTTATGCATGGTGTGATATCAGATCTGGGATTTACTTCAAAATAATACATGGGAGAGTAGGTGGGTGGAAGTAGAGATTAAAAAGATTGTCCATAGAATTATAATGAAGTTGAGGTGAAGAATATATGAAACTGATTGTACCATTGTCTAATTTTGCATGTGCTTTAAATTTGCAAAAAAGCAGAGGATACAAAGGTAATGAGTTAGAAACAATATTAATAATTTTAGAAAATCTGGGTAATTTGAAAGTTATACCCTAGAAGTTTAGTGGTGATGAAGTCTGCATAATTTTCAACTTTGTCTAAATGATATACTAAGAGAGAGAATAAAATATATGTAAAACAAAAGAGCTGAAGAAAAACTCATATCTTCAGAACAGGCCACTGAATTAAACTAAAATGATTACAAGCGGAAAAAAGTCAAATTAGATACATTGTAGAAGAACTTTAAATCACAGAGGGTAGATAAGAAATTAACTTTTTAAAGGTAATGAAATAGATTATCTGCTATGCAAGTAAATATACATACACACATATATATATACACAGGCATATATATTATATTAATATGCACACAATCAAGGCCAGGTGCAGTGGCTCACGCCTGTAATCCTAGCACTCTGGGAGGCTGAGGCGGGTGGATCGCTCGAGGTCAGGAGTTCGAGACCAGCCTGAGCAAGAGCGAGACCTCGTCTCTACTAAAAAAAAAAAATAGAAACAAATTATCTGGCCAACTAAAAATACATATAGAAAAAATTAGCCGGGCATGGTGGCGCATGCCTGTAGTCCCAGCTACTTCGGAGGCTGAGGCAGGAGGATTGCTTGAGCCCAGGAGTTTGAGGTTGCTGTGAGCTAGGCTGACCCCACAGCACTCACTGTAGCCCGGGCAACAGAGCGAGACTCTGTCTCAAAAAAAAAAAAAAAAAAAAATATGTACACCTTCATTTTAAAGCTAGACCATCATTAATATAGGAAGGTAGATGGCATCTATATATCTTCAGCTAAATAACAGTTAAAAAAAACTTGAATTGATTGGCAAGGCTTGAGGAGAGGCAAATTCCAGGGGAAAAAAATAAAACAACAACAAAATAAAAATAAGGGGACAGAGTGCTGCAGAGATTTTCTATCACTAGGGATTGTAATAGATTGAGTCTTCCATTTAATTATTTTTCCTTCCCATTTATTGTTGCCCTAACATACCAAACACATGCCTCAGAACTTTTTTACTTGCTTTCCTTATTGCCTATTGGTAACCGTAAAACTCCCTTCCATCCTCCCTCCTACCTCTTCATTTAGGCTCTCTCTCAAATCTCACCTTTTCAAGGAGACTTTTTCTCAGTATAACTGTTGTGTCTCTCTAGTTCTTTGCATTGTCTAGTTCTTTGCTTGCTTCATTTTTTCTACACAATAATTAAATCTTCATGACAGTATTTACTTATTTATTTGCTGATTTGTCTTTTCCCACTAGGATGTAAGCGCCATTAAAACATCTAGAAGAGCTTTGACAAAAGTATGAAAAAGGATGTAAGCGCCATTAAAACATCTAGAAGAGCTTTGACAAAAGTATGAAAAAGAGAACATCATGAATTATTTAATGTTTTGGAAACGAAAGAGCTGGGACCCCCCACCAATGCTTCTGTGGGAAATGATGGTTACTTGTTAATGCACAAAAACAGAAAATAGTACAGGAAAAATATGTTATCTATGTCTCCTTTAAATGACAAAAAATAAACAAAAATGTCATGAAATTCAATCGCAAGTGTATTTCACCGCATTTAACATTATGCCTCTAAATGTATTACATGCAAACTAAATTAATAAAATAAATTCAATCCTCCTGGTATTTCATCAAAGAAAACATTATTTACAAAAAGTCTACATCTTAAATTTAACATACTCTGAAATGACATTTTAGCAGTTGAACCACAAAGTACAAATTACACTAATATTATTTATTCTTTATATATTTTATCTGAAATAAAATAATTAAAAAGTGGGATTTTTGGTGACAACCTCAGGTTCTGAGTTAAATATTTATGATAACAAGGATTTTTTATGTGCAAATAACTTCTTTATTCCTAGTCTTCTCTTTTTGATATGTATTTTTCATTACTTAATGATGAATTCTTATTGGTTTAACGTAATATATTTAGATCTTTTTCGTTACCCAAACGGTTGCCATTTGTTTTCTGTTGAATGCAGGAACATTGCCTATCTGTAGTATCTTCATATTTTCCCTAAGTATAGGAGAGTCGTAGTAATATAAGTCTTAACAATCTGGCCACTTCCTTCACATGGTCAGTTTATGTCCAAGTCTGGTAACAGGAACATATTACTAAAACTTTAAATTTTTTCCACACCCTCAATATTCTCTCTGATAACTATGAATGATGAACAAAGATTTTAATAACATAAATCTTGTCACACTTCCCCATTAATCAACATAATAATCTAAAATTGCCATCAATGAACTTATTGTTGAAGTACATTATTATTTAATGTCAAGCTTAACAAGTTACAACCTATGTGCATCAATGCATTATTCTAATATTTAAACTGCAGTAATATTTTCTATCTAGAGTACCTGGTAAAATCTAAGTTTCATAATTTACTTATTACATAGCAGTGCATTTATCATTTCTCATTTCAATTTGGGGTCCTGATACAGAAAGACATTGATTGCTGAGTATCTTCTATATGTTGAACTTTATGATGAAAGATACATTGAATTTATTTTTGCCCAAAACTTTGTGAAGTGTTATCACTTCAGTTTTAAGGATTAGAAAACAAAATCTCTGAGAAGCTTTGAAATTATTTCAAGTTTACACAAGTGCTAGAGCTAGAATTCAAATATGGGCATGGTTACCCTCAGAGTAATCTCTACCTGTATCGTTTTCAGACTTGGATATATTTTTACCATGTTCCTCTCATTTAATCAAGATTAAAGTCCTATCATTATAACTTTCTTTTTAAGTGATTTTCTAGCCCTTTTTATTATTTTGGTTTCCTTTTTCTGGACTTTTCTCTGATTCTATTATCTTTCCTATATACTGTTTTGAAAGAATCCCAAAACAGATATACCTCAGTTTTATTAAAATGTAGAAATATTTTTGTTTCCTTTATTATAAACACTAAAGAAATGCCATTTTTGACTTATGGAGAGTTTCAATTTCTTTATTGCTCAGCAGTACACATTTACTTTATGAATCTTTTCTTCTCTGAGATAACCTTGATGTAGGTCCTTGTCTAAGAAAGAGAGGAGAAAATAAATGACATTAAGTGCTTTATTGAGTTAATTTTCAAGAAGGTATTTACAAGCTTGTTTTATTTAGAACTCTATAACTCTGTGAAGTTAAATCATAGGATAAAATGGACTGTTAATGCTTTAGTGTTAGAAAAAATTGTAAACTTTGCATTTAAGGGAGTTTAACTTGCAGGCAAAATGTAGGATATTAGATGAGCAGGACGCAGTAAAATTGAGTTACTATTCAGAAGAATTGTAGCTAGAGTGATAGAAGGGTAAAATTTTAGAGATTGCTCAGGTACAAATTCTGGAAAAACATGTGAGTTGGCCTACTATATTGGCAATGCAGGTGTAAAATCTACGATTGTTACTTAGGATACAGCATTGTTGATTACGAACATCATTCTGTGATTTTTACAGAAGGGATTAATGTGGTATTGTGCTTTTAGAAGATGTAGACCCTAACTCTGAAAATGCTAGATATTAATATAAAATTTGCACACTATATAATTTTTTAATCTTTAAATTAATAATTTAGAAAATAATACTAACTGCCTCTCCTGTCTTTCAAAATTACTTTTCCCCCACAAAAATCCTTTCAATTTATTCATTATACCAGTGTTTTTGCTGACCAGGGCTATTTTCATATAACATTTTTTCTTATTATTGCCTTTGCCATGGTGGGCTGCTTCTTATCCCTGAGGTCTCAGCTTTACTAACACTTCAGTAGATCCCTGTTTTCCTTTTAAGAGCCATCGCAATTTAAAAAGTGAGATTACATTTGCTAAAGTACTTGAAAAAATGCAAATTCCTAAACTCTAATTTATTTCTGTTTATGAAATAAATACCAATTCTAATTCTAAAATGCGAAAAATAAATTAAGATTGCTCCTATGTATGAAAACAAGCATTAATGCCATCCAGCTTCTTATTTCTGTACTTTGTTACTGAATGATCCTTGGCTACATTATTGAGTCTTTTTTTCTGGAGGAGAAAATATTCCTGAATGATACAATTCTTACTTTTGATCCTTGCGTTTCTTCAATCCAGTACAGGTTCCCTTTCTTAAATTCTTAAAATCTTAAAATCTATTATTATTTCCCTCCTTAAAATACTTCACTAATTTTCCACTATAGATATAATTAAAATCCAAACTCTATACTACAAACTAAACTCTGTAACCCTATCTCTTGCCCTCTCCTCCCACACAATTACAAACAGTGATTTTTATGTTCCTCCAAAATTCCATGCTCTTTGCTACCTAAGGGGCTCTCAGTAGTCATTCCTTCTCTGGTTTGTGCATTCCGCTGACCTTATCAGCAGAATGAGGTCATTTCCTTCTATTTTTCAAATTCCATCCCTTTCTTCTCTATGTCATTTCTATTTCTTCATCTCTGTCACCTACCTCTTCTATCCTTTAGATTGGCTCTTATGGCAACTTTCCAAGGAGGGCTTCTCTAAAAATTTCATTTAAAGCAGAGGACTGTCTGTGCAATGTCACTTGCCATCTCATCAAATTGGTTACTTCATAACACTTATCAAAATGTTCAGATTTTTATTGGTTTGTTCAGTTGTTTATGGCTTTTCTCCTGGAGTGTAAGCTCTGAGTGGACAGTGGGAAACTTGCTTTATAGTGCAGAGTTACAGGCCCACAGCAAGTGTTCAATAAATACTTGTTTCATGATTGAACAGATTCCAACAATTTAATGACAAATAATTAATCTCCTCCACCTAAGAGTCTAAATTATTATTAGAAATTTAAAATAAATGCCTACTGTTAATTTGACTCCACTTAAAGGATTGAAATAAGTTTTTTAATGCCTAACAATTGTTATTTGCCACATAAGCTGATCTACTCTCTATCAAAAAGAAATACATGTCAAATTATGGGTTGAGTATACATATTCCAAACTTCTTGGGACTAGAAGTGTTTTGACTTCTGGATTTTCTCAGATTTGGGATTATTTATGTATACACAATGAAATATCGGGACCCAGGTTTAAATGGAAATTAATTTATATTTAATAATCACCTTATAAACATAGCCAAAGGTAATTTATATTGAGCATGAAAAAAAAGGTTTTGACTTACACTTGTCATATGATGTCAGGTGTCAACTATTTCACTTGTGGCATCATGTCAGAACTTAAAAAATTTTCAGATTTTGGAGCTGTTTGGTTTTTGAATTTTCAGATTAGAGATGTTCTACCTGTATTGGTTTTCACTTTAATATCATTGATTGTTATCATTCACTATCATTTGAATCCCTTCAAACCCCACGTATATTCATGTATGTGCATGCATACACACATAATAGCATTTGAATAGTAAACAATCAGTTCACATTGTAATAATTGCTTTATTCTGCAGCTTTATTAGAGATCACTATCCACAGTAAAGGAAAGGCAGCTCTGAAATGGGTCAGTGAAACACAATCTTTTATAGAGCAAGTATGTCACTTTAGAAGTTATTATGCTGCATCTGAAAATTAAAATTTTACACCCCTCTATAACCTGTAAAATTCTCTCTTGTAAAAAAAAGAAATAGACTCATGCAGGGCTGACTAAAGGTCTAGAGAACTGTGTGATTGCTAACTAGGCCTCTCTAATTTGTTTTTTGCAAGTCTGATAAACAAGTATGAGAAATAATCATGAAAAATTGCTGCAAAAACAGCATGTACATCATAAGAATTAAAGAAGTTTTTAAAACATCCTATTTTAGGCATTAGTAGTAACTTAAAATATTTCTTTTGTGTGTTATATCTTCTATTAAGATATGTCCCTCTTCCCTTCACTGCACAGGGCTGAGTACACAACTAATTCTCAACTAATTGATTGATGTTTTTGAAATGTCCAGTGGTTTCAATTAGCTCTGCATGGTTAGACATTTTTGTGAGTGTCAGAAATCCATAGTCTGGTTTTGTAATGTTCATATAGAAATATAGATTTGTAGGGGTAGATCAGAAATAATGAATGAATCTTCTGGTAAACTGTTGGATATAAGTGTCAATCTTAGTTTTCCTAGACAGGAATCTGCAAAGTCAGAAAAAATTTCAAGTGTATTTTATAATGTACATTATTCTACCACTCTACTATGGTCATAAGAAAAGCATTAGTAAGTGTACAAAAGTTTACTTATTTAGAATTTGTTTCTTTTAATGAAATAAAAATTTTTAAAATTTTTCATTCAATACCTATAATCTTTTTTTTCAAAACCATTAATTTGACTAGGATTTCATGTTACTGAATGTTTACTACAGAGAAAAACACAATGATGGTTTTATAATGCATTATATCTGGTGACTAATATCTATAAACTCTATGTACTCAGTTCAATAAATATTAATAAGCAAGTCACATAATTTATAAAATAGCCTCCAGTATCCTTAGTAAAATTTATTGTTTCACTCACACTATCAGAGATTTACTTAGTGAGCCATCATTTCTCTTAATTTCCTCATAGTACAATGCCAAGATTTTTTTTGTGATCTCTATTACTTTATTCATTAACTTCTCATTATTTCCCCCATTCACATGAGAGAGTAAAATTATCTTAAGTGATTTGTCATCTGAAACAAATATTTTTATTATATTTCTCCTACTTGAAATGATTTTAGAATATGCATCTTATGCAGACATGTATGAATACTGACAATTTCTAGAATAAAATGATGTAAAAGGTTGATTTTCAATTTTTGTCATTCCCTTGCCAAACTTCAAGCTCACCAGAAAATCAATGCTGTGATTAATCAGGAATCATAAACTCAAGTGAACAGAAATTTGTATTTTTTATAAAATGCTTTTGAAAGTTGCAAAACTTATTACATATTGAAAGATTTATTTCCAGAGAGTTTTCTACAATAATATGAAGGTTATTTAAGTAGACAAATGATTCCAAAGAAAATACAAATATCTACCTCTACTTAGACACCAACAAAGCACTACTTGTTTAGCAGGTTTCATTTTATTTGATCCACAGAAAAATCTAAGGGAGTAGGTGTTCCTTATTAACTTCCACCGTGTAGATGAGGAAGCTGGGATTCTAAGACATTAAGTACATTGCCCAAAGCCATACAGCTAACAAGTACCAGAGTAGAGTTTTGGTCATGATTTGGTTTCAAAGCCTGTGAAGTTTTCACTGTGCGATGTTGCTTTCCAGTCAATAGACAACTATAAGAAATAATACACATAATATTTTGCTAATCTTGTAATTTAAATATTCTTATGCAAATTATTTTTATAAATATGGTATATAACTGCAGTACATTTTTAGCTACATATTCTATTTTCTCAACAGTCACATTTCTTGCTTTCATGTCATATTGCACATGGTTATATTATGCTATATTACATTATTAGTTTATTATTGATTATTATAGTATTTAATGGATGAAAATTGTTTTCTCACAAATATATTTATTTTCTGGGATATGTGCATTCATACTTGGATGCTCATTACCTTCCAATGTGCTTGGCATTTAGTGTTCAATAGATATTTATTAAATGAATGAAATATATGATGAAAAAATTGACTTTTTATTTTAATTAGTTTATCCTTTCCCTTCAGTATCCAAATACTCTTCAGGAGTCATCCCTCAAAAAGTCTGATGTAATATTAAACATGTGTCAGTACTACACCCTTCGGGTCAAACTTAATCATATACATAATAACTTATGCATAATAACTTCCAGTAATGTGGCTAGAAGGATTCAAAAAATAAGGGAAAGTGGATCCATTCACTCTGCAATAATTCATATATCATCTTTTCTACATTTCTAAAATTATCTAACTTAAAGTCACCCTTAGAATACAGTAATTGCTTCAAAATATGTTTTAACTGGTAGAAGTTCTTGAGAAATATAGAATTATGCTGAAACGCATTTTACAGAGCAAACGAAAGGTAGATTGTCATTTTAAAAATTAGGGGGCACTGTCCAGGCTGTGACTTCTTCAGTCCTTGAAGAGTGATGAAGAGCTTTGAGTATTCCTCAGGCTAAATTTGAAAATCACTGGAAAAAAAAACATGCTTCTTTTAAATTTTTTATTGTATATATTTAAGGGGTATAATATGATGTTTTGATATACACGTACATACTAAAATGATTACTATAGTCAAGAAAATTAACATATTCGTCACCTACCTCACGTTTGTGTGTGTGTGTGTCATAAGAGTATCCAGAATCTACTCTCTTAGCAATTTTTTCAGAATATATTACAATATGGTTAACTATAGTCCTTATGCTGAACATTAAATGTTAGACACTTATCCTACATAAGTACAACTTTGTACCCTCTTTAATAAGTCAGGATAAAATATAAAGAAATAAATAGCCCATTAATACTTAACCATGATTTCAATTATGTGAGAATCCTGTATTAGTGAAGGACAGAAACAAACAAACAAACAAAAAGAGCAAAACAGGTTATTTTTGAGGAGCAAAACATAGATAAGACTATCTAAAACATAGCTTCTTGTCTAGAAGAGGAAAATTTAAAAAAATAGCCATGAACTTTGAAGAAATTCTATTTCCTAAGAATGCTAGACCTTGCCACAACTCTTGGTCCATGTTTACATCATCTTTTAGATTCTTTATTTCCATAGTCTCCTGTTTTCTTTTTCCCTTACCTTGGTTTCCTCTGTGTATTCTTATCACATCTGCCAGAGTGATTTTAAAAAATGAATCAGTCACTCCAATGCTCCAAATCCTCCCATGGCTTTTTATCTCATTCAGAATAAAACTAAGATCCCTGCATTTGTGAAAGATCCTATAAGTGACCTGGTATATGCTACTTCCCTGAGCTCACATACAGTTCCTTTCGTTTTTGCTGACTCAGTTCTAGTATTTTTGATCCCTTAAATATGCTGAAATCCATCATGCCTCAAGGCCCTTGCTTTTCCATTCCCTCTGCCTGTGGCGCTGTCCCAGATACAGCAATTGCATGAGCTTTCACTTCCTTTTGGAAGCTGGTAAACTTCTACCTTATCAGTGTAGCCTAACCAATCATACTACTTAAAGCTTGACTTCTTTCTTTCAAAACTGCCTGTTTTCTTCCATGGCTTATTTATTGCTATAGATGTATCCATCATCTTATATACTTATATACTTGTTGAATTCTAATTTCTATTCCCTTTACTTTTTTTTTTTTTTATAGCCACATTCCTATCACCTTGAACATGACCTGGCACAAAGTAGTAAATACTCAACAAGAATGTGTTGGAATAAATGAAAGGATGAATGATGCAATATAACTAAAGCTTATGAATTTAAATGTGAAGACTTTTAAAATAATTTTTTAACAATTCCAATAAAATATCTCCCCAAATATATTGTACATTGCTTCTTTGTTAAAATGAGTGTGAATAATATGTGCTGAAGTTTTCTTGACTATTTTAGAATTCTTTAGTAATATAACTGAGAATACTGAAATATTCCAGAAGCAATTGAGTTTTATAACTGTATCTGTTCTTATACTAAATAACTCCGGATACAGAGTTTCATAGTACTTTTGGAAAAATATTATGCATTTTCTGCCCTCTCTTCCACTATGAAGTGCCATTCCCCTTGCCCCATTGCTCATTATTATAAATTCAAAAGTATTTATTATTTGTTTGTTTCTCATGCCATGATAGGCACTGTTAGGCACTGTGAATTCAAAATTCAATAAGAAATATTGTCTGTCCTCCAGAACCATCCTAAATTGGTCTAGTAAAATAATCTTCATTTTCCAGAAGTTATTGCCCCCCAGAAGGAAATATTATGCTATTTTTATCTATTTTTGTTTCTCTCTCTCTCTCTCTCTCTCCATACAAACACACACATATAACACACACAGACTTGCAAACAAGACACAGTGCCATGTTCTAAATGTGTTCCCCCAAATTCTCGTATTGTAAATTGAATCCCCCATGCAACAATTTTGGAAGATGGGGCCTTTTGGGAAGTGTTTACATTACGAGAGTTTCTCCCTCATGAATGGATTGATGCCACAAAAAAATGGGCTTGTTTTAGTGGGTTCTTTCTTTTGTTACCTTCTGCCACATGGGGACACAGCCTTCAGTCTCTCTCTTGTTCTTCTGCCATTATAGTATGCAGCAAGAAGAATCTTATCAGACCAAATTGCAAGGCCTTGATATTAGACTTTCCATCCTTTCTGAAGGCTGTGCCCTGTGAGAGAGTAAATGTCTCTTCTTTATAAATTGCCAAGTTTGTGGTATTCTGTTATTAGCAGTACAGAAAGAACAAATACACACACACACACACACACACAGAGACACGTGCACACACACACCTATACCTGCACACACCCACACACATTAGAAAGTTTAATTTTGAGAGGTCTCTTTACTTTTTGAGAAGAATAAATTCGTACAACTCATAAAAGGATTGAGAATCCCTACTCATAGTGAGTGTGTCATTTCTTTTTATTTGCTATACATTAATTAAAAATATAGGAGGGAAAATACAGCTATGGAGGATTATCTAAGACAGTTAATAGAATAAAATACCTGTGGCAAGTGTAGTTTTAAATTTTTTAATATTAAATATGTTTTACAAGGCCTACCTAATAAAATTTTCATAAGGATTAAATGAAATAGTTGTCTAGTACTTAGTAGGATGTCACAAAATGGTAGATCTCTTCTTAGTTTCCTGGATCAATATTTAAGAAGAAAATAATGATAGCATATACATTTTTCTGAACTAACGTTTGGAGAAAATATTCTATATTTAATCTGAGAATCTATCAAGTGTGGATCTAATATAATCTGCAAATCGATCATTTGTTTTACCACAATCATGTATAATTTTGTTCTAGATATACACACTAAAACTTAGGAGGTAGACTATAATTTCAGAACTATATAGATGTATCTGTTCTAACATATTACAGACTTTACCATATTCCTGCATGCAGTGCATGTCCCATTTCCCCTGATCAATATAGAGTGAGAATTTCCATTTTTCATGATGGCCAACAGCCAGAGTCGCAGAGAAAGGAAGAGGTCACCGTACTAGCAGGAGATAGGCTTCAATGGAAGGGGTCACTGGGTTAGCTTCCCACAGGGCTGACAAGTAATGTTTTTCTGGACTGAGGACCAGAGACATTTTGACTGGTAGCTAAGAGTCAGAAAAATATATTAAGTATCTTAAGCTGTGATTTTCAAATTAGATACTGGAAGCCAATTTACTTATAGTAACAATCTTTAGAAGAAATCTTCTTTCTCAGAATAATCTTCCCAATATTCTGAATTTACTTAAAAATCACAGTACTATTTCTGAAAAAGAATATGTAGAAAATGTTGTTCTTATCTTTTATGTGTTCACATATTACTTATACATGAACTGTTGAAAAAAAGAGCATTTGAAAACTATTCACATTTTATATAATATTCCTAATCAGAACTGTGTTAAGACAAACCAGATATTAGCTTTTAAAGCCATATATTTTTTGCCCTAGATTTTTAAAAGATCTGGTCATAATGCAGATGAATGAAAATATAAAAATTTGGCAGATATGTCTTGAGATAGAAAGAGAAATGTAGAAATCTGACATGAGAAAATCTTTTAAAGTTTTGAAAACCTATGTCCCAAAAGAGACATCAAAAAATAAAATACCATCTACAAAGATCATTAAGCGTTGACTTAAAAGAAGAGGGCATTTTCAGGTCTTCTCAATAGGAAAAAAAAAAACACTAATTGTAACACTATTGAAAATATTTTAAATTTGTGTTATTTTATCCACATTTACATGGACATCTTAAACCCTTTCTTATAACTGCTAGATCTATAATTTATAAACTATAATCTTACTACTTTATTGTGATCATAATGGTTAAAGCTTTACAGACTCATATCACAGTGATACAGGCAAATTTAAGTACAACATGCAAAATAATGAAATTACTTTCTTTATACTAGGGAAATCTTAACCTTTGGTAAATAAAAAAAAATATTTGTTAAGAATTTTCTTTCTAAAAGACTACAATGTCAGCTGCTTCTGCAGGCTTGGGGTGGCACAACGAGAGCTACATCCTCTATGTGTCTGGCCCGCATCTGCAGGACCCTTGTGCCCAAGCAGCAGCCTGCGGCCTGTCCACCGGAGCCTTCCCTCCAGGTCCTAGCTACCTCTGCCTGCCTGGCCTTGATTTCACCCTCCAGGCCAGGTTGAACCAGAGACTGCTGCTGCTTGTAAGCTGGGAGCTTCTGGACAAGGTCGGGGCTCCCAGCCCTGCCAGGTGTCTCCTGCCCCACAGACCTGAGCCAATCAACAGGTGTCATATTGCTTCTCAATCCTCCCAGTGACTTTGTCCTCCCCAGGGGGCTTTAACTCCTCAGATTCCATCTTGCTCATCCCTACCCAGACATTTCTCAGCTCTAACCCAGACTGCAGGAACCACAGGAATGCAGTGGGTCCCTGGTTGCTCTGTGTGACTCCAGAGCCCAGTCTTTCTGGATGGACTGCCTCCCAAAGAGAGGGTTGAAGGCTTGATTGCTGGCTTTTCTCCACCTAGTCTCTTTTCTCTTCTGTCCTCCCATATCCATGGCTACAGAAAGAGATAAGTGAGCCACCACACAGATGCTCCCACAGCAAGTAGGGGGGATCAGACCTCTCCCTTTGGGGTTCTGCAGTGGACTGAGGGGTGCTTGGCCTGGGAGCTCCCTACCTGCCAGCCCTCCTTGCTGCTGCTTGCCTAGCAGCCCCATTAGAGCAAGACAGGCTCTGAGGCAAAGGGACATTGAACCACCTGGGACACCCTGTGAGTGACACAGGACCAGCCTCCTTACCCCTGGCACGGTCAGGGATTGATCTCCCAGGCTCAGGGATGGGCTGCAGACCAGATTCTGTACACCCAAGCCTTGAGTGTAGTACCCGGGAGCACAGAGGGGATATTTGTGACCTAGTCTTGGGAGGTGTGAGTTGCCTGCAGGGGCAGATCAGGGGGGAAGAGTGTGGCATGGGTCCTAGCTGTGGCATGCTGGTGGGGCACCCCTCCTCCCATGGCAGGGCTGTGCTCCCAGTTCAGGCCAGGATCCTGCACAGGAAACCTCCCTCTCTGCACCACAGTTGTGGAGGAGCTTGGCTGTCTTGAGGTCTTATCTACTGGCAGAGGCCCAGGAGAAGCGGAGGAACAGGGGAGGGTTGAAAGGAGTGAAGCCCACTACAGACTGCCAGTTTGTGGGTCTCAGACAGCCCACCTCCACATGCAGACTTTTTGGTTGAGTGGGATCACCTCAGCCTCTTCCCAGCAGCTTTGCTCAGAGGGTGGAACAGGCTATTGACCCTTACACATCCCTTGCCAGCCTTTGTGGAACTTAAGGGCAGGCTCACCCAAACTAACACCACCCAGCTTCACTCCCCCCCCACCTGCTGTGGTGGAGAATAAAGGACTCACCTGGAAGTTCTAGGGCCCCTCCCACCAACTGGGCCATTAGAGGGTTTCTCCTGAGGAACTAGAACTGGTCACAAGATCCACAAACAACAGTGAAACTTGTTCCGTCTAGCAAACACCAACTACTGACAGGGAGGTCAATTTGCATACCTTTTACAAAATTTACCAACTCAGTCATAGAGGGTGTGGTTGATTTTCACCAACAAGCACCACTTACTGACTCAGAGATTAAAATGGGCAAGTTATTAACTAAACAAAAGAAAATTCAAAAGCAAGATGCTTTTGAATGCTCCAGATGAGGTAGAATCAGCAAAAGAACTGTGTAAGTATGAAGAATCAGAGCAAAAGGTCATCCCCAAAAGTGAACACCAGCTCCCTAGCAATGGATACCAACCAAAAGCAGAATATTGAAATGACAGATGAAGAATTTCAAACATGGATTATAAGGAATCCTAATAAAATACAAGATAAAATAGAAATCCAACACAAAGAAACCACAAAAACAATGCAGGAAATGAATGAAAAATTCACTAAAGAAATTGAATTATTAAAGAAAAATCAAACAGAACTACTAGAAATGAAAAATTCATTCAAGGAACTACAAAACACAGTGGAAAGCCTTAAGAACAGGTTAGATCAAGCAGAAGAAAGAATCTCAGAGCTTGAAGACAACAAAATTCAATTTAAAAAGTCAGTCACAGAGATAAAGCAGAGAAATAAGAGGAATAAGCAAAACCTACAAGACATATTGGGGTACATAAAGAGGCTAACATAAGAATTTTAGGCATCCCTGAGGGTGAAGAAGAAAATACACAAGGGTTGGATAATTCATTTTAGGGAATAATTGAGGAAAATGTCCCTGGCCTTGTTAGAAATCTAGATATCCAGATACAAGAAGCTCAAAGGACTGCTGTCAGATTCATCACAAGAGGCAAACACCATGACACATAGTCATCAGACTGGCCAAAAAAAAAAAAAAAAATATATTAAAGAGCCACTCCTATGAGCCGTAAGGTGAAAGCACCTGGTAATTTACAAAAGAAAACTCATCAAAATAACTTCACATTTCTCAAATGAGACTTTACAAACCAGAATGGATTAGGATCCCATTCTTAGTTTTCTGAGACAGATTAATGCCCAGCCTAGATTCTGTATCCTGCAAACTAAGTTTTGTATATGAGGAGGAAATAAAGTTTTACTCAGACAAGCAACCACACAGAGAATTTGTCAAGGCATGACCTCCCCTACAGGAAGTACTCAGAGCTGCATTATTCACAGACCAGCACAATGAACACTAGCTAGTGTAAAATCATGCAAAAGCTAAAGACCAAAGGCAAGATAACACAATGGCTCAAGAGATAAAGCGACAAAGTTCTACTCAACAGGATGAAAAGAAATCTACCCCACTTATCAATTCTTTCAATAAATGTGAATGCCTTGAATTACACTTTGAAGACACAAAGATCAGCTGAATGATTAATATACACAAGCCAAGTATCTGCTCTCTGTAGGAAACATATTTAAACCACAAGGACTCATTCAAACACAAGGTGAAAATATGGAAAACAATATCCCATAATAATGGAAACCAAAAGAAAGCTGGAGTAGCAGTTCTCATATCAGATAACTTAGTCTTCAAATCAACAAAAGTAACGAAAGACAAAGATGATCTTTATAAATGGTAAAGGGAACAATTCAACAAGAAACCATAATAATTCTAAATATGTACACATCCAACACAGGTCCACCCAGATTCATAAAGCAAATGCTACTTGACCTAAACAAAATGATAAACTGCCACACTACAATAGTTGGGGAGTTCAACACCCCTTGGACAAAACAGGACAGATCCTCCAAAGAAACAATGGATCTAAACAGAACTCTAGAGCAAATGGGCCTAACAGTTATTTACAGAACTTTCTACCCCAAAACCACTGAATATAATTCTTCTCATCAGCTCATGAGACATTCTCTAAGATTGACCACATCCTAGGCCCCAGAACATGCTTCAACAAGTTTTTTAAAAACTAGAAATTATTCCATGCATCTTCTCAGACCACAGTGTAATAAAATTATAAATCAATTCCAACAGAAACACTCTCTATACACAAAATCATGGAAACTAAACAACCTACTGCTGAATGATAATCAGGTGAAGGAGAAAATTAAGATGAAAATCAAAAGATTCTTTGAACTTGATAAAGGGAATACAAGTTATCAAATACTGTGGCACACAGTTTATGCAGTCCCGACAGGAAAGTTCATAGCCATAAATGCCCACATCCAAAAGACAGAAAGGTCACAAATCAAAAATCTAATGAATTGTCTCAAAGAACTGGAAGAGGAAGAGCAAACCAACCCCAAACTCAGCAGAAGAAATGAAATAATCAAGAGCAGATCAGAACTAAATTAAATTGATAAAAAAAGAACTTTATGGAGGATGAATAAAACAAAAAGTTGATTTGTTGAAAAGATAAACAAAATCAACGTGCCTCTCACTAGATTAACAAGAAGCAGAAAACAAAGGACTCTAAAAAGCTCAATCAGGATTAAAAAGGAGAAATTACAACTGACACCACAAAAATACAAAATATTATCTCTGAATAGTATAAAGAAGGAAATCAAGGGCACCCCAATGAGGACAATAGAGGTCAAATTATTACTCTTTGCTGATGATATGGTCTTATATCTAGAAAACCCCAAAGATTCTGCCAAGAAACTAATGGAATTAATAATTTCAGCAAAGTCCCAGGTTACAAAATCAATGTACACAAACCAGTAGCATTCATATACACCAACAACAGTCAAACTGGGAACCAAATCAAAGACTCAATGCCTTTCACTACAGTAACAAGGAAAATAAAATGCCTAGGAATATATTTAACTAAGGAGGTGGAGAACCTCTACAGGGAGAACTACAAAATGCTGAAGAAGACAATGGCAGATGTGAACAGGTGAAAAACCATACCATGCTCATGGGTCAGCAGAATCAACATTGTTAAAATGTCTGTACTACCCAAAGTGATCTACAGATTCAATACAATCCCTATTAAAATACCAATATCATTTTTTTCAGATCTAGAAAAAATAATTCTATGTTTCATGTGGAACCGGAGAAGACCCCATATAGCTAAAGTAACCTTAAGCAAAAAGAAGACATTGGGATGCATAAACTTCCCAGACTTCAAGCTATACTACAAGGCTATATAGTAACCAAAACAGCAGGGAACTGGAACAAGAACAGAGTCATAGATCAATGGAACAGGATTGAGAACCCAGATATAAAACCATTTTCATATAGTCATCTGATCATCTGATCTTTGACAAAGCATTCAAAAACGTAGATTGGGAAAAGAAACTCTGATTTCATGAATGGTGCTAGGAAAATTGGATAGCGAGGTGTAGAAGACTGAAACAGGATCCACTCTTCTCACCTCCTACAAAAATCAACTCATGATAAACAACAGACTTAAACCTAAGGCCTGAAACCATAAGAATTTTAGAAGAAAACTTTGGAAAAACTATTATAGACAGCAATATAGGTAAAGAATTTATGAAGAAGAGACCCCAAAGGCAATCATAGCAACAACAAAAATAAATAAATGGGACCTGATCAAATTAAAAAGCTTCTGCACAACCAAGGAAACTATTAGCAGAGCAAACAGACAATCTACAAAATGGGAGAAAATATTTACATGCTACACATCTGATAAAGGACTGATATCTATAATCTGTACAGAACTCAGGAAAATTAACAAGAAAAAAAATCAAACAACCCCATTAAAAAGTGAGCAAAAGACATGAACAAAAACTTTCCCAAAGAAGACAGACTAATGGCCAAGAAACTTATTGAAAAGTGCTCAACATCTCTAATCATCAGGGAAATGCAAATAAAAACCACAATGAGATATCACTTAACTCCAGTGATCAAAAAATCCCAAAACAAAAGATGCTGACATGGATGCCGAGAGATAGGAACACTCATACACTGCTAGTGGGACTTCAAATTAGTACAACCTCTATAGAAAGTAATATAGAGATACCCCAAAAAACTAAAAATAGAAGTACCATTTAATCCTGCAATCCCACTGTGGGTATTTCCTCAACGGAATGAAAGATATTCTATAATAAAGAGATCTGCATCTGAATGTTTACAGCAGCACAATTCACAATTGCAAAGATGTGGAGTCAACCCAAGTGCAAATCAATACATGAGTGGATTAATGTGGTATATGCATACCATGGAGTACAACTCAGCCATAAGAAACAATGGTGAACTAATACTTCCTGTATTATCCTGGATGGAACTAGAGCCAATTCTTCGAAGTGCACACGAGTGGAAAAACAAACACCACATGTACTCCATTAAATTGGCACTAATTGACCAACACTTATGTGCAAATATGGCAGTAACATTCATCCAGTGTAAAGCAGGAGGGAGGGGGGAGGAGGGAATGGGTAAATTCACACCTAATGGGTGCAGTGCTTACTTTCTGGGGGATGAGCACACTTGTAGCTGTGACTTGGGTGGTGCAAAGGTAATATATGGAACCAAGGACCAAGGTGTACCCCCATAATATTCTGAAATTGAAAAAAGACTACAATGTCATACAAAATAGTGATGTGATACCCCAAATGTTTTAAACATTAGGAAATATTCTTGAACAATAATTTTATATATTAAAGTTATATACGACTATATTAAATACATCTATCTATACCTATATATTTATATGTATATATTAGGTTTCACCCTAGAACTATTTCCCTAAAAGAGGTAAGGGTTTTTAAAATGATACTGCATTTCCCTGAGCAATGCCATTAACCAGACAGGACCCAGTACAAAAATAAAAATAATGAATTTTTGCAAACTACCTTCAAGTTTCTGAATACAATTTTGGAAAATATAAAGGCACATAAATACAACCTGGTTCATCATTAATAAGAATACATTCTTTTAATGCCATTTTCAATTCATACATTCATGGAATTAACTCAGCAGTTTTCATGAGAATTTCTCAAGTTTACACATGTATTGCTAGAGCCAAATCAAAAGGTCAAATAAACCAAAGGGATAGAGTGGATTAAAATGGCTCCTGAGGATCGATTAACACCTGCAAATGTTTATTAAGCAGTTTCTTAATTGCTACTTAACTAAACTATACCTATACTGTAATGAAGATTAATAGGCCTTGAATAGGTTATTTTTATTTGTTTTATGAGGTAGGAGCTCTTGATTATGTGTGGGATAACTTAACATTACTGATATAGTATTATGTTTCAATCATTTTGGGAAAGAATGTTATTACAAAAATGTCTTCATTTAATTTATACATTTAGAATGCTGTACACTTATTTTAAATGGTATACACTAATTTTAATTGATATTTTATATTGATGTATATAGATATATTTTATTAAAATTAATTAAAGAAAAAAAACACAGGAGCCATCACAAGGCATAAACTATCAAACTGGAGTATAATTAGCCATTCAACTGCTTTTGTTGAGTATCACTACGTAGAAGCAACTTTTTAGACATTGTAGAAAGGCTGTCAAAAAGATGCAAGATAATTAGAGTCATTTTTCTTAGATAAGTGTACATTAAATTGAGTTGCTTTAGAAAATAATTACTAAAAGTAAGAATTTTTCAGTCACTAAAATGCATGGATCCTGCTATGTTTTGAATGCTTTCTTACTCCAAAACTCATGTTGCAACTTAATCCCCAATGTGGCAGTATTCAGAGGTAGGGTCTTTAAGAGATAAGTGGGTCATGAGGGCTTTGTCCTCATGAATTTATTAATTCATTCATAGATTAATGAATTAATGGGTTAACTCTTTAATTGATTAATGGGTTATCATGAGATTGCAATTGGTGGTTTTATAAGAAGAGGTAGAGAGACCTGAATGATCACACTCATCACCTTCACCATGTCATGCCCTGCCCTGCCTTGGGACTATGCAGAATGTACCTGCCTGAAGGAAGGCCCTCACCACAATGAGCCCTCAACGTTGGACTTCTCAGTCTTCGTAAATGTAATAAATAAATTTCTTTTCTTTATAAGTCATCCACTTTCAGGTATTCTATTATAAGCAAGAGAAAATGGACTAAGACATATCTAAATCCAATTTTGCTTATTCCTTAATATTTGAGTTGTGGGAACTTCAAGTGTGATGTATTTAACACCCTTGTTGGATTTAGTAATTATGTGAAGAGTTTTATATTTGTGTTAATTATAGTAAATACTCGAGCATTCTACAGATTTTCAGCATCCTGATTAACCTTTTTAGCTTACATGTTGTCAGGGAACTATGGCAACCATATGAACACTCATTTTAAAGCCTATGATTGACTGAACTGACAGTTCAATTTAATTCAATAGTGTTAGAATAATTGAATCTTTTTTTTCCCTTTAAAACCAAGTGTGATGTGATTGTTAGAATTCTTAAAAGTGATCTTTATTATGTCAATGTCCTCTTGCCTATAAGCTTGATTATCTTAAATCTTAATTTAATTGACTCACAAGTTAGTTATAAATTATGACTGCTTAAATAATCCTTCTTTATGAGTTCTGCCAGCAGGCTGGAAGGAACCTAGTTCTTCCATATTTGCTATTACTTGGCATTGGACCCAGCACATGGTAAGTGTTCAATTAAAATTTTTATATTGAACAGTGGATAGATATATTAATTAGTACAATATTACACAAGGTATATTTTTCAAGGATTTTATCTAATATGCGAAGCTAAGTCATGATATCCAAGTAAATTCTTTCTCTCCTTCCCTTCCTTCTTCCTTTCTCCCTCCTTTCTTTCTTTCCTTCCTTCCTTCCTTCTTTTTTCTTTCTTTCTTTCTTTTTTACTTTTGTTTCTTTTCTTTTCTTTCTTTCTTTCTTTCTTTCTTTCAAACTTACGTACTGTATGCAGATTGATAAATATAGAAAGGTAGCTATGTTTAAATACATTATGACCATGTTTAAAACATACAAAATATTACTAGGAAATTAACAAATAGCCATTTTTTACCATCTGCTAAATATGACTTAATATTTTTAATTCGTGTTTCTATTATACTACAACTCAATCTTACAACTCTTTGGGGTCATATAAAATATTGACCTTTAAACAGTTAACTTTTAGCTGCGGAATAGTAATATTAGTATTGAAAAGGAAAAGTAAAACACAACATTGAATTTCAGAATTCAAAAATGAATTTTATGTTACAGTTTTTGAATGGTGACAGATATTAAGGAAGAAAATATACATACAATTGACTAGCATTGTATATGTTATTTTGTATTATTTTAAATAAGTAAAAAACTATGTCAAGTTAGAAAATCCATGAAGCACCAGTTTTTCTAGAAACCATTTAATTATATTCACTTCAACTTTCCACATTACCTCTGATGAAGTTTTCTCTGTCCTGTTTGTGATGTGTAATTTCATACTCTGTTGTTTTCCCTAAGGGAAATACTTACTTGATTCCATTCTTGGATAAAAATGATCTGTCACCATTGTTTGCTTTAAAGGGCTTTTTGCTTTTTTTCTTTAGGCACAGAATACTGAGAGAAAAATAAAGGCACAAGGGATTGCAGTCCAGCTGTTGTGGCATAAATCAATATTTAAAATGCACAATGGTGATTTTTCTTCCCCTGAAATGGGGGCTTTCATGCACTTAATTTCTTGATATTAAAATGTTCAACTTTGTTTAAGAAGGACTTCAAATTTAGCTTTGGTGTCTACTAATAGTTAAGTTTACAGCTCAAGAATGGGGTAACAACAGTGATGTAACTGTGCTTTAATGTTTGATTCCCATTCCCTGTTGGGGGTTGCTGAAACAGTGAATTTCTTGAATGGACAACAACCATATTCCTGGTTGAGTTAGAAAACACACTGATTCCCTGGTTCCCTTACCTTCAGCAAAGGATACTGAGTTCTATTTTAACGGCTCATTAAAGGAAAAGATTAAAAAAATTTCCATGTATTCCTATATGGAACGTGCTTACAATACTCATCATTCTATATATATATGTGTGTGTGGGGGTGTGTGTGTATACATATGTATAAGGGAAAAGCACATCTTCTCCAAACACCTATTTGTAAGATAGTAGCTTTTGGCTATACTCATTTATTGCCTAAACTCTTCCATGCATTTTATACAATGATTTATATACTGGAAGGTTATGCTTTGAAACTCCTTTTTATCATTTTCTTCCATTTTTGGTTTACACTGAGAACAGCTTTCATTCTGAGGCTGAACACCAAATGCACTGATTTTGCAAAACCCGTCCCCTGCGTTCAGATGCCCATCTTCAAATTTCTACCCTGCACTTCTGGCCCCCCGGGGTGAAGCACTGCCTGGGTGCATTAATAGCCGAAGCACAATGTAAGTGTCAGGATGGTGGCATCATCACTCTTTGACGCCAGTAGCCCTGTTTTTTCTGTGTCTCACTACAGAGCAACTAAGGCTAAAGGTTAAAGGATGCAGTTTATTAAATAATTCAAGCCATTAACCTGCAAGCTGATGGCAGCCTATTAAGTTTACACTGCCATGATTCATGTGTGGTGTATACTGATGCTAAAGCGTAATGCCTGTTTGCTTTCCTTGTATTGCTCCACAGTAATGAAGTGAGGATGGAGGGTGAACAAAAGGTGACAGGACTCACGCAAGGGGACAATAAGAGCAGCAGACTCACTTGCATAAAGAAGATTGAAGCCTTCCCTCCCTCCCTCCATCTCTCCGTATAGGCCCCAATGCACATCTGCGTCACTTAAGGGGGAGGAGGAGGCGCTGAGGCAGAGAGAAAATTGTACTGTGAGGCTCTTGACAGCTTCACGGGCGGGCTTTTCCTTTGGTCTCCCTACATTTTCTGGAATATATATATATATTTTCTTTTACAAACTGACTACATAAAAGCACCCCTTCTCGCACCGCAGAGAGCATTTGAGTTTCTTAGAGATAGAAAACAAGCCCTAAGGGCGTCCTCGGAGAGGCCGGGAACAGGGGCGCAGGTGCACCGAGCAGGCTGGCAGGGGATGCGCTTCTTCGCGACTTGAGGCTCTCTCTCTCCGCGCGCTCCGGGCGCCGTCCGCAGCCGCAAGGACAGGAGCGCGACACCTTCCGACTAAGGGCTCCGTCTGCCGGGAGCGCGGCCCGCTGAGGCGCATCCAGCCGGGGCTGCCCCCGCCCCCGAGCTTTGGAGCGCGCGGATCTCCCTTCCTCGTGCATCTCCAGCCCCAGACTCGTCCCTCCTGGCCGTCACCACGGGGCCCCTGCGTGGGGACCGGGGATTCTAAGCCCTTGGCGGCGTCCCACTCCTGCCTCTGCGCCTGGGCAGTGGTCTCTCCCCACGCCCGGGTCCCGCGGACCCGACCGCGGCTTTGCCAGCAGCGCTCAGCCGGCTCTCCCGGCGCGGGGGGCGCAGCCCTCCTCTTCCTCCGCCCCGGCGTCAACTGCGATCCCTTTGCCTCCTTTGCGTGAAGCAGCATGTCAGGCTCCGGGCGAAAAGACTTCGATGTGAAGCACATCCTGCGACTCCGCTGGAAACTCTTCAGCCACCCGTCGCCGTCCCCCGGCGGCCCGGCGGGGGGCGGCTGCCCGCAACAGGACGGCAGCGGCAGCTTTGAGCACTGGGGACCCAGCCAGAGCCGCCTGCTCAAAAGCCAAGAGAAGAGCAGTGGGAGCACTTTCTGGAAGAAGCCTTCCTCTTCTTCCTCCTCTTCCTCCTCGTCCTCCCCCTCCTCTTCCTCCTCGTCCTTCAACGCACTGAATGGCACGCTGCTTCCAGTTGCCACAAGGCTGCAGCAAGGGGCTCCCGGGCAGGGCACCCAGCAACCAGCCAGGACTCTCTTCTACGTGGAGTCCCTAGAGGAGGAAGTGGTGCCAGGCATGGACTTGCCTGGACCACAGGAAAAAGGGATGGTCCTGCAGGAGCTCAAAGTGGAGCCCGCCAACTCGAGCCAGGCAACAGGTGAAGGATGTGGACAAAGGTACAGTAAATCCCCACTGGGCTCCCAAGTATCTCCCAGTTTCCACTGTCATCTCCACGTGAGCTCTTGTAGTTACTAAGTTTAAAACGTTTCAGGTTGAAAATGTGGGTTAAGAGAAGCTAACCCATTTTTTATTACACGAGTTCTAATTTCATTAAAAGTTTGGTCATTAATTTCTATTGGTTGGAATATATTACTTTTCTTTTTGGAAGTTTTTGGAGTTGTAACCACTGATTGAACATGCATGCGTCTTGGCGACTCTCCAAGCGGAATGGGTTCTCATATTTCTGAGATTGCAGTGCTCGTCTGTCAGCTTCTGTCATTAAAGTATATTAATATCTCCATTATCTGCTGTGAGGTGAAATTTGCTTTAAACATCATCAGAATGCACCTCATATACTGACCTAGTAACTGACTTGGCATATTATCTAGCATCCCTGTGGCTCGCATCTATTCCAGGAGTAATGAGGTGGACAAAATGAGGCCAGTGGACAGCAGCACTGTGTCTCTCCCCACCCCACCTCCAGAAATAGTCTTATTTTCCATCTCAACTTCCCTGTTTGTTTTTGTACTTTATGTTCACTTTTGTCTTGTTCAGAGTAAGTCTTAGAATTATACTGTTGCTAAGTTCCTTTGCAGTCAGCTCTGACGATTTGTTGGCTCAGTATTGGAATTGTGTATGTTTAGATAGCAGCTCAATATTTATTTCTAGTTTATTTCTAATGTTATACTTCTTTTTGTAGATTTCTGCTACTTTGAAGTCTTATACAAAATCCTTCACATACATAAAACTTCTGAGTTTTAAATTTCTAGGGAATTGATTCATTATTATTCTATACCACATTATATTGTCATATAACCAAGATATGAAAGGATTTGCATTTAGATACATATGATATAAGAATACATTATTAAGGAACAAATACAGAAGAAATGTAAGAAAATGATAATGAATATGTTGATCAATTTTAATCACCACTCAATAACAAATTAGAAACAAATAACTTGTTTAACTTTTGATTGACTGAATTGGCTTCTTATAAAGTTGATATATAAAGCAAAATTATATATATACAGCATATGTGTTCTTTAATTAAGATGACAAATGTGAAGTTAAATGTACAAAAAAAATCCTTAAATTTTTTTTAATTATATGCCTTATAGATTTTAATTTGTTTTAAGGGCCTTGAACATATTATCATGCTATAGTAAGACATTAACTATAATGTAAGTTTATTATTTTAATGAGGGGGAATTTTAATTTGCAATTTTCAAAGGTTTTTCCATATATAGGAGACCTAAACATGTATGTTTATTGTTCAATTAAATAAGATATTTTACCAAAAATAGTTATAACTTTGGGTACCACGAATACCATGAAGTTATTAAATTTATGTATTCACTAGTTGCCTATCATTTTGGACTTTTTAAACTAAAATGTGTTGGCTTTTTATCCCTTTTAATTGAGTAAATATGAAAATTTGGGGGTGATTATACATAAACATTTGACAAGTCTTATTTATTTAGAAGGAAACAAATTGGGTTAAATATTTACTATTTAATAATTACTTTATTACTCTATTTAATAATTACTTTAATGAAACTGATATTTTAGAGACTCTGACAGCTCAGAAAACAATAGACATTGACTATAAAATTTGAGATTAGCTTGAAATATCTGACCTCCTGGAAATATTAATGTTTCATTTTTTAAAAAAGTTTGCTTAATTACAAATACATTGTTAAGTAAATTAGGCACATTCAGCATCAGTAGATTCTGAGAGTTTTGTGTAAGTTGGAGAATGTGAAAATATTAATGGAATAATGATAAGAAATTATAATAAATTAAAAAATATGAAACTAAGAATGAGTATCTCAGTAATGGAACACCAGATTTAACTTCAATTCCCTTACTGTTGAATATACCTAACTATTTTTATTCACAAGAAGTTGTAAATGAAAAGAATTTTGAAAATAACTCAAGTTTCAACCAAAATCATCTTTACTGTTGGAATCTTATGAGACTGTTGTGTCTTATGAGATTTTCCATGTGTAAACTATTGAAAATTAAGTGTAATTTTATTTTAAAATTAATATTAATACTTGAATTCTCTAGATAAATTGAAATTCCTTGCTAGACAAATCAGTTAGTATTGCTAGCATTTGTATGTTCTTAAACTTTCATACAGCACTGGTTCTGTGCTCACGACTGATTGAAAATCACAATAGTAAAATTAGCTATTTGTCATTATCAATATATAATATCTTGATATATGTAAGAGTAAGGTTCATTGCCTAGGATAGACAGCATTTCCAAAGTAAAATTCTGAAGGGAAATTTTATTGTACTTCAGAACTTCGTGCAAAATAATCAGCAATGTGGGATTTTTTTCCCTGACAACACATCCAGGCAAGCTACATGGCATTTATAATGATCAATCAGTGAGTACATAAACTGTAAAAACCTGGCATGATATTTTTTATTACTTAGGTCATTACTGTATCGCCACACTATTATGTCATATTTGATAGCTAGAATTTTGTTTTTTTCAATTTTGATTTCTCTGCTAAATTAATTTTCACACATGAAACAAGAGTTAGCTCCCTTTCTGATGTTATCTTTATTCATTTTATTGATACTTTCTTTATTCATTTGATCTCACGCAAGTTAGGAACTTTGTTTTAGAAAAATATGAGTAGCTCAGTTGAGTAAACTTGTTGTTATAACAGCAGATGGACGACATCCTGGAGAAAGCTGCCCATAATCTCAGAATTCTGGAAAGGTCAAATTATCATAGACTTGAAACAGAAAGGTAGCAGGAATACAGAGGCAAACCAATATATGGCCAAAATCCAACCTTTATCCCATCCTACCCTAGTACACTAAATACCTACTACCATATCCCACCCAAAACAAGTCTCTGTACTCTATAATCATGATTACATCAAGAATAATTTTTCAACAACAGGTCACTGACCTATGCTATTAATCTTTAATTTCTCCACTTCCCTATCCAAATTTATTTTTGAAAGTGTATAATTTCCTAGATATTCAGATCACTGTATATTTGTATTGTGAATATTTTTGTCCAAAATTCCATATTGTAGTAAACTACAAAACCAAAGAGCAATATTTATATTCTTGCAGTTTATAGTGATGTGTGTGGGAGAAGAGATGTCATGTTTAAGCTGCTTGCTTTTTTAGATTCTAAATTTCTACAGAGTGCAGTCATCTGATTCCATGGTTTTAGTTACTGTCCACATACTGTATTTCTAGATTTGCATCTCTAAATCTAAACCTATCTCCAGCCTCTAGTCTCGTACATTCACCTCCCTGCTTGACCTGTCTGGTGGACACCACAAATACTATTTAAATACAACATGTACAAAATTGAGTTAGCAATCTCTCTTCTGTCTTGTTCAATTTCCTTCCTTATCTCAGAGAATAACTCTCCATGCATTAGGTTGTATAAACCAGAAATCCAGGATCATATTTGTCAACGCTAACCTTCCCCTTCCCCTCTGCCTTCCAGGCATAATATCTTTTTCTATACCTTTTCACTTTCTCTGGGCCTCACAAACTTGTGTCCTCTCCTTGCATAGTGGCTACCCTTCCCTCAGTCAATCCTTGCTTGAGTTCATTCCTGTTGATCATTGAGATGTCTTGCATAAAAGCTCTGTAACTTTTCCAAGGAAGCAGTTTTTGATCACCTAGACAAATTCATTTTCTCCTGCTTTATGTTCTTAGACTGACCTCTCTCTACTTCTTTTTTTCAATTCCTTATTGAAGCTTGTAATAACATATTAATATATTTGTTGATTTATTATTTGTCTCTAACTGAATTGCCAAGTGGAGAGGAGTACGTCTGTTTAGCTCATCACTTTGTCCCTATCATAGAGCATGTAGTTACTCAATAAATACTGTTGAATGAGTAAATATCTATCATAATCACATTGAAAGACATTGTTTAAAAACTTACTTTTTGCCAGATAGCACATTGAATATTTATATGTATAAGCTAAAATTCATAACATTCTATGATCCTGGTACATTTGTGTATCCCTTTAGCATAATGATGGTATAAATAAGAAGACTAAGATATAGCAAGGGTAATTAATATTTCTAGAACCACAGGCTTGTAAGCAGTACAGTTGGACTTTTAATCTTTGCCATATAACTCCAGATTCCATATTACAGGCCATTTTGCCAAATCTTCTTTCCCACTGCTTAAGGTAAAAAACAGAACAAAAGAAAAAAAGGCTGCATCTAAGGGTATGAAGGAACAGATTTCTTATTCTCTTGGTGGAAATTATGCTTGTGTTTTAATCTTTAAATAGACTTTTTACAATGAAGGTGATGAAAAATGCTTGATAAGGTTCGTTCAAAGAGCACTTCTTAGTTCCAGTTAGGAAACACTCAATTATTTCCTGAATTATGGTTCATTCAGTGCATTTTATTTTATAACTATTTAACAGTATGCAGAATAACCTAGAAGTGGAAAAAATAATAATTTTGGAGACTTAAAGAAAGATTTATGATAGCAAATTTTTTTCTGAAGATCAGAACTATTGATAGAGAACTGTAACTGAAAGAAAGCATACACCATTAAGATCTCATGGAGGTTAGTGGGACATGCATCAGACATTTGTTTAGAATGAGAAAGAATCAACCCTACTTAAGTCAAGGGAAAAAAAACAACTTTGAAAATGATGAGAGACTATTTCCTCAAGAAGGTGGTTCTCAAACTATGCTTTCATGAAACACTAAAATGAAGTAATATTCACCTTTTTCACTACCCTAAATTCCAGATTGAAAAATAGTTTAATGGAGAGATTTTACTCAATTGTATGTTTCTTTGCTAATTTATCCTAAGTTTGGGTGTTATGTAGCCTACTTTTATTTAACCAAGAGCTAAGAAAAATGATACCTTCTTTGGAGAAAGTTTCTTTTACTTATTTTAGGATGAATTTATCAAGATTATACATGATGTTCTACCCAAAAGCCCACGATTTCCAGACACCTTACTCTCTGAGTAAGTTTGTTTTAGGCAAACTAAAAAGATCACATAAAAAAATGGGACCACTGAGTTGTATTTCTGGGTACCCAAAACCCCAGAACTATCTGTAAGAAAGATAAGAATGTAAGATAAAATAGGAAATACAACTTTTTTTTCTTTTTTATTTCAGCATATTATAGGGGTACAAATATTTAGGTTACATATATTGCCTTTGCCCCACCCCAGTCAGAGCTTAAAGCTTGTCCATTCCCCAGACGGTGCACATCACACTCATTATGTGTGTATATACCCATCCTCCCCACCTCCCACCTGCCTGCCACCTGATGAATGTTATTGCCATATGTAGACTTAAGTGTTGATCAGTTAAAACCAATTTGAGGGTGATTACATATGGTGCTTATTTTTCCATTTTTGGGATACTTCACTTACTAGAATGTGTTCCAGCTCTATCCAGGATAATAAAAGAGGTGCTAGACCACCAATGTGTTTTTGTGGCAGAGTAGAACTCCATGGTATACATATACTACATTTTATTAATCCACTCATGTATTGATGGGCACTTGGGTTCAGCACAATTCACAATTACAACCTTTTAATTATAACAATAAAACATTTAGTAGAAGGACCATATTCTGTTTTTCATTTATGTTTCTGAGTACATTGTAAACTATATTATTTGCTTAAGTTACTATTTTAAATCACTTAGAAAAATAAAGAAATCCTTCCTATCTAATGCTAATCAAAATTGGCATTTGGCTAATACAGAATATAATATTGATCAGATGTTTGCTTTTGTTAGTTTATTTGTACCAAGCCTCCAAAGATAATTTGTATATGTGCAGATGGTGTGCTTTTAACAACTACATTTTAGGTCAAATTTGAGAGATTTTGACCAAGATCTCTTATAGAATTTATAGAAAATTGTGATCTGCAGCATATATTGTAGTTAAATCAAGTTTCTGACCATAAAAGTATGTAATATTTTAGTCAAACTTTCAATGTAAGGACCAATACCTCACACTGATGATTTTATTATAACAGCCAAAATAACTTTAGGTATGTTTGTGGTGGTTGTAAAAAACAAATGCTGTGGACGTTACACTTTTTACTTTTCCTCACTTAAGATAATGTTATTCAGAACTTTAAAGGAAAGATCTAATGTAGACACAGATAATCTGAGCAGAAATAAAGACAATTTTGAAGATTTTGTAATTCAAGTATAAGCAAAATCCTGTTGCACTAAACAGATTTGCTGCAACTATCTTTGCTGACTTTTCTGACCAGGACCTGAACATACATTAACATAAATGTTAAAGAAAGAGTAACAAAGGTAAGCTTGACCAGAAAAAATAAAAAAATGGTGCGCTATAATTGTAGGACATCAAGAAAAAGACATTTTGAATGGATAGCCTATGAGGCATATCATTTTGATAGATCCTGTCACAGAAATTATGCTTTTTGAAAATGATCTGAGAGTCTTCAACAATAATCAAGAGTAGAATCAGTCTGTATTATTTCTAAACTTAGCCTTTTCCATTCTTTAAGTAATTTTTGCCCAATTCTGATAACTAATAATCATTGGAAATCTTTCAGTTAGATTTCTCATCATACTTTTTTGTGATACTGTATCCTATTGGATCGTGTTGACACCCATTTTTTTTCCTTCATGATACTGATAAACATTTGCTCATGTAAGCATTTAGTCTTGACTGAAATATGACAGGACAACTTAAATTATGAGATCAAAAAGTTGGCATGGCTTATAATACAAAGGAAGAAAAGAATCTAACCATTTTATAATTTTTCATGAGGTGCATGTCAATATCTGCGTTAAAAAGAAAATATCTGCTTTTGTTATGTTTGTTAAGTAGATTCTAACTGTACTCAAATGTGCAAGAGGTCTCTTTGGGTTAGTATTTGTACATATCAGAGCTTCACAGGAAATGAAAAGTAGCTTTGGGGAGGAAAACTATTTTTTAGAATTTATATTTTTGAATTTATTGATATAAAACATTGTGAATTTACAACTCTGATATTCACCTTTGAACTCTGTTTTTGAAAATAAAAGTGGAGTAGTTTTTATCAGTTGTAATAAAATTAAAATGGAATTCCTACTTTTTCAATAATTTTGCCTTTGATATAATAATGTGTAATTTCAACAGAAAAGTTCATAGAAATTGATACCTAAGCATTTGTCACTTGTTACTTGTTGATTGCTGATCCACCAATGATTTATAGACATGTATTTGTGTAATTTTTTATGAAAATACATGGCAATTTTGTATTATAAATAATTTTATAATTCCGGGCCAGATGTGGTGGCTCATGCCTGTAATCCCAGCACTTTGGGAGGCCATAGTGGGAGGACCACTTGAGTCTAGGATATCAGGACCAGCCTGGGCAACATAGCCAGACCCATTTCTACAAATAAGAAGAAAGAACATCAGCTGGGCATGGCTATGCACGCGCTTGTAGTCATAGCTACTTGGGAGTCTAAGGCAGGAGGATCACTTGAGCCCAGCAGTTTGAGGTTGCCGTGAGCTGTGATTGTACCATTGCACTGCAGGCTAGGTGACAGAGCTAGATCGCGTCTCTACCATAAATAAAGAAATAAATAAACAAACAAACAAATAAATAATTCTGGTTAGCAGTCATTTTGATTATATCAGCAAATGGTTATTAGCAATATGAATATGCCACTATATCTACCTAGAAATTAGGTACTGAGCTCTCTGATAATTGTAAGAAGCTTCATAAACATAAAATTAAAATCCCCAATGGAAAGCAAAGAATGAAAAGGAAAAATCTTTAAAGAAATAATGACAAATTTTCCAAATTTGATGAAAATTACAAATTCTCAGATTCAAAAATTTCTACCAATTCTAAGCATGAAAAACATGAAAGGAAATACCACCAAGCACATGAGAATCAAATTCTCAAATCAGTGAGAAATAGAAAAATATTAAAGCACCCAGAAAAAAAATACATAGAGTGGGATAAAAGTAAGGATGATGGGCCATTTCTCATTGGCAATAATGCAAGCGAGAAGACAGTGAACATTTTTATTGCACTGTAAAGAAAAAAAAAGCCCATCTAGAAATTTATATATACTCCAAATATTTTTTAAACTGAGGGTGAAATAATTTTTCTTGACATAGAATGTTTGAAATAATTCATAAGCAGCAGACATGCTCTACGAGAAATGTTAAAGGAAATACTTCAAACTCAAGTAAGATAATACCAGTTGGCAATATCAATAAAAAGGAATGAAGAGCACCAGAAATTGTAGCTATACTGGTAAAAAAAAAAATTTTTTTTTAATTATTTCAACCTGGTAGATTTGAAACATAACTGATGGTTGAAACAAAAAGACTATATTGTGAAGCTTTTATTATATGTGTAAGATGAATGTATGACAAAAATAACATTAAGACTAGCAGAGAAGAAATTAACATATAGTATTTTAAGGATTATATAGGAAATGTGAAGTGTTATGTCATTTGAAGGTAGTCCAAGGAATATGAGTCCTAAAGCCACCATGAAAATAATAAAACAATGATAAATCATAGTAAATCAGGAAAGAAGAGAAAATGATCTCACAAAATTACTCAATTAGTCTAGAAAATAAAAATAAAAGAAATGGTTGTTACAATTAGAAAACACATAGCACAATGATAGTCTGCCCCCTAGCTATGTTGATAATTAATTTAAAAGAAACTGGTCTACACATTCACAATCAAAAGGCAGAGATTATCAGATTGTACAAGAAACAAGACCCTTATGCTGCTTACAAGAAACACACTTTAAAGACAAATGCACAAATTGGATAAAAGTAAAAAGATGAAAAAGATTTATCATGCTAAAACTACACAAAAGAAAATGAGTGGATATATTAAATATATCTTAGAGAAAAGACTATCAATCTGATAAAGGGAACCTATGAAAAACCTACTACTACATCATAATGTTAAAAACCTGGGTTGCCTCTAAGATCAGGAAAAAGGCTGTATTCTCCTAACATTTTTATTAAAGTTTGTATTTTTTTAACACTTAAGATAAAGTTTATTATATACTAATTTTTGGTTCTTTTTTTTATTTCAAATATTACAGGGGTACAAAGGTTTTGGCTACATAAATTGCTTTTGTCAAAGTTATAAGTGTGCCTATCCCCAAGATGGTGTGCACTGTACCAGTTAGGTATGAATTTACCCATCCTCTCCTCCCCTCTCCTACCTGCTTGATTTCTGATGAATGTTATTTCTATTGCAGATATATTTTGATCGATCAGTTCCAATTTAATGGAGAACACATTTGGTATTTGTTTTTCATACTTGTGATACTTCACTTAGAAGAATGGTCTCTAGTTCAATCCAGGTTAATATAAGAGGTATTAGTTCACCATTTTTTATAGCTGAGTAGTACTCCATGATATACATATAAATATATATAAAATATACCACATTTTATTAATTCATTCACGCATTGATGGGTACTTGGGTTGTTTCTACCTCTTTGCAATTGTGAATTGTGCTGCTATAAACATTCGAGTGCAAATGTTTTTTTTTATAGAATGTCTTTTTTACATTTGGGTAAATACCCAGTAGTGAGATTATTGAATCAAATGACATTTCTACTTTTAGTTTTTTGGGTATCTCCATACTACTTCCCATAGAGGTTGTACTAGTTTGCAGTCCCACCAGCAGTGTATGAGTGTTTCTATCTCTCGGCATCCATGCCAACATTTATTATTTTGGGACTTTTTGATAAAGGCCATTCTCACTGGAGTTAAGTGATATCTCATTGTGGTTTTGATTTGAATTTCCCTGATGATTAGAAATGTTGAGCATTTTTTGATATGTTTATTGGCCATTAGTCAATCTTCTTTTGAAAAATTTCTGCTCATGTCTTTTGCCCACTTTTTAATAGGATTGTTTGATTTTTTTCTTGCTGATTTGCTTTTGTTCTTTATAGATTCTACTTATCAGCCCTTTCTCAGATGTATAGCATGCAAATATTTACCCCATTTTGTAGGTTGCCTTTTCACTCTAATGATAGTTTCTTTGGCTGTGCAGAAGTTTTTAAATTTGATCAGGTCCTATTTATTTATTTTTGTTGTTGCTGTGATTGCTTTTGGGGTCTTTGTAAATTCTTTTAATTCAATAAAGAAATAAAGAAACAAAAACAAATAAAAAGCATCTATTTTTTAGAAAGAAAGAAGTAAAACTTTTTATTTGAAGGCAAATTGATCATCTATTTAAAAATTAAGAACTAAAACTGTCTTTATTTGCACACACAGTTGTCTACAAAAATTTGATGGAATCACAAAAAATAGTAGTGAGTTTAGCAAAGTGGTAGGATACAGAATCAACATACAAAACTCAATTGTATTTCTAGATATTAACAATAAATAATTGGAAATTGAAATTGCAAAAATAAAATATTTTATAATAACAATAAATTAAGAAATACTTAGAAATAAAGATGACAAAAGTGAAAGACTCATGCACTGAAAATGACAAAGCCATGCTGAAAGAAATTAAAGACCCCAAAATGGAGAAATATACCATGTTCACGGATAAGAAGGCTATTATTAAGGTGACAATTTTTCCTAGTTGATCTGTAGATTAAATATATCCTATAAGAAAATCTCTGCAGGTCTTTTTGTACAAATTGACAAGTTTTTTCTTAAAATTCCTATAAAATTACAAAGGACCTGGAATAAACAACTTCAAGAAAATAAATAAATAGTACTAACACTCCTCATTTCCACACTTGTTATGAAGCTGCATTCATCAAGATAGTGTCATACCAATGTCAAAATATATAAATAGATAAATGGAGAATGGATAAATTTCATAATAGTCATATAATGAAATATTATTCTGCCATAAATATACAATAAATCACTATCATCCAACTGTAAGGTTAAATAAAAAATGTTATCATGAGAAAATAAGGTCACTGTATGGTATATTTCTCCTTAATGTTTATTTATTATACGTCAGATTTATCCATTGTATTGATTATCCTTACTTTGTATAAATATTTAATTCTAATATTCCTGAAATCATATATTGGAGTCAAACACTTGCATTTGATAGAGTCATCCATTGACATTTGCCTTGAAGAATTTGATAATGAAATATTCCATTGAGACTACTTAAGTCCTCTTGGCAGCAGATGAGAAAAAAGGGAAGTCTGAATGGTTTTATAGTAAGCCTCTGTACAGAGAGCTTAGAAGGCTTTGCTGTATGACCACGAGAGATTATTTTTCTTTTATTTTCATTGCCAGTACTGGAGGAACAGTGAGGAGCATGAATATTGTCCATGAGCTTTACCTTAATGGCACAGGATTTTACTATTTAAGTTTTATGGAAGTAGGAAAAGGATGAATAGATTTTTATCCATGTCGAATGTCTTGAATAGCAGTAGTGTTCACTGTATAAAGAAATTATTAAAAAATGTATGATACGATCACATTAAGGTAAAACTTAAAAAAAAAAACTTCTCATGCATGTTTATTTCAGAGAGAATAGTACAAGTCAAATGTCACATTTTGTATATTTGTTACCTGAAAGTTATAAGATTACCCTCTGTGTTCTTGACATGTAATACTGAGCTTTATGGGTACTATCTTTTAACTAAGAAGCTAAGAAAAAGTTGCAAAAGGTGTGAATTTCTAAAATATTGGCTTTAATGCACATAATGAATGTCAAAATTAGGTGTTCTGTCTATAGGTGTCCTAAAAGTAAGGAATATTGCCATCTAGTGGATATTTATTCACATAGAAGCTATGTGGTCCCTTGGAAAAAATGTGAGAGATGATTATAGTTAAAACTATACTATAATATAGCAGATAAAAATATGAAGATATCCTAAGATAGTAACAAACTCTATATGAAATATTTTTCCCATTTTCCTTACATTCAATTTTCATTACACTAAGTAAGTACATAAAGTCTCCACTTCTTGATAATAATTTAAGGGGACATAGCTGGAAGGAACTCTAATCATACTATTTAATTGAATATACCATATTGTTAATTACTCAATATCTTGCTATTTAATGGAAAAGTTGGAATGAATAATTTAAATTAGTCTTTAATCCCCAACTTTTCAAATATTATCAAAACTTACATAAAAGTTTTTAAAAAGTGGAAAAAGATTTGAGTGTCTACTTAATAAAATGTAGCAAATTTTAATGACAATATGATACATTAATAAAATCTGTAAGTATAATATTAAGAGGGTAGTAGCTTCATTTCAAATGAAATTTTCTAATTTAAAAGAGTACACATGCAAATAATACAGGCCAAATTTATGGAATATAAATAATTAAAAGAAAAATTGACATACTACTCTTGTAGCATTTACAAATTCCTCCAAATTTGTGTCTTCATGAATTGCATGAGGTTGCCAACTCTGCCTACACTACCTGATATGAATATTTACTGAGATAATTATGGTAAAGTATCTGAAAGTACTTAGAAACTTTAAAATATTATACTATAACAGTTGAGCTAGCAATGTTGGTAGTATGGTCCATAATATTAGAGTTAATGAAATGAGATTGAAAGTGCTTGCAGCATGTAACTTTTCTCCACTAGACAGAGCTTTATCTAGCTTTTAATATTGTCATATGTAACTTGCTGGAGGATATTTAAATATAGCTTTATTATTATAATATATAACTTTGCAGTTAATATTATTTAAAAATCTGACATTGTTCTCCACGTGGTCCATTGGCTATTAAAATTTTTTTATAAAAGACTAGAAAAATAGAAAACCATAAACACTAGGCCCTCTTTATACTAATTCTATGAATGTTTCTTTGAGTTTTTAAAGTAGTTTTTAAAGTGCAATATCAGGACAATTTTCAGAGTTTTTATAAAAGCAACATGTTTACAAGTCTGATTCTATCTTTCAGATTACCACCTTGCTCTGATACTAGCAATTACAACTAAGGTATGACTTAGCTCTGCGTTCCCCAAACCCAGGGACCACACCGGTACCTCCGTGGCCTGTTAGGGACTGGGTCACAGAGCAAAGCCACTCCCCCACGGAAAAATTGTCTTACATGAAACTTAGGAAAAGGTGGGGGGGGGGCTGCTGCACACTGCACAGCAGGAGGTGAGCAGCAGCGAGCCAGGGAAGCTTCCTCTGTATTTGCATCCACTCCCCATCACTGGCATCACCACCTGAGATGATTCCCTCTGTGATTAATCTACAATAGGACATAAGTAACCCAAGTTGTGATTTCTCTCCTTCAAGCTTGTCTTGAAACAATCACAAAATAGTATCATATTTTTAAGCAATATTACTTCTGGTACAGAGAGAGAGAGAGAGAGAGAGAAAAGGGGGAAGGAGGGGGGAGAAGAAATGATATGATATGAAAAAAGTTACAAATTGATGCGATATCTCAAAAAATAACTTATTTTGGCTGATTAGATTTTTTAATTTTTTTTATTTCAGCATATTACGGGGGTCCAAATGTTTAGGTTACATATATTGCCTTTGCCCCACCCATGTCAGACCTTCAAGTGTGTCCATCCCCCAGAGGGTGCACACGGCACCCATCCCCTCCTCCCCCTCCCAGTGCTCCACATCCAATGAGTGTTACTACTATATGTGTAATTAAGTGTTGGTCAGTCAGTTAATATCAATTTGATGGTGAGTACATGTGGTGCTTGTTTTTCCAGTTTTATGATACTTCACTTAGTAGAATGGTCTCCAGCTCTATCCAGGATAATACAAAAGTTGCTAAACCACCATTGTTTTTTGTGGCTGAATAGAACTCCGTAGTGTGTATGTATACATACCATTCTCAGTTCTGTTTCATTGGTCTATATCTCTGTTCTAAGAATGTTCCTGACAAAGCCAGCTTCATGACCAAGTGTCTCCCTTTTGAAACTCTTAATGTTGAAAAAGCTACCTTGAAATTTTATTTTGCACTGGGTTTCATAATTATGTAGCCAGTTCCTGATAATCCTCAGAATCTAAGTGGAACGGACCCTTATCCTTTTGAAAACTATGCCAATCATTGTAAAATGTTTTATTCTGAAATTGGTGCAATAACTTCTCTCATAAAGAATTCCAGAATCTCATGACCTTGCAACATTTCACTTAGATCCTATAACTAATACCATTGATTATGTTGAGTAGACCAATGTCTAAAGCAATACTCAGTATTTAGAACAGTAATTAAACTTTCAATCAGTCTTTGGGCTGCATAAATCAATTCTCTGTCAGAGATATCACAACAGTAGCCGTGAAAAGAGATGCTCAGGCCCAAACATGAAAGGAAGAGGTGTTTTTTCATAGCGTTGGGGACTGAGTAGAGGAGATGGCCATTGAGATTTATTCAACTGGCTACTTTCCTACTTCCCTTGTTTCCATGACTAGCTCAGGTTTCAGGCAAGTTGAAATATAGGGATAATTCATTACTTTGTTTATTTGAAGAGGGATGGGAGCAAACATAGGTGGGTAGAAAAAGCTGTCAGTGATGGGTTTGCAATGGGGAAGGCTGAGGAAGGTATGATGTGGATCAAAAGAATATCCTAGGATCACTCAACCAGCTAAGAAAGCCATATTCAAATTGCCATGTAAAAATTGCAATTCTGTAGTTTTCTCCTAAATAAATCAAAGTACACCCAGAATAAAATGGCTCCTTTTGCCTTAGTTGGAGAACTGCAGTGTGATGTCTCATAGCTTAGTTCTATACTGTTCTAAGCACAATCTTCCCAAAAGCTTACCAACCTAGAAGACTAGGACTTTTCTATTTCAGACTGCACGGGTCTACATATTTTATAAAGCAAATGTTTGGATTCTTCCTAAGCAGTCCTGCATTCCCAAATTCAATCCAGTCATCAATGATTGAGTCAATATATTCTTTTTTAAAATTTTTTATTGATACATAATAATTGTACATATTCATGGAGTACATGTTATATTTTGATACAAGCGTATAACATATAATGATCAAATCAGGGTAACTGGGACATGATTCACCTGAAACATTTATCATTGCTTTATGTTGGGAACATTTGAAAACTTATAACTATTCTGAAATATAATAAATTATTGTTAACTATAGTTGCCCTATTGCACTATTGAACACTAGAACTTTTTCCTTCTATTTAACAGAATTACCCCTTCACCAACACCTCTTCATTACCCCTTCCCACCACCCTTACCAATCTCTAGTAGCCACCATTCTATTTATTCACTACCTCCATGAGATCAACTTTTTTTAGGTCCCATATATGAATGTGAAAATGCAATATTTGTCTTTCTCTGTCAAAACAATTGGATGACTGCCTTATATTTGTTTTAGTGAAATTTTAGACAAGTTTCTAGATGCTCTAGACTAACTCTCCACTTCTGATAAGAGAGCCAATTGCCTCATAATATCTTGTTTAAAGAATCTAATTGTCTCATGTTTAAAGAGGTCTACTGGTAATTTTAAGCAAAATTAGTTTTCATGATTGGTTAAATTAAACATAGCCTGTTACTATATGTTACTTTTACTAAATATATATTTCCATGATCAAATATGAATATTATCCTCAAATAGTATCAGCAGAGAGATTATTTCTACTTAGTTAGTTATTGAAAAATATTAACTTTATAGGCATATAATCTTTATAAGATATATAATCCAGTTCACAGTATATAAATTACAGTTCAAATAGCTGCATGACTTTTGCAACTTAGCTTCATACCCACCCTTTGATTCTCCCAAGGGTGATGTAATATTTGTGGTACAGCTATTTTTCTTGTTTTTCTGTAATCATCTTAAAATTTATCTATTTATTTTTCTTTCCTTTTTTATTTTAATAGATTTAGAGGATACAAGTTGAATTCATGTATATATTGTATAGTGTTAGAGACTTGGTTTTTCATGTACCCATATCCCGAGTAGTATACATAGTACCCCATAGGTAATGTTTCATCTCTCAGTCCCTCCTAATCTCCCACTTGTGAGTCTCCAATGTCCATTATACCAATCTATGTGCTCTTGAATAGCCATAGTTTAGTTCCCACATATAAGTGATAACATGCAACATTTATATTTCCGTTCCTGAGTACTTCACTTAAGGTAATGGCTTCCAGTTTCATACAAGTTGCTTCAAAAGACAGTATTTCATTTATTCCTATTGCTGAGTAGTATTCCATGGTGTGTATGTGTGTGTGTGTGTGTGTGTGTGTATTTTCTTTTACACTCATTAGCTGATCGCATTTATGTTGATTCATTATCTTTGTGATTGTGAATTGTGCTGGGATAAACATATGAGTGCAGAGAGCTATAATGGTACCACTGCACTCCAGCCCAGGCTACAGTGTGAGAACCTGTCTCTAAAAAAATAAAAGAATACAAATAAATGAAAGTGATCTGATAAAACTGCAGATCAGACAGACAGAAGACCAAAAGTTAAAGATTTCAAAGTTTTTGGAAGACTACTGAGAACCGCATAAAGTTAAGATTAACATTAAAATGAGGTGAAAGAAAGCTATACTGGCATAATGCATAAAACTCAGTACTTTTTAATTAAAATTTAAATTTTAGGACCAATGTGACCCTACCAGATTTCAGAACATGTATTAATAGCATCTATGCCACTGAAAACTTAGGTGTTGTACCATACTTTTTTTTTCCTTTAAGATTCTTTAAGCAATATTACCTAAACCTGTGGCTTGCTCATGTTTAATTGCAAGGTTTCCATTCTTGGACTTTGAAAACAGGATTTAATGTTAATATTGCTGTGAATCAGACTAAGCAGGATTCCATTTTTACAATTTCCAATACTTAGCCTTTTGATTTAGAAATGAAAAAAAGTATCTTTGACTTTAACAACAAAAAATAACTTTATATTAAATTCAATTTGTTTGACTTATGGTAAAAGAAACTACATGGACTGTATTTCCAACTTTTTTTTGGTTTTGAATTAAAAATTGGATATGGTTATGACAGTCTACATTCTTGGTCATATACACTATTATTGTATGTGTCCTATTATAATTAAATACTATCCCAAATTATAGCAAAAACACTTATAACTAAATAACATACAGTCTCTAATAAAAATAACTATAAATTCTCAAATGTTCACTAAGACTTTTCTTTGAATAATTTTATTTGATCCTCAACTAACCTCTATGGGATAGATGATATTATTTTCATTAGTTCAGGTGAGAAAGCTGAGACACAGATACATAACAAAGCCTAATATTTGGCATAGATAAGATTGTAAATCCGATATTCTGATATTCACACTGGTATACATATATTTGTGCATTTGGATTTATAAAAATGTTCTTTTCACTTTGCAATAACACTAAAGAATGTATATCTCCAATCAGTGATAACAATTTAAATTTAGGTTCATAAAGAAAACGTTAAGAAAAAGACCCTAGTCATAATTTTGTTGATTGCAGAATGAACAAATAATCTGTTTTCTTTCAATGTATCAGCTGTCTGAGAAATGCATGTTTCTTTGTAAAAAGAAATGAAAAGGAACCATTTGGGAAGTCTACTGAACTTATTTTATAACTAACTTTCCTGTACTTAGTAGATATTTTTTACACTAGCTCACACCTGTTGATCAGGTAAAATGTGGCCTCACAAGTAGCGCTTATAGATCCTGATTTTTTAATGAATTATGGCAAAGTATGGTATCTTGCAGAATCTGAGTGAAACTGGAATCAAAAGAAGACTTGTGTTCTAACTTCATCTTTATCACTTACAAGCTACATATTTAAGGTAAATTTACTCTCTCAGTTTTATATTGTCTATTTTACTAAATAAGGGCTTCTGACACCATTTTTAAGAGCTTCCATAGTCCCAAAGTTTATACCATATATAATGGATGCATTTTTAAATTCATAATGATCCCTTTTAAATTTCAGAAGCTATTTTTTTTACCAAATTTCATAGTAGGTGATCGCAGGCCACAGTAAAAAGTTAACCTTGATATTTTATCTCTTCAACATGGATGTTTTCCGATAATCTACTGGGGTTGCTGAAGTTGCAGTTATGTGATTGCATTATATTACTCTGCATGGTGCAGCACTGGCTTTGGAGGAAATAGAAAGTTTTAGAACTTCTCCTTTCTCTCACTTGCATAAAACCTTCCTGGCTTCTGTATACTGTATCAGTATGAGAAAAGGATAGTAGCCAGCTTTAATCTGTGTGCTTCAAATCTTCCACAGAGGGCAAGAAAAAGAGAGCAGGGGATAATAACCTGATAATAAATAATGCTCTTCACTTAATCTTCTCTATTTTATCAATAAACTTTGCATGTGATATTTGTCTGAATTAACATTAAGATAGACTTATAGATTTGGTTATCAGTGCCTCCATAATTTTGCTTGAGTGGGTCTTCTTACATGTCTGATGCAGTTTGGATGTTTGTCTCCAAAATCTCATGTTGAAATTTGATCTCCAGTGTTGGAGATGGGGTCTGAAGGGAAGTGTTCCTGTCAAGGGGGATGATTCCTCATGATACTTGTAATGAGTTCTTGCTCTATTAGTTTCCAAGAAAGCTGGTTGTTAAAAAGAGCCTGGCACTTCCCTCCTCTTTCCCTCTTGCTTCCCCTCTTCCCATGTGACCTCTACACATGCAGAATCCCCTTAGTCTTCTTTCTTGAGTGAAAGCACGCTGAAGCCCTCAACAGAAGCAGATGCTGGCACCATGTTTCTTGCACATCCTGCAGTACGATGAGCCAATAAGCCTCTTTTCCTTATAAATTACCTAGTCTCAGGTAATCCTTTTATAGCAACACAAACAGAATGAGACACAATCTTTAAGGAACCCGCAAACTTGTTACTTCTATGAAGTCTGTTCTCACACTTCTGAGCCTCAGGAATACTCATTATATAGCATGCTAGTTTGGCATTTAGCACATTCTCTTTTACAGTTAGTTACTGCTTTATGTTTCTTCTCCATTCAATTATATTGCTATTTCCTGCAGGACTTGACTATGTTTTTTCATTGAGAGATTCCAGCATAAAAATAGAATTAGTTCATAAATGCCTTTGGTAAGTTAGTTATTTAGAAATCACGATTCTGTTTCCCATAGAAAAACAAATATAGTTAGGATTCCATGGCAGTTAATTCTATTAGCAATATTATTGATTAAATAGCCTTTTCAGGGGGAAATAAACAAGATTTGAGTTATGCTGGTGGGTGGGGTTAACCAAAATATCATAACTAGTATTTGTTTCTTTATTTCATTAATATAATGCATTCCATTTTTATTATGGAGACATTGGCTGCTTCTCTCTCATTCCTCTTCCACAAACCTTAAAGCATTGTCTTGACTATAAGAAGGAAATAGAAATATGGCATGGTTTGTTTCACACTTTTTTCCTACAGTTTATTCCATTTCTTAAACATTGAGGCAAGTACATGATTTCTTGTAGAATATACATCATATTTTTTTAAGCCAGAAATTTGTTTTGGAATATCCTGAGTTGAATCTATAACAGTTGGAAAGATTTATGTTAACACTTTAGAACAATGTGTTAATTTATAGTTATACATTTATTATCTTATGTATATATACATTATACATATATATAAATATATAGTTGAAGAATCAAGAATATGTCTATTAAACATGGAACTTAATGTTTTATCCCATGGGGTCAAGATATTTTAACTATCTGGGGTGCACATTTGATGCCATTGCCATTAAGGTCGAGGTCATATTGGACAGGTTGGCCAAGAAGTTAGCCAGCATACTTTGAATCTCATATTCCTACTGTTAATATTCTCCGAAATATATCTTCCATTTTTATTATGATAACTGTTCTGGGAATCTTCTAGTGATACATTGAAAACAACACTGAAAGAAAAAACAATAACAAGAACAAAACAAATAACAGCAACAGCAACAAAACCAGTGTTGCCTAAGTACTGTAAGGGAGCATCTGGCACTGCTCAGCACGAGAGTATGAACATAGACGAGATGTCAAGAAACAGTTCTGACTGTAAATTTCAGGAAAACTGGAAAATAACAGCAACAGATTGCCATCCATTCTTTCATTCATTAGTAATATTTATCACAGTATCCTACGTGGCTGTCTCCATGTTAGCATGCCGCAGTTATTCACTGGTTAGTAAATAGACATGATTTTTCCCCTGGTGCATTTTGGTAACAAACAACAAAAAATATGTAATTTTTAAACATAAGAGCCAATCTAGAAATATAAATAGATTTAATGACCCCACTGAAAAAAACAAATAGCTGTGATAAGTTTTAAAGGAGAGAAATGTTCTTCTCTTAATGTACCTGAGTATAAAATGATCAATAAGTAGCTAATATGCTTAAAACTTTAATATGTTATAATTGATAATGCCAAATTCAAAGTCTCATTTCAAATTGTTTAAGTTTTTCTTTTATATTTGTCTATAATTTAGAGTTTTAAAAATGAATTCTCATCCATTATCAAGGTAATTCCATGAGGAATGTGTCATTATTAGCATCTCCGCTTTACACTCTGTTGATTGAGACTTAAGGAGATGAGAATTCTTCCAGGCTACATTTACTAAGAATCTATTTATAATCATGTTTTCTTCTAGAATATGGAGATTCAGAGATAAATACAAGTTAACTTGCTTGTTCTCTTACCTGATAGTTCCACACCTTCTCACTTGGAAGTTCAGGTAAGAAGCTATTTACTGTTCTGTCCAGAGGATTTGTTTCCAAGAGCTTTTTTTTTTTTTTTTTTTTTTAATCCGCTACTGTTTCTGAATTCATTGGCTCCAGCTCAAATAATACCTGAAAAGAAACAAGACTTTCTTTGGTTTTCCTAGGCAAACACAAAGCACTGGGTTGGTACATTGAGGTTGCTATGGTTTCATCACAACTAAGTTCTGGGGTTTTTCTTCAAAGTCCTTTTAAAAATATTTTCATCTGCATGCAGTGTCTTCAAGGAAAGGTGGAGAGTCTCCACATGAAATTCCTCTTAATCCTTGAGGAATCATTGGTGTTGTGGATGTAACACATAGTTAACTTTGCCATTTTCCTACTCTTGGTTGACTCTCAAGTTCCTTGTGTGCCTCAGCTTGCCCCAGTGATGTTGTATTTTTACCCACTATGTGGTTAAGATGCAACTGTTTGAAAACTGACTTTGTCATCTTTCCCTCAAATCTACTCTTTCCCCTTGAGTCTCAATTTTAGTATATCCATTCAACCAGTTAATAAAACTAGAAATCTAGGCATTATCCTGAAACTCTGACTTTTCTTCTTTCACTAAGAGCCAATCAGTTGCTGGTTGTTTCTCTCATTTGTAGTACTCTCTACTCTTTCAGTGACAATACTTCATCACAGGCCACATGCTTGTGTGACTGTACTCAAGCACAGGCACATCTCTGTGGTTCCAGTCAAGTCACCTGTCGGTCCATTACTCAAATAAATCAGGATGATATTTCCAAAATTCAAAATTGATCATGTGATTACCCCACCTACAGTGCTTTTACAAGACTATTACTGTTTGGGCTCCACTCTTATCACATGCTATTCCTGTAGCTGTACCATATGCAATACTTGCTGACACTGGTGTTAAAGGGATTGAGAAAAGGTCAAGTCAAAATGACATTTTTTTCAGCATAACCCAGGAATGATCCCAGGAAATATTAGCATATTCATCACACTGTTGTTCTGTCTTAACTGAAGACACTTCATACAGGGGGTGGGTAAGATTTGGAAAAAATTGTAAAAGACCATTATGAGCTGTGAGTAAAATCTAGAAAACGAAATATATAGTTAGGTCTTCTTTTCTTTTGAGATTGTTTCTTTAACCCTTCGCTCTGGGTCAAGACAAGATCTTGGAGATTATCCCCCTCACAACATATTTTTAACCTATTCTTTTCCTGACCCCCTGATAGGCCACACTCTTTTCTTCCCTTTACCTCTTTTCTCAACTGAGATTTCTGCATCTCAGTATGTGGAGGAGACTCAGCTATATGAACATTTCCTTTAAGATAAGATAGGCATAGAAATATCAAATCTCACTTACATTTATTTATGTCCCTATTAGTAGAAATAATTATGTAAATTGAATAATTTTGAAACACTTAATAGCTAAGTAAATCAAGTTTTACTTAGCAATATAAAATGTCTGTCACCATATATGTGGATGACAGATTCACATAATCCTTTTCATTTAGTGTTTTTAAAATATTGATTAAGGATTTTAGGATGGCTAAATACTGAAAATAGCAGATGTGAATATCAAATAATTAAAAATTTAAAATAAGCACTGTCTTATTCTGTGACAATGTTTGCTCATCTTTCTTTGACTTACATGTTTCTTTTCCAAGGTATATTAAATCTCAAAAGTATGCTTAAATAAGGCTGTTTTGAAGATCATGTGGAAGTTTCATACAAGGCACCTGCTTTTGTAATGATGAAATGTCTTTTTAAAATACAATAAAAAATAATGATGTTCAGCTTTAATCACTTCAGGGTTTATGGCTTATTTATAATAAGTTTGTTCCTCATATCCAGTTCTTTCTCTCTGTTTAGCTCTTCCATCTATAATGTATCTCTGTCTCTGTCTTTATTTTTCAGGAGAAAAGTATACATACCTACACTCAGACACACATGTGCATACATATATGCATATGCAATGACATATTTGTTTTTATACATCATATTTAAAGGCTATATATCCTATGGTCACATATTGATATATGATTTTAGCATCTTCATTTGGTCATTCAAAATTTACCATACTCATATTATCAATGTATGGTATTCCATCCATTAACTGAATTAAACTCTCTTACATTTTATTTCCTGTAAGTACCTAGAGAAATTGCTTCAGACATCAGCCTATTTTAGATCTTGTTCTATTTTAAAAGTATTAAATTCATTATAAGAAAACAAAATCTACGAACGAAAATATTTTTGGTGCTCTTTAGAGTTGCAATTATGGTCTGAAGTAGCTTTATAGAATAAGAAATAAACTAGGAAATATCACATGGAATGACAATCATAAAGCACAAATATGTCTCATACTTTTGCTTTTCCTTTTTGCTTGAAGACCTAGCACTCAATTCAAAAGGGGCTGGGGTAAGAGGGGAAGTTTCAATGATCTATTCCTGGGCATCTCATTTGTTAGGTACAATTATTAAGTTTATACCAGGAATAATTCTAAGATTTGGCATTCATTATTTCATTAAATTATCATCAAATGCATGTATGTGTACATGTGTAGTATAATTTAAAGTACCTTCTTCATGATTTGAAATGCATAATTATGAAATACTTTACTATGTTGCACTAGTGCTTTAAAATTTTTTGCATTAGAAACTATTTTGATATTAATATTGCAACTTAGTTGTTTCTTTCATTAAGTACATTTTAAAAACACATTTCATCATTTATTTTATTGTTTTTGTTCTGTTGTGTTTTGGGTGAGTGCCTTCTAAAGTATATATAAAAATTATTTTATTTTTTATTTTATCACTTTTTATTAAGGAAATCAGGCCTTGCTTCTTGTATTTTATTTTATTTTATTTTATGCTCTACTAATATTATTTTAATTGACAAATCAAAATTATATACATTTGTGGGATACACTGATGTTTAGATATACATACACAATGTGAAATAAAAGGATTTATTTTATTTTACTTTTTTTGATGGCTACACTAATTACCTTTATTTGATCATTACACATTTTATGCCTGTATCAAAACATTACATTTATTCCATAAATATATACAATGATTACATACCCACTGTAATTAAAAATAACTTTTTTTAAAACAAGTTCAGTGCTTGGAGTTTTAAAGGTAAACTACTATATTTGTCTTGTCATGGACTCTGTTCATTGGAATCAGTTTAGCAATGGTTGTCCACAAAACTTATTAGGACTTTTTATGAAACGTACTGTGCAATGTCATGCTTTGTTTATATATTCTTTAAAACTGGCTGTCCAACTCTTAAGCTTACAGCAATGTGATTACACCCTGCGTTCAGAGCAAGGCACGTACTGCTGTGTCTCACACATAGAAGATAACTATAACACCTTTCTTCACATTTTTGAGTTGGGCTGGTTTCAAAATATAATTACTTTACAAATATCTTTGAAATGTACTGAAAAGGATTTATTTTTAATCCAGACTTATAATCCTTATTTGTAAGTGGAGTGATGTGGTGAAATAAATATATTTATTGGGATTATTGATTTATTTGTATATAATTTTATCCTATTATCTTTTAATATATATCTTTATCCAATTATTCTATGGTTTTTTATTAGCCAATTCTGTCTCTTTGATTAAAGTTTTAAATTTTTTCTCAGATAATTTAGAAAGAATACACACTATTTCTGGTCTTTTAATAGTCATCCTCACAATTTTAAGAGTCATACAGAGTCAAGCCACGAAGTCTAAATTTAATAAGTACCTCCCTCTCTCCTTCAGAAATATACAAGCACATGTACCCATTTAACTACCCCAATTACCTTGTTTTGATTAATTCACATTCTGGTAGTCTTTCCTATCTCATATGAAGGATATTGCTGTTGATTATTTTAGTTGCATGTCATTGTTATGCCTTTCAAATTAGTAATGATTACAATTTATAATTTTTTGTAAATAGCTATTGAGATTAATTTCTGTACTTAGCAGTTTATATACTCACCATTACTTCTTTCAGATCAGACTTAAGTCTTGAATAACTTTTTTTCCTTCTTATGCTCACCCTTTAAAATTTCCTTTATTGAGGAGTCTGTTAATATAGACTCAATCAGTTTTTATTTTTCTGGACATTATTTATCTTTTATATTTGAATAATAGCTTAACTGGCTATAAAATATTCCTTGGAAATTATTTTTTCTCTCAAGAAGTTTCAGGTGTTTTTCTACTATTTTGGCTTCAGCTGTTCCGATGAGAAATTTTCAGGGTGTCTTAGTGCCACTTCCTCCTTTGGAAAACCCTAAGCTTGGTCCCTGTCCCCTGCCTGGATTTTAAATCCCAAACAACTAGAGCAAATCTTACTCTGGTTTCCTTTGAGTTTGTGTTGTGTGTGTGTGTGTGTGTGTGTGTTTCACCAACTCTATTATTTTTCCTACATAACAAGTTACCATAAACTCAGCAGTCTAAAAGAACACACGTTTTTTAAACCAATAGTTCTATTGATCAGAAATCTGGGCATAGCTTAACTGGGTCTTCTGCTTCAGGGTTTCCCTAGGCTACCATCCAGGTGTCAGTCAGGCACTGCCATCCCATCAGAAGCTTGAGAAAGGAAAATTATGTTTCCAAGCTCTATTGATCATTGAAAGAATTTATGTCAATAGAGAGTGAGTCTCTCTCCATTGCCAGCCTAGAAGAAATGGGCTGCCAAATTGTGAGAAGACAGATGGAGAGACCTACATGGCATGGATCTGCTAATGACCTCCAGGAACTGGGAACAGCCTCTGGCTTACAACCGGTGGGAAAATGAGGATCCAAGTCATACAGCAGCAAGGAAATGATTTCCATCCGCCAATGGAATAAGTTAGGGAGTAGGTTCTTCTCCAATTGAGTCTCTAGATGAAAAAGCAGCCCAGCCAACATTTTGGTTGCAGCCTTGTGAGTCCCTAAGTACAAGGACTCAGCTAAGAAATGCCCAGACCCATAACCTAAGAAAACTGAGAAATAATAAATATGTGTACAGTTTTGTTAAATTTATAGTAATGCACTACACAATGGTGGAAAATTAATACACCAACTGTCCCAGTTACCTAGAACTGAAGCAGTTCCCAAGACATGAGAGTTACATTTTAAATCTAAGATAGTCATGGGCAAACTGGAACAAATCAGTTTTCTTAAAATTCCTCTACTTCCTTGTTGGCTCAGATGTGTGTATTGAAAGACAGTTGGTACAATTTTTTTTTTGCCAAAATTTCTAGAGTTTTTACACAAAGAATTATTTTTTTTTCACGATATGTATTTTGCAATATTTGTGGGAAGAGAAGTCCCTGAATGGAGTGCTGGAATTAAAAGAATTTAAGTTGCTATATTCTAAAAGGATAATATTATGACCAGGCAATGACCTTTTAAAAAGGTGGAACAACCAAATTGTAACATGGTCGTATATGGACAATATATTATTCTGTCAGCATGTTTATAAAATTAATGTGAACTTTGTGAGGAGAAGAGATACATCAAACTAAAGAGGCAATATTAGCCTCTAGCTTTATCAGGTAGATATAGCATGATGATTTTGTTTTTAAAAATTACAGATGATTTAACATTAAAGATTGTTCTTCCAGTTATCATACCTCTTTCTGCATTTGTGATTTCATTTTGGGAAATATAAATGATCCTGTGGTCCCTTAATGGCTGTGCTCTCTGAGCTTCTGCCAAGTGTTGACAGGTGTCTTAGACAAGTGCCAAGCCATGTTGGCACACTCCTTAGATTTATTCCCTGGTCCAATCAGATAGCACTCAGACTAGCAGACGCACAAAGACGATCTGAGACACATGCCAACATGTATCCTTTCAAACTCTGCCAGATTCTTACACCAGGCTGCATGTTGCCTAATGAACAGCATGCTGTATGGGTTGCAGTAACTGCTACAAGAAAACACATCTTGGTACCTGTCCACCAATCCCTTCTTTCACCTACTGAGCCAGAGATTGAATCAAGAACTATGGGATTCACCATCATGTCCTGGTGTGAACCTGCACTGGAGATTAGCTATGGAACCATGTTTAAAGACCTTCTAAAAGAGTGAAATGAGTTAAATAATTGTATAGCATATGGACTAAGAGCTCAATATGCTGAGTTCAAATCTAAGCTCTAACACCTAGAGGTGTATGACCATGGGCAAATTGACCTCATTAAGAATAATTTTTTCCTCATTCTTAAAATGAGGATAATAATATTACCTGCTTCATTAGGTTGTTGTAAAGATCAAATGAATTAATATTCCCAAAGCATGTAGAATAGCATCCAGCATATTATAATCATTATATAAATGTTCACTTTTATTGTTATTCCCTTACTGAAAATGTTAAAACCACAGGTATATAAGTAGTTTCAAAAATATTACCCTGTTTTTGTAAAACTGGTGAAACCAAAATAAAAGAGATTGTCCTTATTTTTATAAGATAGGTTGTTATCAAGATAAGTAATTTCTGAGACAGTATAAAATGGAAAATGAAATAGTACAGATTACATAGGCATCATGGGTAGATTTAGAGAATTATGTATTTTGGTGCTTACTAGGTATCCACCAGAGCATACACGCCATGGATTACAAACTTCAGTGAACAGGAGAATTACCTGGGGAACTTTGAACAATAACAATTGTTAAATGGCACCCTGGAAGATTCTGATTCAGTGAATCTGGGATGGGTTTGGGGAATAGACATTATTAAGAATCTTCTTAAGTGATTCTCAGGGTCATCCAGGTTTAAGTAACACTGACTGGGAAAAACTTTGCTGAAGATATTAGCCTGCCTTGATGCAGGTCTACATATTAGGAAGCCTCAGATAGTCTATTCAATTGCATTAAGTATGACACAGTTGATAATTGTCTAGTTTGCATTTCTGTCAAAGACTCTAAAGAAATCTGCTTTTAATTACTTACTTGAATATCTTAAAACTATTCCATTCCTCTGCCAGCCATCAAACAGCCCAGCTTATCTAATGGAAGAGCTGATAGTCTGATGCTAATGAAAACACTAATGTGCATGCCTTGAAGTACATCATTTTAGAGAATTGGTTGTTGAAATTAATTTATTTCAACATATTCACCTTTTGTGTTTTGTTAAATATTTAATGAAGTATATTAAGTCATTTACTTTGTATACTTACACATTTATTTTTATTTTGGTGAAATTATTCCACTTGAAATATATTTATAATTTCAAAAAAAAAAACCACATTGTGCCATCACACTGAATAGAGTGATGGCAATGAAATAACAGTAGAGCTGGCAGTTATCTCAAAGATCAGCTGGACCCACATTCTCATTTTATAGAGGAAAGTAGCCTAAGATTCTCAAATGTTGATTGACCTTTACAAGGTCTCAGATCTCATTAGTGGCTTTCAAATTCTAGAAAACTGTTTGTCTGAATGCCAAACCAATACCCTTCACTACTTTGGCATTCAAATAACTGTATAAGTTCACATTTTTTGTTGTTACATTTTTATTAATATTTAAAGAGGAAATTTGGAAGTTATATAAATGAAAATTTTCTATGATTAAATTTCTCATTAAAAATCTAATGGGATGTTTAAATAAATCTTTGAACGTCATTAATTTGCCAACCCCAAATACCTTATTTTCATGAATGAGAATCCTATTTAATATGACCTTTTCAATATAAGCAGATGAAATTGAATCTACTTTTCTTACTGTGAATATTGTAATAAGAAGATTGTTGGCTGGTGCCTAAGTGGTCTAAGAATGCTTCATGATTTTTTTTTTTTTTTTGCTCAGATTGAGTTAATTCACTTCATTAGAGCATGCTAGACAGACACCGGGAGCAGAGCTTTGCCAGCTCTGTAAATCCTCCCTTTCTTAGCTTAGACCAGGTGGAACAGATACAGAGACTCTGCCAGGGGGGAAAAAAAAAGTGACCATCTAGAAGGGCACCTGTGGAGAATAGGTTAATAGAATCTTTTCTAGTACAGGATTTATAAAAGAATAATAAATATGGACTGAATTCTGCTTGACCTTTAATTTAATAAGAAGAAAGTTTTTCAAAAGAACACAAAACCTAACAAGGTAAATATCACAGAAAGGGCACAGAACACATCCAGAGGTTTTGCATGACTTCAATGTTATTGGATAAGATATTATTTTTCCTTAACTTTTTGTGCTTATAAGGTAGACCTTAAAAGTTTTAGCTTAGTATCAATTTTTAAATTAATAGACATTTTTAGAGTAGTTTCATTTTTACAGAAAATTAAGCAGAAAGTACAGAGTTCATATATACATATACTCCTACCCACTTCAATTTGCTCTCTTATTAACACATTGCTTTGGTGTGGCACATTTACACAAATTGATGAACCCATATTGATACATTGTTATTTAATAATATCTATAGATTACATTAGGATTCTCATAAAAAAATTAGTGGTTTCTCTAGAGTTTGCAATATACAATTACAAGTAATCCAAGTCCCCCTTTCAATAACACTGTGATGCTTTACAGGTAATGCAAGTACCTTATACAGAGTATTCCCAATTTTTCTCTCCCATTGCTTATAACATAGCTGTCATTTAGTCCACTTATGCATGAGCTATAACCAGTACATTGCTGTTATTATTATTTTGACCAAATTGTTATCTGTTAAATTAAGAGTAAAGAAGAGTTATTTTACCTTCATTTATTCCTTCTCCAGTGCTCTTCTTTTCTTTATGTAGACCTGAATTTCTGGTCTATATTATTTTTCTTTTCTCTGACTAACTTCTTTTAACATTTCTTATGAGGCAGACCTACTGGCAACAAATTCCCTCTGTTTTGTGTGTCTGAATATGTATTTATTTTTCCTTCATATTTGAAGGATAATTTCTCTAGGTATAGAATTCTAGGTTGGTTTTTTAATGTTTTTTTTTTTTCTCTTTCAACACTTTGAATATTTTGCTCCACTCTCTTCTTGCTTGCATAGTTTCCAAAGAAAATTCCAATGTAATTCTTATCTTTGTTCTTCTGTGATAAGTTTTTTCCCATTCCTTTCTGGCTTCTTTCCAGATTTCCTCTTTCTCTTTGATTTTCTGCAGTTTTGATATGAATGATATGAATAAATGTAGATTTTTGGTATTTATCTTGTTAGGGATACTCTGAGATTCCAGGATCTGTGATTTGGTGTCTGCAATTAATTTTAGAAAATTCTCATCCATTATTACTCCAACTATTTCTTCTGTTCCTTTCTCTCATTCTTTCTCTTCTGGTATTTCCATTGCATACATGCTACACTTTGTATAATTGTTTAACAGTTCTTATATATTCTCTTTCATATTTTTCATTTTTTTTCTCTTTTCATTTCTGTTTGGAAGAGTTTATTGCCATATCTTCAGGCTCACTGATTCTTTCCTTGGCTGTGTCTGGTCTACTGATGAGCCCACAAAAAGCATTCTTCATTTCTGTTACAGTGTTTTATATTTCTAGCATTTCCCTTCGATTCTTTCTTAGAGGTTCCATCTCTTTGCCTACATTTCCCATCTGTTTTTGCATATTGTCCACATTCCCCATTTAGTATTTTTAAATTCCCAGTCTGATAATTTCAAATTCCCTGACATTTCTGAGTCTGATTCTAACGCTTGCCTTCAGACTGTGATTTTCTTTGTTTGCTTTCACCTGTTCAGCATGCCTTATGTGTGTGTGTGTGTGTGTGTGTGTGTGTGTGTATGTATATATATATATATATATGTATATTATTGCTATTGTTGTTGTTAAAAGCCATACATGATGTGTCAAGTAAAACAAAATGAGATTTTATTTTTATCTGGCTAGAAATTAGGATGTGTTTACTGTTTGCTGTTGCTGTGGTGTCAGAGGCTAAAATTCCCTCTGGTACCTTTGTTTTTGTCTTCCTATTATCTATGAGTGTCCCTAGGACCTCCTTAAATAGAGTCTAAGGCTTGTAGTGTTTTTAGCAATGATCTTTTATTATACAGGGGAATTGTTGATTCGGTGGTAGGGTGTGGGCATTGTGGAAGTATTGTATGATCCTACAATTAGGTCTCAGTCTTTAGAGACCCTCATCTGGATATTTCACTTCCCTCTGGTCAGTTAGGTTTTGGTAAACTCTCAATAGGTTATATTACTATGAAATAGTTTCATAGTTTTCACTGAGGTCAGAAGTTGTTAAAGAGAACAGAGCGCTCTAAGGTTATTTCAACATAGTTCATTTCCCCTTTCCTGATGGAAGCAAGATGGATTTTTTTCAGATCTTCACTGTAGGAACCTGGTAGGGCTCCTGGAAATGGAACTCAGAAAGTAAAAGTGTGTCGCTCCCCAAGTCTGGGCCTCTAAGACATTTTTAAATTTCAAACTAAGAAATTATCATTAGAGCAAATAACCTAAAGAATGGGAGAAAATATTTGCTCGCTACACATCCGATAAAAGAGTGATAACAAGAATCTATAACTTAAAAAAAAAAACAAGAAAAAAATCAAGCCACTCCATCAATAAATGCACAAAAGACATGAACAGAAACTTTTCAAAAGAAGACAGAATAATGGTCAACAAACATATAAAAAAGTGCTCAACATCTCTAATCATTAGAGAAATGCAAATCAAAACCACAATAAGATATCACCTAACCCCAGTGAGATTGGGCTCTATCAAAAAATCCCAAAACAACAAATGTTGGTGTGGATGTGGAGAGATAGGAACACTCTTACACTGCTAGTGGGACTGCAAATTAGTGCAACCTCTGTGGAAAAGAATCTGCAGATACCTCAAAGAGCTAAAAATAGAAACACCATTCAATCCAGCAATAGCACTATTAGGCATCTACCCAAAAGAGCAAAAGACATTCTATAATAAAGACATCTGCACCTGAATGTTTATGGCAGCACAATTCACTGTTGCAAGGATGTGGAAACAACCCAGGTGCCCATCAATTCATGAGTGAATTATTAAAATTTGGTATATGTATACAGTGGAATGTTACTCAATTATAAGAAATGACGATGATCTAGCACCTCTTATATTTTCCTGGATAGAGCTTGAGCCCATCCTCCAAAGTGAGGTATCACAAGAACAGAAGAATAGGCTCCACATGTACTCTCCATCAAATTGGCACTAACTGATCAACACTATGGTGCTCACACGGTAGTAATATTATCCAGGGATTAGGGGACTGGGAAGGTAAACTCACAATTAGTGGACTCGGTGAGCATTATAGAGGGGAAGGGCAAGCCTCTAATCCTCGCTTGGGTGAGGCAAAGTCATAAAATGTAACCAAAATGTTTGTACCCTCATAATACTCTGAAATAAAAAAACAAACAAACAAATAAATAAATAAATAAATAAACAGTATGTCATTACTTAAAAAAATAAATAAATTTCAAACTAAGTTTAAACTGCATTTTGGTTACTTTTATGTGGAGGGAGAAACTGATAGTAAACAAGATTATCTATTAAATTATTTACATGAAGTTATTACTAAACTTTTATATAAGAATTTACCTAAAAGCATTTAGAGATAAATAGAAACATCTCATTTCCACTAATAAAATAGGCATATTTTTACACACTGTAGCATATCCATACCTACTGCATACAATGGCCAAAAATATAACATTGGAAGTTTTTTGCAGCTGAGGCAATGTTTGTGCCAGCTTCAACATTGACAAGGGCTCTTTGTAGCATGCTTTGTAAGTTCTGTTCCCAATGCTAAGGAGCAAATAAGAGAAAATTTCCCCGTGTTATCAGGCCTGGAGTAAACCTTTCTCACTACCAATGAAGGATTATGAATCTATGGCCAAAATGGAGAGGGTACATGGAGTTTCTGATTTCCAAACCTCTGCTTAATGTAGCATTAAATAAGGATTCTGGGCAGGGCTTGGTGGCTAATGCCTATAAGTCCAGCAATTTGGGAGGCCGAGATGAGAAGATGGCCAGAGGCCAGAAGTTTGAGATAAGCCTGGGCAACATAGAAAGACCCCATACCTACAAAATATTTTAAAAAATATGTTATCAGGGCATGGTGGCATGTGCCTGTAGTTCCAGTAACTTGGGAATCAGGGAAGGGAAGATCACTTGAGCTCAGGTGTTCAAAGTTACAGTGAGCTATGATCAGGCTACTGTACTCTAATCTAGGCCACAGACCACAGACAAAAAAAAAAAAAAAATAGAGGAATTATGCTTATTTCTCTATAATCTGGATTCAAACCATTTATGAGTTTCTTATTTTCTCTATTTTAAAATTCTATTGGAACTCTAAATGTCTTAAGTTCATATCTCCATATTTCACACAGTTCTTGACATATAGTAGGTGCCCAATAAAGGCTTGTTAAACTTGCTTCATAATGATTATTTAAAAAATAAATCTCTCATTGCCAGATGATTTAGAATGACTAAATTAGTAATTTTACCCTTAATATGCTTCTAAAACATGCTTCAATTTTCTACCACCTCTTGAGAACTCAAAGCATGAGTGGAAATTCACAGTGCAGACAGTAAAAAGCACAGCTGGTAAACCACAGGGCAAATTTGCAAACCCTTGTGTTGCTTGATTTAGTTCAGTTAATTACTGTTTATTTTGAATAATTATGCTATAGTCTGTAGTTTAAAAAACATTTTTGTCTGAGCAAATTGATAGAAATATTTATCAATGTCTTTAGTTAATGCTTTAATTTCCCCCAGACAATCACTGTAGAATGCAAAATTTAACTCACTGGTCTACATAACAGGAGTTGATATATGCTTAGCCTTCTCTTTTAAGCATTTTTTGCTTCATCTTGGTTTTGAAGAAGCAAAGAATATTAGTGGTAAACCTGGGAATTCGGACTACCATCTGCTAATCCACCTGCTAAGCCCATGCATCAATGATGCTCAGGTGTCATTGAACAAAGGCACGGTTTCTGGCATTAAAGTAAATCTGTAAATGTTCTGGTTTTAACGGATTTAACATTACTCCTCTTTGCACAGTTGGTTGCCCTCAAACACATGGATTTAAAGAATAAAACCCAAGGGGAAATATTGTGTTACCTAAAACTCTCCTTTGTCCTTAAAATTTTATTTTAAATGTTAATTGCTGCTGCAAGATGTATGCCTTTCCAAGTGTTAATCAAAGATAAAATGAAATAAAAGAATGGCTGTTTTCTTGTCACTGATTGTGGTAGGAATAGACGAACACCTCAGCACTTACTCTTTCACTCTTAATCAGACACTTACCACCTCTTCCCATTCTGTAGTTCTCTGCCTAATATGGCTCAGGTATAGGGAGAATTAGCTAGCATGCTTTAATCTAGAGAAATTTAGTTAGGAAGCTGGAGCTGTCAATGACGCTGTCGTCATCCCCTATAAGCAAGGTGCCTGACCCTCAGTCACCCAAGGATATGAACTCCTGTGTGAAATTACTGCAACATTTTAGTAATTTATGTGGTATTTAATCTGGTCTATGCCAATATATGCAGCCATAGTTAAAATCATATATTTTTCCATAAACACAAAAGAATCCTGAAGAAAGAAACACAAGTCGTTCACTATTCAAGTATCATTGTTCCTGATGGCTCTGGTCTTGGAGTCAATAAACAGGCTTGGAATATCAAGTCAGCATGATTTGATCATGAGCCAGGTGCTTGCCAAAATCACTCTCTCTATCCTTTTAAACCACGATTCATTCTTCTAAATGCACACATATGGAAGTAACATTGATAGGGCATCGGGCAGGTGGGAGTGGGGGAGGAGGGGATGGGTAAATTCACACCCAGTAGGTATGGTGCACGACGCCTGGGGGTTGGGTATGCTTATAGCTCTGACTTGGGCGGTGCAAAGTCAGTGTATGTAACCAAAACATTTGTACCCGCATAACATTCTGAAATTTTAAAAACAAGGACATTTAAAAAATTATAATTGTGTTTTATTTATTTAATAAATCTATCCTGCTAGAATGTAAATTTCTTAAAGGCAAGAAACTTGTGGTGCTCTGTCAGTCTTAGAAAAGCCTGTCTCAGACTTAGGGTCTTGCATTTAGCAAGTTTTCAAGAAAACATTAGATATGTTAATAAAAATTTTAAAGAAATGTCAGAAAGAAAGAAACAAAGGAAGTAACAATCAATGCTTATTTTCTCTTTACTTTCTCCAATTTTCTCTCTCATTCCCTCTCATAATATATTGGTGTTAAGTATATAGTGACTCTGGATCATACTGAAGAACTAGTATGGGGAAAAATCGAAGTTGAGTTAGGAGTTAACAATGCAGCAGTTGAGCAGACACTAAACCAATTTATAATAGATTTCAGAACACAAGAAGGTAACAGGAAGAACAAGTTTGATTTATTTTGGACCAACTATCTTTGAGAATAAAAATTATAAACTATTTCTTCTACTCCCTATGCACACATCAACATACCAAAAAATTCAGAGTCAGAGTTCCCTTATGATATCGACATTTGATAATTTTGTGGTTAGAATTCCAAGAATTGTAAACAAGAATCAGATGACCAGCAGTTTTATTCAAAATATCCAAAATCTAGAACTAATCCAACAAAGGAATGAGTGATTTTAAAACATGGTAGGTTTATACAATGGAATTATATACTCAGGAATAAAAAAGATGAATCTTGAAAACACACAAAAGATTCTGGATTCAAAAAGAACATGCTGTATAAACCTATTCATATGAAGTCCTATGACAGTTCAAAGTAATTCATGGTTAGAGAAATTATATCAGTCTTTGCCTCATCTAGGAGCTTGATGGGCAGTTGACTGAAAAGGGGTTCAAAGTAACTTTCATGGATGATGGAAATAAAATGTAGGATGAGCTGGTAACTCTAGACTTAATTCTGTATCTAGGCAACAGCCTCAAGGAGACACTGTGTAGGAGTCAGTTTCTTTCACCCTTCTGTAGACCTAAGTCATGGATGGGCAGGCAAGCGTACTGTGTGTTAGCACTAGCCCGTGACTAAGTTAATTATTTCTCATATTTCTTCATTTATTCAAGATATATGTACTCTACCAGATACTGTGTTAGGGACTACAAGTACAATGGAATGCAACGGTCACTTATAGTGCCTTGTGAAGCTTACAATTAAATGAATATTAGTCAAGCAATTAAAAATATGAAACATTACAACCCTGACAACAACTAGAAGGATTATCACATTAGGTGGGGGGGGCAAGGCTAAGCAGTAGCTTCTGAATGACAAATCATAAAACATCTGTAAATGTTAACATGAAATGCACTACAAAATTTATATGTATTTAATATTCATCTCTGAAAAGATCATCTCACATCACCCCCAACTTACTATGGTGATGTGAGTATTATGCACAAGCACCCTTATTGATTTCCTTGCTCTCCTTATGCTCATGAAATTTAACACATTTACAAAATGCATATGGTTTAGTTTATATTATACATCTAAAAGACATTGCACTCCCTGAGGGAAAATACTGTTTTACTAATCTTTTTATCCAAGAAATCTAGTATTGTTTTTGTTCTAACTGGCCAAAATAAATACTCGTTACTTTGTTCATTCTGTTTTCATGCTGGTTAATTACTTCTCATAAATAATGGTTCCTTTGTTCTGTCTTCATGTCCATTAATTCTCTAATTAAAACTTGATAATCAATTCTCAGGATAAAAATTTTTTATAACCTACAATTATTAGATTAATAGTTCAGTGGGTGTTTTCCTCATGATGAAAACAACATTGTATAGTTTTGATGTTTTGGGTTGTTTTGAATTAGCCCTGCTGAGTTTAAGAATGAGTCAGACCCTATGATGAAAAAGAAATTATCCAGTTATATAAGCCCACCTACGAATATAATCTAAGGGGAAACTTGATATTTTCAAAATTTATTTTCCAAAGCAGCATGTATCAAATGCAGCTAAGCAATTGCACTCAATTGTGAGGTAGCTTGTAAGAATGTATTATTACAAATGAGGTACTGAATATTTTTGTATGTTTTTTTTCAAAATTAGAATGAATTCAATATTATCCTGTAAGTTTTCTCTTTCTTTCTTGGATTCCTTTGGAGTTAAAAGGTGAGCTTACAATATTTTGTAAAATCAGGAATTTTGCAATATCAAAATCCTATTTTACTCATATGGAAGTTTATGATATGGTATGGTATTAAGTGAGGTGAAATTTGAGAATTATCATCATGCTTGTTGGATATGATTTTACAGAACAAAATGGCATGGAAAAATGAAGGTATGAGTGAAAATAATGATAAAATCATTACTGTATGTAAAAACTCATTAGTTATATTGATCAAATCAGAAGCCATGTGATGGTGCCAATAAGGTTGTTACTACATGTGAAATCTATAAAAGTTGTGATTACAGTTTTATAAAGAATATAAGATCTGTCCTTCCTGCAAATAAAAATTATGCACTTATTATTAATGCAGTCTGTGGAGTGGCTGCCTGAAATAAAATCACTCCTAGAAAAAGGTAATATTGGAATGTAGAAGACACTGTGTCTTAAGGGCCTTATACATTGAAGGTCCAATAGTCTATTTAAAGAGAAGCAGTCAGAGATGAATCTGAACACTTAGAGTTTTTGGTAAAGTTTTGAAATCACTGTTGAATTAAAGCTGAGTTGTGTTAAGGAGAGACTGAATTGCAGTTACAAAAGGTCAGAGTCTGTGGTGAAATTTAACAGTCCCAAGTATCTCAAGGAGGCAATTATGATGTCACTGGGAAAGCCACAGTGAAAAAAACAGCTTTAGAAGATAGAATAAAATTCTTTATTAAGTTAAAACAAAAATTAAAGAAAGCTTCACATACCTTTGAACATAGAAAAAAATGATAACTGAAAAGGCAGATGCATTTAATTTTTAAGTCCTTTTTCTTTTCTAACAAACTTTAAATGTGTTCATATAACTAGAATCCAATTCTGTAACACAAATGTAATTGGGGTGAAATTGAAACAGATAAAAATAGTATATTCATCTATAGAGACAGGTTCAAAATATTAAAAAAAGAATGATAAACTAAGCAAAAGTTCTGATAAGGCAGACATGGATGCTATATTTACTCAATCATCAATTTACCACTTATATTCATTTATTGAGTATCCATTTTGTATCTTGCACTAATTAATTGTGAACATTTGAAGTTTTACTTAAACAGAATAGTAGGAGAAATGTTAAATGTCTTGTTGAGAAGTTTTCATCTGCATTCCTAGTTCAATATAATACCATAAATAATTTCTTAACATGTTGCATGTCATACAAATATATTTAGAGAATCCTCATTTTACTTTTACATCTAAATCATTCTAATAATTTACTGTTAAATTCAGATGAGTAAATCACAAATTTAAAATATTCATATTTACCTCAAAATTTCTCATGAGCTTAAGATAGATATTAATACTTTCATATGGATTTTCTGCTGGCATCCAAATTTTTTATGTTTAGAAAAACACAATATGTATGCTTCTGATTGTGCAGTTGGAATCAGATGCCTAAAGGCTGGGAAAGGTAGTGGGGAAGGAACGACGGGGAGAGGTTGTTTATGGGATACAAAATCACAGTTAGATAGGAGGAATGAATTCTGGTGTTCTACAGCACTATAGGGTGAATATGGTTAACTGTAATTTATTGTATATTTTCAAAAAGCTAGAAGAGAGGATTTTGAATGTCCAAAATGCAAAGAAATGGTAAATATTTGAGGAGATAGATATACCAATTATCCTGACCTGATCATTACACATTGTATACATGTATCAAAATAGCACTCTATATCCCATAAATATGTGCAATGACTACATGTCAATTAAAAATAAAAGAATACAAGGCGAAGTAAAAATAAACATGAATGCAAACTAAAAGAGAGACCAAAACAGCAAGGATTCAAGGATACAAGCTCCTGGAATGGAAGGGAGAGAATTGAGATGAACCCTTATATTTAATACCTGAAGCTGCTTTTTACTCTCAAGTCCTTTTCCAATTCACAAGGCAGGGCATGGATGCTAAACAACAACAGAAAAATCCCCATTAATTGGAGTGTGACAGCCTCATTATGAAGAGAAAAATTTACTTAGGGCTACAAACTCAGCCAAAGCTTGAGGATTCAAGTCCTTGGATAAAAGGGGAACAAAGGTGAAGAGCCTGACATTCTGCCCACATTTTAATCCCTAAAGGGATTAATGCATTGTTCAGGTATTGGAAGTGACTCTAATAAACAGCAGTAAAAAGTGTCTAGGGGCCAAAAACTAAAAAGAAATTTTAGAAATCTCATGTTACTAGTCAGGAAAAAACTTGGAATTCAGGACTGCCAAGGAGGAGGAGTATGGACAAAGGCCCAGGATTTTAACTGTAACCACTCTGTGGTTACATTCTAAGAGCAAGTGCAAACTGCAGTTGAACTCTTCCTCACTTGTAAAAATGTTGTCTGTCTGTATTTTATCTTCTTATCAAAAGAAAATTAAATTGTCACAGTAGAAAGATAATATTACAATCTCCATAATTTTAGTATGTAATATCTGGCCTTCAATAAAAACTACCAAGCATACCAACAAACAGAATCAAATGACCAAGAAACAAAATCAAACCAAAACAAACGAAACAACTGAACTATTCTGCAGATAAATCTAAATTAAAAAATCTATTCATTAAGATTTTGAGATTCAAGTCACTATATAAACTCATTATTACTTCTCTAAATTAGATTAAACCATTATAAAATAGTTTAAAAGATGCTTTTTATAAGAAACACAAAAATGGATTAAATTATAAACATTCAATCTAACCAAAACTGTGCAATTCTGTACTGAAAACTATGATGATTACTAAAAGAAAGTTTGATAAAAAATTAAATAAATAGAGGATATACTATATTCAGGAATGGTAAGAATTAATGTAACTAATGTATTAATTCTTTTCAAATTATCTAGAGATTTAATGATATTCCAATTAAAATCCCATCTTTTTTGGTGGAAGTTAAGCTGACTTCATAATTTTAAGGAATTATTAAGGATTAAGAATAGTTTAAACAATCTTGAAGAGTTATTGTATAAAATATCAATATTTATTTTAAAGCTAAAGTAATTTTATTTTATTGGTGCTAAGATAGATGAATAATTAATTGAAATAGAAATAAAACCATACATATACAACACCTGATACATGATGAAATCACAGTTGCAATGCAAAAGGGAAAGATGATGTTTTTAATAGATAATGCTAGATCAGTCGGATATCTATGCAAAGAAAATATCTTGACACTTACTTCACACCATATTTAAAATCAATTCAAGATGTGTCATAGATGTAAATTAAAAGATAAAACCACAAAATTTTAGAAGATAATATGAGACAATATTTTCACAATTTATTGCAGGCAAAGATTTCTTACATAGGACTCACAAGGAAGAAAAGCTGATAAATTTGATGATACTGAAGTTAAAACTTCATCAGAGCACACCATTAAGAGAATGAAAAGGCAAGCCACAGAGTAGACATTTGCAATATATATTCTCAAAGGTGGACTTGTATCTAGAAAATATAAAGGACTTTTTAGGTAAGAAAGATATAAAAATTCTATTTTTAAAAAATGGCAAAATATTTGAACAGGTACTTCATGAAAGTGACATCAAAGTGCCCCCCATCAAATGCAAATTAAAACAATGAGGTATTATTATACTAAATAGACAGGAGAATGGCTAAAATTTTTGAAAGAAAAGAATATTCAATATCTTGTATTTTCAAAGATGCAGGGTAATTACTAATGTGAATGCAAGTTTGTAGAATCATTATGAAAAATTATTGGACAGTATTTACTAAGCATGAACACACACATACCTTATCACCCAGAAAATGTACTCCTAAATATGTACACTTGAAAATATAATAATTATACAAATGAACCAAAACATATGGAAAAGAATGTTCATTGCAATATTATTTGTAATAACATGAACTGGAAATGACAAAATATCCATCAACAATAGAATAGATAAAATAAAATGTGACATACTCATCCATTGAACTACTGTAAAGCAATAAAAGAATCTCACATACAAAACTTTGAGAAAAATGTAGAAACAAAATAATACATACTGCACATTTACATCAAATTAAATTTCAAAACAAATACTGATATATTTAATTAGTAATAATACTATTTATCAGTTAAAATTTACCATGGCAGGTACGTTATTTTTTCTGATATGTTTTTTCTTCTACATAATATTGAGATAATAATGTCTATCTCATTACTCTTTCCTACCATTATCACTAAATGTAAATGATATTATGTGTGTAATTAGCACAGTGTGTGACATATAATAAACGTCGATGAAGTTTCTTCCCCAACTCCTTCACCTGAACCTATTCAGAACCTATTTGTTTTCCCAGGTATTTGATATTTTAGAACAGAAAACCGTATTGTACCCGGGTCTTAATTTATAAAGGTGACTAAGTGAAGCGATAGAGAGACTAATGCCATTCAAAGAAGGTTTTTAATACTCACATTTGCTTCTGATATGAGAGGCACGACATGCCACACAGGGCACACAAAGCCTGTCACATGCGGGGTCAGGCAGACAGAACCGGGACTATGCCTTTGTTGAGCCTGGTGGCGGGAAGTAACTAGATAGAAGTGTTCTCTGTCAGACACCGGGCGGGCAGGTCTGCGTCAGAGGTTGGGAAATTGTAATACAGTATGACTTTTTTGTGCCTACCAAAGCTAGCTTGCAAGGAAAGTGTGGACATGTATAGTCGTTAGTCTGGTCCAGTGATCCAGCAATCTAATGAAGAGGTTGACAGTGACAGATGTCAAATAGCCAATACAGAATCTGCAAACATGTTTAATAAAAAACCTTAGAGGACTCACTAGTGATTCCCTTTCTTTTACTTTTATACCAAATCAGTTATTAATTCATTTTATCCCAGAAATGTTTCTCCACTTTTTAAATTCTTCTTTTATTGTTTTAAGTAGACTTTCACAATAGTGTCATAATTAATTAACCTGTCTTTAACCTCTTTTTCTGCTAAAATATACACTTGACAGAAATTTCTGGATTATATTTCTAAACACATATCTTATTTTCACTTTCTCATAGAGATTTCCATGTCTCCCATTGCTTATCCTATAAGAAGTAAATTTCTTAATGCTACATTTCATGCTCCCCAGATCTGGCTCTCACCTATCTTTTGCATCTTATAATACCCACTAGATACATTAGACTCCACTAAATCTAAATGTTACATTTCCTGGAAGAGTCTTATAGTTAAATACCTCTTTCTATATTCTAGTTATAAAATCTACTGTATTCTGTATCCTCTAGATCCCATATCTTATTTTTTGAAATTCTGCATTTTTCATCAATATTAAATCTCACATTTATACATAGCTTTTCCATCTTTTCCTCAATCTAATTTACTGATCTGTTTCTCCGAGGAACATTTTCATGAATCTATACGTTGGCTATTGTGAAGATCACAATACATTTGTCATAAACATAAATGTAAAACATTAAACAATAAATCATCCAGAAGATAATATGAAAATATTTCATCTATCTTCTTATATTTTCCATATTCAAGAACAGTACTTTGTACTTGGTGCCTCTCCCACCTGCAATGATGCTGAAGTGAACTTCAGGCTTACATACGTGCATGTGAGCGGGAGGAAGAAGGCCTGATTCAGAGGAAACAAAATATCTGAGTTAAGACTGTTTTCTCTTTTTAGGGGAAATAAAAAGGAGAGCTTTGAAAATGTACATTTTAACAGTTTATATTACTACACATTGGCACACAAAATTGTGTATTCAAAATATATTAAAAATTGACTCAGTAAAATATATGATTTTATTAAAATCAAGTTTTAAGCAACGTCTACAAATTTGGGAAAGCCTCATTTTGACATTGACTTCTAAATTTGGAAGATGAAGATATTGAGGTTTTTTTTCTTATAGTTTAGCTACCATCAAAGAAAAGGTTTCCTGCTTTTGTATACACCTCTCAAAACCCTCTTCACAAATACTGGAGATACGTGAGACATAACCAACATTCTTCAGAATTATACCTTTCCTTTCTCACCAGTCTGCATAGGGAAAAATTAGTAGTTTTATCTTGATGCCTCATGGTTAGGGGGATAATTTATAACCTTAAAAGGGTGATACTAAATATATTACATAAAGAGGAGATATAACACATATTTGATTGTGAATTCATTAACTTTGAATTCCACTGCTGACTGAGCAAACACAGTTTCAGTGCATCAGAATTTTTGCTGCTTTCCAGGAATTTGGATCCCTGTTTGAATTGGATTGAACTTCATTTCCCCATTGAACAGCTAAGAAAGTAGAGATCAAAGATTTAGATTTCTGATATATTGGAAACATTTCCATATTTAAGAATTTAAAAAATCTTTAAAAATGTAGCAGATTGTTGTTTGACAAATAAAAAAATCTATAAATCCAAAAATGGAAAAAATACTTTTATTTCCAACTCTTAAATCAGGATTTTTTTTGTAGCCCACAAAAAACAAATGTAGATAATAAGTATTTCCTTAGCAATCTACCACTCTATCTGAAAAGTTAGCGGAACAAATTGGTAGACACCCCATAATGTCGGAAGGACACATAGAATCATAAATCAAAGCTGGGAAAGACCCCTAGAATAATTGAGTCATCCACTCATCTAGTGCAAATAATTCTCCTGCAGCAGCATAATCTTGTGCCTCATCACCCGAGATTTAAACATTTCAATTTATGTGTAACTCACTACCTCCTTTAGACAACATCAATGTTGGAAATTTTTTCCTTCTATTGAATTAAATTTGATTCATGAAGTATTTACATAAAGTGCTTGTCTTTTAATAGGAAATACCCGTGTACTGCATTAAGGTAAATGTCAAGTATATGATGAATTGGTTTTCCAAAAGTAAACAAAAATGTGTAAGAACACTGTGTAGAACAAACTCCAGAATAACACTAAGATTTTTCTTTCATTACAAGTAAAACTTGGTGAGTTGAAGGCAACTATCAATAATGGATGTAACTATCTGTCATTCATTTTCGTTTGCTGAGTATAGCCAGAAGAATAATTGTGATCAGATGGTCATCCTGTGAAGTTTGGTTATAGGAAAAACACAGTGTTACTAATTATGATTAAATGAAATACCATGCAATCTATACGCGATATAGTTATGTAATATTAACAGTAACTTATGAGGCCTCAAATTTTTGCCTGAAAAAAACATTAATGATTATTTTGTAGAATGCTCTAACTCCCTACCCCACCTATTTTTGGAGAAATGTGTGACTTAAACACTTCTAGTGTCTTTCCCAGTGACATATTTTATACTCCAGCCAAACCTGGAATTGAAGTCCAACTAATCTACTTATAGTCACCAATACTAATTCATCTTTACACTCCATGTATGAAGTTAGAGAAAGAGGTACTTATCTGCTTCAATTAGCTATGGAAAATATAAGATTCAATATCCTAGGAATAATAATTATTACCACAAAATTAGTTAACACGTATAAAAACACTTCCAAATGGAAAATGCCACGTAGATGCTAGCAATTATATGATGAATAATATGGTGAAGTTGCTCTCATAAAAATGTTATTGTTTGATAGTTAATAATAGTTAACAATTATCAGGTTAATATTTATCTTTTGATCATAGTTAAAAATATTTTTAGAATGTTGCATAAGCTGAAGAAGTGGAAATTTGCATCACCAGAATTAAGCTCAGATATAAAAACTAAATTAGCAATTCAAATCAATGTAATAAATGGCCGAATTCATATTTATTTTAACTGATTTTTAGTATAACGGTTATGACACATAAAAGGAAAATCAATCACTCATTCTTGTCCTCTAGAGAGTTTCTGCAGTGCAATGTATTTCAGTTCTCATACTCTTTATGGAGAAAAGAGTGAGGGTTTTAGGAAAGGAAAACCACTGTTCACTTTCTTTAACTGAACATTTTAGAATTCAATCTTCATTTTAATATTTTATAATCTTCAATCTTATAAAACTTTAACTCTCTAGATAAAAGTTTAATACAGAGGTAGAAGCTGGCTTCTGAAGAAGAATTTTATGGAAAGGTTACTTAAGGAGGAAGGAGGCACCAGAAATGTGTGAATATTTTATATAACACAAGCCAGTTTCAATCAAAAGATTTTCTTTGGATGACATGGAGCATATCAAAAATGAATTTTAAAATTTGAATGAATTCTATTACTAATATAAAAATGATAAAATTAGAAGTCATTCTTTTTTATAGTTTCATCTGCTCAATTTAAGTGATCAATGAAATGTAACATTATTTTTACAGTAAAAAGTTATGGCAGTAAATTAATTGTTTTAATTCATATATTTCATATTTTTTAAAAAATTTAAATTTCCAAATAAATTATCTATTGGTCTGATTAATTCTTCATTTTTTTCTCCAAGGTTTATGTTTTGCAATTTTACTTGTATCTGGAAATAATTTAGATTTTTGTCAGTATTTTTTTTTATTTGCCAAGAACTCATTTATTACTCTCTACATGTTCCTCTTTTTCCCAAAGGATTACAGGGGTACAAATATTTTTGGTTACATGGATTGCTGTAATAATACTTGAATCACGGGTATACGTGTGCCCATCGCCCAGACACTGCTCATTGTACACGTTAGGTAGGTTTTTGCCCATCTCATCCTCCCCCTGATCCCCTGCTAGATCAAACCAAAGTGGGCAAGACAGAAAAACCAAAAAAGGAAACAGAAAAAGTAGGACAAATAAAAGCTTCAAAATTTATTGAGAGAAATGAATACAAATTTAAACAAGGGAATTTAAACAAAGTAATATTCTATATCAGTGGAAATGAACAATCTACTGATTACTGTATACACTAACATTCATGAAACTGAAAAGAAAGCAAGGTGCAAGAAAATGCATGTCATATGATTCTGCATCTATGACAATAAGCAAAACTAATAATATGTTGTCTGTAAACACACACATATGTATACTAAAACTATGAAGAAAAGCATTGACTGATTGCAAAATTAATTGATTGCAAAAATGAATCAGGATAGTGGTTATCTGTGGGATAATACAGGAAAATGCAATTGGAAAGAACCACAAGAGGTAATTTATAAGTTTTGAAATATACTAATTTTTTTCTGTGTGGTGGGTATATATGGAAATGAATTCCCTATATTCTACATGTATATAATATGCCCTATTTTGTACATATGTTGTGTTTAATTATAATAAAACATTAAAGAAAAAGTAAAGGGAATAATAAAAATAAAACTGGTAATCCTAGCAGCAATGTTTTCCAAATCCTTAAATCCACCTAGATACAACTGGTGTCTATAATTGTAATCAATTCACCATGTTATTCTCAGATAAAATAAAATTATAGAAATAATATGAATGGTCATTATAACTATTTTAGAAACATGATTATTATTTCCATATAAGATCCAGTCTAATCACTGAAATGTTCAACATGTTGATATCATCATTGAAACATTTATATTTTAAGCATTAAATAATATTCCATTATATGATTACTAAAGCAATAACTTTATAAAACTAAATACTTCACCAGTCTTTAATGTATTTTTGCTCTATTCCTAAGAGCTCTATACTAGAAATGTTCTTAATTAAAATATTAGATATATTCATTATTTTATCATTATTCCTCATTTTATTCTGTATCAGACCTCATACACTCAGTTGATTCCTACAAAATGAAAAGTTAATATCAAAGCTTTTGTCCTTTCATCACTAGATTCAGGCTCAGGTGCTCCTACTTTGTAAATTACCAAAACTACATCAGCCTCCTTTCCCTAATTTTCTAAATCTCCCATCTGTTCTAAAGTAAAAGTGACTTTGCCTCAGTCTCTCCAAAATTTCATAAACTGAACTATTAGTCAACAAAGGATTCTTCACTTAAAAGTTACCCAGACTGATTATCCTTGAAGAGTTATTGAAAAAGAGGTTTTTTCATGTAATGTATAATAGCAACTTAATATTAATAGTAACTGAAAATGTTATTTTATTTAGTTACTGTGGCAAACTTCATTATTCTATAAGTACCACATATATTAATATTTCTCACTACACAAGACATTTACTTTAAATTGTATAATGGATTTTGTGAAAGACAAATCTCTTCATTGTAATTCCATGACTATTGTAACATTTATTTTCAAATACACATAAAAAATTAGAGTTGTATTCAACTAGTTGGCTTACCTAATAATCTGGTTCAAAATTTCAGTAAGTCAATTAAGGTGTAAAATACATTGATTTTGTTCTAAACTGTATACAGCTGTTTAATGAAATCCAGATACATGCATATGTCTTAAGAAAAAAATAATGGTGTATAATTTCCTAAATAAAGGCTACTTTCCTTCTTTCTCAAAATACACTTGCATGCGTGCATGTGCTGGCTCACACACGCATGCACATAGAGTTATACTGCAATTTTTTTTCTAGGAAAAAAGGCTGAAGAATTTTACTTTTATATGTTTCCGTTTTTGACAAGGGAACTTTTTTCTCAGCCCTGCTCTTGATCAGATACAAGCATTGATGCATAGAAATGTAGTTGCCATGACAACTGTTCCACAAACTAAAGGCAAACCCATATGGACACTTACTGCTGAGTCCCATTGGTCAATGAACAGCAACATGATTAACAGACAGATGGAGATTCCAGGTTCATGTCCTTCATTTTTCTGACTCCTCTGACCTGAAGAATCCATTTTAGAATAGAGAATTGCTGGGTTTTTTTTTTCCAATCAAAGTCAATTGCAGAGTACTTTATATATTCAAAATTCTTGTCTCTTCTGTGTGAATGATTTTATAGTAAAGCACTTGATGAAATGGTCAATAACAACAATAACTCATTTGGAATCAATGTATATTAATAGACAAAAAGAACAGTAAAATTATGAGTTATTAAAGAATTCATGATACTTAAGTTCTAGAAAGTTTTTGAAAATTGGGCTGCAAATAAATGGAGTACTTGAGGTGATTCTTAGTAAATCACAGTGTTATTTTTTGTCTCTCTTTATTTTAGGAAAGTGCTGTGATTCACAGGAATGTCATAGGATATATCCAGTAAGGAGAGAACGTGTCTTAATTTTATATTTAGTCCATATTAGGGCTTAGTAATTGGGTTTTTATCAATCAACATTTATTAGAAGGTTATGAGTAGCTCTTCTACTGGGCTTAACAGTGATAAAAAACTACAAGCAGGGCTTTTTCCTCACTGCTTTCTTTGATAAAGGGGATAAAACCTTTTCTTCTCACATAGGCCAAAGAAACAAAATTATTCAAGAATTATTTTAAAAAATGAAAAACCTCTTAAAAGAAACTTCTTTATTTCAGGGGAAAAATGATAACTAAAATGAAGTGAAATACGTGTTCAAATAAATACCATCTCGCAAAACTGTATTTAATAGTCAGCAAACAATCCCATTGAATTCTGAAGGTAATATCTATGCTTAAAAACTAAGTGCTGCCATTGACATTTAAGCAGATTAAAACGTAATCATAGTATTTAATGATCATAAAAAGAATTCTAGTTTCCTGAAAAAACCTAAAATTTCAGTTATGGCATTAGAAACGTGATTTATTTTGATCATTAGTTGGAGTGGAAATTTTGATCAATATAGATAAATAATTTCAGTTGTTTTCAAAAACATTTTCTTTCTCATTCAGGGTCTTAAGGGCTTGTTGAGGTAGCTCTGCTCCAGGCTATGGATTAGGTGCAGGTCAGCACCAGGTGTATTCACATTCTGGGGTACAAGCTGAAAGAGCACTTCTAACATGAGATGTAATGCTCTTACTGTGGAGTAAGGAGTTTAGGAGAGCTGGGAGATACTTGCAATGCTTCCTAAAGCCTCTGCATAGAATTGCAGTGCTATTACTTCTGTCTCATTTCATTGGCCAAAGAAATTTACTGGATAAAGACAACATCTAAAATGTCAAGTATCAGGCATCATCTTTATCAGGTTGAAGTGTAAAGCAGAGAGTCAATGTCTGCTTATCAAGAATATATGCTACGATGGTCTGCCTTTCCAGTAACACAGAAAGTCACTATTCAAATCTCTTTCTTCTGCCCATATATTCAGCCCTGCCCAATAAAAATAACTTGAAATTCTCATCCTAACCTGTCATCAGACTCAAAATCTAGCATCTCATGCATGACAGTCTCCACTTTAGTCCAGATGTGAGTGATCTGCCCCCCACACTCAAACACACATCCACCCAGTCAATGTATAACGGTGAAAGAGCCAAAATAACTTCAATAAACAAGCCCATTTAGAAAGGGGAAAAATGGCAAACACATAGCAGTTACTGATCATAACAATCACTGCATACTTTTAGACTAATCATGCAGTGTCCCTACCCAGAGTAGAGGATATACCTTGATTAGGCCTGTTAATGCTCCTTGAAAGTTGTCCCCCTCACCTCATAGCTTTTGATTTCTCCCTCTGAGACAATGTTGCCTTTCCCTTCTCCTCCTCTGCACCTTTAATGATAAGATTTGAAAATAAGCATTCCTTATGATTCCTAGCTTCTTGCCTATAAAAAGTTAAAAAAGAAAAACAAACCTGAGTGATTTTATTATGCGATCTGAATTGCCATGATCTCTTTTAATCCAAGCTGCCACTCTAATTTTTTTTTAATGTTTCAATTCAATTTTCTTTAGGAGCCCATAACCCCACCAACAATTCTCTTCAAGACATGCCTCTCTGTACATAAACTCAATTACAAGTACTTTGAGATTATCAACCTTCCTTGAACCCAAAGTAACTCCCCATTCATTGAGTCATTTTGCTCAACTAAAATAATTCAGAAACCATATGACACCATGTTACTCTAATCATAATTCTTAACAAAGATACTATAGCTCAAAACATATCTTAATTTTGTCTTTTACTGGTGGAAGAGGGGCAATGTTTTCATTTCTTACCCCTCTGAATCCTGGACTTTATATTCTTTCTCAGTCTTTTTACTTGTTCAAACAGTACAATTTGTTTTTCTGACCTCACCTACTCCTTATAGTAACTTATCGAATTCAGTTAATAAAATGCAACTCCTTCTAGTGACTTTCTTCAAGGAATTTCTTTGGTCAGGGCCATAATTTCATTAAATATATGTCATGCATCTCAAATTTTCTCAAAAAGAGGGTTTAACAAATGTTTCACCACTATATTGGCCACTATTACTCCAAACTCTAAAAATTCTTTGCTGTGCACCATGTAGCTTCAAAACCAATCCTAAATATTTCAGGTTATCTTTAGTCAGCTTGTTCAGTGATAAAGCTACTTAATAAAGCCACAAATCTCAGAGGCTTAGGACAATAAACATTTATTTCTCACTCACAGGATGCACACTTTATAAAGGGGTTATGCTCCACGCTGGCAAACAACAACATTTTTATTCAGTACATAAAAAAAACTTTTATATTCTGCACTTTTAAAATATCCACTGTTAGGGGACATTAGAGAACACTTGAGAGGGTAGTAACCGTCATGATAGAATAGCAATACTGCCTTTTGTGTAGTTTTCCCCCATTCTGCTCTATGAAATGCAACCACTTCAGGCTGCTTCAATATAGAACTTATTATTTGTATTCATATCTTACCTTGGTTTTGTGACTGCACAGTTCTATCTGGAAGAAATGTGGGCTTTGTTGGGACTTTTAGAGGAAGGTAAAAGAGACACATTTACTTTGAACTGATTCTAAAAGGGATTTATGTTTCTATGGTTCTCCTTAGGTGCTTTTTTTTTTTTTTCCAGAGCAGTCACTGTATTTCTGTGCCTTCTTACTTTCTTACTTCGTCTCTATTTTTCCAGATCAATATTCAGAAATATAAAGTTTATAAATGAGAAATAATTCTATTTTTCTAAATTTTAAAAATGTTATACTTTCAAAAACAGTCCATCATACTACTGGTCTTTTATATATAAACAAACACCTTGTTTTCATTCTCTGTTTGATCTTTCATATTTGTTCTTGTATTTGAGATTATTTCTTGGCTACACTCTAAACTGCAAACTTCTTTATTTACACTGTGAACCACCTGACACATGTGCAAACCCAAAGCATGAAGTTAATAACTATTGCTATTCAGAGCTCTTTTAAGAATAAAATCGGAGGGAAATGCACATTTTTGAGTATTGATAAATCATAGAAATCTATTCCAGGTACTAATTTTCCAACAACTGTTTCATTCCTCCATATCTTTGTTTTATTTTTTTTTAATTATATACTTTGTTTCTCCCTTTTCACTCATTATTATCCTTCAATGCATAACTCATTTGCATGTCTCCTCATTTGCACATTTACTCTCTTGCTCACACACACACACCTCCTTCTATGTTCTTAAATGATAGCAACTCTTTCTTAGTCACGTTTGAATTTCTAGCCACTGCACAATTCTTGGCCATTATTAGGTGCCTTATACATATGTATTCTCTTATTTTTATCCATGAGGGAACAGAGCTCAAATTGGTTAAGTGACTTGTTCGACATCATAGTCAACTAATAGTAATATTAGGATATGAATCCAAATACACTAACTCTTAATCTAGTGTTGTTTTATATGCAACACATAAAGAAATGTAGTACACAAATATAAATTAGAACCTTGGAAAATCACACTGTATTTCTGAGCTCTTAAAACTGCATTTCTGGAAAATGTGTTATTTTTTCTAATTTGACTCTATATACTCCTATTTTTACTATTGAAATAGTGATGTCTAAAAGCAATGGACAAATTGTATCCATTTTAAATCATACAAGGCCTTTTTAAAGTTTCAGTTATATTTTTATAACATGCTGAAACAATAGTGATTTGTGACTATTTTAAATTTCTATGTGTAACCCCTTTTGGTGCTAGCAATTATCCATTTATCTAGAATAGTTATTTATTGCTGACTTTTTTTATACTTAAGGAAAGGAACTTTTTAACACACACAAACTTGCAGCAGCCAAAAGCATGTTCTCTCCGCCTTTAACTTCAAGATGTTCCTGCAATGAGTGGGGAATTTTGGATTACCTCAAGTCAAAAGTCAACGTGAGGAGAAAAGGCTTGCACTGCCTTTTCGACCCTTCAGAATGTTTCACCCGAGTCAGTGCTTTAGGGACTGATGCTGTATTAGCTTTAGAGCCTTGGCTGAGAATGTTCTGTCTTCGTTATCTTAACAACCGAGCAGTCAATGAATAGCACATAGATGATCAAAGAAGGTTTACATATGTAGTACCATTTATGCACTTAAAATTGCTTTTATATTGGAAAAAGTAATAGATATACACATACTACACAAAAATAGTTTGTGAATGTCACATGTTTACAAATTGGAGTATGTTCTAAATTCAAATAGCATCTTCACAGTTTACCTTTTCTTATCATATACATACATAGAAATTGAGTACATAGGGCAACCTATCCAAGAAACATAATTAATTACCCCAGAACATGTGACTTAAGTATTCCATTCATGTTCTTATCTAAATGTCCTGTACAATAGAAGAAGTGCATAAATAAGAATGAAAATAAGACTAAACCCCATTACATAATACATGCCAGAGTTTTAAGGATAACAAATTTTTAAAAGTCAACCAGAGAATATATATTGATGTATAAAATAATTCTACCTCACAGTTACTAAAGAAGATAACCACTGAGAATTACAATCGATGTTTTGAATAAGTAAATAGGGGCCTTGATCCTCTTCAGCACATTGTACTCATAGATTATATTTAAAACAGCCATGGAAAACACCTGTTTACCAATGTATAAAATTCTGGCCTCATTTAGAAAAATTAGTCAAAAGGCTTAACTATAATTTACCTGACTGGCAACCTCAGATATTAATACTAGAGGTAATGGAGGGTTAGGAAGTCTCCAGACCTGGTTAGGTTTCTGTAAGGTCACATGAAAGTCATGTGTATGCAAACCAAAGCTACTACGTTAGAAGTATAATATCTCCTTCATGAGACTATTGTGAAGCTTATAAATAAAATGCCTAAATTGTCTGGTACATATTAGGAGCTTATAATATATTAGCTATTGTTGAGATTGTCCTTTAGAAGTTTTCACACTGGTGTCTACATATACACAGGGGCACAGGAAAACCCTTCTGAGGCTAAAAGAGTTAGTATATCTTTAAAGGAATTAATTCTCAGTTCCTCAACTTTTTAAAGTACCCCTTCCTAAAGTTGATCTGTATATTGGACCATCTGTGCATCCCTGGGGTGAACACCACTTGATCATCATAAATACTATTTTTTAACATATTGTTAAATTTGGTGTGCTAGTATTTAGTTGAGTATTTCGGTATCTATGTTCATCAGAGATTCTGGCCTATCGTTTTCTTTTTTGTTGTGTCTTTGTCTGGTTTTGGTATGAGGATGATACAAGCCTCATGGAATGAGTTTGGGAATATTTCGTCCTCCTCAATTTTTTGAAATGGTTTAAATAGGATTGGTATACTTCTTTGAATGCTTGGTAGAATTCAGCAGTGAGGTCATTGGGTCCTGGGCTTCTCTTTGATGGGAGGCTTTTTATTGCTGTTTTTATCTTGTTACTTGTTATTGGTTTATTCAGATTTTGGATTTCTATCTGGTTCAATCTTGGTAGATTGTATGTGTCTAGGAATTCATCCATTTCTTCTAGGTTTTCCAATTTATTGACATAGAGCTGATCATGGTAGCCTCTAATAATCCTTTGGATTTCTGCAGTGTAATGTCTCCTTTTTTACCTGTGATTTTCTGTTTGGGTCTTCTTTTTTCTTGGTCTGGCTAAAGGTATATCACTTTTGTTTATCTTTTCAAAAAACCAACCTTTTGTTTCATTGATCTTTTGAATTTTTTGGTATCAAATTCATTTATTTCTACTCTGAACTTCTTTATTTATTTTCTTCTACTAATCTTGGGTTTGGTTTGCTCTTGTTTTTCTAGTTATTCAAGATGTATCACTAGGTAGTTTATTTGAAACTTTTCTACGTTTTTTGATGGAGGCACTTATTGCTAGAAAGTTCCCTCTTATTACTGCTTTTGCTGTATCCTATAAGTTTTGATATGTTGTGTATTCACTTTAATTTATTTCAAGAATTTTTAAAAATTTCCTGTTTAATCTTTTCATTGAGGCACCATCATTCAGGAGCATATGGTTTAATTTCCATGTTTTTGTATAGTAGAGAAAGAATGAAAGAAAGAGAGGAAGAAAGAAAGAAACAAAGGGAGGAAGGAAAAAAGGAAGGAAGGGAGGGAAGGAGGGAGGAAGGGAGGGAAAAGAAAACAAATCTCTTCCAACCAGAATCTCTCTATGGAGCATTGAGTATAATAACCCCCTGGATACTAAGGAGATGATATTACAATAAATTTATGTTAAGGAAGAACTCCTGGAAAGCAAACCAAAGCAAAGCAGAATTGTGTTAGAAAAATATGACAAGTGCACTCTTTCTTTCATCCTGGTGAAAAACTTATGGCATGTCTTCTTGCTTTTCTCCCAATCTCTCTCTCTCTCCTTCCTCACTCCCCATCTTATCTTTTAATTCAAAAGTGATATGGTTATCATGAGAATATAAACTACCATGTTTTTTTGAATTAAATATTTGTCAAATTTTTAAAATCAAAATTAAATCTAATCTTGTTGGATCATTTGCTGATCCAGTTAAAGATATTTTGTAAATTCAGTTAAAGTTATTTTCTGTATACTGAATAACGTAAAGTTTTTGTTTCAAAGTTTTAAGAAAAATATATTTAAATCACATAAGCAACATTTAAAACACCATCACATATATCCTTTGCAATTAATTAAACTCATGATAAACATTTTTGACAGACATGAACAGAAAGTATTTAAGGAGGCTAATTACAAAGGATAACCATATACATTATAATAGACGTATCTGGTAATCACTCCCTAAGTAAGCTGTCAAACTTAGTATAACTAAGAAGGGACAACATGATATATATTGGCACTTCATTGAGGCAAGGCATCACCTATACTTGCTTAAATGATTAAATTTTTAGGTCTAAATATCTGTTTATTGGCAATATAAAAATTTTACAAACAAGTTAGAAAAAACATTTCTTATGGTTTTTATTACTTTCTTAGTAATAAAACAAAGTCAAACTGTGAGATATTCTGTGAACTGTACCAGTTGATTCAGCTAAGTTAGTGTCATGAACAAAAACAAGAAAGGAAAGTTTGGAAGATGAAAATGAGGCTCCAGGTTAAAGGAATCCAAACAGATACAACAAAAAATCATAATCTATGAGCTTGGTTTTATCCTAGATTTAAAAATAATAACAGAATAAAATATTTTGGGGCAATTAGGGAAATATAAATATGAATTTAGGTAATGTTATAGAATTACTATTAATGTTCTAGGTGGTCAAATGGCAATGATTTTATGCTATAGTATGCCTTTATTGTTAAGAAATTTATATCAAAAAATTTTAGAGTGAGGTGGTATGATGTCCTTAACAGACTACCAAGTGTTTCAGAGAATAACAAATAAGTATATAGGAGAGAGGACATTCCTGTACACAGGTGTATGGAGAACTATAGAGCAACAAAGCATATGTGACAAACAATCTGGTCAAGGGTATATGAGAATAGTATTTACAAAAATTTTTGATAGATTTGAATATTTTCTAAATGAAAAATTGGTGAAAATGTTACATGTAACCCTTCAGAAAAAATGTGAAATGCATATTTTTTCAACATCCAATAGGCATAGTAACCAAACCACGTTGAAGAATACTCCTTAAACAGAGGAATTCTTTACGAGGAAATAGATATATCATCCATATGGGAGACCTAATACAAACTTCAACATCAATAAGACATGATGTAGTTCTGAGCTTTGTAATATAGTTTTACTTAGTGTAGATTTTCATCTTTCTTGAGAACTCTTAATACAGTTAAAGTTTGCCAGATTGCTTGCTCTATAAACTATGCATCAAAGATAGCATAAGATTAAAGCACAAAAAGGTTTAAGCTTCAATTTATTCTTAGAGAATCATTTCACAACTTTCCATTTCAGATGATAGCATGTAAAATAGCTAACTTTTTGTTTTGCTAAATTCGTCCAACTTCACTCTATAGCTGACTAATTTGCATACATAAAAGGATCAAGAATGCTTGCTTACATTCTGTGGTTGTTTCATACCTTCAAAAACACATATAGTAATTTTAGGACAAATCTAAAAAATAATTGTTTTATCAATTCTTTATATTTTTTCATAATATGTCTTTTTACTCACCATATTTTATTAAATATAATTTTTCATTTCTTAAGTCAAGTAAAATTTAGGGTATTATGAAGACAATGCCACAGAATATTTTGATGTGTTCTGTGTATAAAACTCTTATTTTCATTCCATATCAACAAATAGATGAGTATCATTAGTCACAGTGATGACAAGAAGGAAATACGTGGGATTGTACATTTTCTATGGAACAGAATATAGAATCTAGAAATAGACCTACACATATATGATCAACTAATACTTGACAAAGAAACAAAGGCAATAAATGGAAAAAAAGTCTTTTCAACAAATTGTGCTGGAAGAACTGGATCTCCACATCCAAAAACAAAACAAATACAAAAACAATAATCTAGACATAAACTTCATACCATTCAGAAAAAAAAGTAAAACTAGAAAACCCTTAGAAGAAAACACAGCAGAAAATATGGGTGACTGTGGGTTTGGTGATTACTTTTTAGATATAATACCAAATACAGGATCCATGAAAGAAAGAATGGATAAGTTGGACTTCATTAAAATTAAAAATCTCTCTTCCACAAAAGACACAATCAAGAGAATGAAAAGACAAGGCACAGACTGGGAGAATATATTTGCCACAGACATATCTTATAAAAAATAGTCATCCAAAATATACGAAGAACACTTCAAGTTCAACAATAAGAAAAGAAACAACTGATTTTTTAAAAATAGGCTCAATACCATAACAGACACCTCACTAAAGAAGATATACATATGAAAATAAGCAAATGCAAAGATGCTTCACATCATGTGGCATCAGGGAAATGCAGCTTAAGCCAACAATGAGACACCACTGCACACGTACTAGCATGGCCAGAATCCACAACCCTGACAACATTAAATGCTGGCTAGAATGTGGAACAACATGAGCTCTTATTCACTGCTGGGGGGAACACAAAATGGCACAGCCACTTTGGAAGACAATTTGACAGATTTTTACAAAACTAAATATACTCTTACCATGAATGAGATCCAACAATCACGCTCCTTGGTATTTACACAAAAGAGATTAAAACTTTTAAATCCACACAAAAAGTAGCACAGGGATGTTTATATTAATAGTATTAATAGCTTTATTAATAGTTTCCAAAACTAGGGAGCCACCAAGAGGTCCTTTAGTGAGTGAATGGATAAATAAACTGTGGTATATCCAATCAGTGGGGTATTATTCAGCAATACAAAGAAATGAACTATCAAACCATGAAAAGACATGGAGGAAACTTAAATACACATTCCTATGTAAAAGAAGCCAATCTGAAAGTCATACATACTGTATGATACCAAGTATATGATATTCTGGGAAAGGCACAACTGTGGAAAAAATAAAACGATTAGTGGTTGCCAGGGGTTAATGGGAAGTACAGGATGAACAGAAGGAGAACAAAGGATTTTAGGGCAGAGAAACTACTCTGAATAATATAATAATGGTGGATATATAAATGTATACATATATGCATTTGTCTAAATCCATAGAATGTGCAACAACAAGAATGAACCCTAATGTAAACTGTGGACTTTGGGTGATAATTATTTATCAATTTAGTTTCATCAATCGTAGCAAACGTACCACTCTGGTGGGCACTGTTGATAACAGGGGAGGCTATGCATATGCAGAAGCAGAGGATATATGGGAAATCTGTACTTTCCACTAAATTTTTGCAGTGACCCTAAAACTGCTCTAAAAATAAAGTATTTATATATACAGAGAGAAAATATGTACAAAAATTAATATATATCTCATGATACAAATATAAAACATTTTAGCCAATAGTTTAGTAATATATCAGTATCATCATTTCAGTATATATATATATATATATATATACATATATATATATATATATATATACATAACTTCCAATTAATACATTCAACTGACTTGTAATGGACCCATTTATGTACCTGGATTTTCTGTGCTCTTGGAATCAGAGATAAAATGTATAGTTTCTGCTCTCTAGGTAATCTCAAGATATAGAGTGAGACAGTCAAGTTAGCTAATGATAAAAGCTCAGGTTAAGTGTGGTGATAGCTCTATATACATGGTATAGTATATTGAGAAAAATACTTAATTCCTGACATAAAGGCAAAGAAAGGATGATGGCAAGAGACTTTTTTTTTTATTTCATCATATTATGGGGGTACAAATGTTTAGGTTACGTATATTTCCCCTGCCCCCTCTCCACTCCCCCCAGTCAGAGCTTCAAGCATGTCCATCCCCCAGACAGTGTGCACTGCACTCATTATGTATGTATGCACCCATCCCCTCCTCCCCCCTCCCATCTCCTCGACACCGGATTAATGTTATTCCTATATGTGCACTTAGGTGTTGATCAGTGAAACCAATTAATGAAGTATGATTCTGTGAGTCTTGAAGGACTAATGTAAAATATATGAAGTAGAGGAGAAAGGGCAGAAAAAAGAATTGAGCAGTCTCTCCTAGTGAACCATTCTGGAAAAAATTATAGCATCTTGTTTATTAGTGCTACTACAGTTACGTGTCTTTAACCTCAGTTTATCTATTGATGCATCTAGGATTAGTTTTCTTTAAACAGATCTCTCCGTTTATCTTAGTCCATTTTGTGTTGCTATAACAGAATACCCGAGACTGGGTAATTTATAAAGAATAGAAATTTATTTCTCACATTTATGAAGGCCAGGAAGTCCAAGATCAAGGCACTGGCATCTGGTGTGAGCTGAGGTCCTTTTTGTTCCATCTTCGCATGACAGAAAGCAGAGGGCAGAGAGGTATGAACTCACGTCCTCACAAGGCAGAAGAGGAAAATATTTAATAGTAGGAACTCACCCCCACAAGCCTTTTTTATAAGGGAATGAATCTATTCATAAGGTTGGAGCCCTCATGACCTAAACACCTCCCAAATGACCACACCTCTTAACCCTGTTGTATTGGAGATTAAGTTTCCAACACATAAACTTTGGGAAGTTACATTTAGATCAAAGCACCATTTAAATTATTAAAGAACTTTAATATTCAAGAGACATTATAATGTATGGTTAAAGGCATGACCTCAAATTGCTTGGATTTACACTGGTATCATTTAAAAATTGTGTAACTTTGAACAAATTATTTACCTCTCTGTTGCTCAGTTTTATCATTTGTAAAATAAAAGTACCAGCACCTATTTCTCAAAACAGTTGTGAAGATCAAAGTGATAATATATGTGAAGTATTTAGCACATCATCTGGCATGGATTAAGCAGGTAATAAATGTAAACTGTTATTATTGTTTTTTCACCAAATTCTCTGCCCTCCTACTAGCCCCTCACTCCTAGATAATAGTACCTGCCACTTCATAGAGATAAGTGAGGACAGTTGACATAAAGGCACTCAACTTTCTCTTACCTCCCACTTGCTCAGTGCCTGAGTCTGGGGCTTTCCTTAATGCTGAATGGCTTCCTCAGTTCTGTGGTCTTTCTTCCTCTGGCATTTTGTGTCCCATCCTTTCCAATTAGTTCCTTTCCCCAGCCCTACCCTACTTTTCCTGTTGAATTTCCGACACATCCCTTTTCCACTGGTTCTCTTCTGTGAACTTACACCTGAAATTTCAAATTTCTTCTACCTCAAAATACAAAGACAAATAACTTTTTCCTGAATTAGATGAATCTCTCTGGCTCATCCTCAAGGCGATTCATGGTTTGAGAGTCTTGAATGAATGATCTACACTTAAATCTCATCATTTTTTAGACTCTGACTTCAGATCAGGACATCCCATTGAAATACTTGGCATTCAGTGATCGATGACATAAAAAAAATCCAGTGAATATTTTATTTTCAAATGTTACATGAACTTCCTGTAACATTTGATTAGCTAATATCTCCGTCATTTTTGAAATGCTCTCATCCATTTGCTTCAGTGACACTAATGCCTCCTGATTTTCTCCTTTCTGGCTTCAGTATTTTCTCATCTCTTTAATATCAGTGCCCCTAAATTCCCTCTGTTTTTCTCAATTTACAAAACACTCTGAAGTCACCTCATTCTAACCATTAGGTTCAACTTCTAACTATATACTATTGAGTTGCAATTATCTCTTTTTTAAAAAATGTTGACTTTTCTTTAAATCTGTTGCCCCTTTATTTAACTGCCTCTTGGAAATATCTGTTTGGATTATCCACATGTACCTCCAATTCTACATTTTAATAACTGAAATGTATTTTTCTAACCATTCCTTTGGCTTTTGCTTTTAGTTTCACTAAATGGTACAGTAATCCAACAAATAACATAGGCCCTGAACTTCAAAATCACTGGAAACATGTCTTTCCCTGCTACTTTTTAAATCTGGTATTAATTTCCATAGATTTCACCTATCTGCCTAGTTGAGGGCCTTATTATTTGCATTTAGTTTCTTATGTTACCTTCACTACTACCCTATGCTGTAGAGGTTATTAATAACTGGATTTTGTGGTTGAGAAAACTGAAAAGAGGTTAAGTACCTTAACCTCTGATGGAACAGCTAATGGTTTGTACTGATGAATCAGTCCTGAGGAGTGGAGGGGCATGGTGGTTAAGAGGGCAGACTCTAAACCCCACTGTCTGAGTTCAAGTTTTGGTTCTGCCATTTTATAGTTGTGTGACACTGGAAAATTTGTTTTATCTCCCATTTCTCACCTTCTTAATTTATGAATTGAAGGCATTAAAAATATCAATATCATAGGGTGGTTGTGAGTAATGCTTCTATTAACTTATGTAAAATCCTCCCTCGCATATAGTAAATGCCATACCAGGATTAGCTGTTACTTTACCGTCCTTTAAATTGTTAACCCATACATTTCATGGTCTTATTCCTTCTATCTTACTGTATTTTAATAGATTTCAAGATAAATTTTAAACTTTTTTTCTTAGCACATAAAGCCCTTATGATACTGCTTTCACACTTAACTTTTTAGAATTATCTCTTACCTCTACCCAGAAAGCACCCAGATTCAAAAACAATAAGCTCTACATGTTTTTGTGTTTTGAGGCCTTTTTAACTTCTATAACTTATGTTTCCTTTGATTTTTAAAATTATGATTTCCAAGTAGTAATACTAGTAGTAGTAGGGAGTATGCGCTAACTAGACAACTAGTGGAGCTTTTTCTGGGCTTAAGTGGTATGGCACTTTTAGAGGACAAAATGGATTAGTATTGACTTACATTTCTGAAGATGGTCTTTCTTATACAAAGGTCAGTGCATTTTTTAATAAGTGTTTGAGTTCTGAAATGATATTTTCATTAAAATGCTCAATAAATCATTTAATCTTCCTATACTTTATTTTTCTTCATCTCTAAAATAAAAGTATTTAAAAATTAAGAGTCTACCACATAAAAGCAACATGAAAGTGAAACGATGCAATGTCCATGAGAAAGTCTTTTTTGAAGGAATTATATATATATTCAGTCATATTAAAGTAATATATTTCAACCCTATAATATGTACATATATATATATTTATACAGATACTCCTAGACTTATAATGAGGTTACGTTCCAATAAATCCATCGTAAGCTGAAAATATCCTAAGTTGAAAATGCATTTAATACACCTAACCTACCAAACATCATAGCTTAGGCTAGCCTACCTTAAATGTGCTCACAACAATTGCAATTGGGCAAAATTATCGAATATAGAGCCTATTTTAAATAAAGTGTTAGATATTTCATGCAGTTAAATGAATACTGTACTGAAAGTGAAAAAGAGAATGGTTGTACAGGTACTCGAAGTATGGTTTCTACTGAATGTGTATTGCTTTCTTGACGTCATGGCCCACCCTGTAGTTACAGCTACTTGGGAGGCTGAAGTAAGAGGACCTCTTGAGCCCAGGGGTTTGAGGTTGCAGTGAGCTATAACAACACTGCTGCACTCTACTCAGGAGGACAGAGAGAAACTCTATCTCAAAAAAAAAAAAAAAAAAGAACAGAAAAAAAATTGTAAGTTGAACCATTCATTGTAAGGCATGCCTGCGTGAATTCTTACACTGAATGTTTCAACTTAATGATTTTTTGACTATTTGATATATATACAGTCATGTGATGCATAACAATTTTTCAGTCAATGGTGGACCGCATAATACTGTACGTTTACTCTACCTTTGCTAAGGTTATGTTTAGATACACAAATACCATTGTGTTGCAATTGCCTACAGTATTCAATATAGCAGCATACTTTACAGGTTTGTAGCCTAGGTGTGTAGTAGTCTATACCATCTAGATTTTTGTGAGTATACTCTATGATGTTCTCACAATGATGAAATCACTTAACAGTACATTTCTCAGAACATTTCCACATTGCTAAGCATCACACAACTGTACGTGTATATGTGTGTGTTTGTACGTGACCTATTACTTTCAGTTCAATAATAAATTCTCATCATATTTTTGAATCACTTCTCATTAATACAAATTACGTTAACCTTCTAAAGTTTTTGCATTAATTTTTTGCTTGTTTTGCTTAATTGTTTTGCTTAGTTTTTTAGTAAATAGTACAGTTTGTATTGTAATACTATATGTGTTCTTTTAAAATTGTTTAAAATACTGTATGACAATAACACATACTTCTAGAAATCTACTCCAATTAAAGGGAAAAAGCGAGCTAACATATCATTTTTACCAGCATATTTTCCCACTAAAGCAAATGTGTTTTGGCTGTTTATCTGTTTTAATTCCCCTATATTTCAGCCCCAGAAGCTCAGTGAAAATTTATAAACAACCAACATCATCATCATTCATACACTACATTTTTGTAAGACTGCATAATGCTTTAAGTATGTTGATATTATATAAAGATCCCATAGTAATTGGAATAACATTTTGAATCTTGGAGATTCTCATTACATATCCACAGGTGATAACATGAGAAGTATGACAAACACTCAGATTTTATTTTGCACTTCCTTGTCATATTCACTAGCTTTCAATGTGTCGGATTCAGTGATCATTTTCTTAGTGGTAACTAGGAAAATATAACATTTCTATATTTGTTCCCTACTACTTTTTATTATCTGATGTTATTGGAATTCTTATTGTGAACTGCATCAGAAATATTCTCACGTTCTTTAAACAAACACCAGTGAATTTTACAGCCACATCAAATGAATGATTTTTGACAAAATTGTGCATTCATTTTAGATTTAGTGTTTATTCTCTTTTTTCTTTAGAATTTATTATTAACTCTGCTTATTTTGAGATAATTATATCCTATTATTTAAACAGAAAATTAATATAAACACTGGAAATACCATTTCAGCGCATATTTTGATCAGTTCTTCAGGATTTTTATTTCTTTTTCTCATTCAATGTGTTACTTCACCACATCAGTACCTAAGAAATGAAGATATATTTTATTATTCTATATGTTGCTACTTTTTATTAGTATTCTATTTTGTGGAGCATATGCCCTTAGAAATAACATTGAATATATTTTCTCTCTCCTCCAGTTTGTTTCCTGGCAGTGCTTATATTAGCCACCAAATAAATGCAATCTATTCTGCAGAAAATTGTTTGCATATTTTTGCAATTCTGAGCTTTAGGGTATATATCATAGAATCATCCGAAATCACTGCTTTTGGTGTCTATAACAAGTAGTGATAAAGCAGACTTGCTTTATGAAATTTTGATTTTACCACATGTACAATTCCATATTTTATGGGTATGGAATTTGTTCTTTAATATAGCTGAGACTACATCATAAGCATGTGTGGTATAACAAGCTTCTACTCCAGTGGAGCTAAAATAATACATCCTAGAAATTTGTTTTTGAACAGCTTTCAAATATTTTATAGTATTTAAAATGTAAATATGACACTGAGTTCTTATTAAGCAATTCTAAGTATCATGATTCATTCTGTGCAACAACTAAAAAAAAATATTAGAGACCAAAAAAAGAAGAAAAAACAGTTGTAAGCTATTAAAATATACAGAAGGACACTTCAGCTTCATGAGGTATTTTCCAGCCTGCTATAATATAATAAGCATAGAAATATTCCATTGTTGTTAAGCTACCATCTTGCCCTTTCTCCAAGTTACCAAGACTGGAAGAAACATGTGATTTCACATGTTTGCTATTGCCTGGAATAATTAAAGCAGATGTGGAAAAACTTCTCTATAGTCCACTAGAAAAACAATGTAATACATCATTATAATTGCTATGTGCTGATGGGTTCTCCCCATTTCCTTTCTTCTCTTTCTGTCAGAAATATTTTTGAAAGTATTATTTTAAAGTCAAGTATTGCCTTCAGTGCTATACTTTGAAGTATGCTTCGCCTTTATGTTTTTGTTGGTTTATATTTCTTCTTCATATTCTGACTATTTATTTATGTCCTTCCAAATTAATTGGGTACCAGAATTTCATGTACTTGACCATTATTTCCTGATATTTACAATTATTTTTTTTTTAGTATCTAGTCTAGAGTTCTTCATGGAAGATAATTATAAATAATATACAAAAATTTATATGAAAATTATATTTGAAATGAAAAATAAAAAAGGCAAATGAGAAATAGATTTAGGTTAAAATATGATAGTTATAGTATGGAGTTTGTTTTTTAAAGCTTTATGAGTTTCTAGCATAACCACAAATTTAATAATAGGTATTACCATTCAAATAGCATCTTTGAGCCTTCCTCTCCCTCTTCAAAGACTTCCAAACAAGTCCCCTAAATGACATTCCTGAAAGTCATAGGCAGGAGAAGGTTCTTTAGCCACAAGCTGCCTTGAGAATCAATAAGTTAAATTTGAGTTAATAAATTTAAGTAAATCCCACAAATATGTTAATAAAATGGAAAGTGAAAAAGACAGGTAAATACAATTTCAAGATTCAAGTCAGAAGGTAAAGAAATTAGAGGATACAAATAGTTAATAGAATATGAACTTGAAGCAATAAAAATTAAAAATAACAAAAATATATACTGATGAGAAAGAAGATAATTGCCAAACTGAGGCAAACCTTTTGCTCCTAAATGGTCAAGGAAAATATGGGAAATTATAAAATCAAAGTAGGACAATTAAGTAAAAAATGAAAGAAAACATGAAGGGCTTCATAGCCATTCATTTTTTCTGAAAATCAGTGGCTGTGTCTGAAATTTTCAAGTTTAATATAATTTTTAAAATATAGTTTTGGACCCATTATTAAGTTTGCAAGAACTCTACAAAAATTTCATACATTATATACTTAATAAGAACAAATAATTGTTCTCTTCATTTTTGAGAAATATAAGCAACCTTTGGAGAATGTGTAAGGAAATTTGAAAAATAAGAGACCACAAAATTCCATTCAAAATTGCCTGAAAAGAGTAACAAATATTTTGAAGAGGAAGAGCTGACTCCTAAGCCTGAACTTTTCTAGGAATTATATTTTCGTAACCAGAAATATGACAACATCATCTACCTGGTCTTTCTTTCAAGTGGGCATCTTCACCTGGAAAAATAATTTCAGTACAGAGAATTTCAGAGCAATACCATCAAGTAGGGACCAATTCATCTCTTGGAACAAATAGCCAATAACTCCTTAATTCTTTCTCTTCTTTCTTCTGTGCCAAAAAAAAAAAAAATTCCCTTCAAAATGGAAGAGCAGAAAATATATTAGCTATATTAGCTAGGGCAAACAAAATGTCAATAGTAAGGAAAGAGTATAAAAAACTACTCAAAATTAGTATTTGGTACAGATATACTAAAATACCAAGAATTCTATATTAATTGTGCTATTTTCTGTATTTTGTAATTTCTACATTGATAGATTCCATAGTCACATTGCTTTCCTTGTTTTAATGGATGTATCAAAATTATTTAATGCAATTTATTGCTTCATAATTTCTTTACTTGGCATTTGAGACACTGGTACCTCTTGGTTTTCTTCATTTCTCACTGGCAAATTCTTCTTAGCTTCATTTGTCAGTTCTTCTTAGGACTCCGTTCCTGGACATTTAACTTTTGCTGTGTGCAGTCATTATGTGATCAGACCAAATGGCAATTAAAATTGACAGCTTAAATACTGTCATTAAAGTTATGGTACCTCAATTTATTACTCAACCTCTTAACTTGTCCCAGAACTCAAGAATTCAAGAATGTTCATCCATAGCCTAACTGAAACTCCACTTGGATTTCTACTGAAACCAAACTCTTGCTTGTATCTACTCCTCCTATCTTTTCTCCATCTCTATATGTCAAGTTAATTCTCCAAGTTGCTAAGTTCAAAACCTTAAGTAATTCTGGATTCTTCTCCTCTTTCTCTCATAGTCTATATACAAAACAATCAAACATTCTCTAAGCAGTACCTTTGGAAAATGCCCAAAAGCAAACTTTTTATCATTTTCTTTGTTACCATTTAATTTCAAATGAACATCATTACTTATAGTAGTCTCTTGCATCGGGCTTCTGATTTTTCTTCTTCAGTTCACCTTTTTCTAAGTAATACTATATTCTATATGAAGAAGCCACTGATCCTTCTAAAACGTAATCTATTATGAGATTTCCATCTTAAATGGCATAAAATCCAAACTTCTTACCTAGGCCTACAAAGCCTTACAGAATCAAGATTCCTGCCATCTTCTGACTTTGTCTGCTACAACATTCTTGTTCTTCCACTCCAGCTACACCTGCTTCCTTGTTTTGAAACTACCACACATTCTCCTTCCTCACTTTTTTTTTCCTTTTTGTAAAGCACTCTCCCTAGATATACACATTCCTTCCTTACACATTTCTTTTATTTACACTTAAAATGTCAATTTATCACACAATGATGCATTTTCCTTTTATCCAGTTTTATTTTATTACTTAGCATTTTTCACAACTTGAATTTTTAAATGTGTCTCCTTTTAGGTTACATAAGAACAGAATCTTTGACTTTTATTTAGTCCTGTGACTCCAGATTTGTAGAATAAATCACTAATGGCATAAAACAGTATTTAATATGTATTTGTTTAATGAATGAATAGTAATGAAATATACTTATTGGTTTCACATTACAGATGAAAAAATTGAAGCTCACACAAAGAGAGGTTTACTCAACCACATTTACATAGCCATTAAGTAGCAGAACCCATGTTTCAACTTTGTTCACCCTTTTCCAACTCTGACTTTTTACCCAAGAACTTGAAGCAGCCCATAGTCACGTCATGGGAAAATAGTAGAATTTAGATCCTTATTTCAGTATTCAGAGTCCATCTCTTGTTTCTCTATCATAAAATTCACTTTTTTAAGTCATAGTGAAATACTCTGGGCTTCCTGAATATTTCATATAACTTCTCAGTCTTTAAACATGCTCTTCTTAATGAGAAGCCTATCCATCCCCTGACCTCTACCTGTATAACTCTTAGTGGTTTCTTAGAACAGTTTATAAATACTCTCCTCCAGTAAGCCTTGGTTGATACCCTCTGACTCTCACCCCCAGACAAACTGAGTTGAATTAAATTCCATACTTATGATAGCAGAGCTCTGTGTATTCCTTGTTCAAAGCACCATGACGCTATTATCCTTGGTTTATTTGTCTGTCTTTTCATAAGACAATTTAATGGCAGAAGCTGTGACTTGTATACACTATTTGCTAGTTTTATTTCCACTACCTAACAATCCACATGCTTATGATACAAATAAATAGGATTTTTGAAAATCCAGAAAATATTGTAAATTTAAGAAAAGCAGTGGATGTTATAATCTCATCTTTATATTTTTAAAGCAACAAATAATCAAGAACATTAATAACAAACTTAAAAACCAGAAGAAAAGAGGAATAAGTGCATTGTGTGGTGAGAGGGATTATAATAATATTGTTCCACTTTCTATGTTGCTTTCTATTGCAGGTATATAATTTTCTAAATCAATCAATCAAAATTAATTAATTTGATCACATCACAATGGCAGACTTGTACTGAAGTAATTGAATCGCTATCTTTGTTTTTGTATATATATTTAGTGCAATTCAGATACTTGATAGAGTTTTGTCTCCAAGTTACTGAAAAGAGATAAATAATCAATTGTTATTAGCATTTGAGTGAGAGAAAAGAGGAAAGTGGTGTGAGGAGAATAATCGTAAGTCTAAAATGACAACCGTGCAATTACGGATGAGAGAGCTATAAAAAATAGAGGGGACTGTTAGAATAAATGACCAATCTATCTGTATCCTATAGATTTTAATGTGTATATCAGATGGCTATAAACATGTTTATTTGGGTGCATAGCCAATCATGCACATGAGTGCACCATATATGGGCATAGTAAGTATATATGCACACTCATATGTCTGTAGGATAATAGAAACATCTATGACTCTGAAGATAGGGCCCTAGGCATGAAAACAAGCTATGAGTCACAAGTGTATGTTCTCAAATAAGTTAAGCCATTTGAAGTTTTTCTTGACCTTTATTCCTAAGAGGATGAAGATTCCCTCTATGAATCACAGAAAACAGAAATTATTAATATTATGTAAATATTCAAAATGAAACCTATAAATATAATCACAACAACCTGATTTTCCATGAAACAAATTTAGAATACAGTGAAACTGTGTAATAGACACATTTCCAAAAGGTTTAGAAATTGGAAAATTTGAAGATAGAACTCATACAAGAAAAGTACACCATGGTACTCAGGAACACAAAATAGCAAGAGCCAATAATCAAAATATACCAATATCTATTAATGCCACACTACATTAATTTTCAACATGGAATTATAAACACTATAAAATCTTATAAATAAGCTAATTTGTTGTAAAACACACTTATTGTTTTACTAGTATTTCTTGTCAGTAAAAATATCAATTGCTTTATTATAAGAAAAACATTTTAAGTAAAAATGGTATATTTGATATCTAGGAAAATATAATGTTTTAGGTGAGATAAGAGGGAAAGTGTGATGAAAAATAAAAGAACCAGGTCTCATACCACGTTGCAAAAACTAAGTTGTCTGTGGTCCATTTATTTTTTTTAATAAGTAAGGAAATTTGCAACTTATGTAGACATAGATTTTCTGGTTAACAGTAATGTCAACATTAAATACTGTACCATTAAAAATATGTTGCAACACCCCTTAGAAAAGCCTCATGCTGGAGAATCAGCACACCTTTTCTTAGTTAGCCTAAAACATTCCTCTGGCTGTTTTTTCTCAACACCAGATTAGTTACCTTTCTACAGGAGTCAGGTAACGCAAAAAATATGTATCTCAGTTAATAAAATAACCCTTACTGTGGAAATAGTCTCTCACTGAGAGAAATTTGTGGGAGCAGAGACTTGCTGAGGTACCAGGATGCTTAAGCCTTCCAACTCCTGTTCAGTAGCTGTGCTTGTAGTTGATTATTTTGTGTTTGCATTTGTTTTATTTTTCTGTGTTTTATTGAATAATTATAGTTTGTGGATATTTTTAAAATATCATAGTGTATAAAATGATAAAGTACTAGAGAAATTGAGATTCTTTGCTATTTAATGGTGTACCAACAAAGCTTACCTAATTTATAAAGGCAGATACCCTGTCTTATGACTAGTTTTGCTGTTTTCCTTTATGTTATTTAAAAGCATAACACCTCAACCCTCATAATTATCTATTCTAGCTTATGCTATTTTTACCTAGATATTTTCCATATATATCTCAGGAACTCAAAGTTTGAGTTTCACTTTCATAATGGGTATGCCAATATACACCTACGTAGACGTATATGTGTTTGTGTGTATGAGGATTGCTGGGAAATGGTATTATTTGAGCAAAATGAAATTATTAGAAGAAATTTATAAAGAATTTTATCTTCTATAATTTTATTGTGAGTCTTGGAAGTAGATTTTTTCAAATTTAAATACACATACTTGATTTATTGCAATATAAGTTTCAAATATACTGTTTTCCTTTTCTTATTAATATTATAAGAATCTGTTGACGAATTCCCATTTTATTTTTAGATTAAATTACAAATAACATTTCCCAGAATACTTACAAAACATCAGAAAACACTGGATTCATAATTTCCATCAGTTTATTTTCTAAACACCAACAATAGCTACATAACTCTTATGACTATCTTCCATAATGCTATCAATTTTCATTAAATATAACAAAATATAGTAATGTATTTCTACATTAAAAAACAAAATGAAAAGTAATTTGTGCATATGCAAAATTAACTTGGAAACATCTTATGATTATTCATATCATTCTAATTAAGAAAATATATATTACTTGCAATCAATTTTTATTTATATTTCTAGTTTTATGAGTATGAAAGATACTTTTCTTCTAAAAAATTTTTCAAGGAAATAATTTAACAAGATCAATTCACTTTTTGGTTAGGATTTCTTATTTTTCTTCGATTAATAAGAAATGAGGTAGTGTAAGTTGTTGAATAATGCTATGAGCTGTTAACATGATGAAAATGTGTTAAAATTGGTAGCATATTGCAAACATCAACATTTGACTCTACGTGTAAATTATTATGTTATATTTGTAGAGAAGGTTGTAATTTAAACCATTATACTCCATAATTACAGTTCTGTTGTGATAAACAAGTGCATTTCAGAATAAAAACAAATTGAGCATAGATTAAATTTAAAGATATTTAATCATGATTACCTTTTCATGTCACACTATTATTTTCCCACTTCTTTAAAATACACTAATTATTCACCTATGAAGACAGAATCTTCTAAAACATAAGTGACACAATGGTTTAAATTAGACTTATGCATTTTGAGTTCACACTGTGAAGAGATAAGACAAATTATTAAATAATAGCTATGGTTTATTATTGCTGCTCATCAACCTAAATGCTTTTTTTTTTGGAGACAGAATCTTGCTCTGTTGCTGAGGCTAGAGTGCTATGGCGTCAGCAACCTCAAACCCCTGGGCTCAAGCAATCCTTCTGCCTAAGGCTCCTGAGTAGCTGGGACTACAGGCATGAGCCACTGTGCCCAGCTAATTTTTCTATATATATTTTTAGTTGTCCAGCTAATTTCTTTCTATTTTTAGTAGAGATGAGGTCTCGCTCTTGCTCAGGCTGGTTTCGAACTCCTGAGCCTGAGTGATCCTCCCACCTCCCAGAGTGCTAGAATTACAGGCGTGAGCCACCGCGCCCGGCTTTGTAAATGTTAATGTAGATAAGAATATATAGAAGGAAGATTGCTAAGACAAGTAGGGTAGATTCTTTAAAAACTATTTAATTTTTTTCCTAATTGCATTTTGCATGTAAGCCTGGATGTATCTTCTTAACTGAATGCTGCCAAATCATATGTAATAGATTTTAGGATCATTCTATAGGATCAGTAGGGCAGCCTATAATTTCTTAATACTGAATTTTAACAGAATTAGAATTCCTCAATTGGTATTCTGATATAATTGGTATATCTGATAGTAGTATAGTTAAGATATTTATTGATGTTATGGAAAAAGAGACCTCAAGCTTATTCAGATTTTTTAATTACCTCAGTTTATACACATCAATGAATATGCTATAAATGATCCATAATATATTCATGTATGATAAATTCTTTAATATAGTGACTTTCTACTATTTATTTTAGTTCAACCTTTTTTTTCTAAAATCACACAACAAAACAGGATAGAAATATCCAACTTGGCATTCTTATTTTGCCCACTCCCACTGTGATCAATTTAAAACTGATAGATGTTTGTTCTTTGCTAAGTTGACAGGCAACATTACCAATTACAAAATGAATTTATTGAAATTCATCTTGAAAACAGTCACTCACTGCTGTGACATATTATAAAATTTTTCTTTCAAATGGCAAATTTTCATTAACCAGAAAAAGAACAATACATTTTTCAGATATGATTATAGTATAAAATAATGAGGAATTTATAAATATATATATCATAGGGGAACAAAAATCGACACAGTTTTGTAATGTTTATTTTATTGTATTTTAGTTTATGTGATTTAAAATATTTATCTACATGAAAAATTACATTAGCAAAGCTAGAAAGGTTTGTTGAAATGAATTAAATAATATATTAAATAGTAAAATAGAAATTTATAATAACAGAATATTAAGGATAAAAAGAAGTGACTAGAACATGAATTAGGATGTAGATATTTCAATTGTGGTTTTCATAATGGAAACATACATTTGATTGTAGATTTCCTTATGGGTATGACAATTTAAATGTTAAATAGCTCTCATTTGAGAGAAAAAAAGTACAGGTTCCTTAGGGAAACAAAATTTATCCCAGTACTTACTATAAAAGAAATAGTGCTTCCCCTGGGTTACATCGAGAATTTTCAACACCCTGAACATTATTATGGTAGAAATGGTCCAATCAGTCTCCAGTGTATTACCCTTTAGACCAACTCTTGTCAAAAACTGAGAGGATAAACCTAAAATTCCATTTAATAAAATAAATATTATGTGACATGAAATTAATACTCTTAATTGAATCATTGTGATTCACTGAATCAGAAGTCTCTGTATATACAATGTTATGCAATTTTGATGTTGCCAGTGAAAGTATACATTCTTTCAAAACTATTAAGCACTTGCTCAACGTTGTTTTACCTGAATAATTGCTAAATGCGCTATAAAAAGTAAAAGATAATCCCTGATTCTCAAAGTTTAAAAAGACAAATCTAAAACAAGTAAAATAAAATGTTGACATGCTGTCATTCACGGCAATATATTGAAAATAGGAAGTAGAATCATTCATATGGAATAAGAAAATGTGAATGCAAATTGCAATGAAGTAAAACCCAAGATTCAAAGTTTGGTACAAAATATACCAAAAACAAGAACATGATTTTACAATCTTTGTTTCTTCCACGTGGGTTACACCCACGTCTTTTAGGCTAAATGTAGTGTAGAGCGGAGCACAAACTGACAGATCCAGGACTCAGATTCCATTTGTTGTCACTGAATTCAGAGAAACTTAGAGTAAATTGAAAATGAAGGTTGAGCATTAAATCTTTGAATGGCTCCAGTTCACCCTCAGAATGACTATGAAAGCAAAGAAAGACTTCATGATCTGAACCTTTCTTATTTCTCAGAATTTATCACTTGCTGCACTGTTTCTCATGTCAAGTTAATTGGAATTCCTCCTTCAAAAGTTCATGGTATTAATACTCTTCTGTCCCTGCTTATCGATATTCCTTTACCTGAGATAGCCCATTTGATTAATATTTTACCATCATACATACTTAAACATTTTTCGAGCCTTAGTTCAAAATTCACCATACTTTAAAGATTATCCTGAATCCTCAAGGCATAGGGACTGCTTCTTTAGTGTTTCCACTAGACTTAATACAGTCATCTATTACTGAACTTTTGATATCTGATTTACAAATTTTAAGAAAATATGGGTTTCCAAATGTTTACTTATCTCACTTAATTCTGGTATAAAGTATATTAAATCAAAATGACTCTTATATGTCCTGTGATTACAGCAAACTATTATTCTGTTTATCTGAAATTTAATAGAAGCAATATATTTGTACTAATATCTAGTGGCAGATAGTTTTATACTTGCTCAATTGGAATTACATTTGAGATTAGAAATTGTTCACATTCATCTTTACTTGTATAGAGAACTTCAATATAAAAAATTCAGTGGAGACCAATATATCCTGATGACTCACAAGAGTGAATGGGGGGCATTTAGGAAGTTATTGCATGTAGAAGTAATTGATTTTATTTGATTTAATGTTTAACCTTGGGGAACATTAGAGCATAAACACATTATTATTTATCCAGGTTAAAATGGCATTTAAAGTATAATGAAAAAAATGAACATCTTGAGGATGATTATACATAATTCTTTAAGAAATATGTATGCCTATTAAATAATTGAAAATAAAATTTATAACAGCTATAAAATCAAAATGCTTTAGGAGTAACTGCTAAAATAATTTGCTATAATATATTAATACTTATTAACCCTTACCCATGTGTAAAGAATTTTCCACTTTAACACTCATAAATTTTTTCAAATAAGAGAAATGCCCAGAAAATGTGGTAAAAAAGGCTTAACTCCATATTAACTGACCCAATAAATTCTTTATGTACCTTTAAAATATGGGTTTATTAACTAGTGATCATAGAAAATATCTTATCAGGGAATAAAAAAAGTTGAGATTTTTGGGAGGAGGTATGATGAAAGATAATCTCATTTTTAACTATAACAAACACATTTAGTCATTGAAGGAACATTTTCCAGCAATGTCTCTGGTGCTAAAATTGTGACATTTCTGTTCTCAGATGTCCCCCATGTTCCTTTATTTTATTTATGAGCCCATATTCCCTTAAAATACCTTATACTATTTTTTATTTCCTTAGTGTCTGTTTACCCTCACTAAATTGTAAGCTCTATGAATGAATGTTCTGCTATAACCACAAGACATTTTAATATAATTTTTATAAATAATAATTTATATAAATTAAAGAATTTGTGATTTGTAGAAAGGGTAAGGTGTTTTGTCTTAAGTCAATGAAGTGTAACTTCATCTGGAATAATAATGTTACACCATGTTATGTATTAAATGGGAATGTTGAGAAGCATAAAACATGGGTTTATCTTGATATACCAGATATTTAACCAGTGTCCTGAAAAATATAAGTAATCCACAGAATTTTATTGAACTAACCCAACATGAAGATTGTCATATGCTGTCTTTGCAAATAATCAGGGAACACATCCTGACCACATTCATAAGTTTCAAGAAACACGTGTAATGCATATGATAAGACCTCTTATCTTTTGACCCTTTTGTATCTGTAACTCTTTTCTAGACACAGTGGCTTTAGCCTAAAATCCTCTCCATTTACACTGATACTTTCAGGTATATTCCCTGTGCCTCAAAGCTCACCCTAAACAAATCTCCTCACAGAGCTGCATGAACAGATGGGAGGTAAGGGCATGCATTTTAATGTGATTGGTAATATTAATCACATGCAAAAAGTTGTTCAGTTCAGGTGACATTTTTTGGCTAGCCAGTATTTCTCTATGGATGACACAGTGCGTAGACTCACGTTCAGAAGAGATCTCCTTCACCTAAACAGTGAAACAAGAAAGCCCTACAGTCGTGGCAGCCTCTCTGTTCATGCATATACAGACAAAAATGACCAATTCAGTTTTCATGATATGTAATCATCCAAAGACTTAAATAGTCCTGCAGCTGTGGTGTTGGTTTGTAACAAAAGTGCACATAACATATGTTCATGCACATCCTCCTGAAAAATATATCGCACAAAAATAAGCATTGTTACCTTGTCAACACTGGTAGACATGCCAACCTGGATTGCGTACCATGGTGACTCATTAATTCTCTCTAACAATTGTGCCTCAGTGTCCTCTGCTGTTTCATCAATTCATCTAGTAAAGGTGCTAACCAAAAGAGAAACTCATGTCACTTTTTGAACTGCAGCCTCTCCTAAAAGTTCATTGCAAATGTCTTTAGCAGCAGGCAGAATCAACTCTTCATCAATATAGTAAAGAGCTTCTTGGCTTTAGCAATGTGGTTAGCCACTAAGAATGATGCTCTCAGTGCAGACACATACATTTGATGAAGTGGTGGCCTTCAATAATTGCTTCTGCTCTTTGTGTTCACATTCTTTTTTTTTGCTTTTAAAAAACTCCAAAGGCTTGTCTTTTAATGCGAGGTGTTTCGTCTCCATGTGGCAAAGCAGTTTCATGGCTTTGTTGGATAAGCTTGTCACCACATATACTACAAAGCAGGCTTGGAGAATGTGAATCACCTGTTGCAATGAACCCATAATTTAAGTAGGACTCTTGGTGTTTTCTTTTAAATGCAACTTTCATTTTGTCGGCAGTCTTAGAGTCATCCTCTAATCTTTACACACCTTTATAACCCTCTTAGGCATCTGATTGCTTTCTCTTATCTGATAGCATCCACTTTTCTCTCTTTTAATTTTTTCCTTGAAATTTAATTAATTTCCTTATTCATCAGGAAAATTTCTCAGACTGTTTCAAGAAAAGTTTGAATATTATTTGATTATTGATGCTTTAAAATGTTTCTAGGATTAAGGGCAAAAATATTTATTTAGAATTTGTATGTTCATAATTGCTATTTCAGTTTGAGCATATTTTAATATATTTATTTTCCATTTTTTATTTTTTCTCTCTTTTTAATGGAATGAAAACATCTTTCATTTATGTTTCTATTTTTATTTATATTGTTTTTATTTTAAAATGTTTTATAAAATCTAGGTATTATTCTTTTGAGTGTTTAGAAGTTCAATAGTTTCTCCAACTGTATAGCTAGAATTAAACTATATGTACAATATTTTCCCTCTTAAAAATAATTAAAATATATCTGTTATTTTTCCTTTGGATATCTGGAATTTATGACTTGCTTAATAATGCATTCCACCCAAATCATGTAAAAGTGTGTCCACATTCCCACTGATTTTTCTTCTACTTGTTAAGAGTTTTGCCATTTATGCTTTAGCAATTTAACATATGTGAGGTTTATATCAGGTGGTGACTTCAGTTATAAGATCATTTGTTGAATAATCTATCCTTTTGTTACTGATTTGATGTGTCTAGTTCGGGTTTACTTTGTATTTATCCTGCTTGGGGTGCCCTGAGATATTTGGATGTACAGATTAAAGTATTAATTAAATTTGAGAATTTTTTAAATAATTGCCTATTTAAATATTTTCTCTGCACTATTCTCTCTCACCTTGCCTTTTGGGACTCCAGTTTTAGTATGGCAGACCATTTGATATTTTCCCACATGCCAGTGAAGCTCTGTCCATTCTTTCAATATTTATTTCCTTTCTGTTGCTCACTCTTTTTTTTTTGCCAGTTCCAATGTTCTACCAACACAAATCAATCCATCAGTGAATTTCTTATTTTAGATATTGTGCTTTTCAGTTCTAGAATTTGCTTTTTTTTGTTAGATTTTATTTTCCCAATCTATTCATGTGTTAAGACCCTAATTATCTTTAATACTTTGAACATATTAATAATTCTTTAAAGGCCTCCTCTGCTATTCAAATATCTGGGTCATTTTAGAGTCTTTGTCTATTAAATGCTTGTTTTTCTTTAAATACGTCATATTATTTTCTTCTTTGCATGTCTAGTAATTTTTAATTGCATGTGAACATTGATGTTATGTAATAAGGAGTATGAATTATGTTGATCTCCTTTCAAGAGTGCTGAATTTTGTTCTACCCAGCAGTTATTTTACTGATATCCTGTTTTGATGTTATTGAAGGTTGATTTTAGGCTTTGTCAGGGTGGGTGTACACTAGGTCTTACTCTATTTTGTGGTTCTCCCTTCTAAGATACATCTTTCTGGTATCTCAATAGAATGCCAGGTATTATAAATTCTCTCACCCTGGCCAAACCAAAACTCTAGTTTCAATGTCTCCTAGCACCATGTGACAACAGGGATCTCTGCTCTTACCTCAGTCCAATAACATCCATACTGTAATTGGCTTCATGAAGTTGCACACTGTGCATGTGCTCCCCAACCCTGGCCAAGAACTTGCAGGGAATTACCCCACAAAGTTTTAGACACCATCCTTCCCACCTGAACTCTGGGTAGGCCTCTCCCTTCCAGTGCACTGTTCCATATGTTTTACTGCTTTTAAAATTTAAACTTTATTTCTTTAAATGCAAACTCCAATTTCAGCATCCCCAGCTTAATAGGACCAAAGTGCTTTGCTTGGACTCCATCTCCCTTTGCCATAGTTGAGATACTGCCTCCAGACAGAGAGCTAAAGTGCAGTTTATCTTGTATATTTTCCTTCTAAAAGAGATTGTAGTCCTTCACTGCCCATGGTCCAACACCTGAAAGCAGTTACCTCGAGTATTTGGTTTAGGTTTATATTTGCTTATGGTGGGATAGCACATCTGGTACCACCTCCTTTGCCATGGCTAAAGCTTGTCACTTACTTGAACAGCCAATTTGTGATTGGATTGCCCTGTTATATATTTCAAACACTGGTCTCTGTTTCTCCTGATTTAACTATCACATTTTTAAATATACATTTATGTATGTATATCACTTTATTTTGCTTTTATTAAAATTGCTTTTGCTAATTTCAAATAAACATGAAAATAAGCCCAATTCTACAATAAAGCATGCTGGAATTTTATGATTTACTTCAATATAATTAAACTTTTTCATTCATAGACATGGAATAGCTTTCTTTGTATTCATTTTTACTCTTATGATTGTGCATGTGTGTGTATATATTTAAATATAGGTTTTTGGGTGAGGCCCAAGATGGCAGACTAGAAGCAGCTGGCACATGCAACTCTTATGGAGAGGATCGAGAGTGGTGAGTAGGTATTCAACTTCAGATGGATTGTCTCAGAGAGAGCATTGGGAATCAACAGAGAAGTGACAGGAGGCACTGAAAGCAAAGAAGGAAATAGGGTGACCTCTTCAGCTGGATTGGAAGTAGCCCTACCCAGCCACCACTGCCACCGCTGGAGGACCCAGGTGCAGCAAACTGCCATGACCATCTGCTGCTGCTTCTGCTGCCTTGATATTCCTGCCCAGTCGCTGAGGCTGCCACTGTCACTGGGGGACCCGGGTGGGAGCAAACCCCCACGGCCACCTGCACCCACTGCCACTGGGGAGAGGTACTCGGCCTGTCTCCACTTGAAGTTTCAGAAGCAGCCTGGAGACCTGTCCCTCTCTCCACAGGGACATCCCTCGTCACCTGCATGGACTGTGACAACAACAGGGGAATGGGGAGACACAGGAGAACAGCAGTGTTACAGGCTCACAATGCATACGTCCCTCTCCTACCTGATCAATCTTGGGAGCAGGACTCAAGCATACCATCCACAGGCCTGGGAGCTGGGAATTACATAGCCTAGACCACCACCACTGGCACCTAAACACAATCCCAGGTGTCTGCAAGCAACACCATGTTGGATACCTACTGGATTTTTTTTCAAATGAAGACATTTAATGAAGATACTATTTACCTAGGTATTGGCAATATTAGGGGAATAAATGAAATAATAGAGCATCCAGAATAGAAAAGTGAGAAATCATTACCACCTCTAGGCCTGAAGGTACAAGGGGGAAAAATAATATATACCTGGAACCCAAGGTCAACTGGTAACATGAAATATATGTGTGGGATGGACTGACTCTTGGAGGAATATGTGGAGATAAAGTAACATATAAGGAAGGAAATGGAAAAATAATACACTAATCTCATTCTCGTTCTTCATTCTGATTGGCCTATATTTTTCCTTGGCTAAATGCAAAATGAAGAAGGCTAGAAAGGAATGATGGAGGCAAAGCAGGAGATGGTGTGCTCTGGTATCAGGCTCCTTCCATGGCATGTAGCAAGGTAGACAAGGAAGAAAATGAATGTGGCCTAGGGTGCTATGGGGGACAGATGGGCCACCAAGAAAGACCTTAAACATCTTTAAAACGTTTTCTCTCTCAAAATCAATCTAGTGAGAAATAGTGGTAATAAAATAATTCAATATAAGATTGAACATATACAGGCAAATAAGAATAGGCACTTGCTATTAAAAATGATAGGCCCACTCATGATAGTTAGATTTTATTTGGCACAATTTGCTAATCAATATGTTTTTTTTAATCAGCCAAGTTATTGAAATGCTAAGAAAGACAGTTTCTTTTTCCTCTTTTTCTTTCCCTTTATACCATATTTAAAGATTTAAAAAAAAAACTTGCTCTTTATGTTGACATTACACTGATTTATGTAAGAATTAATTTCACCTTTTATTTGAGAGTTGTCCTGAAATTACTAATTAGATCAAAGGAAGAGCTGTAGCAAAAGGAGAAAATCTAAATGGTATCCTTGGCCCAGTCTTGAACTAATAATGTTTCTTTGTCCAGTTTCTTTACCTTTTGGACTAATTGGGTGAAATAAGAGGGAAGGTGTGACTATAATGTATATCCTGAAGTCTTGACTTCAATTACAGCCTAATCATTTTCCGGTTTTATTGTCTCAAGGAATTTTTGTTGGCCGTTGTACATTTTAGTGTCCTCACCTATAAAACATGGATTGTAATAACACTGACCATCTGCTTATCTTCTAAGTCTTGGCTAAAGCACATTTTCCTCTGTGAAGCCTTCCTTCCGTTTCCACAAACTGTATATACCGATTCAGGTGATTCCACTTCTCGTAATTCAGAGTCCAAATTATTATATTATTATTATAGGACTTATCAGTTCTTTTAGTTGCTTTGTCTCCCTCAAACAACTAGTTGCTCTGAGTTGTTTAAAACAGATTTTCACATCTTCATTTTTATCTCTTTTGGCCCTAGAATATCAACGCTTCAGCTAGGCCCTCAATAAATGTGTCCTGAATTAAACTATGAATGAATTGTTAGAGAAAACAATGATACAGAGCTTTGTAATTATAAAATAACATGTGAATTAATAACAACTTAGTATAATGAAGTGTTTGAATGGATCCCAAAGTCTCTGGCCAGGGTATAGATGAAGATACTGTGTCAGTGATTCTCAAACTTGAGCGTGCATCAGAGTCTCTGGGAGGGCTTAATTCAGTAGGTCTGAAGTGGTGCCCAACACTCTGCATTTCTAACAAGTTCACAGGTGGTGTTAATGTTGCTGACCCAGGGACAACACTTCAAGAACCAAAGTCTCAAATCACGGTTGGGATGTGGCAAAGTTAATCAGAGGATGCATGCGATTAAGCTGCTGAGACTGGTCAATAGAGATGGGCCAATCCTCTTGCAAGACAATCCTCAACCACCTGTCACACAAACAACACTGCTCAAACTACAGAGGCTGGAGTTGGAAACTCTGTCATCCACCTTATTCACCAGACCTTGCACCAACTGGCTACCACTTCTTCCAGGCTTTGGACCACTTCTTGCAAGGAAAAATATTCAATTCTCAACAATTGTGGAAAATGTCTTTTGCAATTTCATCACCACTCGCTCACCAGGCTTCCTTGCTGTTGGAGTAAACAAGCTACCATTTAAGATGATAACAAAACCCTATTGATAGTTTAGGCACTTACTTTGATTAATTGTACTGCTTCTTGTTTGAGATATAATAAACTAAACATTTGATACAAAATCAGACATTTCATATTTAATGACCTTATATTTAATGAAAACATTATCTAAAGAGATATACATTGCTTTTAGGTTATGTTTTCAACACTAAATTTCATACACAGATTGTGTTTCATACACTGAATTTTCAAGGCTAAAACAAATAATTTTTCACTTAGATAAAGCCATCCTTTACTACAGTCAAGTCTTTGCCCAAGAACTATGTATGTATGTGTGATTCCTTTATGTAGTATTACAGAAATGTTCTTTACAATGTTTTTCTCAAAACGAAAGCTCCCTCTTGTCACTCAGAAACAACAAAAACAACAACAAAAATACTAAACTGACTTCAAATGTATTTTGACATATAAGTTTCACTCTTAGTCTCTGACATTAAGAAAGTATTAATAATCTTGCAATCTAATCTTAGTCAAGAGTGCTTGCTTGCAAGGAATATATCATAGTGTTTTCTTTAGTATATTCTTTAGCATTTTTACAATTTATATAATTACACACCAGTGGAAGGTGAGAGAGTATGTATTCTGGTTACAGCAGTTATTTTATGAATTTTTTTCTCATGAGCTCTGAAAGATACTTGATATTTTAAAATAGCAATTCACACCACAAGTATTTACCCTCTGTGTGCCAGGCACTCTGTTAGTTTTGGGGATGGAAATTCCATTGCTTGTATTTTTAGTGCTAGCTTTTATCATCAACATATTTTTGTGTACTATGAAAGTAAAAACCAAACCAAAGCCAAAGAAAATCACATAACAAAGTAAAATTTGTACCTGATCAAGGCCATCTTCTCAAGGAATATTCTTTACTCATTCATTCAACATTTATTGAACTCCTAAAATACTCTGTCTGCCAGAGATGTGTTTAAACCATACTTACAACATGCTAGGATAACCCCAACTCCCAAAGTTTTGAGGATTAAAATAAGGCTTTCTGAAACTAGTGATATTTAAGCTGATTTACAAAGGACTTAAGTTAGCCATGAGAATGTCAAGATGTTGTGAAGATTCCAGGTAAAGAAAAATATGTGTGTAAAAGATATAAAAGAAAGTTGTGATATATTGCAGAAACTGAAATTACTTACCATGGCTAAAATTAGAGCTTGATTTGAAGGGTAGTAAAAATTGAAGAAAGTCTCAAATCATATAGAAACTTATGTTAATAACACAGATAGGGAATTCCAACCAAGAAACCAATGAAGGCTGAGGACCTGATTGGCAATGGGCAGAATTCATACATAATAGCTTTAGATTGGCACCTATTGGGGAGTCATAGAGTGAAAGTCAGTGTGTATTTGTTGCCTTTTATAGCTAAGTTTTAGTTGTTAATTTACAGTATAATCTTTCAGAAGCAACTGTTTCCTGGTGCAAGCAACTTAATTATTTCTGCCTGTTTCCAACATCGTTTAGCAGAGCAATAGGGAAACATGCTTCACCATAGAATTGTTTAGTAAAGAGAAAGCAAAGTGAAGTATACCAAGAACGGAAAAATAAGCACCACATGTACTCACCAGCAAATTGGTTTCCCTGATCATCACCTAAGTGCACATTTGGGAATAACACCAATTGGGTGTCAGAGAGATGTGGTGGGTGGGGAGAGGGGATGGGTGTATACCTACATAATGAGTGCGATGCGCACTGTCTGGGGAATGGACACGCTTAAAGCTCTGACTCGGGGGGATGGGGAGGCATGGACAATATACATAACCTGAACTTTTGTACCCTCATAATAAGCTGAAATTTAAAAAAAATTAAAAAAATAAAGGTATAATGCCAGAAAAAAAAATAAAGAGAAAGTAAAGAATGTTTAGTCCTGAACTGGTTAGCACAGGAACAGGAAAGTATGTTGGCCAACTCCCAGTAATGATGATAAGAAATGAAAATGAAATCTAAAAAGACCTACAAGAAAGATACTAATGTCCTCGTTACGTATAGCTTTAGTAGATGAGTGGTTAGGGAAGTCAAATTGCAATGCATTCCTCTGTGTTTGGAGTGAAGCTAATGAGTGAAGAAAACTCTTTCAAGATATATGGTTGTGAAAGGAAATAGAAAAGTGTCAGAATGTCAGATCATTATATTAGGGACTCTTGGACTGGAAAGAGTAAAGGTTTTTTAAAGGTGAAGATATTTAAAAAAATTGGACACTAACAAAATAATACAATACCAAATTTTTATTTAGTAATTATAAAAAACTTGGTAATGACATAACCTCTATTTTCTAAGATATAATGATCTTATTTTTTAAATTAATAAGGCCATATATATGATGGAACAAAAGTTAAATAATAAAGCTTAGCTTAAAAATCATAAGTGATCTGACGTGGAAACTCACTTTTAAATCCCACTCTGAATAAAAGATGGAAGAGAAAAGGTTCTATTCAAGTCTGAATCATGAAATGATTTATGAGGAAATGTGCAAGAGAAAATCAAGTCAGGCAAACATAACCATTTATCTGACAGATCAAAGACCTTGAAGAAAAAATGATTTGTTCTGAGATGTAACATGGGGAGACTCAAAGGATGATGACTTTTAGGAAAAAAATCCAGGAGAAAACTAAATCTGAAAATTTTGAGCCTAGTTTCTAGCTCTGTTCTTATAAGATTATTCTTTCAAATTTTTCAGAGATGGTCCAAGTCTATACTATATTTGAGATTGGTTAGTGTAGACAGATCAGGTAAAAGAATATACTACCTTGACAGTAGTTATCTCTTTACTTTGAATTAATCCTTTCAAATATTTAACACCAAAATATACTAAAATACTAAAAATACAATACTGTTTTATTTTATTTCTAGGGTCTGACCAACCTCTAAAATTGTATTATTCTATTTCTTTTACTATTTGGTTTAATATGGCATCCAGTACAACTTGGATGACTTGAAGACAAAGTACATTAAATTATTTTCTTGATAACTTTTCTTAGATTATGAAATTCTTGATGAGGTGTAAAACTTTCTGCCTTAAGTATTTTACTTAATTTGTGGGAGATTAATACAAGGATTTAAATAAAGCTTTTACCCTAGCTAAACCCTTTTTAAACTAGTATAGAGTTATTTTGCAGCACTTACTTTAATATCATGAATTGTAAACCCTATTCATACAGTCTGGGTACCAGACCAGAAGCATCTCTTTGGGGGCAATTTTGATCTGTTTGGCAGCCTACAAGTCCTGACTCAATTCTCTTTAGGTAGCTGAGACTCAGTAATAGATTTAAAAACACCTCCTACAGTGCATGTTGCAACTTTTTTGTTCAATGTGTTAACCTGTGAGAGAATTCTGCTGTTCTTGCTACATATGCCTGAGCCTGAATTCATGAAATACATGCTGAAAAATGACCATATTCTGGCCCTGTGATTTGCAAACTTGTGAAAGGCAAACATATGGTAGAGAAAAATTTGTATTAATTTCAAATATTTAAAAGAGGAATTATAAAATGAAAATAACCATATTGTGTAGACAAATATTGTAGACAGAGAACATACATAATTGTAATGGATTTAGATTGTAAGCTTCTCTGTGGAATCTTTTGGATTTTCCACGTGCATAAACACACCTTATGGAAATAATATCAATTATATATTTTCTTACCTAACAATAAAGTGTCGATTTTTTTTCTATGTTTACATTAGCCTGGGAAAGTCCTCCCCAGCAAAAAAAAAAAAAAAAAAAAAAAAAAAGTTGTATAGAAGTGATACTAACATCTCATTCTGAATCACAAAGAGGAAAAGATTTCAGTTAAATATGATGTTTGCCTAACAAAGGTCTTAGTTGGTTTTATATGATTAAACTGTGTTTTTTTAATGAAGTCCAATTTAACTGGGATGCATTATTATTTTTTTCATATATTTCTATATTTATAGCAAAATATTAGTTGCTAATATTTTGCTTACTTAGGATTTTTGCAAACATGTTTAGCAGAGAGACTGGCCTAATTTTCATTCCTTGTTAACACTGTCAGGTTTTTTATCAATGTCATATTTGATGTGTTATATAGGTTAAGGGCATGTTCTCTTTTTCTTCTCTGTGGCAACTTCTGAGAAATTCATTTTTTTTTCTTTGTTTTGCCTTGTTTTCATTATAATGTTTAGTTCTATTTGTATTTACTTTGGGATTTATAGGGAATTTTGAATCTGTTTCTTGATATATTTAACACATTTTTAAAAATTATTGGCCAGTATTTCTTCAGATGGCTTTTGTACCACCATCACTCTCCCCTGCTCTTAAGATTACAAATTATATGAATTATGTGAATATTATAGTTTTTATCATGTTTCATTTGTTTCTGAAACTATTGTTTTATCTCAATATTTTAGTTTGGTTATTTTCTATTAGTTTATTTTCTGCTGCTATGTTTTTCTTCAACTACATTCAATCCGCAGTCAATTTGGCTACCAAAATCTTAAGTTAAATCATTATATTTCTTTATTTCTATTTGATTTTTTCATATAACTTGAAATTGTCCAGCTTATCTTCTATATTAAAACATATTAATGAAAGTTATTTTTACATCTATTTTGATCCATATATTGAAAGATACCAGTGGCACTCAAGGCTTGTTTTTATTGTCTGTTTTTCTCTTTGGGTCCCATTTCTTCATAGACCTACTATTCTTTTTCCTTCAGTGTCAGGCATTATATATAAGAAATCACAGAGTCTGGATGAATTATTTTTTTCTAAAGAGAAATTATTTTATTGCTTGCTGGAATTTCAGTTACAATATCACCTTAATGCAAATTGGAGATTTTCACTAATTCAAGTCTAGATTTCAGTCATTGTATTATCTTGTCTATATCCAGTTCCTCTTACTCCTAGGACATAGCCTTTCAGGAACCCTAGTTAATAGCCTGTCCAATTACGAGAACCTCTTGTTCTTGCTGGTCTCTAAATTCAAATGTTTGGCTTTTAAATTGTCTAATTTCTCAGTCTCCTATGAGCCATTTTCTGCTTGCCTAGTCCTACTCATAAATCAGCAAAGTAGGGGAAAAGTGGTATGGGATAACAGTCATATTTGAACTTGCCTCCTTTATGGCCCCTGCTTCACCCCTCCTGTTTGGGCTCCCTCTGGAGCCCATAATTCCAAAAGCCATTTTCTCCCCCAAACCCAATGGTACTACCAGAAGTTCTGCTTAGCTACTACATTATTTTGAGCTTCTCAGGCTCTCACCCTATGTTGCTTATAATTAGTAAATACCATGAGAATGAAAGAAAAAGCAGCGAAGAATTTTGAGATGACTTTAATGAATTTATCTTTATTCTAATATCTTGCTCATTTAAGTCCTGATGGCCTTAGCAGATATTACTGAATTCAAACAGTTATTTTGATATTATATGTAACTTTTTTCTGGTGTTCTTGGTGAGAGATTTAGTCAGCTACAAATTATTACATTGCAATTGGAAGCAGAGTTTTCCATGTTACTAAAATATTTATCACAAAATAAGCAATTTCATTATTTTTATGTATCTAATTAATATTCAATTTCAAATTCTTTAAAGGTTTCTCATCACAACAATAGATTGGGTCTGCTGGACTATATCAAGTATATTGAGAATCTTTCCCTTGATGGAATATGGTATTTTATAAAGTCATTTTGGGGAACTGTCTATGCTATTAATAGATGCATTAGCCAAACTTAAGTACCAAGGATTTTTCAAAATCATAAAGTTTGTGTTATATATCTACTGGTGATTAAAATTTTCATAAGTACTGAGCTAATACATTCTGTGTATTTTTTATTTAATTAATTGGATACAGAACATGAAACTCAACAATTTACTTGCAAATTTAACTGTCAATATTTTTTGCAAACCATGTTTCATAGATTTTTGGTGATAAAAGTAACCTATGTCTGTAAAGCAACATTTAGTATAACATCTCACGAATCATTACTATTTAGAATAATATAATTAAATTATCTTCCTCAATATCAAATGAATGAAATTAACATTTCATAGCTAACTAATTATATAATATGTATCTTAATAATTTATTCTTTCTGTGATTTTTTTCAGGCTTATTAACTTAATGTCCTAAAAAATACAGAGAACTTATTTTTAAACATCTTTTAGAACAATAAAAGAAGATAATTTTCAATTCATTTATTGCTTCTTAGAGCACAATACTTAACCCAAAATAGATTTTTCAAACTTCCTTTATTGAACCTGCATTAAAATCATAAAAATGAGGACAGTTGCATTGATTTTCCCTAAAACATTCTAAAAATATGTGTATTATACTGGACAACTGGAACTTGATGAAACACTTTTTTTTTTTTTTTTATGGTTTATAGGCTGTCAGCAACCAGCCATTCAATGACACCTCAAAGTGATCTGGACTCCAGTAGCTCTGAGGAATTCTATCAAGCCATTCACCATGCAGAGCAAACCTTCAGAAAGATGGAAAGTTACTTGAAGCAACAGCAGCTCTGTGATGTTATCCTGATTGTTGGGAACCGAAAGATACCTGCACATAGGTATAGTAGTCTGTCTTTATTGGAAGTATGTATTCATATGTTTAAAAGTGATAGACTGGTATGTAGAAAACAACAAATGAATTATTTGTTTTATGTGATGATTATTATAAGTAGATATAGTTTTTCAAGCTACATGTTTCACTGTACTGATGTGTACTTAATTCATAAAAAGTGCTCTTTTTATTTCAAAAATATTATTAGTCACATTTTCACAACTGGTGTTTCTTTGGAAATATACTTAACAGCATATGTTATTAGGTATTTTAAAATATATATCTAATTTATTTTTATAAGCATTATATGAGGAGTATTAATAATATGCCATTTTACAGACACATTAATTGAGACTCAGAATCTACTAACTGATAGAACCAGAATATACACACTTTTTCTCTGGTTCATAATGTATTCATTTTTAAAAGATGTTTTGTCGTACCAATTTGTGTGTGTGTGTTTGTGTTTCAATATTTCTGATAAAAAGCCTTACTTAAAATTCCAATTATCTTAAAATTGTAGCCAGAAGCAACATTAAGTAGCATTACATGGTGTTTGAACTTTATCCACTACAATACTTCCTGGATCTAAACCTTTCTTGGGGGTTATTTCTAAAAAATTGGCTATTACTGTGTTTAACATAACTATTTTGAACACTGGTCTCTTTTTGATACTGATATATGATGATGATGATGTTTTCTTGTCTAATATAACAATGTAAAGTGGATTGATTATTTTTTATTCATTTATTTACATTTCTTTCTTTTCTTTTTTTTTTTTTCTTTTGGTCACTTTTTGAACTTTGAAATATTTTGTAATAATAACTTTGTATTTTTAATTAAAATAATGTGTGCTAACATAAAATATTTAAGCATTATAAAAAGGTAGAAAACATTTCATTTCTCACTGCTCAGAAATATTTTTAAAATTAAAATAAATCTGTATTAGTTCATTAAGTATGAAATGGTTGTTTTCCTTAAGTACTAAGTTTGACAGTTGATATCTCTGACATTTTCAATTTGACACTTCTTGTTTTATTTTTATTGTGAAGATATATCATCATTCTTTCAAACATATGGTTTTGGGCTTCATTAAAACGTGGACATTGAATTTAAATCAACATCAGAAAATGGATAAGAAAAACATTTGACATTAAACACCTAGGTAATGTAGGTCTGATCTGTCAGCTAACCCTTGCAAGCATTCTTACATTATTTATAATATACTATTCATATTTTTTCAAATATTATAAGATTGAATTATTTGCAAGAGAGAAGTTCATGAATAGCCATTACTATTGAGAAAAATATTTAATGTTATAATATGTGTGGCAAAAATGCAAATTATAGTGAGCTAGCCTCTAAATAACATCTAGAAAATAGTTATATTCTTCAGAGTAAGAGCTGCTTCATTTAACTCATAAATCAATGAAATAATTTTACATATATTTGTTTAAAAAGACAGAAGGACTCAATCAACTAAAAAATAAATAACATCAAATGCTCTTTATTTTTTAACAGAGCAGTGAGTGTTTCATATAGTTTTTATAATCTTATAGTCTTTTATTGGTACTATTTAATATTTTCTTTCTCATTTGAAACATTTATAACTAATATGTTGAGCAATTCTCTCATATTTATAGTATTTCACATCATTTTTTTATTACTGTTTATATAGATAGCTGTTATTTTATAATTTATTTAGTTATGTAAATTATTTTCTAATAATCCAGATAGATGAGAAATAAATTTGTTCTTTGCTTATATTACTCTAAAACATCTGAGCAATGTATTACTTTTATATGTATTATTCTGAATGTTTAAATATTTATATATTTAATACATATTAAATTAAATACATTGTAATTATCTATGTGCTTCTTATTTATGATAAAAATTAGTTCCTTATCATCATGGTTTAGTCAATTCAAGTAACGTTTTACATTTTATTTACACTGATAAGTGATACATTTAAACACATTAAAATTTTAAAGAGTTTATTTGAGCATATAACAGCTTATGCATCTGGTAGCACTAGATCACAAGCTGTTCAGGACCCCACCAAAAGAGTACCAGGTGAAAACTTTTATAAGCTGTCCAGGAAACAAGACAAAGAAAATATTTGATTGGTTAAAGTGAACAGTAACCTGGTTAAAGGTTAGCTGGATGATTTCTGATTGGTTGAATTTCTCTGAGTTGAGTTTCAGTTTGTTTATGCAGAAAACAACAAAGCTGGAGCTGTCTCAGCATAATGGCTTACCAACTGTTTAAAAAAAATTATAGTTTAAAACTTTAGCACTATTTTACAAGTAATTTACATCCTTAGGATTCTCAGTTAAACAAATATTAACAAATATAAAAAAATACTTCGTGGGACACTTGAAAAAGGCAAGCACTGTCATGAATAATTGCAGGTATATTGCACCACCTTATTAATATTTTTGCATAATGAAATAATTGTAATTAATGCAAAACTAGCTCTTTGCTTAAAATAAATAATCATCTTATTAATAGTAAACAAACTGATGAAGTTTTAATTTTTTCTTATGTTTTGATTAGCCTGATTAGCACAACACAATATTGTCTTTGGGCAAAATATATATAGTGTTGCAATCATTAACACTGGAAAATGTGAGGCTATTACAATAATAGTAAACAATATAAAAATAAATAATTTGTATGATGATCTATGGCTCTTCCAGGAAAGACATTGTAAGCTGTCATAAGCCCTCAATGAATATTCATGCATAAAATTATATATGTTTAAGTCATATTCATTATATTATCGCTCAAAACTTTCAGATAAATTCTCTTTCAACAAATCATCCCCATTGAAGGATTCGCTATAAAATCATTTGTTTATGTGCTTGTTATATTGTATACAGGTTTTTAGCCTGAATCAGGTCAGAGCTATTAATCCTTTTATGAAATGCCATGTAGATACATTAATTCATTGTTAGGCATATTTTTATGCCTAAGATAGAGAAGATCTGAAAGGCTAATAATAATTCAAATAATGCCTTAATAAATTTTTGTCTGAAAAATAATCAAAATTCTGATTTGTGCTTTATGCTCTCACAGAAATCCTAAAATAAATGTAGATTTCTCACAAGTATCCCAGAATAATTGATAACAATAAGTGAACCAAAACATTTGAATGTAAAGCCCTGAATTGTAAACAGTTTATACATTAAAGAGACATATGGATTTGAAATGGTATGTAAAATTAGAAAATAATACAGGTTCTTGAGGAGAGGAGTAACATAAATGAGTCAATAATAATAATGCTAGTTAATATGCTCTGTGTTAATTATACGCCAGGCCCTACTTGAAGTGCTTTGCATTTTCGAGCTCGTTTTCTCTTGAAGAAAAAATAAATTCCTATTTTCCCCATTTTATTACTTATAGAGTAGAAAACTGAGGCAAGGAGAAATTTAAAAATTTACTGAAGTAATGCACTCAATAGTTGGTGAAAATAGAATTCAAACCCAGGCAATCTGGGTACAGAAGTCATGCCTTTAACAACCTCAATAGACTTTCAGAATTAGGTAGAAAGGTAGCTTCGAAATTTGGCACAGCTTTAGAAAGTGTACAAAAGGTAGGAACAAAAGAAACTAGTTAATAATCTGAGAAGTCGTTTTAGTTAAATCAGCCACGAGATGAGGACTATGTGAACAGAAAGTGATGAACTGAGCAATATTCTGAAGAATGGTATCATAAGTCCGATTCTTTAGTCATAGAGTCTGAACCTGGAATTCAGATGTACATGATTTGTTTAAAGAGCATCCTCAGAATAAGGAGAAGCAAGGTAGGGCAGAGGAAGAAGTAAATCAAGGATGGAGCCTTGCTTCATCTTTATGTCTGAAGTAACTCTGGAGCATGACCTCTTGCAGTATTAGTCACACCCTGAAGCAAGGGGGCAGCACTTGCTGATTCTACCCGGATTCTATTGTCACTGTCATTGGATCCACTCATAGGTTGAGAATTGGGCGAGGTTGTGGCAGTTGGAAGATGAAGTGAAAGATGCAGGAGCACATAAACTCCCTGGGAGTAAGGCAGCTCCTATTGGGCCAAGTGAAGTTCTTCAAAAAAGGAACATCTTACTGCTGTTAGGTGCTAACATCACTGCCAATTGGCACATGGGTGTGCCTTATAAGGAGAGCAACAACAAATTTCAGTACAAATGGAAGGATGGATTTTGTGTAGTATTTGATATAGGTAATGAACTTGAATGAAATATGATGATAATTTCATCATTTCTACTCTAGAAGTTCAATATATTGACAGTGCTCCCATTAAAAACAAGGAAATGTAGATCAAAAAAATCTCAGGGGGAAGACTTTGAGTTTTATTTAGACACAGAGAAATGCTATTGGGATATGTGTTGAGCAATTCCACAAGCACTTGTGATACAAGATTACATTCAAGATCACCCTAATATTAATATTAAGGCAATGCTTAAGAATTATTCTGAACCAGTGAGCGTCAAGGCAAAATTTAGAGGCCTGAACAGAACCTGTGGCAATGAAAGGGTTAAGGAGGAGTAGAAAGAGAGGTTCATGAATCAGAGGTGAGCTGAGATAAGAAAGTCTGCACTGCTTTAGCTAAAAAATGTATTTAAAGAAGGAATGGGAGGTTAACAATGTCAAACACCATAATAAGTTGAAGTGGAACTTAGAAAAGTTTAATAGATTTGGAAGGAAATATATTTGTAGTGACCTCAATAAGAGGTTTTCCAGAGGGGTTGCATGCATACACTTATTTATACATTTTTTGGTCCTGCTTATCTTGCATTAATAGAAGCTAAATATTCACATACAAAGATATTAATTTCTGTTATGCATTAAATCCCTCTTATAAAATCTAATTCAAACCTTATGTGTCACTAAATCTAAATGCAAAATAAACTTTTTTGAACTCCTCTTACTGAGTTAGCAGTATTTAGTATATTACAGTTGATGGAGAAGATTTCATGTAATGATTTAAAATTGAATAATATAGGTCACATGATATTTTTCTCTATAGGAATGTGGCCCTGCTGCAAATATATACATTTTATGTGTAAGATCAAACTGGTTAACTTTATGTCAATATATTTCTTATGCCTAGAAAAGATATATATATTTCCTGGTTTATTATAGTTTATGTTTGTATCATGCAATGTTATACTTAATGCTTTTGATAAAACAGATCATTTGACATTATGTATCTAATTAGTATGTAATAAATATTCGAAGATATCTGTGTTTTAATCATTTTGTCAAACTTTGAGAATAAAAAGAGTTGATGTTACTAACTGCCCAAATTAAATGCATAATAAATTTAAAATATTACTAACATGTTACCATCTTAAGAATTAACATTAATAAAATATTAAAGTTCATAAATCTTATAAGGCATTTCTGAAATGTATAAATTATATATAGTTAAGAAATATTTTTCAGTTAAAAGAAAAAATGTCTTCTTTGTAGGAGTTAAAATTTTCATCATGCCCTTCCACTTATATAGAAGATAAAATATATAGCAGATAAAACTGCAAAATAAATAAATGAAAAAATTTCCTTTTGGTTAGAAAATTATGAAAACTTTTAGATAACAATGTCCTATATAGACCTGAACAGAACTTATTAGGGAAAAGGTGGTTTCCCTTCTTTTCCCTTACAGAGTTCTTAGAAAAAAAATGCATTCAAAGTTTACTATTGTTTTGCTTACAGATGTAAGCATCACATATAGTTCCTTTGGCATGTCCCCATCAACTTTCAGCACTTGCTTACTTTCTGGAATAAAAGGTATTCCAGACTCATTTTACATGTACCTGGGTCCAGCTCTGCAGTCTGTTCTTTTTCCAAGGAGCCCTTAATGTACATGCATACACACACACACACATATACACACAAATCATAAGTATTTCTGTTTTCTTATGTTAAGAACAAAAATTTTATATTAATACCTCTGATTTCAATCCAGTGTCATAGTTTTTCTTAAGTCTTCTCCCTTTCCATACAGGCATACCTCAGATATTGTAGGTTCTGTTCTAGACCACCCTAATAATGCAAGTAACACAATTAAGTGAGTCATGATTTTTTTTGTTTTTCCAGTATATATAAAAGTTATATTATACGGTAGTCTGTTAAATGTGTAGTAGCATTATGACATTATGTATGTATGTGTACATACAATAACCTAAAAATAGTTTGTTTCTAAAAAATGCAAATGATCATCTGACCCTTCAGGGAGTCATAATCTTTTTGGTAGTGTAGGGTCTTGTCTCAATGTTGATTATCAGAGTGGTAGTTGGTGAAGGTTGGGGTAGCTATGGCAATTTTAAAAATAAGATAATAATGAAGTTTGCTGCATCAATTGACTCTCCTTTCATGAAAGATTTCTCTGTAACATGCAATGCTGTTTAGCATGTTACAGAGGAATACCATGCTAAACAGCTGATATAGCATTTTGCTCACATTAGAACGTCTTTCAAAATTAGAGAAAATTTTCTTTTCATTTCTGCTGCTTCTCCTCTATCAACTAAATATTCAAAATCCTTTCTTGTCATTTCAACAATATTTACAGCATCTTCATTAGGAGAAGATTCCACCTCAAGAAACCACTTTCTTTGCTCATTCATAAGAAGCAACTTCTCATCCATTCAAGCATGATCATGAGATTCCAGCAATTTAGTTACAAGTTCAGACTCCACCTCTAATTCTCTTGCTATTTCCATCACATTTGCAGTTACTTCCTCTACATAAGTCTTGAAGCCCTCAAAATCATCCATGAGGGCTGGAATCAACTTCTTCCAAACTCCTGTTAAGGTTGATATTTTGACCTCCTTCAATAAAATATGAATGTTCTTACTGACATTTAGAATTGTGAATCTTTTCTAGAAGGTTTTCAGTTTACTTTGTCCAGATCCACCAGAAAAATCACTATTTCAGTTATAGCTTTAAGAAATGTATTTTTTAAATAATAAGACTCGAAACTCAAAATTACTCCCTTATCCATGGGCTATAGAATGGTTGTGTTAGTAAGTCTGAAAACAACATTAATCTCTTTGTATATCTCCATCACAGATCTTGGGTGACATGTGCCTTGTCAATGAAGAGTAACAATTTGAAAGGAGTCATTTTTTTTTTTTTTCTGAACAGTAGTTCTCAACAGTTTAAAATAGTCAGTAAATCTTGCTGTACCCAGATGTGCTATCATCAGGGTTTTGTTGTTCTGTGCATAGAACACAGGCAGAGTAGATTTAGCATACTTATTAAGCGCCATAGGATTTTCAGAACTGTAATAAGCTTTGGCTTCAACTTAAAGTCACCAGCTGCATTAGCCTCTAACAAGAGAGTAAACATGTACTTTGAAGCTTTGAAATCAGGCATTGACTTCTCTCTAGTTGTGAAAGTCCCAGATGACATCTTCTGATAAGTCTGTTTCATCTACATTGAAAATCTGTTGTTTAGTGTAGCCACCTTCATCAATTATTTTAACTAGATGTTCTGGGCAACTTGATGCAGCTGCTGCGTTAGCACTTTGCTGCTTTACTTTGCATTTTTGCTTTATGGAGATGGATTCTTTCCTTAAATTTCATGAACCAACCTCTGCCAGCTTCCAACTTTTCTTCTTCAGCTTCCTAACCTCTCTCAGCCTTTAAAAAATTGAAGAGAGTTAGGGCCTTGGTCTGGATTAGACTTTGGCTTAAGGGAATGTTGTGGCTGGTTTGATCTTTGACCCAGATCACTAGAACTTTCTCTACATTAGTGATAAGGCTGTTTCATTTTCATACCATTAATAAGTCCACTGGAATAGCACTCTTAATTTCCTTCAAGAACTTCTCCTTTGCAATCACAACTGGGTGAAGTGTTTTACTCAAGAGGCCTATCTTTTAGTCTGTCTCTACTTGCTACGTGCCTTCCTCACTGGGCTTAATTATTTCTAGCTTTTAATTTAAACTGAGAGATGTATGCTCTTCCTTTCGCTTGGACACTTAGAGGCTATTGTAAGTTTATTAATTGGCCTTATTTCAATATTGCGTCTCAGGGAAAACGGACACCAGATGAGAAGTGGAGAGATGAAGATAATGGCTGATTAGTGAAGCAGTCATAAAACACAAAACATTTATTAGGTTAGCCATCTTATACGAGTGCAGTTCAAGAGCCCCAAATCAATGACACAGTAATATCAAAGATCACTGATCACTGACCGCCATAACAGATGTAGGAATAATAAAGTTTGAAATGTTGCTAGAATTACCAAAATGTGACAGAGAGACATGGAATGAGCCCATGCTATTGGAAAAAAATGGCACTGGTAGATTTGTTTGATGTAGAGTTGCTACAAACCTTAAATTTGTAAAAACAAACAAACAAACAAACAAACAACAACAAAAAAATAAAGAAAACTCCCACAATATCCACAAAACACAATAAAGTGAAATGCAATAAAATGAGGTATACCTGCATTTGTAATTCCATTCTCCATCAGTGAGTAAGTCTCTGATGTTCCTCAAAAATGTACTAATTTCCTCTATCTGCTTTAAAGAAAAAGAAATATCTGGATTGCTAACTCAACTGTAAAAAACACACCTCTTAACTACAGGGGACTTTTAAAAATAGTGTTCTCTCTTTTTTTCAAAAAATAAGGATATATTGTCAAGTATTTTACTCAATCTTTTTAAAAGTTTTCCTTTCACTTAGGTGGTTAAAACTCTTCACTCCTATTAAAGCAACAATAAATCAGATAGACCAAATAATTATATTTTTTCTTTAAAGCTATCTAAAAGCTGTGAATGTACCAACCAGATTGCTACAATACAAATTTACTTCTGTGATACAGCTACTGTTGAACACAGCACTGGAAGTCATAGAAGAGGATGATAGAAAAGAGAAATAAACACTGTTACAGAGAATGAAGAGAAACAGGTCAAAATAACATTATATGCAGATTATGCAGTCATCTACCTAAATGGAAAAAAATTAGCAGAATCAAAAGAACTAGTAAATTAATTCACCAAATGTGCCAAACAATGGATCTATGAAACTTTTAATTAATAAATTCTAATAGAAAAAAACAAAAAATAATATTTAATAAAAATATACTATACATAATGCCAAAAAGTTGTAAAGTATTGTATATAGGAATCAACCAAGAATATAAAAGCAATTTTAGAAAAAACTTTAAAATTTGAAAAGATAGCAGATAAGATATCCCAAATAGATGGATAGATATTTTATAGTTTTGGATGGGATGATTTCATGTGAAAAATATTTCAACTCTCCTTAAATCAAATCAGAAAATAGTGTACTTTTAATCACAATTCCATGGGAATTATTTGAAAAACTTAACAAAATTACCTAAAACTTGAAAATCTTAAATGTTACTTATTAAGTAATAAAACTATAATAATAGTTAAATAAAAAATAAAGAGAAAGAATTTGCCTTCTTGGTTATAAGGACATATTTAGAATTATAGTATTAAAAAGACTATTTTATGGGCACAAGAACAGGCAGATAAGTAAAAAAACAATCTCAGAGGTAGATCAACATACATTCAGAAATCAAATTCATAATAGGCTTGGCAGCATAATTCAATGAGGCAAATCAGCATGGTGAGAAGTGGGTCAGTACATAGAGAGAAATAAAATTTGCTTCTTATTCAAAAGGATTGAAGTCCTAAATGGGAAAGAAAAAATATTTTTAAAATGATAGAAGAAAATACAGGGGAATGCTCTGTGACCAATGGATGGGGCAGGATTTCCTGAATCAGTTTCTAAAAGTACAAAACACAAGGCAATACATAATTAAGTCATTGACTGATTCATTGATTGATTGATTTTTTGATCTGCATTACATTCTGATTGACATGTAATGTTTTTATGCTTTATATGCATGGCTTAAATTAGATCTTGTGATTCTTTCAGGCTTGTTCTGAGTTCAGTCTCTGACTATTTTGCTGCCATGTTTACAAGTGATGTTTGTGAAGCCAAGCAAGATGAGATAAAGATGGAAGGCATAGACCCCAATGCCCTCTGGGACCTCGTCCAATTTGCATATACAGGTACAGTAAAAAAAGTTACAATATAATATTTAGGTCTTGTGAATTTTAGTTCATTTCCTTTGAGTAGAAAATTTAAAGCTTACAAAAAAAATCTTAGCTTCTATACTTTTCTCAACTGAAGACTATTTAATGAATAAAATCATACTAACTTCATTTGTCACTAAAATCACATGTATAAGTGCATACATATACACTACTTTCTTCCACAAAGGATTTAAACAGGCCTATACAAATAAATAAATAGTTAGTGGAAAGGCATGGGAGAGGAACAAGGAGGATACTAATTATTAAATAAGAATTATGTCCATACTTGCTTAGGAAAGAAAAGAGATTCTAATTGTCTTTCCTTTTGGAAGTGATGGGTTCAAATAACTTTCTTTCCTTGTGGTATGTTATTTGAATGTTAAAACTTTTACATAATATTTAATGTGGACTTGAAAAACTTAGTGGAGACAATAAAGATATTTAGAGTTGTGAAAATGATATTTTTGAAGCTTTTTTTTTTGATCTAATGTGTTGACATTTTCTATTGATCTTTGCACCATGTTATTTTTAGTGCATTCAAATAATTTTGCCCTTTTAGCAAACATTTATTGAATATTACTCATTGTACAAATATTAGCTGGAAAATTGGAGAGTAAATTAATAAATAAGTCATTTATTTGCTATCCAGAAGCTCACAGATCAAGTGAAGAGAAGAGTTAGATGAGGGAATAAATATTATATAATCCCAAATGTTAAAGAGAATTAGAAGGCATATAACATGCTATTCAAAGCGTTATCAGGGTTTACATTCTTTTACAACTTTAAAGTAACTATTCAAGATTGGTAAGAAGAAAGGAAACAATAAAATCTTGAATGAGGAATGAAGGCAAATAGTATGGATTAATGGTTTGTTTTATGTACTATTTTTTGGAAATGGCATGTGGTTTATTTTTCCTGAATTCTTAATCCTGATGTGAGATGAGGAGAGAAAGATAGACTAGAACCTGATTGTCAAAGTAGCAGGATCCTAGTTTAAGGAGCTGTATTTTCACTGCATTTCTTATGACAGGGAAACAAGAGATGACATTGTGAAGATCAGCCATTGAAGCCAAAACGCCCTGGAACTAGTGGGAGTCTACCCTCTTTGAGGATTTGTCTTATTATGGAGAGGAATTTGCTAACATTAATGTAACACTCAGTAAATAAAACTTCTTGGACAAAAAAGTGCATACTCTCTTGGTGCTAAATTTCAAAATAGCAATGTGATTGGAACACATACATTTTCTGGCCTCAACAATTTTTAATAATATTTTAATAAAGCAAAAATTGCGCTAGACAAAGTTAAGCAGGGAAACAAGACTATTCAAGACAATAGGGAAGAAAGACCAGAACTCAGTCTGAACTTAGCTGAAACAAAGGGATGGATGATTTTTAAATACTGGAGTGAGAGGGAGAATGCAGGTCAACTGTGTTTGCTAACTGGTTTTACTAAAGGAATAATAAACTTTCTCACATGTTCATGATGGGGGTAGTTCTACAACTTAAAGCAATGTGACCACATGAGTTAGGCTTCCACCACCCCACAGAAACTAGGAGATAGGTGAGCTATCTCCCTTGGTGTTTATATTTCAAAGATACGGCTCTGAGGTCTTTGAGAAAAACATTACTGGGTTGTAAAACTGGCAAGAGGCTTTTAGGAAGACTTACATCCTAAAAGGGTAGAGAAAAAAATTACAATCCCATGTTTTCTAAAGCAATGAACACTTGAGAAAAGAGAGGTCAGCCTGTCGTCAGGAAGAAGGCTTTACAAGATTTAGTCAAATTGAGGGGACTGCTAAGGCCATTTTGGTCAATTTCAGTTTGCATACAACTTGACACAGTAATATAAAGGAGCACTTGCCTCTGAGCCAAGAGGTAGCAAACATAATCACATTATTGTTTCCTGGAATGGGACAAATCATGAAGCTAACAATTTAGGGATCCCTCCAGCAGCAATAAGACATAGATCTAACACTTCCAGTCTCCATGGTGTGGCAGCCTTACATTCCCTGCCTGCAAAACTAGGTCAAAAGACACCCAGCATCCTGCTGCACAAAGTTGGAAGGTGTTTCAAAGATCCCTGCTGAAATAATGACCCAGATTCGACTCTGCCTTGTAGAGGGCAGACCAGATACAGAGCTGCCTCTCAGCTACCACCACCACTTTGGCCTTTGCTCCAATACCCATATTTCCGCAGTGGTTAATAAATTTTCAATTGTGAGTGAGAGTGTTAAACAAGCCAAAATCTGTGTGGTATTATTGGGAGAATTGTAGGTATGACATAAAATACGTACCTTCTTTGTTTTGCTATATACAATGTAACAAATTGTAACAATAGAAGAGATCAAGTGAGCAATTGTACAGAAAGGGAAGGAAAGGAGGTATCCCTATATGTGTCTGTCTAGCTAGCTAGCTAAGTGATCTGTAAGACTTTTCTTTAAAAAAATCTAAAAATAAATGCATCCCAGAAGAGAGAAAAGAAATGAATGAGCAGGAATATATGTAAAAGGAGAACCATTTGAGAATTTTTTTTTCCTAATTTTAAGGTTTGGGAGGCTTTGGACAAACTAAGGAAAATCAAATATGTCAAGAATTGAAAGTTAACTATTAGCTATAGAAGCAATGTGTTTAATGGGATGGAAGAACACTTTAAAATTATTTAAACAGGTATAATTTCTCATGAACTCTGAAAAGTCTGTAAGATTTGAAAGAACCACATATAGCTAATTTATTTCATTAATGGAAAAATTAAGGTAAAGAATAAATAGTTTAAGTAGCTGGCAATGAATGCTTGACTTGGGTAAGCTTAAATTATTATTATTTAATAATTTTTGATTTAAGGAAAGAACAATTGTCTTTCAAAGAATTTTATAAAGTACAAGTTTGCTCATAGTATGACATGGAAAACACCCTCCCTATTTACTGTTCTTTATATGAAGTCCAGCAAATTTTATAAAAAGAAAGGATATCTGGGGCTTCAGAAAGTTTCAGTGAGAACTAAACCAAATATTTAGACTTTTTTTTTTTTTTTCCGGTAACTGAGAAGAGTGACCTTGGTACCAAGGGGAGAAAGCAGTAATGGTAACAGACCAAAATGAATAACTTTTTAAAAAGATGAAACATATAGTAATGAAAAGGTTAATACTTAGCAATATGTAAAATAGAGTAAAACAAACAGTAAGGTCTTTGTGTTGAAACAAATTAAAGAAAACATAATTGGAAGTGTTTAGTATATGAGGTTCATATCACTTTTCTAAATTATTAATGAGTTGTGTAAGCAATTTCAAAATTTCTTCTCTTAAAACTTTCCATTGAGTTTTCTTCAGAATTTTTCACTAGAAAATCTGCTTGTGATCTTAGCCATTTGTAGAGAGCAAAGGACCATTTTAGCAGCAGTGTGAATTATAAAGTACTGCCCTTTTATAACTGGTATTTAAATTTTCTGTTTAATATGTAATTGTAATTCAGATTGTAAATCAGTAATTATATGATTTTATGTCAGTTTTTCAAAATCAAATCATAATTTCGTTAATAAGATTCAAGCATTTATTGCGTGAAGATCACATTGAACACTAGTAGAAGACACAATATAAATTATATAGGAGTGGGTGGAGCAAGATGGATGAATAGAACCCTCCGGCAATTGTTTTACCATAGGAACAACAAATGCAACAACTGTCCACACAAGAAATCACCTTCAGAAGTGGCAAAACTTAGGTGAGTGACCACAGTACCTGGTTTTAACATTATATCAATGAAAGAGGCATTGAAGAGGGCAGAAAAGATACTCATTCATTGCCTACCCCATCCCTCCCTCATTCCCCGGCAGCACCACACCAATACCAAGTGGAGAGAGAATCTGTGTGCCTGATGGAGGGATAGTGAAGTGAATGTGGGACTGTTCATTGGAACTCATGGCCACCCTGTCAGAAGGCAACACAGCACAGGGTAGAATTCTGCCTGTACCCTTGGAGCTTGTGTTTAGGCCAGCCCAGCCAGAGGGAAATCCTCCACCCCCGTGGCAGAAACCACTGAGTTCTGGCTAGCTTCACCACTGGCTGACAAAAGCAGCCTGGTACCTGGATTAAATTTGAAGGGCAGTCAGGCCACTAAGTCTGTAGCCCTTGGGGAAGTCCTACAGCTGTGTGTCTAACAGGTAAAATAGATCTCAAGACAAAAACTCTAAAAAAGAGACAAAGAAGATCATTATATAATGATAAAGGGATCAATTCAGAAAGAGGATATAACAATTCTAAATATATATTCATCCAACACTGGAGTATCCAGATATGTAAAGCAAATATTATCAGAACTATAGAGAGAGATAGACCCCAGTACAATAAGCACTGGAGAGGTCAACACTCCACTTTCAGCATTGGACAGGTCATCCAAACAGAAAATCAACAGTTAAACACTGAACTTAAGCTGCACTATAGACCAAATATCTAGTTACAGAACATTTCATCCAACAGCACATATCTGCTCAAGGGCTCTAAATTTCTTAATGCAGCCCAGTCAGTGAGATAATGAAACCTGAAAAAGATCAATAATAAGATGTTGACTCTGTTATTAGAATAGGAATGTCAGTACATTAATTGAATGATATTTTCTCTACCATATGGCTGCCCTTTTGTAGCGTATCAATTATGACAAAATTTCACTGGAGTGACTCATAACTATCTTGCTCTCAAAATAGTTTGGGTAGCTTGAATTGACTCCTATCTTGCTATATAGTGGTTTGGTGCACGTTTGGTTCATAGTTTCTCCCAGTCTAATGCTAGTTCCTTGCAGGTAGCAATAGTGCCTTATAATTTTTTACTTTAATTTCTGATGGTCCTTGTCTTGTGAATGCATTGAATGACTCCCAAGTTTTACTGTTAATAAATGCCTTCTATGTTCTATGCCTTATGAGAGGCTCTGAAAAACAATATATTGAATTACATACTTCTCTTATCTTTAAGGGACTTTGAAATTTAGCTCTTAAAATAACTAAGTCTTGTTATCTTCTTTTAATATAAACATACTTTTTGGTATACACAGCCTGCTATTTCCTCATTAGAGAGTGGAGCAAAACAAATGTTGAGCGCTACTATATTGATTTTGAATGTGTGTGCACACACATTAGAATTTCAATCGTGGCCAAAAATTGATGATCACATTGTGAAAAGAAAAGAAGATATATAATATATTTGAAAAGGCTGCACTGAGGTTCACTATATTTTAAAGTTGCTTTTAGACTGATAAAAATTTGCTTCTGGGTTATCTCTTACATAGTCCCTACTACCCTGACATACTTGAAAATATACTGTGTTCATTGATGTGTAAGAAAATAGAGTCCCAGCAAATATGGGAGATGGAATTGCAGGGTTACTAACAAACCATCAGGTCCTGGAGAGAACTGATAAGGACAAGGTTTAAATAAAGGAAGCTGTCCATCTAGCAGTGGTATTAAGAAGAGGGGTAGAAAATTAAACTGCCACATGGCCAACCTTTAAATCATACTGAAGAGTTAACTTCCTTATAAAAAAGAGGTTGTGTGCCACTGAAGTTAATTAAAGTATTCGTACTTGCTAAGAAATGTTAAGATAGCTTCTGCTTACTGCCAAGCATTTGAGTGAAATAAATATACATGCACAAGGGCCGAGATGTTTAATGTTCTGCTTTAATATTAAACAGTGTATATCAATATATTCAGCCTGGACTTTATTATCAAAACTCTCTTCAGAATTTTTTATCGTAATTAAAATTAAATTATTGTTTCATTTTATTACTGGTTTAATTCAAATGGCATGAATTATGCAAGCACATTAGCAGAACATTAGTTTTAAACTTAGGGCTTTTACTAAATGGAAAATTGTATTCTCTTTTTTTTTTTTTTTTATTTCAGCTCATCATGGGGGTACATAAGTTCAGGTCATATACATTGTCCCTGTCCCGCCCATCCCCCCGAGTCAGAGTCCCAAGCGCGTCCGCTCCCACTCTCCAGACAGTGCGCCTGGCACTCGCCATGTATTCATACCTCGATCCCCTCCCCCCCCCACCTCCCCGGGTCTGCACCCTCAAGCATGACCATTGCCCAGAGGGTGTGCAATGCACTCGTCATGTAGGCAAACACCCATCCCCTCCCCCCACCCCCCCATCCCAGTCTGATATCCAATTGGTATCCTTCCCTGATGTACATTTAGGTGATGATCAGGGAAACCAGTTTTCTGGTGAGTACATGTGATGCTTGTTTTTCCATTCTTTGGATACTTCACTTAGTATAATGGGTTCCAGCTCTCTCCAGGAGAACCAAAGAGATGTCGTATCATCGTTATTTCAAAAAAAAAATAAATAAATAAAAAAAAAATAAAGTATTCGTACTTGCTAAGAAATGTTAAGATAGCTTCTGCTTACTGCCAAGCATTTGAGTGAAATAAATATACATGCACAAGGGCCGAGATGTTTAATGTTCTGCTTTAATATTAAACAGTGTATGTCAATATATTCAGCCTGGACTTTATTATCAAAACTCTCTTCAGAATTTTTTATTGTAATTAAAATTAAATTATTGTTTCATTTTATTACTGGTTTAATTCAAATGGCATGAATTATGCAAGCACATTAGCAGAACATTAGTTTTAAACTTAGGGCTTTTACTAAATGGAAAATTGTATTCTCAATGTAAGAAATCGAGCCTTCAAAGACTAGTTTTATATATTATTATTACTCATTATTTTAAAATATTGGTTAAAGCAATTTTCATACAATGTTGAAACAATCTGCATATTCAGCAACAAAAAATAAAAGTAATAAAAGTAAAATTAATAAAGTCAGTTGTATATTACCCTCATATCCCTACCTTTCCATCATTTTAGCAAGAAACTTTGTGTGTTTGTGTGTGTTTGTATAAAACACTAAATACTATTTTATAAACTAATTTGGGGAAAATTATTGTATCAAAATAGATATTAAAAATGATCTATATTACATGACTATCACAGATTTTAGTTATTGTTATTGAACAGTATTTTAGCTTTATGTTACAGTATTTAATAGAGGGACTACAAAAGAAATAACTATGTGAATCTTGATATTTATGAGCTTTACAGTAAGTGTTATGTATCTATCTCAATGTAATTCACAATTACTTTTTGAGTTTCCAAGTAAGAAAAATCTTGCAGGTCTCACAACCAATTTTGTTTCCTTAAAAAATCTGTTTGGGTTTTATTTTGTTGTTGCTCTCAGTCTTGTAATTATCTTCTACTTCAGTTGTGAGAAGCTAGGAACTGAATCATATGCCACCATAGCAACTGTTCAGAGTACATTCTATGTATTGTGCATTAATCATATGGTTGACTATATTTTCTTAGAATTATTTCACCTTTACTCTAATTCCTAAATATTTATACACTTTATCATGTTGTGTTTGTGAGGCAGTACAATGTAGTGCGTAGAATTTAACACCAGGAATCTTGGATTTATTTTCGCTTTCACCAGAATTGATATTCCACTAAAACTCATTATGATGTGATTGTCTCAGGATCTATTCTAATTGCTGGACATTTATTATAATTGATATGTGCCTTTTCCTTGCTTCTCATTAAATACTTTGAATATCCATGGGCAAAAATATCCTTTTTACAGTTTTGAATCTTGGTCAAATTACTTAGCTTCATGAAGACTTAAGATTCCTCAATTATAAGAAAGGGAAAATAATACTCTTTAAGTGAGTTGATTGTTTTAAAAAGTAAACAAACTTATAAAATTAAGCTGGTTTATTTACCATATAGTGAGCACTCAGTGGTGATGATTATTCACCTGTAATTCTTGCACTTTGGTAGACTGAAACAGGAGGATTGCTTGAGCCCAGGAGTTTGAGGTTGTGGTGAGCTGTGATAACACCACTGAAGTCTAGCCTGGGCAACAGAAAAAGACGCAGTCTTAAAAAAATTTTGATACAGTCAATACTATTTGCAGATAGTATGGGGGAAAAACAGCTAAAATAAGCAAGTCCATTAAGAAGTTTAAATCTAAGACATGAAAACATAAGAATTCTAGAAAAAATATAGAAAAAAAACTCTTATAAATATTGGCATAGGCAAATAATTTATGAAGAACTCAAGGGCAACCACAGCAATAACAAAAATAAATAAATTGGACTTGATTAAATTAAAAAGGTTCTGCACAGCAAAGGAGACAATCAACAGAGCAAACAGACAACCTACAGAATGGTAGAAAATATTTGTATGCTATACATCTGATAAAGGACTAATAACCAGAATCTACAAAGAATTCAAGTAAATCAATAAGAAAAAATGAAAAAAAAAAACCATTCAAAAGTGGGCAAAAGACATGAACAGAAGCTTTTCAAAATAAACTAAACTAATGGCCAATAAATATATGGGAAAATGCTCAGCGTCACTAATCGTCAGAGAAATGCTAATCAAAACCACAATGAGATATCACCTAGCCCCAGTAAGAATGGCCCTTATCAAAAAGTCCCAAAATAATAGATGCTGGTGTGTATGCAGAGAGAAAGGAACACTTATACACTGTTGGTGGGAGTCCAAACTAATGCATACTCTAGGGAAAATAGTGTGGAAATTTCTCAAAGAAATAAAAGTAGACCTACCATTTGATCCAACAATCACACTACTGGGTATTTACCCAAAGGAAAAGATGTCATTTTATCAAAAAGACACTTGCACTAGAATGTTTATCGCAGCACAACTCACAATTGCAAAGATGTGGAATCAACCCAGTGTCCATCAATTCATGAATGGATTAACAAAATTTGGTATGTGTACACCATAGAGTACTACTCAGCCATAAAAAAAAAATGAATTAACACATTTTAAAACAATCTGGATGGAACTGGAGACCATCCTCCAAAGTGACGTATTTCAACAATGGAAAAACAGACACATATACTCACTATTAAATTGGAACTTACCCATCAGCACTTATGTGCTCAGATGTAGGTAAAATGCAACAGAAATTATGCAGAACGGTGGGGAAGGAGATGGGTGAAATAATCCCTAACAGGTACAATGTGCACTGTCTGGGTGATGGGCACACTTATAACTTTGACTCAAGCAGTACAAAAGAAATTCATGTAACCAAAACATTTGTACTCCCACAATATTCTGTTATAAAAAAATGTTCTAAAAATAAAAGAGAAGTTTATTTGCCCTTCATGCCTAGGAAAGAAAATCCTTAATGAGAAAACTAAGCAGTTAAATTTCAAATGCTTTGTTTCCCTCAGATAAAGGATGGTAAGTGCAATCCAACAAGGAAGACAGATTTTGGCCAGAAGTAGATTGCATGCTCAAGATATACTGAAGGAATACGCTGATCATTGATTACTTTGGAATGTGTCCTTGAATTTTCTTCTCTGGCACATTATGACTATTATTACTCTCCCCTTACAATCCTCTACTAGAGAAAATATCCTGGCCAAATGGCATTTACATGAATCTGATATATCTGTCCCACCTTATCTCTTCTTCTTCCCTAAAGAAATGCTTAGGAGTAGTGAGGGGAGAGGACAATGTAAAACAAAAAAACAATAGATTTTGAAAACTAGTAATGGAAGTGCAATCTCACAAGAAGAATTGTAAAGAAAAAAAACACTTTGCACTTGTCAAATATTTGGCATTTTCATTTCTGCTAGATCCATGCCTAAAAAATGTAAATGATACATTGAAATATATGTCATTAATTATTTTTATGTGTTTTCCTGGGCTTATTAGTCTACTTCGTGACTAATGGGCATTGTTGATTAATTGGGAAATTTGACTTATCTGAAAATGATGTAGTAGGACATTTTTAATTTTTTTGACAAATTAAGTTAAACATATTTAGGACCTTGTATACAAACTTCTTGTTTATATTTATTTAATTAAATTTTACACATCACAAAATGGCTAAAATGGCTTCAAAGTAAAATATATGAATGAGAGAAAATAAAATATAAGTAATATAATATAGGTCAGTGTGCTACGCTAGTGTTTTGGGAAAGAGTTTAACACTTATCGGAAATTCTGTATCTGTATGCTCCCTCAGCAACGCTTTGTAATAGTTCATTGAGGCTAAAAAACACTGATTATAAATAAAGATTGTTATATGTGAAGATTTCATGAAATATGTGCATGTTTGTAGTCAGAAAATAAAAGTGGTGATTTCTGAAAATGACCTATAATGATAGCAGAAAGGGAAGAAGATCACATATTAAACATATTTTGGGATCCAAGACAGAGCCCCAAAGAAAATTATTTGTTAAACAAACAAACAAACAAACAAAAATCTGTCAACACAATCCCCAGAGTAGAGAGGAAATGAGTACGGCAGCTGTATAGACAGGTTGGATGATAGAATCCCTCATCTGGGCAGATTGTCAGATAATAAAATATCAAAGCTGTCAACTTTTATTCTTTCTTCCTCACAAACACCCAAGTTAGTTTCTAAAATCTTAATATTTAAGCACCTCAAGATGGAAGAGCTTTGCAGATAACTGAATTTCAACACGGTTCAATGGGAACATGCTCCTACTGTTGCTAAAATTTGGCCAGCAGAAGTTGCATTGTCTTATATCTATCTCTTTCTATCTCCCTTCTTTTTTTCTGACTGAAGTAGAATATAGAAGAAGAAAAAAATTAAAAGCCCTTTAAATAAGCCACCAGGTTATGCCTTTGTCTTAGTTTCATTGTTAAGTATTCATGGTTTATATGGCTCTGAAATTCAAATGAAAAAGACTTGGAAAAGGCATTCAAATTCAAATCCACAATACTCATGGTATGATTTTCACCATAAGTAAATTTCTTAAGATTCTGTTTATATTCATAGAAATGAAATACCGATTTGTTTTAGTGTCTCAGTCACCAAAGCAAAGAGGAGTTATCTTATAAAATAAAAGCAAATATTTTGCTCAACATAAACGTAGGCGTCTGATATTAAAACAGGAGAAGAATATTTCCTTTAAGTATTCAAAATATTCAAAAGTATATTGAATGCATATGTGATGCTATGTGAAATACCTCACACATCCTATTTAGCCAAAAATGGATATAATAATGAGTTACAATACTATTGCTTCTGTTGTCTGATTCAAGTCCAAGTACAAAGGCCACTAATAATTTCATGCATTAAACAACAGAATGCTTTTTATTTTCCTTAACAACCAAAGTTTCCTTGAGTGTTGCATGATAAGCTGTTTTAGGTTAAACTCCATACAAAGTAGTGAGAGTGAGAAAAAAATCTACGGAGTTGATTAGGGACAGAGTTATAGACAATAATATGGTAAGGATAAGTATATAATCTATTACTAGATTTGAGGAAGTTTGACATCTGTGCATGTGTGTGAGTCAAGAGAATGTTTGGACAAAGTCAAGATTTTTACTGTGAGAACAATTCCTTATTCTCTTCAAATGTTGGATATAGAATAAAAATAGATTTAAAGCAGTTTAAATAAATTAGAACTACTGAAATATTTAATTCTGACCTTCCCCCCAGTGGACTTTCAAAGACAGGAATAAGGTGGGCAGATAGAAATAGAAAAATGATGGCCTGTGCTGTCACAGGTACTTTTTAACTTGTCCTTGTATAGCTTTTTCTGACTCTTCTAACAGTGGGCCCTTGAACTCTGAGATGTATTTAGTACTCAAAAAACATAAGCCACTCTCTTCTTGTGGCTGGAAGGCATATACACCATTGTTTACAGATTAGTGAGCTCTAGGGTTATAAAATCTCATGAGTAGAGCTTGTATTCTGTTCCCTAAAGCCAGTTTGCTATAATTTTTAGAAAACAACCAAGATTTTCTTTCTGATAAGAGAGAGAGAGCGAAGAACAGGGTGACAGTAATGTGGCACATATTGGCATTACCAAACAATTTGATGGCAGCAAAATTCTTAATTGCAATAAAAATGAGTTTCTTTTCATAACATAAAAATATGTGTAAGCCTACTAAAGACTATAAAATGATGTAACACCAAAATATCCTTAACTCTCTTGTCTTTATTAAAACACATATTCAAAAATTCCTATGAATTTGCTGATATAAATAAATTATTGACAAAATAAGTAAGTGTTGGAGAATAGGCAAAGCTCCCATGCAGAAGAATTCCAATTCACTTATGTAGTTACTTCACCCTCAAGAAGATAGAACACAACTCCCCACTCCTTAAGTGTGGGCTGTGCATAGGGACTTTCTTCCAGAGAGTACAGGACACAAAGGCAGTAAAGGGTAACACTGCAGTGGAGAAACCCAGCAAAGGCTATCTCTGTCAAGTGATCAAGATTAATATCAACAGTGATAAGTCAAGTTGATAGTGTTTCCTTGATAGGATGTGATGAAACCAAAATCCATAATCCCAGTCTAATCATAATCAGAAAAATCTCAATTAAAGGATATTTAACAAAAATTCTGAACCATTGCTCTTCAAAACTACCAAAGTCAGCAAATAAAGGAAAGTCTGAGAAACTGTCACAGACAAGACTTGCCTGGCGAGACACAAATGAGTGAGGTGTGGTATCCTGAATGGGATCCTGGCACAAAAAAAGGACATTAGGGAAAAAGAAAATCTAAGGAAATGTGATTAAAATGTGGACTTTAGTTAATAATAATGTAACAATGTTTGTTCGTTAATATAACACAGGTACCATATTGATGTGAAATGTTAATGACAGGGGAAACCAGGCATATGTTATTAAATATAGGAAATCTCTTTACTATCCTTGTGATTTTCTGTAAATTTAGAAGTATTCTAACATAAAAAATGTATTTTTCAAATCCCAGGTTTCTTAAAATATCAATTTTGAACTTTGTTTTAATTTCTTGGCTGACAATTATTTCTCTTTCTTTTCTTTTAAGGGAGAGTATGATGATAGATAGATGATAAACATAGATAGAATTTAATTTACCTTGGATTTTATAGGCAGTTTTTGCTCTTATCTGGTAAAATATACATTATTGATATAGTACCTTTGGGAATATACATTTTTTTTCAGTGTAACTGATTTTATAGTTGAAATATTAGTAGGCAGCACATTTGTTAATAGAGGACCACTTGTCTGATGAAAAATAGAACAACATAGATTCATGTTATTTTATAAAGTTCACTTTTTCCTTGCTATTCTATTTAACATATTTTCATTTCAATACAGTGTAAATTTAAATATATTCTCCTATAGAAAATTAGAGTTTAGGTCCACTTATACATGTTTGGAATATGTAGTGGATATAGTATTTACTTAACATGAAACTGTAGATAAACGTAGCACAGCTTGCTGATACCCTATTCAAAAACTATTCCTCTCTTAGTCTCCCAGCTGAATCAAAAGAGGAAGATGCTAATTCTATGCCCAGTTTATAAGGTCAAAAATCAATCAGGTTTTATCCCTTTCCTAATGACTGAGTTAGGCATGGTCATGTGACACAATTTTTGCCAAGGCAACATGGAGGTGAGACTTCTGAGAAATCTTCTGGTAAAGATTTCTTTACTGATGCAAGAGAAATACACATAAAGGAATAGTTCTTCTGATACATGTTTTCCTGTCTGAATCTGCAACTTGAAACTATGGCAACTACGGTGGGAATTGAGAAAGTCACTTGAGAAGATGGCTGTTTCCTGATGAGTATTGACTTTAATTAACTAACTCTGGAGACAGCATTCCTTTGGACTTGTTGAGAGATTGCAAGTATTTCCTTATTATTTGAAAACTATTCCTAGTAATTTTCTGTTATTAGAAACATAGACTCCCTAGGTATCTAAAGTTTAGTCTGGGTATCACATATTTTTAAACCAATTCTCTATGGCACCTAAGTAAAATTATGTAGATTTTCCCTCTTAGTAAACATATTTGGGAATATTGTGCCGTAAGAGTCAACTGTGAATGAAAATATAGAATTACTTTTTTTTTTCATTGACAGTATTCTTTTTCTTAAAGCTAACTTTTAAGTCAAATACTTGGCAGATTTTTACCTTTTTACCATCTAAGTCTGTCAGAGAAATGGCCAGGTTATAGATCTAAAGAAATATATAATAGCATGCATGAGGTAGCTTAGTATGTGTGCATTCAAGCTCAATACTTGCTAATATTCCATTTGTGCTATCTGGCTTTTACAAATAGATTCTTTCATTGGATATATTACAAGTTTAAAAAAAATAGAACATTTTTAACTTTTTGAGACAAACAATGGTTACAACATCCAAATTAACCTTCAAAGTTACCAATAAGTAACTTTCACAAATTGTATCTACATGTAACCTGTGAAAATTAAAAAAAAAATTTTTTTTATGGGTAAAGAATGGAGAAATGCTCTGCTAAAATTCTGTCTGAATTACTATGAAATTTAGTACTAGCCCAGTATTTGATTTGGACTGAATAATTGTGTTTTTTTCCCCAAGGGAATACCTTAAATATTTTATAAAGTTATTACTCTGACATACTAGCTCTGAATCTCTTCTCCAGTGTTGATCTGAGAAGATAAAGATACAAACATACACACACACATACACACACACACACACACACACACACACACATGCCCACGCACACACACACTATTTTGTACATTAGGCTTACATTTTAAAGATTGTATTAACACTATGTTTTTGATATATTAAGTGATAACAGCATATGTGACTTCCCATGACTATGATAATGTTCTATATGTTGCAAAATTTAAGAAAAAATTAATACATAACCCTCAATCTCTCTAAATTATAATATCATATATTTGTGTGATTTTGTTTGAATTTAAGCCTTCAGAAAATACTAATATCTACTTGTCAACTTAAATCCTTTTTATTAAATGTATTTGTAAAACATTTAAGTATTCTTTTTGAAAGCTTTATTGATGAATGACTGACGTAAATAAATTGCTCATATATACTGTGTACAATTTGATAAGTTTGGCATATGTATACATTCATAAAACCATCACCACAAAGTAATGGATGTATCCATCGCCCTCAAATGTTATCTTATACCCTTTTGTTATCTACCTTGTTGCTCCTCTTTATCCCTCCCTCATGCAGAGACACCAATGATTCGATTTCTTTCACAACAAATTACTTTGAATTTTCAAGAATTTTGTTTAAATTTGATCATAGTCTGTATTCTTTTTTGTCTAATTTATTTCACTCAGCATAATTATTTTGCATTCAATATAATTAACCATGATATTGCATACATCAATAGTTCTTTCCTTTTTATTACTATGAAGTATTCCATTGTTTAGATATACTCTAATGTGTTAATCCATTCACTGGTTCACAAACACTTAGGTTGTTTCCAGTTTGGGATCATTATAAAATAAATATATTATAAACATTCATGTACAAGGCTTTGTATCAATATATTCTTTCCTTTTTCTTGAGCAAAACCTAAACCTAGGACTAGAGTGGCTGAGTCATATGAGAGGAGCAACTGCAAAACTTTTTTCCATTGTTGTATCATTTCACATTTCTACCCGCAGTTCTAATAGATGTGTGGTGATATGTCATTGTGTTTTTAATGTGCAGTCCCTGAAACACTAATGATACTAAGCATTTTCCATTCATTCATCTTCTTTTGTGAAATGTCTGTACAAATCATTTGTCCAGTATTTTTTTTATTTAGTTTGAGAGTTCTTTATATATTCTGGATACAATATTTCATCAGATACATGTTTGGCTAACATTTTTCCCAGTCTATGGTTCATCTTTTCGTTCCTTTAATAACATTTCTCATAGTGGGTTTTTGAAGTTCAATTTTTTAATTTGTTCTTTTGGGAATTATGCTTTTGAAGTTTTATCTAAGAAATCTTTAAATAACCTAAGGTTATAAAGATTTTATTCTATGCTTTCTTATAGATCTATAATTTAATGTTTAGCATTCAGGTTCATGATCCACTTTGAGTAAATTTTATACACTGTAAGGGGGTATGGATAGAAACACAAGTCACGGAGATCTTACTTGTTCTAGGACTATGTCTTCTCAACTGAATTTCCTTTGTACATTTGCATAAATTAGTTGTTCTTATGTGGGTGGGTCCATTGCTGGACTTTGTCCTATTTCTCTACTTATCTGTGTTTAGACTAGTATCAATCCATTTTAATTACTGTAGCTTTGTAATAAGTCTTAAAATCAGATAGGGCTTTTACACCCACTTTGATATTTTTCAAAATTGTTTTGGTTATTCTTGGTCCATTGAATACCCATATTAATTTTAGAAACAGTTTTCAAACATTCAAAAATTTTTCAAATTGCTGGAATTAGGAATGTGATTGTAATCAAGCTGTAGATTAATTTGGGGTGAAATGAAATATTAACAATATTGATCTTCTAGCCTGTGGACAAAGTATATCTCTATGTTTCCCTACCACTCCAAGTCTTCTGAATTAATGTCATGTTGAGAGGTCCCCAAAACTAACCACTAACTAGATTTGATGATTCATTGGGAAAACTCAGTATACATTTGTAGCAATGGCTGTGATTTATGATTGCCAAAGGATACATAGCACAATCAAAAAAGGAAAACAGCCCATGGAGTGAAGCCCAGAGGAAACTAGGTGCATACTTCCAAGGGTTCCCTTTCAGGGATTCCCAGAGGGCATAATTAATTCTACCTGCACTGAGTTGACAAAGTGTGTGAAACGTTGCCAAACAACAAGCTCATTAGAGATTCAGTGCCCAAAGTTGTTACTAGGTGCTGATCACATAGGCAGCTTCTGTCTAACACATACCAAAATTCCAGATGCCCAGAAGGAAAGTGGGTGTTCAGCATAAATCATACTGCTTGTACCAACAGTGTATGCACAGGGAGCCATTCCTATCAGTTAATGGTGGGAGGCCTCTTCAAATCTAAGTTCTCAGACACTAGCTAAGGGCAAATCTTACAAGCAGGCCTTTTCAAGGTTAGCAGTTCAGGCCTGCTGTCCTAATTCCTTTCTGCACAAGTTCTATTAAGACAAAAAGTAAATTACATTGAAAGTCACCCTCCTGGTGATCTGAAATTACAATCAAATAAAATCTATAAAAGCCATATCAGCAGCATTTATCCCTTTTATCTGATTTTCACAGGATCTATGCTAAGAAGTATCCAACCATGTGTACTGAACAATTTAGATAAAATTCCTCTGGAGGTTTTAAATCATGAAAATATTTTGAAGATATATATACAAATAAAAAATTGTGATAATTATAATCAGTTATAAAAACCAATTTTAATATTTTTTATGTGCTCCTAAAACAAATGTTAATGTGTTCCTATTATCTCTTCTAATTCAACTTTATTTTTATAACAAGATATACATTTCATAAATCACCTAATATTGATATTAAAATATTGGTTTCTATACCTATAAAATACTTTGATGATTAAAGTTTATTTCATAAACTTTAAAATACATATAAATAATTGGTCCTGATATAAGTTCTTAAAATCATTCAGATCAGTATGAATCTGTGAACTTCAGATGAAAATATTGTTAAACAATATTACTGTATAATAATGCTATTGATAATGTCAATATAAACATCTCAAAGTATTTTATTGCTAGAGGAAAATATTTCCTCTGATGAACTAATCTATGAGCTTCAATTTTCTACTACTGGTAATCTTTTAACAACAGGATCCTTGTATATTAACTAAAATTTTAAATAACTATTTTAGTTTTTATTATTGATACAGTGTCTCTGTCTTATATCAAAACTAAAATTTAGATATCTAATTTAATTATAAATTGATATATATAATAAAAAAGTATCTTAATATTACTCTCTTCACTGACCCTTTCAACTTGTCTCCACTTTATCTACTCATTTTTATTCTTCATCAAATAACTTGCTATGCCTGGAAGCATGCTTTAGAATACTTTGCTGTCTTAACTTTTTATGAAACATAAATAAAATATAATACTCTTTATTAAACTTGTTAAGTTATGAGTGAAACGGCATGTTTGGAAGCAAAGGTATCCATCATCAAAAAAATTATTTATCAATTATAAAGGAATAAGTTTCTTTAAAATAAAGAAACCTACAGATTCTGCCTTAAACAAGATACCAAACTTAGCACCACCAACAATGGGACACATTAATGTCATGAGCCTCCTGGTTAGACATTGGGAAGGGTACAAGGTCACCTATATGGTGTCCCTGCCTAAAAGATTTCACCTATATCTAGTCATGGGGAATATAGTCCAAACTGAGGAATGCTAGGAAAAATTCATCTGGTTTCTTCACCAATACAAATATCACAAATGACAGAATAGCTGGGGAGCTGTTCTTGATTAAAGGAGACCAAAGGAACCTAACAAATAAATACAATGTGTGATCCTTGATTAGATCATGAATTTTTAAAAAAATAATGAAATTAAAATCTATAAGGCAAACTCTGAATGTTTGGGGAAATGTACATTATAGCAAACGCTACAGAATCAATTTTATGTGTGATAATTTTATTGCCACTATGTTGGAGAATGCCTTTGTTCTTAGATGATACATTCTGAAGCATTTACGTGTGAAATATGATGGCTGAAAGTAGTCCTCAGATAATTTAGCAACTACAACATAAACAGACACACAAATACACAATTGGTGAAGCTATATGAAGGGTATATGTGTTTTTTGTACTATTCTTGCAAATTACTGTATGTTAAAAAATTCAAGAATAAAAACTTTGGTGTGGAAAAATAAAGTTATGCTTATAAAAGTCTTTATTAATAAATACTCTAGCCTTGAAAAATAAAATTTTAAAAGCATGAAACCAATTTTTCTATTAGGTCATAAAACTATTCATGATAGAAAGAAGAAATCTAAAAAAAAATGATGGCAGCATGACAAAGTTAGAAAATATACAACAGCTGGCAGGAATATACTTTTAAATTTCAATTAAAGAACAGCATATTAATAATGTTGATTAAATAGAATTACACTAAATCTTATATTGGAGTTTCAAGTTTAGTATACGCTGCCTTCCAAGTTCACAAATAAATTAACATATTCTTTGTATGTAGGGACTAATAGCTGTTGTTGAATATTAGAAGTTCCAATGTATGTCTTACTCAGGTAAAAAGTAAAATAAATATATAAGCAAAACTAGCTTGAATAATTCAAACCAGTCAAATTTAGAAAATTCAGAAAGCTGAATAGAATAGGACAGTATTTTCTCAGAAAAACATCTAAATTCTCAAAAATTTTCTTTTAAACTGAGAGCATAGATATTTATTTAAGCTAATTATAATTAAAATTTAAAATAGGAAAACAATATATAAAGACACAGTGAGAATACAAGAAATCAATATGCAAGAAAAATGAAAACATTATTTAAAATGTTTTAAAATCTTTGAATATGAATTGATGTCTTTATGAATTTATTAAAAATTCTATGAGGTGAGTAATTCTCATGGGGAGAACTTCTAGAATGCTATATAAATTTTTAGAAAGTTAGGAGTAAATAGTACGTTAGGTATGCCAAAAAGTATCCATTAATTTGAAGTTAGATATGAAAATATTATAAACATTGTGGTACAAATAATTCTCATGGAAAGAATTTATAGAAGTAAAAGTAAAATAGTCATTGAAGTTTTAAAAAAATCAGAGTTAAACAAAATATTAGATATGCTGAAGAGAGAATTAGTGAATGGAAGATATAAAAAAGTTACAGACATGGAAGACAGAATGAGATGATTCAATATATATCCATTAGAAATAGTCTTTAAGGAAAAATAGAGGAAACAAAGTTAGGAATGGAAAATTGTTTAAATAAAAACAAGTAATAATTTTCTAGCATTAATGAAATCCTATATCTTCATATTCAGCAAGGCCAATAATTTCTAAACAAAATCAATAAAATAAGTATAATACTAAAAAACCTATCCATCACTATTACTCTATATTGTCCGTTAAGAAAAACATTGACCCTCTGAAATTATTTAATTAGAAAATCCACTGAAAGGGTTGACTAATTTAACAAAGTAGAAATGACAGAAGGCAAAATTAAACAATACATACTATGAAAATTGTCGCATCCAGGTGTTGACTCAGGACCCATGCTTTTTCCTTATTGTGTAGCTTCCATACATTCGCAGTTTACTCTATCCTTTAATTAGCTGGTAAGGGGAAGAAAGTGTGGATGAGGACATACAGCATAAATGCACTGGTCTGGTAGTAACACACATCCCTTCTGTTCATGGCTCATTGCCAAGAAATTGTTATATGTCACAACTAACTAAAGAGAAATATAGTCTGGCATTGTGTTCAGGAAAAATGAGTAAAGATATTTTTAATGAACAGCTAGTAGTCTGTGCCACAAAAACAGAATAAACCATTTCTTAGAATGTATGACTTATAAAAGTTAGCTCAGATACAAATAGAAAATCTGAATGAGACTAAAAATAACAAAGATATTGAACTGCTAGATCAAATTTAAACCCAGATAGTTAATCCCATGATGTTCAAAGATGAGTTCTATAAACATTCCAGAAACAGATCCATTCTTTAATAAATTATTCTGGAAATTACAGAAAAAAGAAAACACTGAAGAGCTCATTTTTTGTGTGTAGTTAAGATAAGAGACCAAAAGAAAAAAATAGACAATTATAAACATTGGTACAGTGAGTTAAATCCATACTAGCAATCTACAATGCATGCATATATGAATTAATATATGTATATTAATTATGCATGCATAAGTATTTCATATTAAATAGAAATATTTACATTGTCAGAAACTTAGTGAATCTTTGCTCTCCTGTTTGTAGACATATAATCTGAACCTTAGTTCCTCTCTTTATTTCTTGTTTCACAACCAAAGGAAGAACCATAATTACTGCTGAAGTGTATACGGATATTTTAGCTGAAACTGTATTTGTATGTACTGGGTGATTTTGAACATTGTATGAAGTAGGAAATGCAAGGTGCTTAAAACAATTGTTGGCCTTTACTGAGTTATCTATGTCTGGATTGTCAATCTCAGTTTAGATAATTTCTAGCAAATGGGCCTGATATTTTGAGTAATACCAGGGCACATGGTATTTCATGTTTCTAAAAGTTTCATAATTATTTTCACTTATATTTAGGCTGCTTGGAATTAAAGGAAGACACCATTGAAAACCTTCTTGCTGCAGCGTGCCTTCTTCAGCTTCCTCAAGTAGTGGAAGTGTGCTGCCACTTCCTCATGAAGCTTTTGCATCCATCTAACTGCTTAGGAATCCGAGCATTCGCAGATGCTCAAGGATGCATTGAATTAATGAAGGTGGCCCACAGCTACACAATGGTAAGAAAATTTAATATTTTAGTAATAGAGACATACACTGTATTGTCAGGGTGAAAATAATTACTGTGATGGCTTCGAACAACTTTTCAAGTTTAAAATGAGTTTTGTCCGCTTGGCACATTTTTATAATATAGAATACAATGTGCGATATTGTATTTTACATTTTCAAAGTAAGAAAGACAGCACATAATGGACTTTATGTTGTTTTCTGGCTTTATTTACATTAAACAGGCAATACAGATTTAGATACTATTTGGGATTTTTAAAGTTATTTAAACCATATTTTTTTAATTTCTCCCTGGATATCTATCTTTTTATAGCCACTTCCCTTGCTGCCCTTTTTATATTTTCTTATACATTTTTTCAAACTCTCCATCACAGCATATTATATTTGGTGTAGCTATGCCAGTATGATTTATGGAGAAAAATATTACAGTTGCAGTGTATATTCCATAGTATATAGTATCTTGTATAGTGTTCATTTTTTATAGTGAATATTGGACTCCATAACTCCTGGGAACTTCTATACTAAGAAAATATATTTAGATGTACAAAACAACTTATCTATGTTCTTGTAATTAGACTTCTAAGACTATTGTTATAATTCAGAACTTTATATTGAGTGAATACCATCACTCAGTAAATATTTTTAAAATAATTTAATCCTAATATATTTCTCTTGGATTTTATTTCATGTATGTATGTATATGTGTATAATTTTTAACTACTTTATAGAGATTTCAAAAGTCATTTCAATTGTAAATTTAGAAGTGTGAACTTTGGAGTGTTGGTTTTTTTTTACATTATTTTCATTCTAGAATAGAATAACCAGTTACAAGTCTCATATCCATCATATTACATAACCTAGAATTAATCATTCTAAAAGCACTTAATACAATGCCTGGAATAGAGGTTCCATATAAAAGCTAGCCAGTTTTGCTAACATTATTTTTGTTGTTATTATTATTTTGAGTATTATTATAATAACCAATTATTAACTTTTATAGAATTTTTTATTTCCAACTCAAAGGAACAATTTATATGAAGTGAAAATCATTAAGCTTTATGTTTGCTATTTATTTCAAAATTCATATTTTGAAATGTAATACTTTTTTTAAATTACTAATGAAAGTCAATGATTTAGTAGTATTCTAGTTGTTATTTTGAGACAGACTTTCAATATTATTTTCATTTTCTTTCTTAATTCTTTAAGCAGATTAGCACATTAAATGAAAATATAGAAATAAAAAGTAGATATGTGATTTGTAATTCTATTGTCAAATCCTTCTTTAGAAATATTGCATGACAGGCATCAGGTACTGCTTTTGAAATTATATGAACCATATAAAATCAATGTAAACAAATTATTCATCAACCAAAATATCAAAATGGAACTGCTGTCATTTAATTAGGCACATTTCATTACATTTAGGAGCTCCTGGCTTAGCTAAGCCAAAGAACAATATGCCTCCATATCCAGAGGGATAATGGTCCCTTCTGGTCTGGTTTGAAATTATTAATTTGGTAATAAAAATGTTTTCCTTGCAGCTGCTTTGACTGTTACACAATTAATCACACAAAGTAACAAAATTTCCTTCTTTAGAGACATTAAAAATGTATACGTTATAGGAAAATATATTCAAAACAGAAATATAGAATAGTTTGAATACATTCCACATTCCAAGTGACCTTTATTAATTTATTTTTGAGACTGTAAATAGCTTATGTGTTGTGTCATCTCAGTTGAAATTTAAATGATTTCAAGTTCTTTTGGAAATGTGAAGCTCCAGTGTTCTTCCGATGTTCATGGTCAGTACTTTAGAGAAGAAAAATTGCTGAACAGTTGTCTTCCTAAATCTCTTATTTTTCCTCACTTCCAACACTTCACCATGAGTGTTTTGTATCTGAACTGTGATTTTTCATCACATTTTTGCCTGTGATCCTTGTCTAATCAGGCATATGCCCTTATCTAAGCCATTCAATCTGTGCTTTGAAAGAAAACATATTGTGCTATGATTTTTTCTCCTTAACTGTTTTAGTAGCAAATCATTGCAGTTTTCCTACTACATCTGGGACGGAATTAACTTCCCTCTTGGCTTTATTTTTTTGATTGTTTATCACATAAGTAATATTTCTTTTAAAATTTTTGATTTCCTTGCTAAAACTCTTTAGATGTGAATTCGATTTTCAAAGTCCAGACCTTAACTTGCTGTTCATATTTTGTTGATATGTATATGATTTTCTATCTTTAATTTGGAAATGTTCCTTATTTGTTTGGCTTCAGCTATTGATTTTGTGTGAATGATTTCAAAATCTATTCAGGGAATGTGACCCAGCTTGGCGGTGTTTTATATGCAAAATACTGGAAAATTTTGATTGTAAGCTCAATATTAGGCAGAAATGTGGAACTAATTCTACAGTATTAATGCAAACTTTTGGCTGTATGAACATAAAGATAACACCAAAATCATTGAAGGAAAGAGTCTCACTGTACTGTATTAGATTTTATTATGAAACCTGTGCTTAATGCTGGATATCGCACTTTAAAAGCAGTAGAGACCAACAAACAGAAACAGATAAGAATAACAAGAATAGTAAATACTTTATAATCTTGTCATATGAAGAAAAGTTGAAAAAATGCTTCACTGTGGATGAACAAAATTAGGGCATAAAAATAGCCGTCTATTCATGTATTTGGTAGAATGGACTTGTGTTTAAAACAGTAATGTTTAAGTGTTTCTCATTCTATTTTTCTCTCTTTTTTTTTTGTATTTCAGTAATTCAATCCTCTGTTCAAATTAAAAATATATAAAAGCATAATTTTAGAATTAATTTGCTTTGAGTAAAGATGGATGGAGTGTCCAGAGGCTATTTCTCTCCTCTGATCTTTCCTTCTCTGCTGAATTGTCTGTTTCCACTGATCATCGTTGCCACTTCACTCCAAAGTCAGCTCTGCCTTTTGGAGGAAAGCCCTGGAACTTCATTTTCCAGCAATCCTTTCTCCAGATGGTCTGGGTTAGAATTTGCCAATAAGGGGCATTCATGCAAGATGTGGAAGGTGGAAGAGAAGCAGCAGCCATTATTGTCCACAGGCAGTTGCAGGCAGATACGTAGGGAAATGGAAGAGTGAAATAACTTCCAAGCAAGCCCTTGAAACTACTTACTTCACTGTTGCAGACTAAGACAGTTGTTGGGAGCCAGCTGGAGGTTCTTGAGGAATGTAATATCTTTGCAGAGTGTTTCTGAGAGCAATTCATGTTGACGTGAAGGTCGAAATCATTAGAAGGAACTGCCCTGAGCTTCACTTCCACAGCCCCTTTGATAGCTTTTTGAGGCTCCGATTTCTTGCCCACAATCTTTCAAACTTAGAACATAGAACCCTTTGTTTTCCAACAATATTTTCAACAATAGCGTGGATTTTTTAGAGGTGTGTTGCCCCAGTTCTTTGGCTCCTGGCTTGGAAGAATCGCTAATGTTGCCGCACAAGCAGCTTTTATTTCAGGCTTGTTAGCACCGAGTAGAAAGCCAAAGTACATTTCCTGAGGGGAAATGGGTCTACCTCTGCGAGTGGAGAAGACATTGCAGTCTTACCACACTTCTACATTTATGTCTACACCTTATGATATGCTAAATGGTGGGTGGAATATTCATCACCTTTCTGGGGAGAAGGGTGGGGAATTCTTAGAACTAAGGGCATCCCCAATTTTATCCTTGTAGGGTAACTTCCAGGGGTTGCCATGGAATTTGTAAACTGTCATGGCGCTAGTGGGTGTGATTTTTACCATGTTGATATATGTTAATGAGGAAAAGGTCACCTTTGAACATGAATTCCCAGGTTCTGCACATGCTCCTGGCCAGGAAAAAATCCCTAACCTCAAGTTCCTGCAGTTGCAGGTTAGGATCTAAATGGTCTTTGGTCTCCTTTTTGCCCCACTCCTCTTTTTCTGTGGTTAACCACCTACGCCCGTCCATAACAATCTTCAACACATAACCCAAGGAAGCAGGTTCAAATGCTCATTCCAATATGCATAGTCCTTCACACCTAGCTTCTAAACCACTACCCAGGCATTTTTCCTTAAAAATTAAATGGAATTGATCTCACTCCTAAATATTTGTCACATAGTCTATTCACTCCCACTTTACTCAGATTTTCTTTTATTGGATTTCTTGGTATCAAATTCTAGATAACCTCTCACTTTCAAATTTAATTGTATTCATGCCAAAGAAATATCTTTAAACTTTTTATAGAATTCTCCCTCATTTGAAATCTTGGTATTCCTTTATTTAGAATTATGTAATTTCATAAACTTTCTTATACAATTGCATTTTTTATGTCTTTGTGACTGCTCTTTATAAATATATTTCATATTCCATTATATAATAGAGAAAAAATATTCTTCACTGAATTTTTTTGTCCTGACAGTGTATAGTACTTTATAATATATTAATTGCCATATTTATCTTGGGTATTATTTCAGAATTGTGACTTTCATCAGTCTTGAACTCACTCATTCAACAAGACTACCTGTGATTTGCCTATGATATTCTTCCCAATAACACTTCCTACCATTATTTTCTCTGTTCATAGAGTTTTAGTTACACTGACTTTCTTACTATTTTTTGACTACACTAGCCCTAATATCACTTGAGGACCTTTGTACTTGTTCTTTCTTCTCTCTGCTGGAAATACTCTTCTGCCAAATGTTTATATTCCTTTCTCCTCTGCCTCATTCAGATCTCTGTTCAAATGTCACTTCCACAGAGATCGCTTCTCTGAATATGCAATATACAGAGACTCTACCTTCAGAACTCTCCCTTATTCTTTTTATATCCTTGACAGTACTTATTAGTTCCTGGCTTCATATTATTTATATATTTGTTTGTGTTGTTGTTGTCTACCTGTTCCATTAATACAGTAGCTTCACGGTAGCATTTTTTTAAACTTTTATAATCTAAGTGCTAGATAAATATATGTACATAGTAATAATTGTTGAATGAGTAAGTGAAGATGTCAGGTCTTGCCTCTTGGCAGACTGTTCTGGTTCTTTGGCTCCTTGCTTGGAAAATTCACAAGCAGGGCCAGTGTCATGGAGTGACCACAGACAAGAAGCAATTCCACACAAACAGCTTTTGTTGCAGAAAAGAAGGGAGCTATACAAAGTGAGAGTACTTTCCAGAGAGGAACAGGTCAGTCTCAATAAGTGGAGAAAGACATTGAGGACTCCCAGGTGGTTTCCTTTTATAGGCCTGGCCCAGGGGAGAGCTTATGGGAGGGATGGGATGTTACCAGATGATTGATATACATGATTGACAGGTGTTCTTATAACGAAGTTGCAGCTCCACAAGTGTGTATGCCTCAAAATCTTAAATTCCTGCTCTTTGCAGTTGTTAGCTGCATTATTTTCCTGCAGTCTCTTTCCTGGCTTCTCTGCCCCTAGGAACCGCCCTCCTGGTCTGTATCTGCCACCTGCAGATTTGGTCCCTACCTAACAAAGGGATGAGTGACTGTTTATTACTAGGTACCAGGTGCTCAGGATGCTCCTAGTAGGTGGCACGGAAAATGCAACATTTAACGAAGTAGACAGGATATTGCCCTTAGAGTCAAGGTTAGTTTACTGAATGCAAATAAATTATCATTATAAATGACAATTATATATGCTTATATATGTGTATATGCATGTGTGTGTACATATATATATATATATAGTAAATGCTACAAGGAAAAATCATAAAATGCTGAGGGAGAGTTAAACAGAAAAAGTATCTTTAAATAAGTGATGTCTGTATGAATTGTAAAAGATGAAGTAGAATTAGTCAGGTACAGAGTTGGCTAAAGAATGTTCATGACAGAGGACAATGGACATGCCAGTGATCTGAGGAGAGAAGGAGCCTATTCTTTTTAAGGAAATTCAAATGAGATGAGATGGATGATGGAGAAGGAAGAAGGAGGAGTAGGTTACGAGGCTGGAGATTTCAGAAGAATCAAAGTTTGCAGTGTTGAGGATATTTTGTTAAGGATTTGGGTTTTTATCTTGAGTATAATGGTATACCACTGAACATTTTGATCAAGTAATGGCCAAGGTTTAATTTTAAGGCTAGTCATCAGACTGGCATAAGAAGAAGGCAAGAGGAGAGATCAAGAATAGACTCCTTCAGTAGAGGCATATATATTAAATACACACACAGAGACACAGACACAGACACAGACACACACACACACACACACACTGGGAGAGTGAGAAAGAAAAAGACAGAATGAGTTCACTCTAGCTTCTGCCGTTGTATTTGGTACATAGACAGCAGCTTACTGATTGTGATCCTAACCCCTGCTGGTGCTGATGGTGCCGCAAGTAAATTTAATATTAAGAATTATTCTAAGTATTAAACATACTTATTTAATTTGTTCCTTTCAAAATCCCTGCAAGGCATATGTTAGTTATATCCATTCTAAAAATGATAAAACTATGGTTCAGGGTTGTTAAATAATTTACTCAGCTTTAATAGAACACACTAGAATGGGTGTTAAACCTAGTACCGCCTTACTACAAATTTCATGCCTTTTTATATACTAAGAAATATACAATGATTACATTTTGCCCATAACAAAATATCAGATTCTTGATATCCGGAATACAAAATATGAATTACTTCAGACAAATAGATTTATAAAACTGAAACAGAGATGAGACTTACAAAGAACTCCACGAAGGTTCTCAGTTTTGTTTTGGGTTTTGTTTTTCATTTTCCTCTTCATTTCATCCCTATTTTCTGCCCAGTGCTACCTGCATGACTTACAACATTTCATTAGGTTGAGGCTGGAGGCACAGATAGTAGCAACAGGACTAATCAGAGGCTACTTTGTTCACGAGTAGCTTTGAAAGGTGGAAAACACAGCCCTGGAGCTTAAAGCCTTTCAGAGTCAGTGCAAAAGCAGCTGCCCTTTCAGAGTCTGGTAGCACTCAAAAATCCTAACTAACTAAAACATCCTTCACTTGCCCTTCAGAGCCATTAGAGCAAAGCCTGCAAAACCAAACAAACCTTAATGATATAGTTGCTGTTCATGGTTTCAAAATACCTGACATTTCTCATGGTTTCTAGTTAGCCACATGCTTTTTATCTTTACCAAAATACCCCTTCTAATAAACCACAAATTAGAGTCAGCTTTGGAAAAATAAATGTAGTTTAACTTTAAATATCCTTTTCTAAGTTGTCAGAATAAAGTTCATTTCACCCATATCTTTCTGAAGATTATCGTATAAGATATTAGTGCTAAAATTGATTTTTAATGTATTTTATTCATTACTTACTCTATCCAGTGTCTCATATGCACATGTGATCTTAGTAACACATTTAAATTATATATAAATAAGTTGAAAATTGTAAAAATTTGACTTTCAGAATTTCTTTGCACATTGATAAAAAATAAAAGGGTCAGGGTAAGTATAATGAGCAAAATGGAGAATAGCTGCCATTGATGTTTAATGATCAAAAGCAATAAGGAAACATGCAGAAGATGGAGTAGAAAGGAACTGACTCTTGTTCCTTTGTTTTTTGTTCTGTTTGGTTTTGTTTTTTCAGCTTTCTCTGTCCTTAAATTAGATAGACTACTCAACTCTTCTTTTATTTTCTTTCATTACCAGAATCAAATTAACACATCTATTGCTACCCAAGCTATACATTAAATCTCCAGGACTTGTTGACTACATTTTACAGGCAGTTTTTATTTTTGCTCTAAATCAGAGTCATTGGTAAAATTCTTGCATTCATTTGCATTTTTTTAATTTTATATTTCTATGGAGATATTTCTAAAATGTAAAGATATATCACATAGTTGTATAAAACCACACATACACATACACACACATAATCTATTAAAAATGTATGAGGTCCAGAAGATTTAAATATTTTTAAGAATTGCCATGTTTCAAGTTGATGCAGTAGCAACATTAACATTTAAAAATATCCTATTAACACACATTTAAATTTATTTATAAGTAGTCACTAAGAATTTAATGATTTCAATTATTTAATCTGTAATAGCCCCTTCTATGAAAAGTAATAATTCTTATATTATTAGAATAGTTCCAAGGAGTCTTCCTATGAGATGTCAGAAGGAACAAAAGTCAGAAACATTTTGCTTACAAGGTCTATTCAATTTACAAAGCACAGACCTCAACAAATGAAATCAACAATTTGCTTTTATTTAAATAAGAAGAAATTATCAATTTTTATGTACATGAAAATCTCACTTTGTTATAATAATTTGTATATTATAAACTAATGTAAAATATATTTTCTGATGAGGTCATGAATGACATTATAGAACTACAATAATTTCATTTTCTGCTTCCCTTTTTAGATTTTTTTCTTTCAGTGGCATTTCTCTGTTACTGACCCTACTTGTGTTACATCTTTAACAGTAATTTTTTAAGAGAAATTAAAGGTAGAGGGATTGATTATGGTACAAAAGAAACATGATAAATCAATCTTTGCCTGAAGGGGAAACCAGTCTGCTCTTTGTGTACAGGACCAAGTAGAAATTAGGCATCTTCACTCTTAAAGAATGCTTTCAGAAATTTATTGTAAATTCCTATAAAACTCAAGGAAAAAATAACTTCTAATAGAATGTTAGATGTTCACCCCTAAACCCCAAATTATTCTAAATATATTAAAGTTATGCATAGAGCTAAACTATATGAGGTAACAAACTGCATCTGTCTCATTCACAGTTGTATTCTTAATTCTTAGTATATAGCTCCTGTCTCATTTAAGCACACTATAAACAATATCTGAAAGAAAGAATAGACAATTAAGTACTCTCATGTGAAAATCATTTGGAATACACTATATATTTTTAATAAATTTAAATAAAATGTTATGAATATTAAAAAGTTGAGGTAAAATATTTTATCTGTATTTCTCAGTAATTTAAAATTTATTTTGTGCCCAATTTTATTTTCCATATCTGCTTCTTAAAATTTAATAATAAATAAATGCATGTAGGATGTACTTAAGATATTTAGAATTCAGTAACATTTTTATTAGTTATTTCAAATCTGTTTAACAAGTAACATAATATTTCATCTACTGTGTGTGTACATTTTTCAAGTTAAAATAAGTCTCAGCAGATCTATTTCATGTTCAAGGCCTCTATTTAATATTTTTGTGTATTTCAAATAAAAGCTACACTTGCTTAAATTTAGGTTTCATTGAAGAGTCACCATTCTATCAAGGAATAAATATAAAACTTGGTGATCCAACAAAAAGAGTATAAGTAAAGGAAGAATTAATACTTAGCCCAAAATACTCTATTTTCATATGACTGCATATCATATGAAATAACATATCATAATTAAAAATTGTTGGATATAGAGTGAGCAGAAATGGGCAAAAGTTTGAAGAATGGGATTCAGAGCCAGATCTAAGTAAGTTTAAGAAATAGCATACTTTTGGTGGTGAACTTATTTCCAATAGTGCTCATATAAGTATTCAGTATTTTTTTATGTAAGACAATCTTTATTTGAGCAACATGAATGAAAAATTTTAGTTCCATTAAAGTTGTGTAAATTGCAATTAATAAAACAGCTGAGTTCTTGAAAACAATAAAGAGTAAATACTTTTTAAGCAAAATGGACTATTTCATTAATACTGTTATAAATCTAAGTATATTTATTTAAGACTGAATAAAGATTCAGGCCAGATATTATATTATTTTAATCATTTGTTAAAGACAATTTGCATTTTAATTGAATCTAATAGAACACGAGGACATTTTCCAACTAGATAGATAGGGATGGAAATTAGTTTTTTATCCAGTTATATTTGAAAGGAGAATAAATGAATTATCAATTTATAAAGTAGTATTTCTATTTTTACTTCCGGTATATGGATAAGAAAAGGTAATAATAACTAAGTAATGAGGTGACAGTAGATACCATAAAAAGTAGAAGATACTTTTAAAAGTAAATGCAAATTGCAACTGAACTAGAAGAAAATTGATGAAGTTAAAATTATGGTTTATTATATGCAGTCACTGATTAAAACATATGCATAAATTTATATACAAAAATAGACACCTGTATCAGCATTAACTGTATATATTAATCAGATAAAAAGGTTGTATTTTTGAATAAGTTAACTATATGATAACATTAGTTTACATTGTTTTAAAATTCCACATTTTCCACAGACATATATGATATATTATGATCATCATTATTTTCTTAACTTTTTCATTTTAAGCTTTTATAAATTTCATACAGAACTAGAAAAAGTATAAATGAACTACAAACATACTATATTGTCTTCACTAGTTACATTTGATTTGTCATATGTACTAATAGATATCACTTGAGGATGCATTAGCATGCTTTCTTACTCTTTGGATGCCTACTGTTTTGTGTTTTTTTTTTTTTTTTTACTTTTTTAAGTCATAAAATTCCCTGATGATTATTACTTTATTTTATTTCAAGAAGGCAGAAGTATAAGTGATATATTCCAGCTTAATACAAAATAAAACTTAGTAACAAACATAACTGGAGATAAACAGCATTAGTATCTATAAGTAAATGTGTTCTTTAGCAGCCGAGGCAATAGAAACGTGAATCATTGAAACTACAGGTTCCAGGCCAAAATAATAGGAATTTTCTAATGGATCAACAAATAGAAACCTTACTCCAAATTTTGGCTTGGTTGAACAGGAAAACACAGGCCAACCATCAGCTCTTCATTCAGTAATATTCCTCAATATCAAACAATATTAGTAGAATATATTTATCTTATTGACCAAAGAACAAAACCTGAATACATGTGCTAATCAAGAGTTCTCCTTGTTGTATTTAGAAAAGACAATTTAATGTGTATCAGAATTAGATTTTGAAAGGTCCATAATCTCCTGCAAATGTTAGTTTTTGTCACTATTGCTGTTTTAATCCCAAACTATAACTAATAGTGAGTTCTTATTTTTCACAAATACTGTATCATATTCTCAATATTAAATATTGTGATCTAAAAGTTTATTAATAAAATCTTAGAATTTATGAGATTCCTTAGAGTTCAATTTTAAAACAATTTATGAGATGACAGAACACCAGGATTAAAAGGGAAAAACGTCAGTCTTGGCACGGATACGGTGGAAGTAATTTCAACAGATTGATAGACTAAGTGAGATAATTTCTGAAGTCCTTTTTTAAACCATGGTTCAAAAATCTAGGTTGCACTCTTATTTATTTATTAATTTTGTCCAGAATATGTTCCCATCCTGTTTTAATGAAGGACAATGGTCTTATTTTTTTTACATAGACTGTTTTAAAAGTTTCTATTACCTTCCTGTTATCTTCCTGGTCGCTGAAGGAATTTGAGGTTTCAACGCTTTGATTATAAAAAGGTGTAAAGTTAAAAAAAATTGCACTGAAAACTAGAAGAGTTGGCTTTTTAACTGTGTTTAGTATAACTGTGTGTCTTTTAGTAATTCACTTGAGATCTCTCTCACTAACTGTGAAACAATGAAGTTTGGTTAAGATCATCATATGTTCTCTCATGATTCTCAAAGTATCTTGCTAAATCTTAAGTTCCATGAAATGCAAATGCATTTCTAGATAATTTTTGATAAGTGCTGTCTTATCATTAAATAATATAGCCTTAATGTACTTACAAGTGGAATATTATCTGATAACAGTATGTGATTAATAAATGATTGTTTGAAGAATGAAAAAAATTTCTACTTATAAATACTTTATGTTATAATACATTGTTGAGATGTGATTCACATACCACACAATTTAAAGTGTACAACTTTTAGTATACTAAAAGTATATCCAGAGTTGTGCAACCATCACTACAATCAATTTTAGAACATTTGTAACACTTTAGAAAGAAACCCTTACCTATTAAGTCTCATTTCCACCTTTAGGCAACCAATAACCTGTGTTGTGCCTATGTAGATATCCAATATATAGAAATTTCATAGACATGGAATCATAAAATATGTGGTATTTTGAGATAGGCTTATTTTGCTTTGCATAGTATTTTTTTATGTTACAACATGTATCAATGTTTCATTTATTTTTATTGACAAATAATATTGCTTTGTGTGACTATACCTCATTTTATTTATCTGTTCATCAGGAGATAGACATTTGAGTTGTTTACACTTTGGGGCCATTATGAATAATGCTGCCTAGAACCCTAGTCTATAGATTTTTGTGTGAACATAATATTTTCATTTCTTTTGGGTAGGTACCTAGGAGTGAAATGGTTATGTAATACATCTATGTGTAACATTTTGAGGGACAGCTAGACTGTTTTTCAAAGTAGCTTCATCATTTCATATTTCCTCCAAGAGTGTATGAGGGTCAAATTTCTCTATATATTTGCCTACAGTTTTTATTAATTTTCTTATTGATTATACCCATTTTAGTGTGTGTGAAATCAGTTAACTTGTGGTTTTGATTTGTGTTTCCTGATGCCTTATGACATTGAGTATCTTTTTTGTTATTGGACTATTGTATATCCTCTTTGGAGAAATGTCCATTGAGATCTTTTGACCATTTTTTAATGGGGTTGTTTGTTTTTTTATTATTTATTTGTAAAGGTTCTTTAAATATTCTAGATATAAGTCCCTTATCAACTCTGTGATTTGCAAATATTTTCTGCCATTTTGTGGGTTTTGATTTCATTTCCCTGATAGTGTTGCATGAGGACAATGATTTTAATTGTGATGATGTCAGATACATCCATTTTTCTTTTATTGCTTGTGTTTTTGGTGTCATAAGAAACTATTAACCAATCCAAGGTCACAAAGATCTCCATATACTTTGCCTTCTAAGAGTTTTATGGTTTGGGCTCTTACATTTAGTTCTTTGATTCATTTTGAATTAATTTTTATGTGATGGGAAGTAGATTTATAACTTTATTCTATTGCATGTGGATATCCAGACATTCAGCATCACATGTTGAAAAACAATTGACTATAAATGTGAGATTTTATTCCTGTATTCTCAATTATTTTCCATTGATCTACATGTTTTACCTTATGCCAGTACCACACTTCCTTAATTCACTATAAATCAAATTTTAATAAACTTTGAAATTGGAAAGTATGAGTTTTTCAACTTTGTTCTTATTCAATATGATTTGGGTATGTTCTTATTCAAGATGTTTGTGCATTTTTTTGGTCACTTGCATTTTCATGTGAAATTGAAGATTGGCTTGTCAATTTCTGCATATAAGCCAGCTGGGATTTTGGTAGGGATGGCATTGAGTCTACAGATAATTTGGGTAGTACTTCAGTCTTAACAATGTTGAGTCTTCTGATCCACGGACATGAGATGTTTTATGGGGGAATAGAGGTTCTTGTTTTATAGATGCTCAGGAGCTTTTTACTTGAACTATTAGCATAATGGCAATTAGTTTTCCCATAAGGATTAGTTTTAAAAATCATGATATTTAACATGCCTTTTTCATACCATATGATCAATAAGTTCCTTATTTGAGCTACATATTCATCTCTGAATTTCCCCTCAGATGGATTCTGACTGGTTAGGTGTGGGCACTATGCCAGCCTTGGAAGTCAGTCTACGTCACGGAAAACATGGCCTAAATGTTTGAAAGTATCTCCCCAAATCAAACCAAAGAGCTACAATTATTAAGGTTACTTTAATAATTAAAAACAGTTCATGGATATAATATTTATAACTTGTAGAATGTTATATAAGTTTAAAGGAGAAAGAACTTGTTCTATATACTGACTTGAAAGGCGGCCTGACATGTATTAGTGAATGCATGCATATTGTATTTGACTAGTTTTAATATACTGCTCTGTGAAGTAGAAAAGTAGTTGGTTGATTTATAAATAACTGGGCATACATTTTCAAGAAGTTAAAATATGACTCTAATGCAAAGTGAAACCCATAACTCACACAAATAAATATAGACACAAGCCATATAATTTATTTATGTCATATTTATGTCATGAATGAAAGTAACAACAGGATGGTAATGCAGAGACCAAAGTCGCTACGAAAAAGATTGCTGAAATAAATTTGTAAAGTTATTTGTAAATTGGTTAATGTCACATAAGGCAATAGAACTTTGAACATTAGCATTTATTTTTTTCCACAGGGCAGAAATCATTTACAACTGTCAATATTCTGCAACTTGATATGTAATTTCATAAAGCATAGGCCCTAATTATGGTAAAACATACAAAGGTATAGTCTCCTAGAAAATTAAATAACCCTTCAATGGTGACTGTCAATGTTCCCATATGATATTAAAATGATAGTCATCCATGTGTCTTATTTACATGTGTTGCATAATATTTCTTTACAAAATAAAAAGCAGCAAGAAAGGACAAGGAATTACAATTTCTGTATAATTGTACTCAAATATTAATATTTATAATAATAGATTACTGTATGCCAGGCAATATTCTAAGTTTTTTACATGTATTTTATTAACTGTTTCATCCTAACTGTGCCATGAGATAGGTTATCTTTACACTTAGTAAATTTGAAGCACAGAAAAAATTATTAACTCAGCCAACTACACTCAGTTAATGAGTGGTAGAGCCAGAATTCAAATTATGCAAACTAGTTACAAAATCTGAAATTTAACCACCACATTATTTTGCCTCCCACTAACACTTCTCCTTATAGCCTGATTCCTCAACAGCTATTTTAGTGCCAAAAGTGCATCTCCCTTCCCAGCAGCACTTCTTAAAATCACTTCAAAGAGTAATAAAATAAAAATAGTGATAATACTATTTGTTAAAAATTGGCACTTTAAAAATAATGTGTAAATAAAAGCATCTTAAAAATATAATTTATCATTGATCTGTAGCAGATACTCTTAAAATTGTGTGTTTTCTCTGGAATCACAACAAGACAAGAACACTGACACCTGCTCCCTAAATCAGATCACCACCTCTAAGCAACTCCAGGGCAGATATTCCTGAACCTCCATCACAATATGAAGTCAGCTTCCACCAAGCTACAAAAATGTGGCAAAGTTGATCAGGGACTCCAGAGTTTAAAAACCTAATTGTATTTTTATGTTCCAATTTTTATCAGTGTTTAACACTAATGAATATTTTTGTTTTGAAAGTCCCTCTGACCTTGAGTTTTAGGGAACCCTTTGTTATTATTCCTTCTCCCTTACCATTTACTGAACCTGACTTCTTCCCATTCTGCCTAGAGTTCATTACTCTGTAAATATTTCATTCTGGAAAAGGTAGTGGGGGGAAGAAGGATGAAGAGGGGTTGATAAATGGTTACAAAAATACCGTTTGATAGAAGGAATAGTGCTTGGCAGCACAGTAGGGTGACTGACTATAGTTAACGATTATTTAGTGTATATTGCAAAATAGCTAGCAGAGAAGATTTGGAATGTTTCCAAAATGAAGAAATGATAAATGTCTGAGGTGATGGATACTCAGTTTTCCAGATTTGGTCATTACACATAGTATGCTTGTATCATAGTATCACATGTACACCATAAATATGTATAACTATTATGGATCCATAAACGTTTTTTAAAAAAATCTCAGCTGTATAATGTGAGTAGTCTCCTAATCGATGTCAATCTCATTCTTTCTCACCTGAAACTTTGCATTAATTTCTATTTTCTTTTTCTTCTCTTCTAATCCATTTAAAATATTTTATTAGGTAATATTTGAAATTTAGAGTATGTATCATTGCTATAAAGTATAAAACTCAAATGACTTTCTATAGAATTATTAGCCAACTTAAAAAATAAAACTCCTTAACTACAGTTCTGTGTACCTCTTCAAATCTTGTCTATCTCTTTCTCCTTCAATGGTAAAAGTTATACTTTGAGACTAGTAACAATATATAATAAAATAAATATATTACATTTATTCTTAGTAATATAATAAAATAAATATATTACATTTATTCTTAGTAATATATTTATAACATTTTATATCTTTAAGAATATGTTGTTTAATTTTTTGCTTATTCTTGAGCTTTATAGAAATTGTATTAAATCATAGTTTTCAGTAAAAGTAAAATAGTATTTCATTATTTACCTTTCTTATATTAGGTGGTTACTTTCCTTAAGTACAAATCTGATTAAATCTGTTTCCAGCTTAACATTCTTTAGAGGTTCCCCTAGACCATAATAAGTGTAATCCATTATCATACAGTGTTTTTTTAAACCGCCACCAACTTTTCCAGTCATGTGATCATATTTCCCTATAACACCTGCTGTTCATTCCAGCATACCAGATTATTTGTTGTTCCTCACTATTTTATGATATTTCACCACTTTGTGTTCTTACACATTATTATCCTTCTACTAAGAAACCCATACCATTTCCTCCTGTGTGCCCTTAAAAGTTCAATTTAATTTTTGAATCTAAAATATAACTTCCTAAATAAAGTACACTCATATTTACCCCCAGAAAGATCATTTCACTATGCTTTCCTGTAACCTTGCCCTTATATCTGCTGCAGAATTTACTATAATTTATGCATAGTCATTCCTAATTTCCATTAGACACTATTTTTTTAAAAGCTAGAGCCTATTGATCCACTTCACATAAAATTTGAAAAAAAATATTGTTTTGATTGACTGTTGAACAAATGAATGAATATTGGAGTGAGAGCCTGTTTGAGGAAACGAGAATAAAATCCCTCACAATAATTAGTTAGAAAAGGTAAAAATAGGACGAGGGTTAGGATTTGAAGGCCTGTTTTCACATTGAGTTGGAATGATCAAGTTTTATTAAATAGGGAGAACAGACTTGGAACACTATAAAATCATTTCAGAAATAATTATAAGCCTGGTTTAATTAGACTAAGCCAACTCTAAGTCTATACATGACAAAATTTTTTTAGCAAATGCTCCTAAACCATGCTGTGCAAGTCTGAGATCAGCTGGATAGAATCTCATTATTGTACTCACAATGAAGGCCAGAGATTATGTCTGCATTAATAGATTTTCTACCAGAGACATCCATTATAAATAATGTTGTAGACAATAGGAGTGACTTGACCTGCTGTGTAACCTTATGTTATTAGATTCTAGTAAGGTGTTTATAATGTTTCTCTTTACAGAAGAAAGAGGTTTTTAGCTTATTTCACAGAAAATTCTATTATAATTGCAACCCGGTTTTAGTCTTTGCTGGTCAAATTTTCTTCTGGAAAAGAAATAGTTGTCCCCTGTTATTTGGTCAATAAAATCATTTACTTTTTAACATACAGAAGCTTCTTCGTTTTATTAGCCAAGTTGGTGCTGAAACAGCATGAATCTGTTAATTGTTACGCAGAAACAGACTTTATAGGTATGCTAAAACAAGATAGGGGTTAGAATTTATGACTGCTTATGTATTTGTGTATTTAATGTTCCTGTTTATTTCATGTGCAACCTTTATGAGTGCGTACATAAGATAACTAATGTTTGTGAGGTGTATTGTGTCAAAGATAATATGTAAACAAATCTCTGAAATTTTTTTTCTTAAGAACATCTTTGAATGAAAAATTTCAGTGAATAAGAATATTTTTTATCGTAGTTGAATAGTATTCCATGGTATACATATACCACATTTTATTAATCCACTCATACACTGATGGTCACTGGGGTTGTTTCCACATCTTTGCTACTATGAATTGTGTTGCTATAAACATTTGAATGCAGATCTCTTTATTGTAGAATGCCTTTCTTTTCTTTGGATAGATGCCTAGTAGTGGGATTGCTGGAATAATACTCACTGGGTGCTGGTCAAGTGTGGGTGTGGTGGGGGGCTAAACCCACAACTAATGGAAGTGGAGCACACTGTTATGGGGGAAGGTCATGCTTGTAGCCCTGGCTTGGGCAAGGCAAACACAATACATGTAATGAAAATGTTTGTACCCCCACAACATCCTGAATTTAAAAAAAAAATTTTTATTTATTATCTTTTGTTCTGTGACTATTTTAAATGTGGAAAGGTATATCCATGTAACAACTTCAAGGCTCTCATAAATTTATATAAAATCCAATACTTTCTAAGGACATGTCAAAATAAATATAAATAGATATCAAAAAAGCCCAAATATATTTTGTTATATTGCTCAATTTAGTTTTTAATTTTTTTAATCCAGGAATAATTTTACATTATTTTTTTGCCCCTTTTTCCTTTCTGATATGTGTTAAGTAACTTTGCCAGATTCTTCATGGTGGCATTTGATTTAGGAATATCATTTTATTATACCATTTTGTTGAACCTGAATGTCTGTTAAAATAACACAGTGAACCACAAATGGATTAAAGTTTTATATCTTTTTAACATTTATTGTTTTTCCTAATTTCATGTAAAATGATGTTCACCTAAGGATCACATATTGTTTTCCAAAATTTGGGGATTGACAATCTCACATGTATTTTAAATGAATGGGAAATCTGGGAAAGGTGGTAAGCTGCTTCTATAATACTTTTCAAAAAACTCTCTCAAATGAATAGTAAGGACCAAAAAATAAAGAAAAAAAATTATCTACATTTCAGTTAAATAATTATAACAATACAATACTGTAAATTTTTTCTGAAGAAAAAAAGGCGCCGAATCTAATAAATGCAGATCAAATGAAAAAGACAAGTTTATGTATATACATATGGATTTTGTATATGTTTATGTATTTGTGTGTGTCTTATAGTTTTTCAGAACTTTCTTGCTGGCACAACAAAATGCTATGGAATTTCCTTGCTCCAGAAATGAAATCAACCATTTTTCCCAGGGATTTTTTGTTCCTGTTATTTAGTAACGGCATTTAGAAGCCAAGATCTGGTTAATTAATATGCTCATTGGGCCTGGAGTATTTTTAATTCTGGTACACTTTTATGGACAGCTTAAGAAAGTGGACATTTAAAATCATTATTTTTTAAAGATACATCATTACAAATTTAGTATTACTTTGCTTTTGTATGTTTTTTTCAAATTCTTATTTTCTGTGGTTATGTTACCTGCTTAATATATAGTTTTTTAAATTGGTTAAATTTTAGTTTCTGTTTTTAGGAATCCCTTTTGGTTTTAGGCATTTCATTTTATTTATTGAAAATAAAAATATTTATACCATTTAATGGTCAAAAAGGCTTATTAAAAAGAATATTCAGATAACTCTACTTCCCATCAGTATTCTCCCATTTTTTACAGTTTCCTTTTCTATTATTTTATTTTCCCTTCAAGTTCCTCACACAAATCTAAGTGTGTATATGCATAATATATACCTACACATATACACATGCAAATAATACAGATGCACTTACATATATATACACATCCATGTTTATTTCTACTTTATATTTTTCTTAATTTTTAATCAAAAATAATCTACACACTCTTGTGCCTCTTGTCCTTTTTGCTTGCACTCTATTATGTATATTGTTTCTAATAAATACCAATGTTCTAATTATAGGATTAGTTGTTTTTCATTATTTTTTAATCAAAAATAAAATTGTAACAAGCAAATTTGTTCATGTTTCATCTCATTCTGGCATTTGCATTCCAATGAGCAATGCATGAGTACCTACTTCTTCAGAGGTTTTGCCAAATTTTTTGGATTTATGAAATTCTGAGAGCCAAAAAGGACTGTGTTAGTCCAGTTGGCATGTCTATTTCTCTTATATTAATGTGTTTTTCTTTTACAGTTAGTACCATTTGCACTTAATTTTAATGTAGAAAATCTGTTCACATCTTTTACCTGTTCTGCTGCCAGGTGGTTGGAGTTTGGATTGAGATTTCCTATCCTAAATGATTGGGCCATACTTGCCTAAATTCTATGCAAGAAATTGTATTTAATATATTCATTTTTTAGGAATATATGTATGTTTACACTCTTATTTTTATATACAGTTCTGAATGAGCTAAAGTATTCATTACTACTGTATAGTAAGCTAAATAATAAGCTAAAGCACATTAACAAAATGAAGATTGGTTGACTATCCTGCTTGATCACTACAGATATTAAGTTCCATTTTCTGGCAATGTGACATTTTTAGTGGTTAGTTAAAATAAATAAATGATAATCACTTGGCTTTTAAATGGGACTCTACTACTACTGATTCTGTTGTGAAGTTTTCTCCAATCTTGTTGTATTTTGTTACCTTAGCAGAAAATCCGTGGATTGTACCTTATGTATCAATAGAAACCACTGAAGAAAAAGCAAATAGAACAATTTTTGTGTATCTATTCTATGGAGGCAAGTGGATCCACGGAAATCACTAAATTTATTATTATAATAATGACTGACAATAAGTTATATACCATGATTTAGAACTATTTAATAAATTGTATTGTTGAATAGAACTCTAGCAGAATTGTATAATGTTAAAACGTATGTTTTGAGATAAGTGAATTTGTTTGAGTAGTGATCTGCACATAGATTTGCATCTAAAGAGAAGAGTTTAAATAGGAAATAAGATGTTGGAGTTTTGTAATTTGATCTAATTGAACAACCAGTCCATTCCCTTTTAGTGTTGAAGGTGTTGTCTATTAAAGTTTTTCACAATTAAAGCTCTTTGCACCTTTTCCCAGGGAATCACATTTTCCATAACATATGCAAAGTAATCGTTTCAAGTACAAAATGATACATATCACTGGCTGTTTAAGTCACTGAAAAAACAAAACTGAAGGAGGCTTCAGGTCCAGACAGTGTGTCCCTCACCTCCCGCTCACAGGTACTGCCCAGGCTCCTGCCTATGGGCATTAAACCCCACCCCAGACCCTCCCCTGCTCAGCAGCTGGCGGCCACTATGGCGGTACAGCTTGCATGGTTAGTGCAGGTGCTGGTGGATGTGGAAGATGCTGGCCAACATGGAAGGCAGTCTCCAGAGGGCTTGGGATGTGGCTTCCTGGAGAGTCACACTTGGGGCCGCTGTGGCTTCCTCGCTCTGAGTCCTGGTGGATAAAGTGGACTTTTCTTAGGTTGGGAGTCCATGTGGGGGAAGGAGTAGGGGAGTGATGACACAAAGGACACCGAGGTCAGACTTCCAATAAAGTATGAGCACTGTGTCAATGAGCAGTACAGCTGTGTGGGGAAAAACCTGGGACTCCAGTTTGTGGAGTTTATTATCCCCAGGAGGGACTAGCTGGTGATGTTAGGAAACCTGCTCATTGATGGCAAAATCATTATTTGAGACCAAGAGGAGACCCCAAGCTGGGAGCACAACTTGTTCACAATCCTGCCACAACCAGCACCAGGCCTTGTCCCCCAACAAGGAAAGGGCTGATCTCTTGGAGTGACAACTATAGGGAGATCACAGACAGCAGGCAGGTAGTCTCCCAGAAGGACTGAGGGGGCATGAGCTCCTTCAGCACCACGCCAAGGGACAGTGGCAGTGGATGCTAGCTGAAGGGAAAGTGAGACAACGGAGGAATCCCAGCGGAGATGAGAGATGGGGCAGCTTCAGGCAGTGACTTGGCATGGTGGAGTGGGGTGACACAAATTCAGCCATCTGGTACCTCTCAAGATAACTACACCTGGAGCATGGCTGGTATGGAAATAATGTGAAGACATTAGTCAGGAAGCTTTTAATGAAAACACTTATTTAATAAAACTGAAAAAGTAAGATTCAGAGCTGCATGCTTCACTCATGGAAAAGATGTGAAGGAGTTCATAAGTCCAACTTTAAAGTTGGTAAGAAATAGGATGGGCATGGTGGCTCACGCTTGTAATCCTAGCACTCTGGGAGACTGAGGCTGGTGGATTATTTGAGCTCAGGAGTTTGAGACCAGCCTGAGCAAGAGCAAGACCCCGTCTCTACTAAAAAAATACAAAAAAATTATATGGACAGCTAAAAATATATATAGAAAAAAATTAGCCAGGCTGGTGGCACATGCCTATAGTCTCAGCTACTCGGGAGGCTGAGGCAGGAAGATTGCTTGAGCCCAGGAGTTTGAGGTTGCTGTGAGCTAGGCTGACGCCATGGCACTCTAGTCAGGGCAAGAAAGTGAGACTCTGTCTCAAAAAAAAAAAAAGTTGTTAAGAAATAGCAAAACAACATCTCACAGAGAATGTGCCATGAACTATTAGCAAAATTCCTTTACCCAAAGTATGTCATTCTTTGAAGATAGGTGAGAACCCAACCAACAGTCGTTTTATCTAACTGACAGGGGAAAGGGTAAGTTTAGCCTTAGACATGGCCTAATTTTTTATTCAATTAATTAAATTAAGTTATGTACCTTTCATATTTGCATTCTCTGGGTTGGTTCTGATTCCAAATTCTCCATGATTCACGTAGCCATTGCATCCATTTCCTAGAAAAATAACTCTACCTCCACAATAGCTCAACCAGTATCGGTAGAACTATACAGATTTGTCCAAATTGGCCTTATTTAGGACACATTCATGCCTTAATGTTCTGGGCATACATATAAAATTTACTGAAGCCTGAGGTAATGTCAGCTTTGTTAGAAGCACATAGTCTTACAGTAGGATATACATGTTTCTCCTAAAGCAAACAGTAATTTGCTCTTATTTAAAAAAAAATGCAGTAAGCCTTTCTTCATATGAAATAACAAAGTTTTATTCTGTGTTATATCCACAGGAAATGGTGTGAAAATGCAGTTGCCATCACATATCCACACCCCAGATATTTACTTTATAGTTAACTGAAACAATTCACGTGCACACACTGGATCAATGTTTGGCAGCTATGTGGTATTCGTGTGATAGAGAAGTATCTTTAGCTTGTCACTAAAATTTCTTACTGTAGGAGACTCATTATTCATTTGCTTAATACTAACTCTGGACTATTTGATATATGGGAAAAGGAATAATCAGATAAATCACTACTTATGAAAAATTATTCATATACATGCAGAGAAAGTTTGTCACACGGATGTAGGTAGTTGATTCTCAGTGCCAAATCCACACTATTTCATTTGCAGAAAACAGTTGATTTCTGATCTTGTGTTTATCAAATGTTTGCTTCTTGATCTTGATTCATTCTTGAAAGAAGTTATAAAAATGCTGATTAAATAATGGCTATTGAGTTTGTCATTCTACTGGGTAGTGCAAAGGGAAAAAGCCATCAAATACAGTGAAATTTTCCTGACTATACCAAGCTACTCTTTTTTTTAGGTTATCAATTAGAGAAGTCTATTATATAAGAAGAGAGAAATGTACTAGATTTTGTTAGTAGAAATGAACTATGTTAAATCAGTGGATTTAGAGCAGAGCTTGGATGAAACAGAGGGGAAAAACAATAAATGGTTTCCACTCTTTTAACATGGTAGACAGATGCTTTGAGGGAAAACTGCAGCTAAAAGAGAAGACCCTATATTCCATACATACAGGACCACCAGTACTAAGGCTGTTTATCTCTCCTTATTGTTTGGCATGAGGTTCCATTTCCAAAGAGCCATTCTACATCTTTACCTCAACTATTTGACAGTCTTCATTCCAATTGTTTTCCGAAATCAGAACACTGGAGGAAAGAGAGAAGGGAAAGGAGACTGTCTAGTCATAAGCTTAAGAATGAGGTGATCCACGTTTAAGGAAAAAGTTTAACCAAATAAAGCAAAGATCTGGTGTATACCGCTGCTTGTATTTCAAATTGTCCCAGTTTTAGACACCACCCTTCATGTCATTTAAATTAATGTTACATAATGTGGGCAGGAATTGGGAACAAGGTTGTCTAGCCAGTTTGACCTTGGAGGAATGCCACAAATAAATTTGGGAGGTTTTTTGCAATTGACCAAGGAAGAGATTACAAGGAAAAACAAAACAAAACTGAGTTTCAAAGTAATGAAATACAGTATACATAGCCTAGTTGCTCAACCATATTATGTATGCTACAAACCAAGTATTTCCACGCTTGATGTGGTAATAAGCAATGTAAATGACTAAGGATTCCTTAGTGCACAGAAGAAGATTCAGGACTGAGAGGTGGTAGAAATAATTTTCTTAGTATCATTTGAGTTGCTGCTAGTGATTTTGGCAGTTTTGTTTCCTTGAGCCCATCCCTGGCTGCAGCCAAGGAGATTTGAGCCTACTCAAGTGAGTACAGAATATTTGTAAAGGGAATCCATTAATATAATCCCTAATGACTTGCTTAAATGTAGCTTCTCAGCAATATATTTGGTATTTGGAAGAATGTTAACTAATATTTTCAGGGCTAGGATGTCAAAATGCTTGGTACTCAGGCTATAGGAGAATTTTTAAAATATCATTTTGTGATTTTAAAAAAAAGTATGGGTTTAATAATTTTTCACCGATTGATTTTCTTCCAACATTGAGAAATTAAGTTAGTTTAACTAGACGTGCTAAAAAATTATTAATGTAAGACAATTTAAGAAGAAAATGTCATATTGAGGTTCCATTCAATGTTATGTCAGAAAAATTGTGAAATACGTTGAAATAGAAAACCAAAAAAAAAGAATGAAAGAGAGAAAGAGGGAAAGAGGGAGACAGGAGAGAGAGAGAGACAGGAAGATAGAATGATTACTAGGTATTCTAGGGAATGCTGGTAGTTATCTAGTACACCTTCTGGGTTGTCTGATTCTATAGTGGTCTAACTTCTTTGAACTATTTTACAATCAAAGTATTTGTATTACTGACAATAATGCAAATTATTCTTATCTATAGAGATGTAAATAAATTTTACACAGTGGAACTGCAATTGATTCCTGCCACCTTTCTTCAGAAGTTACTTTTTTATCTATCAATAAATTCAATTTCTCATTTCCTGATTGCTTAAATATGTGTCTTCTCTATGGCTTCTCCTTTGAACTAATTTTAATATCTTATCAACTCCCTTACAATTAATTAAATGAAATATTTTACCTGGGCTTATTTTATATTTGTATGAGAGTCATGATTTAACCTTTCTAATAAAATTGTGCTTTAACATATTTATCAAGTTAAAATATTTGATTTTCTAGTATTTGAGTTTTATTCATGAAATTTTTGTCTTATAAAGTATTCATAATGGTCTTCAATGAGAAATTTTTCCATGATTTCTCAGTCCATTTTTGATAGGAAATCTAGAATGCTATTTGACCTTGTCTGTCTTTTTTAGTGTCGTATCTCCCAGCCTAGATCAATGGCTGAAATATAGTAGGTAATTTCTTTTTTTTTTATTTTAGAATATTATGGGGATGTAAATATTTCGGTTACATATAACACCTTTGCCTTGCCTAAGCCAGAGCTACAAGCATGCCCTTCCCCTACACAGTGAGCACTGCAATTTCTTAATAAATAATTTTGATGGTCATTGTATGAATGGCAATTAAACAGAATTGCAAACCCCTGTTGCTTTCCTAATAACCTGCAAGAATAAACTATGACTTAGTAATTCACCAAATAATCAAGAGTAAAAAAAAGAAAATGACTAGCATGATTGATATGGACCTTGACCTACAGTTAAGCTACACTACTTAGAGTGGTATCTACATTTGTCATGACTTCAACAATATATCCCTTTTTGTTGATATCAAATAATTATTTTTCCCATTTTAAAAAATATTATATTTCATTTTTATTTAAATGATGTCATGGATCTTTTAATGTATTTTTTAACTAAGTGTGAAATTACTTATCTGTAGTGTATTGATCATTTACTAAGTGGTTTGCAAACAGAAAATTCACGTAATACTCTTTTAAATTGTGAAGGCCAGGGCATTCCAGTAAATATATTTTAAGAACTTACCACCCAGGCATCCTGATGTACATTGTAATGTAAGTTTGAATATAACAGTTTTTGTTTTAATTGAAAAAAGTTTTCAGTGCAGTGAGATTTGCCAGACTTTTTAGGGACCACAAAGAAAGGGATACTTGATTCAGTCTAAGGAACTAAAGACACCACAGAAGGTTTAATGCCTAAAATAGAACTATCATTTGATCCAGTAATCCCACTACTGGCTACTTACCCATAAGAAAAAAAGACATTCTATAAAAAAGACACCTGCACTCAAATGTTTATAGCAGCACAATTCACAATTGCAAAGATGTGGAAACAATCGAAGTGCCCATCAATACATGAGTGGATTAATAAAAGATGGTAGATGTATACCATGTAGTACTACTCAGCCACAGAAAACAATGGTAAACTGCACCTCTTATACTATCCTGGGTGAAGCTAGAGCCCATTCTTCAAAGTAAAGTACCATAAGAATGGAAAAACAAACACCACATGTACTCACCATTAAATTGGAACTAATCAATCAACACCTATGTGGCACATATGGAAATAACATTCATCAGAAATCAAGCAGTTGGGAGGGTGGAGGAAGGGATGGGTAAATTCACACCTAACAGGTACAATGCACACTGTCTGGGGGACGGGCACACTTTGACTCAAATGGTACAAAAGTAATTTATTTAACCAAAATGTTTGTACCCCCATAATCTGAAAAAAATTAAAAAAGATTTAATGCCTGACTAAGATTTGGGGAAAAAAACAAACTAAAACAAACAAAAACAATAGCAACAGATGCTAATAATAACACATTAATTACTGATAATTTCTGAGTGTATTCATTTCTTTAACTAGCTTCTTAATATGTCTATCATAAACTCAGAGTGTATAAGTTTATGTATTTTCACCACATAATTGTATCTTAAGTTATAGGGTATTTTATTTTATTAAAATAAACTAAAAATTATTTTCAAGACCCAAAAATTCATTCATGGAATATATAGGAAATTTATATATATATATATGCTTATATATATATGTTTATGTATATGTTTATATATATGATAGGTATTTGATAAACTATTGGAAAAGTATTAGTATTTTGAAGGTAATGAGAAAAAATATGGACTTTAAGAATTTTTTAAATTCTCTCCAAAAAAATATAAAAGTTTTAATGTTTTGCTTTGCATTTGGTCAATAATGATTTAATTTATTTAAATTTAGTGGCCTTTCTTTTCTTTACTTAGGTATTTGCAGTTTTAGCCTCTGGTGATTTTAAAAAAATTATTTAGAATATATAATGTGAAATATTTTACACTTGGGTTATCTCTTCACTCTAGAAATATTATTTATGTGGATGTAGACCCATTTAGAATAAATTTTTTCTGCATCTAAACATGTGCTTATTCTGCACAACTTTTGTCATAAAGTAGAAGCAGTTAAGATTTCCTTTGGGCTAAAATATGAGAAGTAAGCCTATAACTTACAAATTTATTCTGCTTTTTTCTCTATTTGTCTTTCTTGAACATCCAGTGAATTCTTCTTCCTGTTATACAGAATTCTATACGTGATAGAATATTTATATATATATATATATGAATTGATTTACATTATATGAAAATCGTTTACATGTATATTATATATATAGAAGTTGTCATAATTTAAATGAAGCTACTTTTAGGAATTAAGATTTGCCTTAAAAAGGTAAGTATTTTTAAATTAGTAATATCAACTATGGCTGGTACATTAATATTAGAAATTAATTTTAAACATATTTTAAATATGTATGGAAAATATCATAGCTAAAAAGGGCAAATACTTTATCTTAACATTTTCTGTGTAATGATAGGCAAAATATTGTAATCAACACTACATTATTTCATGAGTTCTAAAGAAATATTGATAAATAAATAGAAATATTGATAAATAGGAATTCATTTATTGTTCTGCTCAACTTTTATTTACCAAAGAAAACAAAAATAATATAAACCAACATCCCCTATAACTTTGGAAATTTATTTATAAATAAGCTCTTGTAATTCACTGGCAATTTTTTTGGTCATTGTGTAATTGTACAAATTATATAATTTGAACACATATTTGATAATCCATAAATTAAATATATATTTCCTTCTATTTGTCAACAAAACAATATTTTCTATTTTAGTGAAAATGTTTTTCACATATTCTCCTCAAATTATTTGTATACTAGTTTTAGGCAATAAATAAACTATTAATATATAGTTGTTATCCTTCCTGGCTTATAGAATTGACGATTTAAATGTTGAATCAGGATGTAGAAAAAAATGGTAACTACCCCAGGAACAAGTTCTTATGTCAGCTCTTCTCTCACACCGTTTCTTTATCATATTCAAACATAAATTGCAACACTAGTAAGTGATACTTACGCTTTAATCTGCAGCTTCTCATCATCATGGTTCTCTAAAAATATTTCTCAGTGTTTGTCCTTGGCTACTCTCTTTCTACCTCTCTCACTCACCCATTCTGCGCAAACTCCCAGGATTCTGACATCTCTCCGTTTCTCTTCCTGATCCATATTCTCTTCTGGTACACCAATGGACCACAGCTTCATTAATTAATCACAAACCACACCTCAAGCTAAGTCCTCACTTCTGAGCTGCAGAGCTCATTTTTCAATCTCTCTGTAAGAGAACTACTGATATTTGGTGTATTCTAATTTAAGTAATTATGTTCTCTAGCAAATTCATTCCAACTCCTAACATTTCCTATACTGGTTTCACCATCTACAGAGTAACTTATTTTAATAAACTGATGGTTGAAATAGATTTCTCCCTCTTCTTCACTCCCACTATCCAAATAACTTTCATGTACGAAAAATCTTATTTTGAAATGCATTTGAAATTTTCCGATTTCTCTGTTTTCCCATTTTAATCTACCCTACATCATGCTAATAGCATCTTCATTTTATGTAAATTTAATCAGTGTCCTATTTAAAAACCTGAGAATTGTGTGAATAGAGTTTCCCATTCATAGTATAAAGTCCCAATTCTTTGCAAGTCCCCCAAATTCCTCTTTAACAATCCTCTATTTTGTTCATTCAGCATATTTCTAGTTATCCTCTTTCTCTATCCTCTCAAATTTTCCCTACAAAATACATATGTATTACCCATACTGCAATACACTTTCTTACTACATTGTCCATTTCTACTCATGACTTTAAATTTCTGGCCAAGCATTCGTGTGAATGAAACAGCTATTCATAATTAAAACTTACATATAAACACAAAATGCTAATATTTGATTAGGAATTAAAACTTCTAAGAATCTTCCTAAACATGCAACTATCATGTAAATAGAGGGAAGATTGTAAATACCTTCTGTTTAGAATATTACAATACCTTCTCAAGCACATACTATCTGCGTTAACTCGGAATATTCACTTAAATTCTCTGTGCTTGAGTTGCCACAAATGACAAACATGAATGGCCATACAGGTTTCTACTTTTTGAGAAATTATTAGAATAATGTGTATAATATGAGTTATTATTTTTATGCAATTCTGTCTTTGTATGGTACCAGGGCCAAGGGGAATAAGATGCAAAAAGAAAAATTTCAATTCAGTGCAAAAACTTTTGTATCAGTCAACTTCAACTCCTTGATTTGGTAGAAAGTTTTCTTTGACAGAAGGAATGAGTACGTTTGAGATTTATAAGGACATTGAAGAAGGATTTGCACAATAGAAATCTTGCTGAAATACATTTCTTTTAATATTCATATTCTATTATTCTCAAGGTGAGAATTTTCATAATGATAACTTCAGCTCTACCTAATAATATCTTGGATGAGACTCATAAAATTTAACCAGGATAACATTCTCAGGAATTCTACTTTCATATTTCTTGACTTCAGCAAAGTTTAAAACTCTAACCTTAATGCATTTTTCTCATTAAATCATGAATATTAAATTATTTTTATAAATCTTTTTGAAGATCTTTTTAGCATTTATTTTAAAAGATACAAAAAACTCTCTGGTCTGTATATTAACATAATAATATCTAAGTTGAATTTATTTTATTAAAACTCAACTGTTATTTTCTAATTTCAAGTGTGTCTCTTTAAACACATAGGACTTATACTAAGCATTCCTTTAAATGAACATGAAAAGTTAAAGAAATAATATGATCACCGATACAAGCCCAGTATGGTTCAGCTATATATTTTAATATGTAATATATATTCCAATTTTCTATGTACTTTATTCCTTGGTTTATAGGAATGGATTATAATCATTTTATTTCTGTGTTGGTTGGCATGCTTTCATATTTCTTTGTCCTCTATCTTTTAAAATTCTATATATATCCAGTAATAAAACACTCAATATTCTCAGTAGTAAAGTACAGAGACCCATTTTTAAACATTAGTTAGATTTTTGGAGTTTTGGTCAAAATGACTTTTATCATTCTTTCTTAACTAGGAAGTATTTTTTCATGATCTCTCCTTCACTTCTACATTGCACTTACACCCATTAGGTCTTTCTTCTCATGATTATATTGTTTCTCCTCTCTTTAATCCATAATAAGCTCAGAAAATGCATTTATTAAAAAAAAGACATTTTGAGCGCCCACATTGTTCCAGGCTTTGACATAATTATCTAGGATATAGTCAAATAGATGGATTTTATCTACAAAAAATAAATAATAGCATAGTAAGGCTACGGTATTGAATTCTCTCTTTAATAACTGTGGTTCTCCAGAGTGTTCTACTTCTGTTTCACAATATTCACCATATACACTTTAAATTCTTACAATCAGACTGTAAACCCATCACTTGACTGTAAGTGTTCTTGAAGGACAATAATGGCAAATCTATGGGGTTTTGTTAGTTCTCATTCTCCATGAACTTTCTTCATTTTTCAGTGCTGTTTATTAACCTCTCCTTAAATTTTTCCTGTCCTTGCCTTCTCATGCACTTGCCACCACACCCTGCTATTTTTTTGTTTCTATTTTTAGTTGTCCAGCTAATTTTTTCTATTTTTAGTAGAGACAGGGTCTCACTCTTGCTCAGGCTGGTCTCAAAGGCCTGCCCTCAAGCAATCCTCCCACCTCAGCCTCCCAGAGTACTAGGATTACAGGCCTGAGTCACCACTCCTGGCACTTTTTTTCTAATAAATAATCAGAAAAACACAATAGTTATTTAATGGCTTTATTATATGTGAATATATATATATATATATATTTTTTTTTTTTGAGACAGTGTCTCACTGTGTTGCCCAGGCTAGAGTGAGTGCCGTGGCGTCAGCCTAGCTCACAGCAACCTCAAACTCCTGGGCTTAAGCGATCCTCCTGCCTCAGCCTCCCCAGTAGCTGGGACTACAGGCATACGCCACCATGCCCGGCTAATTTTTTTCTGTATATATATTTTAGTTGGCCAGATAATTTCCTTCTATTTTTTAGTAGAGATGGGGTCTCGCTCTTGCTGAGGCTGGTCTCGAACTCCTGACCTCGAGCTATCCACCCGCCTCAGCCTCCCAGAGTGCTAGAATTACAGGCGTGAGCCAACGCGCCCGGCGTGAAAATATATATTTATACTATTTTAAGATATAATAAATAACCTTTTTAGAATTGAAAGTGGGACAAAAAAATGTGAGAAATGAAATTCTATTTTTTCACAATAGTTCTTGTTTCTTTTTACTGCATCTTATTATAAAATATATTAATATTATTAATGTACCATGTATTTGTTTGATACCAATGTTCATATTTAGTACAATGCATGTAATAATGTATGTCATAATCTATAATAGTTAATGGTTCTTTTGTTTGCTGCATGATAAATTAATGTCATGTACTAAATTATAATAGTATTTGTCAAATTTGAGGAATATTTATTATAAATTTATGTAACTACCAAGAGGACTATCGCTCTTTATTCTGATTATATTTTCATAAGGTAGAGTAAATTTTTTCATTACTTTCCATTTTAGGGTTTGTTAAGATAAATTTTTACAGCTTGTTTTTCATTTTTACCTGATTTTCTTTGATAATTATTATCATTTCTGCTGTTAAGAAAAGCTTTAAAATAGGTTAATATATGAGAATATACTGTGCTATGATTTTTTTAATGTTGGTTAGAAGCAACTAGTAAATTATTCAGCCCAGAAGGGAAATAGTCTAAATCCTTTTATTAAGCAATAAATGAATACAAAATTATAATTAAAATTTTACATACTTCTATGGAGACCATTTAGACCCTAAGATTGCAAAATTGCAATGTATTTTTTGTGGGGTAATGCTAACGCTATTTTTACTGCAAAATAATGTGGTTATGTAAGCAACTTCTGTACTCACATCTTCTTTCTTTATTAAACATACTTTTTACCCCAACTGTCTAGCTATTTCAGATTATGCATGCAACAAACTTTTCTGAAGTATCATTTATGCTTATAAGCATAAGGAAAAAAGACTATATAAATCTTAGTTGATAATAAAATATTTTGGTCTTGAAAAAAATTGATTTCTGTTAAGTTAGGGGATAAGCTTTTTTCAATTTCCTGTAAGTATAAAATGAGCACTACCTGACAAAACATATATACATTCTTACAGATCAAAATAGATTCTTACAGCCAATTTTCTTCAGGATGTCCTAGCAGGGAAGACAGAGATACTATCTTGCATTAACATTTTCTTTTTCTAGCAAGGTTGTAGAGGATCATTATTTATATGCTTTCATCAAGCACTGGAAATCATTTCTGAAAAAAGTTATGTGATAAGGTGTCCTAAACACTTTATAGCAATGAAAAGAAACAGATTTGACACATAGGTGTGCTATCATCTAATGATTTAATTTGCAATGATACCATTTTTCTTGTGGGTTGGCAAGAACATATGGCTTTCACAAAGATTGTGCACAGATTTTTAACTTTCTTTCTAAACTTTCTAGCTACTGCCATTTTCAGTGACTTCTACTAGATACCTAAAAGAAACTTGGCAAATACCAGTGTGGAACAATTTATTAAGGAGGTGGAAGAGATAGATTTAGGCTCTCCCAAGAAGTAAATGTACCTAATATTAATAATTATAAAAATAAACATGACTACTCTAATAATTTATTCATACATAGTATTATGCAGTTTACAATTCAATTAACATAGTTCAGAATAATTAGTTACTTTTCTGTTAAACCCACAAATATGAGTAGTACTGTCAAGCTGACTGGATTATTTTCCCTGGAAGTGATATTTGTAAATGATTTCTACATGCACTTTTCTCCTATATTTGTAGATAACATATATCACATATTAAACTTTTGACCAATATACATCCAGTATGAGAAGCATATCAAATTATTACAAGGTTTAAGGAATCCCTTCCAAAAAATCTCATATGCTTTGTAATAACATTACAAACTTTAAAAATTATTTTTCCTAGTATCAGTTGATCTTGAAAACAAACCAGAAATAGGTTTATAAACTAAATGTGGTTGTAGAATTCATTTTCAAAGTGAAGAGTTGATGTCTTTCCCTGGAAAACCATGACTAAGGAGTATTAGAGTTGGGACATTGTCCCTTTTTATTAAAAAGTCATTGCTCTTTTCACTATAATTTCTAACTCTTGTTACCTATTTAGCAACATTTTGTGTGAGACCATTTCCAGTCATAGAATCTTATGTTTTTTAGGGACTTAAAATGACAAAATTATCTTTTTTCTTATATTAGGATCTTGAAAGATGACCATTGGATATTTCTGACACTATGTATAGTTTTGGGATTATTAAAAATGTTTCTTCTTATGAATGCTGTTCTAAAATTAATGCTTTAATATTTTGTAAAAATATAGCCATTACTAATTAGATAGCCACTACTTAAAAGGTGGTAAATAATTAATAAAGAAAATTAGCAGCCATTCACTTTAGTTTGGCATATTTGGATCTAGGTAGTTTTTCTTTTGGTAAGGGAAACTCAGAAAAAGTTATGTATATATAAATGATAAGAAATCATATGTGGCACTTACTAACTACCTTTCTGTGTGCTGCTAGTATTAAAGAAGAAAATGATGCATAACTTAAATACTTAAAAATTATATTCTATGTTCATTTTCTAAGAGCTGGTGACAAAATGGACAAGAAACAGGAAAACACTGATAAATTTGTGTACATTCACAGCTCTTTTAACACTTATTTTCATTGTTTTATCTGAATGATATGAAACAACTATATTTTATATATATAAAATAAAGTATATACTCATATTGCTATATATAGTGAATTATACATATATATCATGATTGAAATGAAGATTTTGTATAATGATCTCTTCATATTTGGTTTTTTCTGCTGTTGTTTGGAAAATGCCCTTGGGAAGGATACAAATGTATGCAAATAAACAATACAGAGTTTGTTTGAAAATATCTGTTTACTTTTGTTTTATTAATTTCCATTTCTGAATCAATAAGAAAAATGCAAGTATCTTAGAGAAAAATTCAACTAATATTACATCTTCTAATCTGGAATCCTTTTCTGGTTTTGAAGATTCAGAGACCCTTTATAGAAATTAAAGAATGGTAGAGCTTTACCCTTTAAAAGATATGAAGGGAATAAAATATTAATCTTCAAGGATTTTAAAAGGTAATAAATGGAATAGTAATTGATTTGCCCTGAGTTTTAAGAAAATTACAAGAAGGAAGATTTTACTTTGCAATTAGGACAGTTTGTCATAGAGCTATGTAGCAATGATAGGGGCTTCCTCATAGGGTTGTGGGTTTCCCATCACTGAAAATAATCACTGGGTGGGGCAGTGCATGGAATGTGAATTATGTTAAGTAATTTGAAAAATTGTTTCCAATTTGAGATTATGTTAGATAGTAGATATTACTATTTTATATTTTGGCTAAATAATGACATGAGAATTGGGCCAGACTACATCAATATTTCTTTAGTTTCTCCTGAATCCATTATTCTATTATAAATATATCCTTGTCTTGAGAATCATTTCAGAGAGAATAAAAAGGTAGATATTTCCCAAATAAAACCCCTCCTTGGTCTTCTGTATTCCACTTTCATTCTCACTCCTTCAACTCCATTAAGTCATTCATTTTTCCTCTTTTCATAAAATGTATTTATTTCTCTAATAGCATAGTACTGTCCTCCTTACTAGAAAGTGCGATGCTTAGGGACGGAACTTTTTTTGTTTTTAATCTCTATATTCCCAGTATTAGGTACACACTAGGCAGAGAGCAAGAACTCAATACAATTTTATTGCTTAAATGACTGAATCATCAGGAAAAAACTAGGGAAAATATGGTAATGTGAAGGCAGACTATCGAGCTAGAAAAAGGAGGCTGAAGCCAAGGGTGGAGTCAGCTGCAGAATAGTAAGGGCTACCACTTATGTAATGCCAGCTATGATACAGGCACTTCTCTAAGCATACCAAATTTAATCTAGCCTTCACGCTTAATCCTCATAAGAGTGCTTTAAAATGGATACTATTTTTATCTTCATTTACAAATAGGAAGGCTAACTCCCTAATGTTCATCCAGTGAGTAGCAGGTTTGGGATCTAAATCGTGGTCAACTGTCCAAATTAAATCACCTATAATCACCATGACATATTGTAGAATCCAAAAATATAGAGTCGTAAACAAGATCCAGGTGAGCACTCAAGAATAAGGGTGCATATATGTTGTATATGTCAAAGTAAGACATTAAGTTCAAAATAGATGGACTGAGGAGAACCAGAAGGAAATTAACCAAAGGATACATACATAGTCTAGGTAGTAATGGGACGTGTCATAGACTTAAGGACAAGAGACTAAATTTCTAATCCCAACCTTGTCTTGATTATCAGTGTGACTACATATGAGCTCCTCAGAGCTTCAGCATTCTCATCTGTAAAATAACAAGGTGTGACTATCTCATAATGAGTTTCCATTTGCTTTGAAATTCTAAGGTCGTGTTCAAGAGTTTAGTCAGCAACTTAGACACAAGGATTCAAAATTTAGGCAAGGAAAATAATGAAAACCCCAGGAAAATTGGTTTTAAAACCTAGAAAGTTTAGAATCTTGACAGCAATATGTCAATGTAGCAACTTTAATGTAATTATTATAAGAAATCTTTGATAACTGAAGAGAGGTGCCTCTCCCCACTCTGCCTTTTTAGACAGTTTAAATTCTAAAAGCAATAGAGAAAAATATACAAAAGGAAGTTGATCCTGAGAATGGAAGACTTTTTCCTATCAAAAGGAGGCTTGATAGAGGGAAAATAAAAAGCAAAGAGAACTTCAGAATCCCAAAGTATGTAAATAAAACAATAATAAACAAATGATATATGGGCAAATGTAATAGATCCGGTAATACAAGCTACCAGCTTCTAATGTCCAGTTTATTTCAAGCGGTTTTTCAAAACGACATTGCTGGTTCCCAAAAGATCTAGTATGACTTACAAAGACACAGCATTATGGGAATATGCTCTCAATTAGATGAAGGGATAAAAGGAAATAAAAAAGAAATGCTGCTATAGTGATATTAAATGAAACTATTATCAGAGCTGTCTGAAAAAGAAATCAAACTATAAAAGTCTATAGCCTTCCTACCAGATAGATTTCAATTTGACTCTAAGTTTTCTAGAGGCCAAATAAAAAGAGAAATCTGATCAATTTCATAATTTACAACATCTGTGATAAAAGCAAACCAATTTACTCAGGAGAAGTACAATTATTCCTGCTACTAAAACCTGAAAGAAATGTCTCCCAAGGGTCATCATAAAAAGGACACCATAAAACATAATGAAATATGCCTTGAACAATATCTTTATGATGGACACTACTAAGAGTTTCACAGAGCTGGTTTTTTTTATGATTTCCTTTACTATATAGTGACAGCTTGGCTATACAATTCTGTGTGTAGTTTAATAGAGACATAGATAGACAAAAATCTTTCAAAGATTTCTCAAAAGCATCTTGATTTTAGAGAATTTGGTGGCACCAAATCTTAGAACACTTAATTTGTTAATTCAGTAAATAGTTATTGGACATCTGTAATTTACATAGTACTGTATTAAGCCCAGAGGAAACACAGTGAACAAAATAATTTCCAAGAACAAACAAACAAAAAGCCAAAAACTTTCAGCTAATGGATGATGTTAATTAATATAGTTAAGTTATATTATTTACAAATTATATCATTATTATAAAATGGATGCTACTATATGGCAGATGCCCCAAAAGAAAGTAAAAGTTACACCTTCTTGTGAAAGCTGAGGGCACTTCAGCTCCAAGGGTATTTTAATACTAACAATATAGGTCAGATTTCTCCTCAGAAAATGAGTTTGAATCTGCTCTAGCATACAGATTAATGGTCACTTGCGGAATGTTCTACTGTTTTAGCATAGTCACGATACCTTCTTTGGAACAGTCCTAACCTCACTCTACTTCAGATTTTACCCTAAAATTTGTGTTCTATTGATATTTCTACCACAAAGGTGGCTTTACAACCATGATCTGAGTAGCCTTTGTCATGTCTTCTTTGGAACTGTCTCAGGACACATAAAAGGAGATGGAGCAAAGAGAAGGCCAAATAGCGTATCTCTATTCTCTGGCAGGATATCATCCACAGAGGCCTTTCTGTTTAAAATGTAAGAAAGTGATTGACAAGCAGTTTTAAAAATACAATTGGAGAACACTCTACTACTCTGCTATTGCTACGTTCTTCTTTTTCTCTACAAAGATCATCAATTCATGTATTCAATAAATATGTGCCGTTCCCCTGCTATTTTCCAGGCTCTATGCCAGGATCTATATATAAAATGTTACATAAGTCAAGGTTTAACAGTTTACAATTTGTGATAAGACCCCTAAGTGCACCAAAGATTAGGCTGCAGTTTGGTCACTGCTGTGGCAGGGATATACACACCACGCATCATGAGGGTTTCCTGGAGGGGTAGCCAGATCGAATGAGACTGAGGAGAAGGCTTGAGAAGCCCATGTACAACAGGTATCTCTTGAATTGAATCTTGAAATATGGCAGAAATGAAGAAAACAAGGTGTATAAAATCCATTTTTCTCAACAGAGAATAAAAAGGAGGGCATGTCAAACAGCTTGGAAAATTGAAAAAAGAGGAAGTAGTTTCGGAAACGGACATGCAAAGCAGGGAAGAAAATGAATGATTAGAACTAGAACAGGTCAGATTATAACACCAGTGTGCTTAAATGAAAAATTTGAAACAAAGACAAGGGGAGACTATAAAACAAAACAAAACAAAAACTTCAGAAGAACACTGTGAGCATATTTATGCTTTAGAAATATCATTCTGGCATCAATATAGAGGATGCAATTGGGAAGCTAAGAATAGCATCAGGCAGAGTAATTAGGAGGTTATGGCAGCAATCTGGAAGAAAACAAATGGGAAACTGAATTAAGCCAAAGAAACTGTCATGAAAGGAGGGAAGTATGAGACATAATAAGAGGGTGGAACATGTGGGATTTTGTGATTTCTATGGCCTATCTGTTTTTTGCCTTTTGAATAAGCAATGATGTATCTTATGGTGTTACTTTGTGTAATTTTATTGCCATTTTCTGATTCATACATACATACATATATATATGTATATATAGTCAAGCTTTTAAAAATGTTAAAAGTTATTCTTTTCATATTCACCAAATATAGCAGTACACTTGAAACTTGAACATTTAATCACTTAGTACATTCTGCCTGCATAACAAAGCTCAACATTATAATCCTCCAGTTATTACAAGATCTGTGCTGTCTGGGATACATTTACATTTCAATTACAGTTACATGCTTTCATCTTAACAGCTTCTAGTTTCTGAAGGAATGAGTCTCAAGGATTATGTTATAATGAGAACAAAGGTTATTGACTACTTTTCTCATTTCTTCCTAAGATGCTTTACTAGCTAAATAAAAGTGAAGCCGAATTTATGCCAAGATGTTTTTTCCCTGCAGGAAAACATAATGGAAGTTATCAGAAATCAAGAGTTTTTACTCCTTCCAGCTGAGGAGCTCCATAAACTACTGGCCAGTGATGATGTAAATGTTCCTGATGAAGAAACCATTTTCCATGCATTGATGATGTGGGTCAAGTATGACATGCAGAGGAGATGCAATGACCTGAGTATGCTTCTTGCCTTTATAAGATTGCCACTGCTTCCCCCACAGGTAATTCTGTGTCATGCTCTTTTAATAGATACGACTTAATGAAAACTCTGATATTAAAAGTCAACCACAAAACACATTTTAATTCTTTATTCCCATTTAAAAGCTTTAATCAAATACCCTTTTTAAGATAAATTTGATGGTGGAAAATGATGGGTGATAGATCTTGGATCTGAACCCTATCTCCACCACTTAATGACTCATGATTTCTTGCATGACTATGATAATATCACTTAATTTCTTTAATATTCAATTTCCTTATCTGTAAAATATAATCATACTGCTACACAAAAGTTTTGTGGAAATCAGTCAGATAATACATGTAAAACACCTAATCATAATACATTGCCCATCTATCATTTATCTAATTTGACCTAAGATGCAATAATGTGATCATTCTTTGATGATAATACATATTGTATGGCATTTTTAAGGCCCAACATATTCCTGAATGGTAGAGTTATGAGGTAACAGTACTGAAATTATAGAATCTTTGATAGTTGAAGTTAAGGAGACTCTAGACACCAAGTAAGTCAACCATCCCATTTTATTAATGAGTTAAGTAGGGCACAAGAAAATTGATAAGAACATTAAGTTCACTCAACTTGTTAGAGGAAGAGTAGCTAGTTCCCTGATTCTGAGTCTTGTATCTTTAAACTAACTTGAGAATCCAGGATCCCTGGATTCTCAGGCTATTCAAAAATATAATTGAAGGTGGAACTTACCTCTGAATAAATAGATATAATTTTGTGTGTATATATTTTGTGTGAGGGAGTAGAGATGGGAGGCCTCCATCATTCATCAGATTTTTCATTTGGGTCCAAGCTACCATCAAAATTTTTACTAATCCATGTATAAATGGGAAAGTAAGACAGAGAATCAATGCATCAAGAAAGAGTGGTAGGCAAGTGTGCAGTGGTAATAGCAGGTGTGGAAGTGAAATTTACGGTCATATATTAAGACTGGAAAGTTAAAAACACATCATCATACCAAAAATGAGAAAAAAAAGAAGCTTTATAAATAACGTAATAATTGTGCTTCTTTTGGCTGCTGACATGATTAAAGGAGTAAAAATTGAAGGAAAGAATTTATGAATATTTTGCCTAAACAAACTAAATGAGCTTATCATAACACCAGGTTTTTACAAAGAAAAGGAAACGTGCATTTAGATATCTGGATAAAGAATAAATTGTGATGCCATGTAGTGGATTTTTGCAAATCTCCTACCCTGGGATCTGATGCCAGATAATTTTAGAGTATGGGCGTCCTCTCTTAGGGCAGAAATAGCCAATGATCACTATTAGCCAATGATAACCATTTACTAGCCATTGACAGATGCTGTGACAGTGTGCCCCTTGAGTGTTTGTTGAAATGTGGCGAATGTAGAGTTTTGGTGCTAAAAAATTATCAGAAATAGTAGGACACATATTGGAGGAGGCTAAGAATGTGACCAGGGCTCCTTCCTCTCAGCATGTCTTTACTTCATGTCCTCTTTCCTCACTCTTCTGCAATAAGATATGGGGAGACACTCTACCTGTACATGCCATTAAACTGTTAAATTGGAACAGAGAGTAATTTTCTATTGGCTTAGTCATTCCTAAGGCTACACATTACAATGGGATTTATTTCTTATTGGTTAAGCCAATATACCTTAGTTAGTGAAGCAATATTTATTAACATTAGCACATAAAATATTTTTTTGTTTTAGTGTAACTAACTAGAAAAAGGCTTTTAAGTTAACATTTATCACAGTGTCCAACAGACATAAATGTAGCATATATCTATTCTCCATTCCTCATCTTTCAAATTGAGAATATTATACATATATCTTATATACACTTTCAAATAACAGATATGCAGGAAGAAAAAGAAAAATATTTTCTTTTCATAAAATGTCTTTGGATATAGGAGAGACTATCGCTTCCATAACTAATATTAATAAATTGAGTGTCATTGTAAGAATTTTACACAGAATATTTCTAACCATAAAAACACAGCTGCAAGGTAAGGATTATTAATTATACTGTACAGAGGGAGTAACAGGCTCAAAGAGGTTAAGGATTTTTTACAGGTCATAGTGCTACTGGAAAATCCAGTTTTTCTTAAATCTGAGATGACCAGATATGAACCTACACAGAGATATTTCTATGTATTGAATGTTGTTTCCGTGTTTGCTCTCCAACCTGGAAGATCATAAAAATATCTTGAATGCAGCAATTTTGAAGGTTCCTATAAAGACACGAGGGATGGAAGAACAGTGATAGAATAGGAAATAACAGATATTTGTTTTCATTCTTTAGTTACCAATCAATTTTATCTCATTTAATCTCTACAATATCTCTATGTAGTAAATATTGTTATTCCCATTGAAAAATGAGTAAATTGGAAATCAGCATCATTACCCTCTTCTTATTAAGTTCTAGAAATCAGATTTTACTCCAGTTGTATCTAACATTTAATGTGGTTTTTCTTCCACTAAAGGAAAATGAGTACGATGTTTATTTATCGTTGGCTTTATATTTCTCTCAATATCCAATCAGAGTCAAAGAAAAATTTAATTGAATTTGGCATTTACAGCCTCGCACATGGACTTTTTTTTTTTGCATTTACTTATTTTTTTTAATTATTATTTCAGCATATTATGGGGGTACAAAACTTTAGGTTACGTATATTGCCCTTGCCTTCCCCCCCTCGCCCCAAGTCAGAGCTTCAAACATGACCATCCCCTAAACAGTGCGTGTGCATCACACTCCACATGGACTTTTAAAGCTGCTAAATATAAGCTGCTAAACATCTTAGCGTATATCTTGATATCCAGAGTAGAAAAAACAACATAGATACAACATTTCAGTTTTTCTGGTTATACCTCAAATAGAAATCTACATTACTTAAACCACAAATTATCCATTACTTAAAAACACAAAGCCTCTTAAATTTATTGTAATTAGAAGAAAATTTTTTCCTGAAAAATTAAGTAATATTTAGTAATCTATAACTGTTTCCTTGAAATTTATAATCACATAATTGTTATTTACTGAGCCTATTAACTTTCACTATAACCATCATCTTAATAAATATATATCCATGTCATTTATTTCTCTAATACTGTTTTTAAATATATATATAGTATCATTAATGGTAAATAATATTACCATGTTTATATTTTAAACTACCAATTATACCTTTTAACTATATGTCTATATAAATATTTATTAATATTTTCAATAGGCATAATGTTTTTGATTTATTTAGTAGTTGAATATGCTGATATAGTGCTATGTGTTTTCTGCATATATTTCATTAAATGTTTCACTATATGTCTGCTGTATTTTGGATATTTTGTGTATACCTAAGAAAACTGAGACTTAATTAAAGTACCCAAAATAAAATATTGTAGAAAAGGGATTAAAGAGAATACTACATGCAAAATATTTAATATTTATTTCAAAATGCATTTAAATTTGATCATGAAAACCCATCAGTTTTCCCATCAATTTTGTGCATACTCTTTATTTCTTTTGTTATAAATGAATTATAGAACAATAATCTAAAAGTACTAAGGTGATTCTTTAAAATATTTTTGGTATACTTCTCAGGATTCCTGTTTTCATTAAAGTAAGTCTGTCTGTATTTGGCATGGAATAATGATTTAATAAATATTAATAGATTTTAAAGAATTAAGTTTAATTATTAATTTTAAAGCAAATTATTTTCTTCTGAAGAACATTTAAAAACTATCAAGTTTCAACTGCTGATATGTAGAATGTATATGGAATTCAGGAAAATCAGCAAGAAAAAAATCAAACAGGCCCATTAAAAACTTGGCAAAGGACATGAACAGAAACTTTTCAAAAGAAGGCAGACTAATGGCCAACAAACATCTGAAAAAATGCTCAATATCTCTAATCATCAGGGAAATGCAAATCAAAACCACAATAAGATATCAATTAACTCCAGGGAGAATGGCGTTTGTCAAAAAAATCCCCAAACAACAAATGTTGGTGTGGATACAAAGAGATAATAAGACTCATACACTGCTGGTGGGACTGCAAATTAGTACAACCTCTATGCAGAGTAATATGGAGATGCCTCAAAGAAATAGAGTAGAACTACCATTTGACCTAGCAATCCCACTACTGGGTATTTACCCAAAGGAAGAAAAGCCATTTTATTAAAAAGACGTCTGCACTAGAATGTTTATAGCAGCACAATTCACAATTGCAAAGATGTGGAAACAATCCAGGTACTCATCAATGCATAAGTGGATTAATAAAATGTGGTATATGTATACCATGGTGTACTACTCAGCCATAAAAATTGATGAACTACCTATTGTATTAACCTAGGTGGAGCTGGAGCCCATTCTTCTAAGTAAATTATCACAACAATGGGAAAACAAGCACCACATGCACTCACTATTAAATTGGTACTAATTAATCAACACTTACGTGCACACATGGAAGTAACATTCATCAGGTGTCAGGCAGGTGGGAGAGGGGAAGAGGGAATGGGTAAATTCACACCTAGTAGATGCCATGTGCGCTGTCTGGGGGATAGGCACACTTGTAGCTCTGACTTGGGTTGTACAAAGACAATATATGTAACGAAAGCATTTGTACCCCTGTAATATGCTGAAATAAAAAAAAGAAAAATAGTCATTTAAAAGTAGCATTACATAAATGATTTTTTTCTGGTGCAGTTTAAAGGTCATGACTACATATATCTTTCTAATTTTCATGGTGTGACAAAGCTGCAATAATGAACTTAAATAAATCATGATTGTAGGCAAGGGAGAGTTAATCTCTGATAAGAAGAAAGTAAAATTAGAAGAGGAGATTTAATGAAAGTTAATATTTTCATTATATTTTAAATTATCATGTATTATACTATGGAATTTATGACCAGTAAATCTATATTTAAACTTATATGTTATTTCTCAAAATACTTAAAATACTTTTTACATTAAAAACATATTTGATAGACTCTCTTAAGAATACCTTTAATTATTTTTATTGTTCCCTGGGTTTCAATAAAACGATGTTCTGAGGTTATATACTCCTACTGAAATAGGTTTGTGAAATTCAAATACCGCAAAATTCCATGGTTTATCTCTTGCTTTTTCTTTTGGTACTTCAAGTAGGCTAGAGTTATTTATAGTTCAACACTTGTGCAGACTAAGTATATGTTAAATATATGTATAAGGATTAAACATGTGATCTATTAAGTCAAAATATCCTATGTTTCCCTCAGAATAAAGTGACAAATGCTTATGTTGAAATTATAAATTACTAAACAATAAAAACACTCTATGTTTGCATTATTCAACCTTCCTATTACCTCTACATTGGTCTCTGAAATGTTTTCAATGATTTACTCTAGATTAGTATTAATATTTCCCTAGCACTTTGTCCCTGGACAAATATCATTTGAAGGTATTCCCCAAAATAGTGTTTCACATTAAAAAAAATGTATAAACCTATAAACTCATCATGCCATATCCCTATTTTGAAATTTCACAATGCAGATTGTGACAGAATTGTCTCTCAAATATCTTAATACAAATAATCCCTTAACTCTAACTCATGAAATCCCAGACTTTTCTGATGAACACTTATTCCAAATAACATCTATTAAAGACCCACGAAAAGGCTGATACACAGAAACACTAGGGAATCAATATCCTAGGTGATTATATTTTTTAAAGTTTTGGAATTTTTATGGTTAAGGTTAATACACCATGGATTTTTATTTAGAGTAAATTATCCTAAATTAAGGGTATTTTAGGGATTTTTATATTTAAAGAAATTAGCTTTCTTCCATTTCTGAGTCTGTCTACCACAAAATAGCATGCAAAATTGGCTTTGCTGAGCTGGAAAAGAAGATATTCAGTGAATTCAATAAACTGACCTATAAAGACCTGGAAATAGAGTCATAAATAATAATGAATGTGTTATTCTCGATTCAGTCAGCTGTGAGGTTTTTCCAAACCATTAAACAACTTCTCAATTTGCTACAATTCAGCTTAAGTACTGTACTCTTTTCAAAAGAAGGCTAAGAGATGGCAAATATGAGGTAAGAATTTAGAAGTGATGAATATTTAATCACAATGAACACCTGAAATCTGGTTTCAGTGAATAATCACATATAACATTCATCTCTTATAAAAATAAAAGATGGAATTTTACCTTGACCATTAGATTTCACTTTGTGCTAATAGCCATTCTCCCTAATATACATAATTCTCAGTATATTCTAAAATATGTATAAAATTGGGCAGATAAATAAGTCATGCCTGAAATATAAAGATCTATTTAAATAGTGAGTGCCAGGGTCATCAGTTGATCATGTTTTTTAGGAGAGTGGAATGACATTTTGTCCTTATTTCATGTCCAGAAACAATGACAGAAATATGTTTTCTCTGTAAATAAAGCTTTTCTCAATAGATGTTACTTTCTTATTCCTGGTGTCACAAAACATTTTACTTTTTCTTGAATATGCATTTTTAAAATGTTTTACATCTCATCTCTGTGTATGTTATCATTGCTTTTAAATTAAGCCTTATCATTTTTTCAATGAACTGCATGTTAGTTGCCTAACTCTAATGACATCTTTCCCTACTTGTATTCATTCTTCACAATCTCTCCTGAGTTAATCTCCTTCTTTTTAAAAGAAAAAGAACAAATTTACATGTATTATCCATAAATAATGTGGTATACAATTTTAGCACAGATTTAAGAACAAATATATTTAATGGAAGGTTTGGGAATCAAAAATCTTTAATATGAGTTCTGGCCATAACTCTTTCAAAAGAAGGCAGACTAATGGCCAACAAACATCTGAAAAAATGCTCAATATCTCTAATCATCAGGGAAATGCAAATCAAAACCACAATAAGATATCAATTAACTCCAGGGAGAATGGCGTTTGTCAAAAAAATCCCCAAACAACAAATGTTGGTGTGGATACAAAGAGATAATAAGACTCATACACTGCTGGTGGGACTGCAAATTAGTACAACCTCTATGCAGAGTAATATGGAGATGCCTCAAAGAAATAGAGTAGAACTACCATTTGACCTAGCAATCCCACTACTGGGTATTTACCCAAAGGAAGAAAAGCCATTTTATTAAAAAGACGTCTGCACTAGAATGTTTATAGCAGCACAATTCACAATTGCAAAGATGTGGAAACAATCCAGGTACTCATCAATGCATAAGTGGATTAATAAAATGTGGTATATGTATACCATGGTGTACTACTCAGCCATAAAAATTGATGAACTACCTATTGTATTAACCTAGGTGGAGCTGGAGCCCATTCTTCTAAGTAAATTATCACAACAATGGGAAAACAAGCACCACATGCACTCACTATTAAATTGGCACTCAATTTCATAATTTTTAATTCCTTCCTATCGAATATAATAACACCTTCTTACATTCTTCAAAACATTGCATTAAAATGAGATAAAATATATGAAAATATTTTGCATTATGTTTAAATCATATATCATTGCTTAAAATTATTGTTCAATTTTTATTAATTATATTTAAGAAAGGAGGATGATATATGATACAAAACAATGCATTCACATTTTATCAGATTTATTTAAATAAATTACTATATAATTCTAATTAGATATTATCTTGAGAATTGCAATGCTTAAAAGAAACTTACTAATAGAAATCTTATTAACATAAACGTACTAATGAAATTTGGCTAAGTATATGCTACTTTTCAATCTATGGTATTCATAGGGATGTCCTTTATAAGTTCTAGCCAATTTGTTATATTTCCTGTGTGATCTTTTCTATATGGAGAGTTATGATCAAAATGCACAGACAACAGTGCAATATTAGTCATTAGGGAAGAGAAAAATTTGTTTTTCATAGCAACTCTAAACTATTTTAGAAATGTCCCAGGTATTTCAATCTTGTAAATATTATTCTATGTGACACTCTCTAAAATTTTTTAGTATACCCTGCCAACTAATAAGTGAAATTACATTATGCACCAAGAATACAGCAAATTGCTTTTAAATCTGCAGTGTCCAGGTTATCTTCCGAGAAAGTCTAAGTTTCTATTCTTTCTTTAGCCCTTCTGTCTTTAAGTTCTCTACTGTCTTGTACCTTTTGCTTCGTAGTCTTTATAGATAAATGCTTTTTATATCTATGCATAATTTTCTAATATTTCTATTTAAGAGATTTTAATGAAGGCACTATGTACAGAGGTTTGGCCAGTGAAACCAACAAGGCATATTAAAACTGGTTAAGGAAACCAACAAGGTGTATTGAGGACTCAGAGACCTGGAACTAAGGGGATGATGGAGGGACCCTTATTATTATACCTTAGAGACCAGAGCTATGGCAGACTCTGCCCTAGTTGAGCTGCAGTCATATAGGGCAGCATCACAGCTACATTTGGTAGTAGAGAAGAAATATTCTTACCTTCCCTTCCACTCTCTGACCTTCTTCTTATAATTACCATTAGCTAAACCCAGCCAAAAACGAATCAGCAAGCAAGTCAGGCAACGCACTGCTGGAAAGTTCAGTTTCTAAAGGAACTGAGCAGGACGGAGAATAGTGCAACTGGATGAGGAGGAGGCAAATGAAAAATAAGCAGAACTAAGAAGAAGGATTAAAGCAGATATGCATGTCAGGAGGGTATTGTAATACCTCGAGTGCTGATGATCTTAGCTTGTTCCAGGGTTGCAGTAGTAACTATATTCTGTTTATATTTTGAACGTTGAACTACAAGTATTATCAGTGGTGTCAATATGCCGAATGACCAAAAAGAAGAGGATTTAATAGGAATATTAAGGTTATGTTACTTAATGTATAAGGTGGAAGTTTGGATAGATGAATGCATGAACAGGTGAATGAATACATATATTTTTTCAAGAATATATGTTAATCAATAATGCATTTTTGATGTGTTACTTATTAATCACCATATATCAATGTCAACTGTGTGTCAGGTGCTGTGCTAGTTGTGGGGCATAGAAAGTATAATAGTCCACTAGGGGCAGATAGAGACAGAAATAAATAAATGTGTGTCATTAAGTGTTGTAGGTGAATATGATGCTAATAAGTATGGAAAAAATAGGGGGCACAAAGGGAGAAGCAATCCATGTCCCCCAGCACCAAGGAAAGCTTCATAAAGAAAGTAACATGTACTGGGTCTTAAAGAAGTAGGTGTTTGTCAGGGACTCAGGAGAAGGAGGGCTTTTTAGGTAGAGGGAGCTAATTCAGTGCAACAGCAAATACATGCCATAGACTATTACAAGGTGTTTGGCATACCTGCAGCATAGAAATCATGCAAACACAGTGAAAGATGACACTGGAAAAATTAGTAGACAGAAAACTAAGAGATTTATACAGTGTTCTGTCAGGTTTGGAATGTTCTTTGGGGGAACTACTGGAGGTATTACCCAGGGAAATAGCATAATCATTTGTGTTTTATTTGTGTTTTTGAAAAAGGTTGAACTGGGGCAACAACATGTAGGAAGAGTTAATCAGAAGACAAGTTAGATGATTATGTCAAATGTAAGAGAGATTATCATCTGAGCTAGGGCAGGAGTCCTGAGTGGGGGAAGGAAAAAGGATTAATATGAAATTGTAAGAAATAAAATGGGTCAAATTTTATCTTGCGATGGAAATAGCAAATTAGGTAAAAGGAAGGAATATAACGATATACCTACTAACATTTTTCCTAGAACTAATATTTACTTTCTAGTTCAATTTACTGAATGAGAAAAAAGATACACAAAAAGTTTAGGGAAATATGAGCTAAGTATTTATTATGCAAGATTACAATGTAATAGCAAGGTAGGGTGATCACAGATAAAGGTTTTTAACGGGTGAGCAAAATCTGAAATTCAGAAGTTGCTTTTATCCACCCAAATGAGCAGGGATGAGACCTGAGATATGTCAAAAACTGTAAAGAATCTGAAATGTTATTCTGTTTGCAAGCTAGCACTTATTCAGCCATGGTTTCATGGATGCTGGCAGAAAATATAAGACTTCTGGGTTAGAGCAAAAGACTATAGTGTTCATGGCAAAAGTAGTAGCCAGAATGTCAGCATTTACCCCATTTCCACAAATGCCAGTTACCACAGGGTGATGTGAAGAGGGCCAGGTAACACCTGGACATGTAATAAGTTGCATTACAGGAAAGGAACCCTGAGCTCAAGAAACCTGAATAATTTGTAATGGGCAGTGAGCATGGCTGCTTTTTACCCTGAAAGAAGATGTTATTTTTTTTTCCTTTTCTTTCTTTCTTTTTGTTTTATTTTTAACTGAACAGTAACCAAATCTGTCATTTGCTCCAGAGGGAAACACCACCTCTAGCTTCCAAAGTTGTTTGCTATTCAAACATTCTTGAAAGGATAGTCCAGAACAAAGGCAATGAAAGCCTCTCTTCACATACTGGGCAGAAACATGAGAGATCCGTGGACGATGATATGCCAACAAGCAGTAATAGCAGAAAAAAAAAAAAAATAGTATCAGTACTAGTGATACAATGCTTAGTCCAGCAGGGGTCTGGTGTCACTTTCTGACACAAAGTCTCTCTACCTTTTCACTTGTAGACAGCTTGTTTCATGGTTCTTGACTAGTGCTTAGTTCCAATAGTGAACAATTCCTCTGTTCTCAACATGTTTCAACTTTAGCATATTATTTGCTAATACTATCTATGCTACAATTATAAATGTTTTCATATTTATTATAGTGTTTTATATATAATTCTTATATATAAAACATATATTCCTATATATTTATTAGTATAAATAATATTTTTCTATATAGTATTCATAGCTAACAATTTGTTTCTTATAAAAAGTAGTTCTAATATTTCCAGTTGATGCCATTTCAAAATATAAGTACTTGCCAGAGGTAAGACAGAGTCTTAACATTAAGAATTATCTCAAAATTCTCCTTCTGCCTCTGGCAGTTATGGCCTTTATATATGGCAATGTTTCATGGTGAAAACTGGTCAATTTAATGTGCAAAAAAGACTAGGACTCCATTATAATGTTGTGTTCTAGAAACCAGAGCAAAACTGTGAGTTACAGAGGCTCATAAATGCAAATAGCATTAACTGATAAGCGGCATTTACAATTCCACAGAAACTGACCAAATTATGAATAGAAATAATATTTATACAAACCTCTATATCTAATAACTATAATTTATCATGACAATCATAAATCTTAATTACTTAGCATTTCTCATGGACCTGGTAATTTAATGTTATCACAAGTTAGAAATCAAAGATCCTACATATTAAAAAATCAAAATCATTTCCAGAGCTAAATTTTGGCCCTAGGTCAGGATGGGCTTTTCTTTCCCTGAGATAAGAAGCAATACCTTCATTTCACTTGGAATAAGCTTCATAAGGCTATATGAGAAGATAGAATGGCAAGGAAAGGGGAAAGAGCACAGGGAGTAGTAATGTTAGTTGAGTGATTTTTCTGTTAGTAAGCCTTGTGCTTGGCAAAGTCTCCATACTCTGCCATTTACTCTCATATCCTTTGAAGACATTACAATGTCTCCATTTTACAAAAGAAATACAGAAGCAAAAATAAAACAAAACCAAAATACCAATCAGCCATATTTAAGAAAAATAAGGTTGGTTGTTCTGTAGGTGACATTGTGTATGGCATGGTAAGAATACAGCTAGTTCCCATGCTAAGAAACCTACATATTACCAAATGCACTGGAGAATATCACTTTAAACAATTATCCTCCAGCATGTATCTACACATTAAATAGATTAATGTAGCTCCTTGCAATGACTTTCAACTGCTATGCAAGTTCAGGAGGGTCATGTGTAAAGAACAGAAGAGTGGGTAGTTTAATAATTCCTATTTTGAAAAAGTCAACCAACTGAAAACTGGGTTGTCAGATGAAGATATAACGGGCAGTTTCTCAACACATCTTAATATACCACTGCTTAACTATAAGTACCAGAAAATAATAACCATATGCTCTATTTTACTGTAAATTACTTTAAGTCAGGAAATGATAAATTATTTTTGCATTCTCCAAAGTTTCTAGCATAGGTTTTGACACATTCCAAATTCTATTAATGCCCTTAGTATTAAGACTAATAAACTTATATTTTCCCTTATCCCTGAAGTTTTTTTAGTAAAGATGTTTGAGAAACTCATTCCATACCCAAACTTTAGAAACTCTACAAAGTGTATGCCCAGAGGAATTTGCTTTACTTAGGAGAATTATTTTAATCCCTTATTGACTTGCAATATGCATCTACCTTGATGTTTTCACAGGAACTTATTTCACTGATGATGATCAAAAGAGGTATGTTAGGCTTTGATCAGAGTCAATCTGAAGAAAGCTGGAAATCTGCAAATACGAAGTGATTAAAATTTTTCTCCAGCTTCTCATAGTGAAAGGAGGGAAGCAAAATACTGACTGATACCTTATAATTAGTGTGAGACAAATTAAAATGTTTTCATTTAAAGATAATTGAGCAAAACAAAACAAGACAAAAAGTTTAATACTAGGTCCATGTTATTACTGAAATCAGGGTATCCAGTTTTCCAATAGTAAACTGAATGCAGTCTCTTCAATTGCTGTCCTGAATATTTGTGTCAAAATATTTCCGGGAGCTTCTTACCATCAGAATTAACTTCTCTGAAATAAAGTGTAGGAGAAGTTAACGAAGACTTCTCAATCTTTCTTATGAAGCTAGGTACTCTTTAAAGGTTTAAGGCAGGTGGCAGTTATCTCATCTGGATATACTGTGTAGACTAATTGCAGATTTATCTGTCTCAAGGTATGCTTAAGAATGACAGTTAGACTTAGCATATTTCACTTATTAGCTATGACAATCTAAGTCTGTGTGTGTTTAGTCTTATCTGTTAACTCAGAGCAATTTCTTGTAAGACAAACTAACAGAAATGCAGGATAACTCTGAGTATTGCAATGAACTTTATTCTTTCAGGAACGTTTTACTCACCACAAGATGGTTTGAACCCAAGTTGTGATTTAAGACCCCATTTAGCTAGTATAGTTCATCAATTTCAGGTAATAGCTCATATTGAAATATCATTATTTCTATAAAATATTAGTAAAACTATATGACTAGAAATAATTAAATATGTTTTAGATATTTTTCTTGATGAGATTTACCTTTTTGGTCTTGGTAAGTAGCAGATATATGAGCTCTGAAAGAAGGGACATCCAGAAAGTTCATTAAGTTATACCTTGGGGGCTTGTCCAGGACAGGAAAGGTCTGTGATAGAGATTAAGCACATAGGGGTATGTGAAACACCTTTGGAAAGAAAAGGGGAGTTCAGAAAAAGGAAGCAGAAAGGTGAATATAAATATCTATTAGATTAATTTTATTGCTGTATCAAAGATGTTTATCAAATACTTTATAATAGCCCAATGCATATTTAATATGCCAAAAGTTGTTACTTCATGTCTTCAATTGCAGATAAAGAAGTACCCTAAATCATCAATAAAAATAGATGACAAGGCCAAAAATGTCTTCAATTAATCCAATATTACAAATCAAGCAAATGTCTCATCATGTCTTATAGTGAGTGTACTCAAAAAGCACAAATGTACAACTTACATTCTTCTTATTTTGCATCTGTGTTTTACTCCTCCTTGAGTTGGCAAAGATGGCTTACCAATTACCATGATCTGTGTTGGCCAATCAGAAATGATTTTGTGAAAGTGCTAAAGGAAGCAGAAACACAAATAATGGTTCCCCATGATGAATCTGCACATGTTTGAATGTGTTCTTTTCCAATTATGCTCTTGCAAAATAGGATTACAAATAGCAGAATTTTATAAAAATATACTCCTCCAGGTTTTTCTCTTAAAATTTAAATAAATACAATTAGTATTTAAGAATAAGACAGCTAGTTATACAACTATAAAAAGGATAAAAATAGCATATATTCTTTTCTATTGGTGACTACTAAGTGTATACAATACAATACTAAGTCATGGATTAGGGAAATTACAAAACAAGTATAAGATAAGGCCTGGGCTTGCGGAGATAATTTATAGTTAAAAATAAGTTATTTAGAAACAGGGTAAAACAAATTCGCTCCACTAAGAGTCAATCAGATAGCTCAAAAGAAGAAAAAAAATCACATTAACGACACAAAATTGTTCATGTGAGGTGTAGTAAATAGAACAATCTTGTCAAGGTGGAAGGTTGATCTGGAGGTAAAGTTAGAAATGAGCCTGAACTGGGTGTTTTAAGTTATGTTAGGAAATACTTTCAATTGTAGTGTAAAGAATTAAAACCAGACAGCAAGTCAGTGAGTGATAAATGAGTATGTTCTTGGACACTATGTGGAGATAGCTTGAATTCTGTACATGATTGCTTGTACTACAAACAAGAATTTTAACTATTAATCTTTTTCAAACATTCAGAAAAATGTCAAGAATTTCAACCAGTGAAGTAGCTTTTAGAATGGAAAAGGAATAGTGGAATGAAAGGGTCATGTGTAGTATTGTGCTAATCAACACTATTTGTTGACTCTTAGGATACTAGGTTGACTGAGAAGATAAGGAACTTTGCTAAATAGAATTATCAATAGATCAGAGATCTCAGGAGGGAATACAAATTGTGCAAATATTTATTCATATACCATATTCTACAAAATAGTTTATAGCAGCTTAAATAGTAGTAGTTTAAAATAGAAGTGCAGATAACAGAGTACCCTAAATTATCAATATAAATAGAAGACAAGTCAAGTATAGGAGGGAGAATGGTAATATGAGAAGGAATAAGTTCAGATTTAAATAAGTGAGTTTTAATTATCAGTTGAACATTCAGGTTAATGCTTCACAGTTGAGTCAAATCACCTCACAGTGATATCCAAGTCCCAAATTATTTCTGTAATGGATTTTTTCTATTGAGTATGACTGGAAATAAACATGCTATCAGCTGGATCTGGGATAAATCATTTAGAAATAGATATTTGGTTGGTTCTTATGCAAAGATGTTTCTGAAAGACCATAAATATTTATGATGATGATGAATTTATGCATTGAATTTGAGATGTGATATTGAATACATTTCTGCATATACATTGTGCATTTTCAGGCTTCAATACTGAATAAATTATTTTAAACAATTAGTAGATATATTAATGATAGTAAATGATCAATCACTTAAATAGTTCTTACATGGGGCCTATCCCTGTTATTGGTACCCAACAAGAGGTACTAGACATTTTTGCTGACTTCCTACAAGTTTATGATTTAGCATGTGTATGAAGCCCTTAAGTGACTGCACATGTGGTAACTGATTAAAGCCTGATATGACTGATGAAAGCAAATTTTGTTAAGTGTGACCTGAGCAATTAATTAAGCCCTTAAGAAAATAATAGGACCTTAAACTGGACTCTGAAATTGGGTCATATTTTAATAGAGTCCCAGAGGCAAGAGGAATCAATGATAGTGGGGACGGGTGGAGAGAGAGAGAGAGAGAGAGAGAGAGAGAACGTGTGCGTGAGGGAACATGATGCTTGGATGAAGAAAATACCATGATCTATTCCAACAAGAAGAGAGGGATGAGAAGAGCTAAAATATAAAATACAGAATAATATGCTTGCATATTGGTGAAAGTGAATGAATGGATAATACAGAGTTGTATTATGGAATTTTTGGCATATTTTTCTGAAGATGTTTAATTATGTCTTACAAACAGTAGCAAATTGATGCATGTTCTTAAATATAGCCTAAACATCAATAAATCAAGGAAGATGTTCTGGGGGACAGGGAGGATGATGGACTTAAGTAGAACAGATTAGTGGTGAGTGAAATTGATGGTCTGGGACTTATTGTAGCACCCTGGACAAAGTAAGTGCTGACTAAATATTTGCTGAATGAATGATGAAAGGTCCAGAGCCCAAATAGGATGCAATGAAATTGTTCAGGATGAAGGTGATGTTCATATAGGGCACAAGATCACATATTTCCATTTTAAAAATTATGAGCTTTCAAACTAAGGAACAATAAACCCTTGTTAAATAAATAAAAATTAATCATAAATTATAGCAGCACAAAACCCATTTCACTTGTTGCTAATAAGAACTATCATTTGGGTTAATTTTTATGAACTCTACTTGTTTTGATTATGTCATTATTCTTGTCTATTTGTACTATCAGCTTAACCAATTATGATTCTTCTTAAGGCAATCAAATATTTCTGTATTCAGAATAAAATTAATGAATCTGCTCCTTATTGCATATACAGTTTTTTCTTGTTTCCTCAAATGCTTGAGGAGGAATCATTCAGATGTATCTGATGTGAGCTTAAGTAAGTAATTTGTGTTTCCTTTTGAAATTAGAGCACTGGAAGAGAATCTACAGTGATCTGTTGTTATCTACTTTTTCCATTTATTTTAAAATATAAATAATATCCTCAAATAATTTGACCAGAATAATGAGTATGTCAGTAGAATGGACTGGGAGATATTATATTTCAGTTTCTTAAAATTTCACGATTCAATTCTTTACCAAAATTCTTTTCAACTGAAGCTAATGGGACTTTATACGTAATATGAGGAACTGTCTAATCCTGGGTGATAAATTTCTTTCAGATTTCAAATTGATATTCTGACTATGGTTGAGCTGGTTCCTGTAGTAGAAGTTAAGGCTGTTCCAATCACAACAGATACTGAAATAGTCACTGACTTTTAAGTGCTGTGAGTCTTGGTGAACAAACCAATTAGTATTGCCAAGTTTTCAGCATAATTGTCCATTTTTCTTTCTCCGTATCTTTGAACATACACAAAATCTGAAAGGGGGAAATATATAAAAAACCTCTTTAGGCATGAGTCAGTTGCTGCTTTCCCTTGTAAAGTTGTACAGCCTTACCCATGTGCTCACTATTCATTGTGTTGCCACAAAATTCTGTGATAACTAAACTCTCTCCTTTCACCAGCACCTTACAGCAACTATTAAACAGGCTCAGGGTTTATTTAGCACTTAGTGTGATCATTGTTTCCCTGTGGCATGTATTAGAAACTGCTTAATGCAAATACCTGAAATTATTTTATTTGTTTCGGATCTATTTATAATACATTGAAGTAGAAATCATTTTTTCCTGAAGCTTATGAGATATGGTAATATTTTATTATTCATGTTTTTCATTTTGCCAAGCACAAAACTTGAAAGACCATGTATGAAATTGTCACTTATTCTCTAATGACTGTCACTTCTAATAGGCATCAAGTTTGCTTTATAGATTCAAATTCTGTGAGTTGATTTTTTTAAGCATAAGTTCCAGTAGCAAAACAAAATTTTAAAATATTATGAAATAATATGAAGTATATGAAATTTTGTCACTTTGTCATGAATGTGAGAATGTTTTCATAACCATAGTAGCTCAAGGATATAGTGCTAAAAGCAATAGTACTTTCTTAGGTCTATAGTAAATTTAAATTCATCTTTATTTAAGTATTTATTCAATATTACATTGCATTTTGCTGTTGACTCCCTGACCAGATGAAAGGTATATATTGTTATGCTTTGCACAGTGTCTTTTAGTTAACTTTTCTTTCAAATTATGTTTTCATTAATGCAGTATTACTCTTATTTAAGGAGTAGTTTATTTCATAGTTTTTTTTCTTATTTCTAGTCACTGATATCATAGGAAAAAAAATTTATATTTTTTTAACTATTTCACTTTATGGTATTTTAGAAGGCTGTCTGTGACACAAATGTTTAAAATGTAAACATATCCTGACTTTTACTATAAAATCAGAGTGTATGCCATTATGTAATAAGAGTAGGTCATGCAGCAAAAATAAATCCATGCATTTGATTTTGTTTGCTTGTGATAGCATTGTAAAAGTTGACTACAATGTTAAGGCAGTATCTATACATTCAAAATAGTGCAGATATTCGTGGCAAGAATTCTAGACAAGGGAATATTTTCTTGACAGATTAGTTAATTTATCCAGAAAAAAGACAATTTTACTTGAATGACATGAAAATTTATTCTGTTTTCTTATTTATGAGGTTATAAAAAGAATGCAAAATCTAGACACTTGAATAATGCATTCTATTTTTATGAAAAGACTTTCAGAGAATTATTATCTGGAATACTTTTAGTATCATAATTTACAATTTATTACAAACATTTGAAATAAAAATCATATAAATATTCCTGGAAAACTAAAACTTGAGGAATGTTTTTGTATAAGCACATAGAAGTAAAACACTCATCAATATTTTCATGTTGCTAAACAGGTAGCTGCTTTGAGCATGTGGTTCAATTTATCAAACCATCAATAATCAGATTATGTGTATTATTATAACAAATTTAATGGTAATTTACAATAAATATTGTTTTAATAAAATCATTTCTTTTATTTATTTATTTCTAACCAAAGTGAAGTTAGCAATAAAGCCAATGGTACTTTAAGAAGAATAATAATGCTTTCAAACATATAATTGCAAGTAATATATTTATTCTAATCAAAAGTTCATGACATTTCTGGCAGCTAGAATGCTCTAAAAATTATTATCAATAGTTCTAGCTATGCATGGCTAAATTATTCTGAATTTTTATATATAATAACAAAGATTATAGAGAAATTTTCCTATACATTTCTTGGCCATGTTTGATTCTGCAGCTACCAGGTTGCCCTATAATTCATTGGTCACTATTTAGTCACAAAGAAAACTAACACAATTATAGGGAGACAGAGCATATCTGCAAAGTGACTGCCTAGCTGACAGACTTGTTAAAAAAGGAACACATTGCCTGCAGCAAAGTGCTATGTACTGTGTACCTTATTTATCCTAATATTTGTATATAAATAAACCAAAACACTGGAAATATTTGATTCATTTGGGAATGCATATGAGAGGACAAAAATAAATTATTTTTTAGTTTGTTGTCATGTATGATAGAAGTTTTTTTCTTTTCTCCAGGTTACCTAATTATAAAGCATCTTACTATTTTAGTTTTCTTACTCAGAGACATTTTCCTATAATAATTGTATTATAGTTTACTGTGTTTAACTCAAGCAATCCTTAAATTTTAACTTTTTAAGAACTCAAATTTTTTTCCCAACATTTACCCATCACTCAGTCCACAATATCTGGACTCAGTAATACTTGAAGTGAGAATTTGTAACAGTAATATAACATCCATTATAAAGTCTACTTAATTATGTTTCCTTTTGATAATCTCCATAGTTTCAGGTTATTTTGTCCATTACCTTCATCGAGATGTTCATGTTAGTGTTAACTTTTAACATAATATTCCAAACAGCAAGTTCTATTATAAGCTGTAAAAAGACAGTATCTCAATATTTTTTATTATATGTACTTAAATTTTGCCTGATATATAGAAACAATATATATTAAATATGAAATAAAATAATGGATACTTACAATTTCAATAATATAATATGGTTTCATATTTAAATTGAAATTGCTTACAGAGTAATCCATACCAAAAACTAACCATTATTTCTACTAAATTTTTGCATAGTATAAACTGTTGAAATACTTTTTGGAACACTTAAGCGTACAGAAGAATGGCAATGAGAGTAAGTTTTCAGACTACTTGATTTTATTCTCTGAGTGGTACATTCATTGAGTTTGCGGTTTATTTGTAAACACTATTGGTGAAATGTGTTTAATGTTGAATTTCTATAAGACTACAAAGTAAGTATTTTAATAAGCAATCTGACTTTATGATACCTTTTCCAGTATGAAAAGACACTACTTACATAGAGCCTTAGAATTTGCTCTGTAGAGAAAAGAAACAAGAAAATATTTATGATTCCAGTGCTTGAGCTGGGTTATTTTAAAGCAGCCTTTGCAGTGTGGTAAAATGGTTGGGCTTATGTTGAGTTTACATCAGAATAGCTTTGGATTAGTGTGCATAATAAGGTAAGGCTCTTGAAGCAAATTTTGAAGGGCAAACTGTAGTCTTGCTAGCTATTTTTGTGGGTTCACAGTGTCATGCCCCAGAAGCAAATATTTCCTGGGTCAAAAATTATTTTGTTTGTTTTCACTATAATTTAACATAGGGACAAAGAAGCATACCCTGTACCATTTCCTAGAGATGGTCTAAGGAGACAGAAATTTTCTTTCTACATATAAAATGAGGAGGGTTTAGATTTTTATTCTTGTATATTGTGATGTTTCATATTTAAAAAGAGAAGAAAATATATATACATGTATGTATGTATAAACACGTGTGTGTATATATATGTTTATGTGTGTGTATATATATATATATTTTTTGAGTTAAATTATCCAGAAAACCAACAATTTTTTATAAGGAACTGGTGACAGGCACTTGGGTGGCACTCAAAGGTGGTTAATCAAATTATGGCCAAATTGTAGTCATGTATTGGATTCTTTACTAGAAGGCCTAAGAATTTGTACAGACTGAATGTTTGTGTCCTACTGAAAGTCATATGTTGCAGTCCTAATCCTCAATGTGACGGTATTTGGCGGTGGAGCCTTTGGAAGGTAATTAGGTTTAGATAAAGTCATTAGTGTCATCAGTGGAAATGAAATACAAACACAAATCATGGTATCCATAATCAAGAAATGGTTACAAGTAGTAACTTAAAAGTACGTAACACTGGGTAGCAATGGTGATGATGAAGTTAATTTGTCAAAATGATTAAGAGTAAGCCATAGCTAAGATATTTTACATAATATTGTGTCCAGAAAAAGGAAAACATTATTTGAGTATAGTATGCCTTGGTCACTTTATTTCATATTAACAAACTTTATTTTTTAACATTTAAAACACATTGAGGCCGGGCGCGGTAGCTCACGCCTGTAATCCTAGCACTCTGGGAAGGTGAGGCGGGTGGATCGCTCAAGGTCAGGAGTTCGAGACCAGCCTCAGCAAGAGCGAGACCCCGTCTCTACTAAAAATAGAAATAAATTATCTGGCCAACTAAAATATATATATAGAAAAAATTAGCCAGGCATGGTGGCGCATGCCTGTAGTCCCAGCTACTGGGGAGGCTGAGGCAGTAGGATCGCTTAAGCCCAGGAGTTGGAGGTTGCAGTGAGCTATGATGACACCACTGCACTCTACCCAGGGTGAGAGAGCAACACTCTGTCTCAAAAATATAAATAAATAAATAAATAAATAAATAAATAACGATAAAATAAAAATCATAATAAAAGCCAACACATTAAGTTCTTTTTGATATGTACCACTAACAGGAATTCTCATGATAAAACCTCAATAGAAGATACCACTTACTGAAATTTAATGTAACCCATTTTGTATTTTGGTAATCTTAAATTATTTATTAAGTTAATTATAACTTATCAAACCCATATCACTAATGTACATTTTTTAAAGTTTAATATATAAGAAATTAAACATGAGTATAGTATTTATTAAAATATTGTGCTAATATTATTTTCACAAGATGATAAAATCAAAATGAAGACAGAGTTGTCTTTTAGTTAAAATTAATCCATTTTAATTAGTCAAGTCAGCTAAATATCCAGAATAGTATATGAACTCATTGTAATATAAATTACCCTCTGCATTCATATAACAAAATTGCACATTTTTGAATCTGTGTCATGAACTTAAATTATCTAAAACATAAGCCATTACCTAAACTCCCAGTTAAACTTTTTGATTATGTTATACTTTTCCAAAGAAAAACATGGAAAAGAAGCACATGCATTTTGAGTTTTTCTCCTATGTTTATAATTTTCTATTTATCTGAGTAAGATATTTCTAGTGTGTGTTCAAAATGAAAGAGTGCTTTTTTTTAAGATCAACTAATCCACAATTTTCCCAAAAGAAAGAAAAAAGAAGACGAGAAGAAGAGGGGAAGAAAAAGAATTAATGAGAGCCTGCTTTATATATTTAATATTTATATGTGTGTTTATGTGTGTGTATGTGTGTGTGCAAGAAAAAAATATTGACACACAGATGACCAAGAGTCATTATATTCTAATTTAGTGTTCAAAATAAAAGGGGGTAGTAAGGCAGCTAGGGTTTGGTTTGCAAGAAGGGGAAACAGAGCAAAGAATGCAACTAAACATCTTCACTTACATAACTCCGAAGCATCTGGTAATTCTAACACATTACACTCCCTTTTCAACCTTATAGCTATTCTGTTATATTTCTCATTTCTTATACATGGGTATCTTATGTGTTTTTATATTCTTCCTGGCTTCTCTAACAGTAATAGACAGAGAGGCTAAATAAATTCATTTAATTAAGATTCAAATTATAGTGTTAAAATTAATTAATTACATGCTGCCATCATATATTAATTTATTCACTCAATAAACATTTGTGTATAGATGTGGTGTGGTTTCTTATCCATGTCTAAGAAAAGATCAGTGAGTATATGTTAAATTTTCTATTCATTAATTTTCTAAATATATGGGGCAGATTTTACTGTCATTCGAAGTGAAACAGGATCCATTAAAAAACAAAAAATGAGACTGAAAGAATCAAAGAGGGACAGAGTAAAAGAAAAAAAAAGATACTTTGGATGCATTCAAAGAAATATGCACAAAAGAATTTGCAGAGGCAAAAACCTATTGTAGCAAAAGAGAGACGTAATATAGTTTAAAACTACTGGTTTCACTCTATTGTTCTTTCAGGTGCTAAATTTTTGTTATAAAATTTTCACTATTGAAAACTATTACTTTGCCTGATATTACAACTTCTCAATTGATTGCATACTTAGATGTTAAGAGTAATTTTGTTTTAATTTTCATCAAGTTATTTTGAATTTGAAAGGGGTTTAAACTATACTTAGAACAACTTAAATTAAATATATGAATACTTATGATAGGTTTGTTATGACTTAATTTGTTCAAAGATACTTTTTAATTTCCTTCACCAAATGTGTTTATAGCCAACATAGGCAACTATACTTGATTTACAAACAGCTATTGTAATAAAAAGGAACAGAAAAAGTGATCTACAGTAGTACATTTTTACTCCGTATAGTAAAATAAAAAATAATATTGAATCAAAAATAATATTTATTCTGTCTCTCTTGAAAGCCATGCAGTTTATTTGTTTTTATTTGTCAGTGTAATGAATTCTTACTTCTGCTTCCCTCTCGAGAAAGGGGTGATATTGGTGACATTAAACTTCTAATTTTAAGTACTGACATCAAAATGCTCATTCCTTTACAAAGCATTATTAACAGTGATTGTGTATTATTCACAGATATTAGCTGACCTCGAAAACCATGCATTATTTAAGAATGATCTGGAATGTCAAAAGCTGATTTTGGAAGCAATGAAATATCATCTGTTGCCAGAAAGAAGAACTTTAATGCAAAGTCCGAGAACTAAACCCAGAAAATCTACAGTTGGAACTCTGTATGCTGTAGGAGGAATGGACAACAACAAAGGTATATAATTCTAGATTCAAATAAATACATATCCTATGTTATATCATGACATAATTCTAATATGGTAATGTGTATAATACCAACAAAACTCACATAAACTTATCTTTAATCATTATGATTTAAGATTAAGAGAAATAATATTAAAAGGTCATCTCTTATTTTTGGCCTGTAGTTGCTGTTTTTCTTATTCGTCTTTAAATTCTTTGTCCATTTCTTATGTATTATATACAAGACTTCATATGAAATGAAAAGGAAATTTGAAGCACGTACTTAGAAAACACAGCCCAAATAATTTGTTGGATATATTGCGAACTGTATTTCAATGCTAATAAATGTAATGTGCCAGGCACATGCTTGCTGAGAGTACAGTTATGGAGAGAGTCTCCATCTTTGAGGAGTTGAGAATCTCACATGCAAACCAGACAAATAATAGGCAATTATAATAATCATGGTGGAAGTTGTAATTTACATAATTAATTGTGTTTACCAATATAGTTCTTCAAAAGGAAGTAAATGATTTGTTTAAAAACTGAACACATACATTTGAAGATTTTATTCTTACTTTTCTATAATTATTGGAAAAATCTCTATGAATATTTGTCCTCTCTAGATTTTCTTATGTGTGTTTTAAGATTCTTGAACCAGTACACGAGACAAATAATATGCAAAATTCAATTTTCATATGTTTGTGTCCAAATGATGATATGATAATGTATTTTAAATACATGTAAAACACTGCAGTTGGAAATAATAGACTGTGACCACATGTTCGACCTCTTTTAAAAGAATTTCTTATTTGAAAAAATCAGAACAAAGCAACAAAATCTCTTTCAAACGCTGTGAACTGAGATTCCAAAATAGCACCTGAAGGGAAACAATTTGTTTAATCAATAGAGAATGCCTTAGTTGTCTTTCTGAAAGACATCTTGTGGTTATTAGATGGCTTTCACAGTTTAATTTTTTTTAAATGTAACTCCTATTTACTGGGAAGTTGCTTTCTAGTAATTCTCTTATTAAATGAGCACTAAAATATCAACATATGATAATTAAAGAAGACTAAAAATCTAGAATTCCTTTACAGGTACATTGCAAACCAAGACAGTAAAGGGCAAAATGTTTCTTGCCATATGAGATGGATATAGGCACTTGTAAGAAAAAAATAAAGATACTGGAAGGAGGTGCTGAACCTTAGAATATGCTATTATTGAGGTAGGAAGCCCTTTAAAGGGAATCTCATCCATCTGGGTTACTTCTATCTCAAAAGACAGAATCTGGTTGGCAATTTTGATGGTTATTTCAAAAACCATCTCATATATACAAGCATGTACATACACACATATATCTCTATACCTATATATCTACATTTATATAGGAATAAACCTATTTATATTTGTCTTCATCTTCCTCTCTGTGACATTATATAGATAGGTATCTGAAAATATGTATATTTGGATTTATTAACATACCCGAAGTTGTTACTTTTGTTGATTTTATTCACTACTTACATTGTATGTGAGAATGTATACTTTATTAAATTTTTGAAAGCCATTGTTTCAAATAGCTAATTCTTATTTAAATGAAAATGTCACATTTTACTTGAGCTTAACTCTATTATTAAACACCTTGGTGAGACTCAGTTCTTTTTTTCTGTAAAAAATGGCACCATTAACATTTGCATACATAAAAGTTTACCCTAATCTCTGAGTGTTTCCTTAAACAGACTCTTAGATTAAAAATTAGTAGATGGGAAGGTAAAGCTTTTGTGACATATGAACTGATTTCTTTCCAGAAAATATATGAGTCTATAGTATCACCAAATTATACAGAGTGCCAGTGTTACTGTCTTGTCAAAAATTGTCCTATCTTAAAAAAACTTTTTATTATGAACTTGTTCTATATTAACATAACAAAGTAGAAAGAACTATATAATAAGCTCCCAAATTCTTGTCATTTTATTTATATTTCTCTTCTTACTAGTGATGTTTAACTTTTTTGTATTTTAATTTTAATGTATTTAATCATATATATATAATGATGAATAATGATATGTTAATACCCTCTCTTCTAGTTATTACATACATTATTGAGGTATCCTTTTTTATTTATTTATTTTTATTTCAGGATATTATGAGGGTAGAAACATTTTGGTTACATTTTATGACTTTGCCTCACCCAGGTGAGGATTAGAGGCTTGCCCTTCCCCTCTACAATGCTCACCGAGTTCACTAGTAGTGAGTTTACCCCCGCCACAACCCCCTAATCCCTGGAGAATATTACTACCATGTGAGCACCATAGTGTTGATCAGTTAGTGTCAATTTGATGACGAGTACCTGGGGAGCCTATTCTTCTGATCTTGTGATACCTCACTTCAGATAATAGGCTCAAGCTCTATCCAGGAAAATATAAGAGGTGCTAGATCACCATTGTTTCTTATAATTGAGTAAATATTCCATTGTATACATATACCAAATTTTAATAATCCACTCATGAATTGACGGGCACTTGGGTTGTTTCCACATCCTTGCAATAGTGAATTGTGCTGTCATAAACATTCGGGTGCAGATGTCTTTATTATAGGATGTCTTTTGCTCTTTTGGGTAGATGCCTAATAGTTCTATTGCTGGATCGAACGATATTTCTATTTTTAGTTCTTGGAGGTATCTCCCAATTCTTTTCCACAGAGCTTGCACTAATTTGCAGTGCCACCAGCAGTGTAAGAGTGTTCCTATCTCTCCACATCCTCGCCAGCATTTGTTGTTTGGGGATTTTTTGATAAGAGGCCAATCTCACTGGGGTTAGGTGATATCTCATTGTGGTTTTGATATTGCCGTATCTTGAGCTAATGGGCTGGCTATACCATATAGTTTGAAGGTCAACAGAAACAGTCTATGATACAGTCCTGTCATTCTCTTTATTTAAAAAGGAACAATTTTAATACTTTAGAAGTTTGCTGTAAATACATAGGGAGTACATAACATGCCTGGCAATTGTTGAAAAGATGATGAATTTTGTGTAAGAAAACATATAGGGGTTCTGGATAACATTAATTTCTCTCAGACAGAATTTATTTTTCTTTAGACAGACAATCTAGACATCCAAACAAGAATTGGATGATTTGAAACTGAGATTTGGTATTTGTGGAGGCTGCCTTTCTCCTGTTTTGCTTTCAATGTTTATGTCAGGGCCATTCGTCCCCAGTGAGCCCTAAATGTCATTTTATTTTGACCTCAGAAGAAGTAGTTCTACCTAGTTCTAAGATATAACTGTGCCTTGCAAATATTCACAAGCTACATTTAGCATCTTAGCTTCCATTTTGTGTCTGAATTTTTGCCCCTTGTTTTATCTGTTTTGGAAATCAGCAAGTGCCCAGAGAAGACAAGCAAGCAACCGATGATGCCCATCATTCTCTTTTCTGAGGGATCTGAGCCTACAGTCCTAACTGCTTGGTTTCCCTGAACTGCAGTTTGTGTCTCCCAAGCCCCAGGAGCCTGCTCAGAGGCCTCAGTCAATATGCATCAAGGCCTCTCAGCACGGCACTGTCTGTGAATCAGTCAGTGATTTCTCAAGGGAAAAATGGCAAAGAATGTTGGCCTCGTTTGAGTTCACATCCCTTCTTTCTGTCATTTTGGCCTTTTAAGTGTTAGCTGTCTTTTCTGCTGTCTAACATTTTAAAACAGCTTGTTTTTGTATTTAAAACTGGAGTTCTATTGTTACATTGGAGGATTGTTTATCTGATACAAGCTAATCCATTAGTTATAAGCAGATATCCATGTGTGTTTTTAATTTTAACATTGTCTATTTCTGAGATTTCTCAAGTTTTTTCAATTTTATATGATCATTTTTGATGTTTTTATCTTACTTATTTTTTTCATTTTATTCTTGATTTCTTAACTCTTTCATGTTTTATTTTATGTCATGGAGCTAATAATTCCAACATCTAAAAGCTTAGAGGTGTAAATCTGCTATTTGTTGTTTCCAGTAACACTCAATCCTGTCAGTTTGATTCCTTGTGTTTTCGATAATATTATTTTAAAGTCGTAGTTAATTTCTTTTACTCTGTGGGACTTTTAGGGGCCTAAACTGCAGATGCTTTCCTCCAGGGAGACTGAGTCTGCTTCCAACAAGAACCACTGCACCACTAACTTAGCCCTCTTTAATGAGCCAGGCTTAATGCAGCAGCTCTGGTTCCTTGTTCTCCTATCTTGTGTTTATCAAGGCAGATGCTCCAGATGTTATCATTAGTGTAAACATTGACCCAAGGAAATGCTGGCTTCCTTAGTCCTTTAGCTCTCTCCTAAGTTTCACCTCACTATTCTTTCAGCTATTTGGCTGTGCTGTTGAAGAGACCTTTTATTTTAATTTAAGTCAAGAAACGTAAAAAAGTTTTGTAATTTGTATAGGTATACTAGTATTATTGTTAGGTAGACAGCTAGGGACCTCCAGGCCCTCCTGGGGACAAAGCAAGTGACTACCACACCTGGGAGACGAGGGAACCCCCTACAAATCTGCCAATCAGAACTTAGTGTGCCAACTCCAGAAAAATGCAGAGGACTCGCTAGTCCACAGGCCAAACTGCATAGATACAACAGAGTCTGGAAAGTGACCTGGAACAACCGGCTTTGGGAGAGGCTCATGGGACATCCGCATGCGAAGTTAAGACTCAGGTTATAACTCCCCATTATCCTTCAAAGTGGTCCCGTGATGGTCTGAACCACGAGGCCCAAGAGGGCCCAATCCAGACACTGTAAAACCAGACCTAGACCATAACCAAGGCCTTTTGATGAAAAGAGTCCTGTTCCCTGCTCTGCAGCGAACATATCTTGTTTTTATTCTGTAAACCTGTATCTTACTCTCTCTGTAGTCCTATCTTTCTCTCCTCAATAAATCTTGTTTCGTGCTTACCTTGCTTTCAGTATGTCTGGTCATTCTTTGGCCAAGAGCACACCAAGAACCAAGAACAGAGAAGATTACCAATCCCGAACCCCAACATTATAATTAGAGGAAATTTCAAAATGAGTCTTCTATTTTCCATCAAGTAGAAGCCTGCAGTTTCCTTTTTATTCTAAATTTCCCTTTGTAGATTATTTTATTTGTATTATGTACTATAATTTTAGGAAATTCGGTATTTTGTTTGAAATGAAACTATTAAGACCTTGAACTTTTTCAAACATTTTACATATTTGTGAAGTAACCATTTCCATGGTTAAGTTTGGAGTATTTATAAGTTTAGTAGTATTATATTCAGATATAACTTCCAGATATCTATAATGGAGAGTATAATCCTATCTCAAGGTATTAAATTATCTCATGCATTAAATTAGAACATCTCCTATTATAATGTAGATGATCATTCATTAACAATTTGATCAAATTCCACACATTCTTCTAATAGTGAATGTAATTCAAAATCAGGAGCCTAAACATAAATTGATACATGTCTTGGATCTGAGGGATCATTAGCAAATATTCAGATCTACAAGTACAAATTCCTGAATACTCATTTGTTTTACTATAATAGATTAATTCCTTTTTCTAAACAATAAGCAATTTGGAAACAGGATATATAATTATGTTTCTAATTTTAGAAATACTTGTTACTAATTCTGGGCTTTCAGTAAACATCTACTAAATTTATATTACAACCGACATAACTGATGTTAGTAGATGTCCAAAATGGACAAATAACGCATATTCATGAAACATTAGCTTTGATGTAAAATATACTGTTTCCCAGCATAAGTTTTATATTAATATGAAGCTCTCCCTTGTACTATTTTCAAGAAGTGAAAAGCAAAATGTAAACAGAAAATTGCTGTTACCTAAATACTTTTCCCATAGGACTCTTCAAGCAGAAAAAAAAATATTAGGGATTCTAGGATATTTTTCCTAAGTAATTAATCATTTGGAAAAATAAAATTATTTCATCAATGACATATACTTTAAATACTTCTTTTCAAATACTTCCATATACAAAATTTCATTTACTTCGTACGAAAAACTAATGTGACAGTATTTTTCTAGTACATTTTGATTTTGACAGAGGTTCAGAAACTTTCTTAATTTCTATGATTTAGTAAATAGTTAAGGTAGAGTTTAAATCTAGAGGGTTGTATAATTCCAAAATTTGTATCATTTCTTCTACTCTTTTACCCACATTTAACCTCTTAATGATGCTAAGAATTACTTTTTATTAAATGCCAGTGAAAAACCTGACATACTTCAATTCTTATTAATTTTTTCCAAGATTTTACTAAAGATAAGAATTCATTTTTTAGTACGGTATGTAAATAAAAAAGTCCCAGGCCAGCTAAATAAATTTTATTTTATGATTTTAGAGAATACATTAGGAATATATGAAAGTATGTGCTTGAAAATTTTGAATATGCTATTATATTACATTTATTTCCCTTTCATGTTTGGTAAGTTAATTTTTATGCACACAAAATTATAAGTATTTTATAATCCCCCTTACTTTCAAATTCCTTGTTTTATCAATTTCTTATGTACTTTACCTTTTAATTATGTATTTTCAAATGTAATATAACATGTTGAATTAAATTCAACCTACACGTTAAAATTTTATTCTAATAATAGGAATAAAACCCCACAAAATTAGTATTTTTAAATGTCCAAAAATATGTGTACTCAATGTCCAGAAAATTTATATACATGAATACAAATTTATTAAGGTCACATTCCTATTAAAATAAAAGTCATTACAAATATTCTAAATCACTCATGTTTTTTAAAATTTAACTTTCATGGTCCTATTTTCTCTTCAATGCACAAGTTATATGAAAAAGCAAATTGATTATTTTTCATTGAGAAATAAAATTTATTTTATATTTAAAGTATCCACTATGATACTTTGAAATACATATACATTGTGCAGTGGCTACATCAAGCTAGTTAACATATAAATTACCTCACCTACTTACCATTTTTCAGTGGTGAGACAGTTAAAATCTACTCTTTCAACAATTTTCAAGTATATAATACATTGCTATAGTCATAGTGTTATGGAATAGATCTCTTTAACTTATTACTCTTGTCTAGCTGAAATGTTTGTACCCTTTGACCAACGTCTTCCCACTCTCCACCTCCCACTCCCAAGCCCTGGTGAACCACCAACTTTACTTCTATGAGTTTTCTGCATCTCCAAAGATAACCACTCCTTTGAATGTTTTTCAAACTTACATTAGTTTTGCCTATTTTTCAATTTCATGTGCATGGAATCACACATTTTGTACTATTTTATCTAAGATTTATTTCAATCAGCTTAACATTTTGGGGATTCATTCATGTTGATGTGTATGTCACTAGTTCATTCTTTTTAACTGATTAATAGTAACCTGTTTATCTATTCTCCTGTTTATGGAAAGCTGGAATATTTTCAGTTTTAGCTATTATAAATAAAGCTTCTGTAAATAGTCATGTACGAGTATTTTTGTGACGACTGTACAATTATGTTTAAGATAGACATATGCTGATATTAAAATTTATATTATATTTACCATGTATTACATTTGTAATACATTTTTTTGTCTTGTAAAAAAAAAGTATTCATGAAAAGTAAAACAGAAAATATTTTCTTACTGCTTGGAAACTATACCAACATATCGCCAAATGAATCACCAAAAAGGTGCTATTTTCATTATGGCTAATTTTCATTATGACAAATCATTAGTAACTTTATTTGCTTCTTCATGGTCTTTTCTACTAATAACATTTCATATGTTGTATAACAGCCTGGACTTCTTTGGCATTTTTATGCATGTGAAGTGTTTTTGATATAACAGAATTATAGGATGCATTATTTAATGTCAAAGCTTTTGAAGACTTTTACATGAATTCTGTTTCACACTCAAGTAGTCTTGATGCCTGACTTTTAAAGAATGCTTTTAGAAACATGCAGCACTTAATGTGATTCAGAAATACAAACATACACTTGTAGGTAATGATGTGTGCACATAATGATATGCTCACCAAGAGATGATTAAACAGTGAGAACAAAATTCATGAATAAATACCCAAGTGGAAAAGAACATTTAATTTACCCTATTACACTGGAGTCATATTAACTATACATATTACTCAAGGAATTCAACCATATCTGGAGAGAGAGAGAAAAAAGTGAATTTGAATGATAAGAGTGACATCAACTTCAATTTCTGTGGAGTGAGAGGTAGGAGAAGTGAAAATGCTGGTGGCTTAGAAAGTCCCAATATCCATGTAGTGTTGAGAGTATAGTTTCACATTTAGTTACTTATTTTTTATTTTATATAAAAGCAAATTATAAAAAAGAAAACTAGAGTATTTTATCAACAATAAGAAAATATCAAACTAAAATTATGTTTTCATACTAGATTTAAACTTGTATAAATATAGCTACATATACATGTATTTATTCATCTAGTCTAATATCTAATATGCATTTAATAAAAATGTAAGAAATTTTTTAAAAATAATTTTAATTATTCCAGTATTTGTGCCTTACATTCTTACTTTAGAGCCTAACCTCTCACCAACAGCCCCAAATATCTTTGGGGTGCATGATATTACCATTTTAATAAAATTGAAATAGTTGTGTGAGCCTTGTAAACTTTAACAAGGTAATTAAATAGTCTAAATGTGGGTGTGCTTCATATGTAAAATAGGAATAATAACATTACCTACCTCTTTGAGACATTTTGAGATATGTCAATGCAAGGATACATGTAACTTAACTGAATGCTGATTCACTATGAAATGGTGGGAGTGATATTTTGAAATGTTATGACATATATTATTCATTGCTGGCAATTTTTTTTCACATCTAAGCCTCTATTCATTGGAGTTGAAGCTACTGTGGCTTCACAGAGCAAATTCAGTTAATAGGTAAGGTCCCGGTAGCAAGCTTTTGACTTCTAAACAAAGTTTCTTTTGAAAGGAAGTTTATGAATGATGAGTTAAATTATAAAAACATAAAGTTATGCTTTTTCATAACTAATGTACACATATATATTTTAAACACACTATATTTATTTGCCATTGTTTTCTAAATTTTATATGCATCAAAATTTCAACATCAATATCAGTATGTTCTTTATCAGGTAATTATTTTAAAACAGCAATCATTCTTTATTATAAGGATAGTATAATTAAATATATTTTATAGCAATTATACAAATAAATTATTTTCACACATATTATTCTTAATATTTGCTTGGCCTACTGTCATAAGATTCTAGTTTGAGATATTTTTATTGTGCATAATTCATTGCCTTTATTCCTTTTAAGTGACTCAAGAATCTCTCTTAGTGACCGTTGCCACTGCCTGCTTCTGAAGCATGGGCAGAAATTAATAATTATTTTATATATTTGGCAGTCTAATTATGATTCTATCAGATTCAAATTGCTTGTGTAGGTACTCATATGCTGAATAGAAAATGTCATTTTCTGATAATGCTGCTAATATTTTTTCTCCCAAATTAGCAAAAAAGGAGCTTTTTAAAACTTTCTGTCACAATAATTAGAAATTATTAATTATGAAATAGGATCAAAACTGTATCCATTTTACTGCCATAGTGCTCTTTCCTACTCACAGGATGACAGCAGGCAAGCAGAGAGCCTTTCTGGCTTTAATTAAGGCATTTATAATAGACTATTTAGTTTCAAAGAAAGAGTAAACCAAATTAAAAGTTGAGAATCTTTCAAATTGATAATCTTTGGAGATGAAGTAGAGAAAATAATAAGAAAATTTTACTCTTAGATTGTTCTGTTTATCACCTTATGTATGATAGCTGTGAACACAATGATGCCTAAAAAAATGCCAAGTATGCAGATAGCATGCCAAGCCCACAGTGCAGTGACTGTTCCATTAGATAGTGATTAACTGAGTGAAAAGCTGAAGGAGAATTAAAAGCATCCTTTCTTTCTATATTTTTTGCATTGACAGCCTAGATGCAGCCACAAGTCAATTATTGATTTTAATTCACAGCCAGGTGTCTTATCAGAGAGCCTTAAATCTTTCATGTAAATTCAAAGGAAATATTCCTAGTGTGGCTAATAAGAAGAATGTGGTGGGAAGGCGATGAAGAAAATTACAAAGGAGTGAAAAGTTTTGATTATGAGCTATAAAATAAAAACTTAATTTCCCAGAGATTTTCTATTGGATGATTTTATTATAGAGCATATATTAGTGTGTTGTAATATTCAGTATGTGCCTTGGATTTTTATATATTTTAAATTAAGAAATCATCTGACTTTAGGAATAAACTCCTGATATTTTTCTCTTTCTATTCAAAGGACTGGCCAGATCATTTTATGCTGAACTTGTCTCATCACTCTTTGCATTATTATCAGTACTGTTAAAAGGCAAAATGGAAAGTGAGATATCTAGGTGAAATTAGCCATCTTGACCTGATTTTTACCTCCTTGGCTTGAACTGGACAGGCTGCACTTTCAAGAACTTTTAAAGAACAGCTTTTCATACTGCAATTCTACAACTGGATAATTTTTGAAGCTTTTTATTCAGTAGTAATCATCATATGGCTTTAAGAAAATGATTCACTTACAATTCTGTGACAAAGAAACCTGAGTGTTTGCAATTAGGTGGGAGAAATAACTTTATAATACTGTATAACTTTCTGAAGAAGGCAGTATAATAAAAGAAATCTTATTTTTTTCATCTTTGCCCTTTTGAGTACTGCCCTACTTGATGCCTGCCTCAGTAACCCCATTCAGTCACTTTGGCTCCACTTCAGCACTTTTTCTTTGAACTTGAAATATATCATTGGGGATTACTTGTTCAAGGTCACCAGTGTGAACAAAGCTGTAGAAACAACTCGAAACCACAAATAAAATTGCCAGCCAAAGACCAGTTTGCTTTTCACACACAAAGAATCATCTTCTGAAACAGACACCCACTTACTGGTTGCTAAGGGATATTTTAGAGGAGAACCTTACCTCCCCAAGGGTCCCAGGGAAAGAACTAAGTTAAGACAGGGTATCTACTTCCTTACCAATCTGTAGAATTAGAAAAGATGCTCATGTGTTAAGTTAAATTCTTGCTTATGTCATCCCCAGTGAATCTTTAGACAAGGGACTTTCAGCCCCCAGAAGCTGTGTTCTTTATCCAAAGATGAAATTCATCTCTGTCAGGTAAAAAGTGAATCACCTGTCCATGAAGTTTCCTTTCATAGCCTTATCTTCACTGGAAAGAGACAAATCTGAATGAATGTCTTGTAACCATTTCTGGTGTCTCTTCTGAGGACAGTTCAGGGTTAAAACTATAGGCCAAATTCTTTTAAGTTTATTCTAATAGTAACTTTATTTTGTCTCTTGATAGTCAGAGGATTTAGACCACATCATTGTATATTCTCTAGATCTTTCGATGAATGCAGATTGATCAGGAATAGTGTGCTATGATAAAAGGCCCATGATAATTATAAATTCTTGAGCACTTAGTACATTCTTTTTGATCAATATTCCTGTGAATATACAGTAAATGATAATAAATACATCCTATCTCCACATTAAGTCTCCTTTGTAGAACCATGGGATAAGAAGTCTGAGTGGGTGTTTGCATATGTTTCATGAATACTTGATCTTAATCCTCCAATGTATGGTTACTTTCTGTCAAAGAAAAAGAGAACTCCCCAGAGCTACATTAAATTAACTTCTATGATAAAGACTCACAGAGAATAAGCAAAATATTTAGCGATAAGCACAAGTCACCTAATGTGGCACTAATTGTGAGCCTTCATTTAAAAATGAGTAAACCTCTATGCATCATAGAAGGCTTTCAATTACAATATTTTTGTCAGGGTGTGTGTTCATTTATGAAAAAGAAAAAAATGTATTTTCCAAAGGTTTGTAGTTTAGGTGCAGATCAATGGAACCTCATGTTCTTTTACTATGCTTCCGAAAATACATTTTAATAATTTATATTTTTCCCATACAATCAGTACCGCTAGAACCCAATTGTCATGACAGCCATGTTTTCCCTTAATTTATCCATGCCCCTATTTTCAACAAAAGATAGAAAAATTCAGAAAAATATTTTAAAAAGGTGTTTATTGGGACAAAGAGTATTTTAATAATAACATACATATCAAGTGTTTGGCTCATTTTTGGCAAATGATGTTAGTTATAAAAATAAATATTTAATTTGAAAATGACAGTTATTAATAGTATGAGTTTATGTCCCAAGAGCACTTATTAAGAAGATGAAAAAATAAAACAAACGGATAAAGAGGTATCTTAGTACTATGTTTGTATAATAAAATGTTTTCCATTCATGTGTATAACTTATTATATTAAAATTCTCATATGAATTAGAGTTATTTCTGGCTTTCTTTTCAGATTCATTAATATCATTAATATATTTTCTTCATCAGTAAGTTTTTTTAAAATCTCTATAGTTATACAATATTTTCTAACATCTGGTAGGGGATTTTTCCTGAGGAATTGTCTGTCTCTTATTATTAGAAATTGTCTGTTTCTTAAGCATTTATTTCCTCAGATTTTATAATTGAATTTAAAGAGAAATGACAGTATAGTTTTATAAATGCCTTGTACAAATATTAATATATTAATTGCATTTATATAATATGATGATAATTTTGGCAATGCCACTCATTCAAAATCAGTATAGTTTTCTTTTTTTTACTCATTCAACTGACATCTGTCAGTAGAGTTTTAAATTTTTTCTTTATCTGAAACTGGCCTTTATCTTGCTGATTTCATTTTGAGATAATTTGCTCTTAGAGGTGTTATTTTGAATAGGTTTTTCTCTTCACAATCTAGATGATTTATATTTTTATTAAACAATGTGTTGATTTTTGTATTTTGCTTTTCTGATTTACCTACTTCCAGAAATATTTTATTTTTTCTAAGATTTTAAAGTTGATAGTTTTTGGTTATTAAAGTGAACTATTACATGTAATACAAATAATGAAAAATGTGTCCTATACTCTTCTTTCTTTTGGCTATGAGCCAATAACTAGTCATCTTTTTGTATTTCCTGATTTTAATGAAATTAGTTTAATATTAAGCATAATGTTAGATTTTCAAAATTTATAGGGTTACTTCAAAACATAGCGTTATGCTTAATGATAAATTTATATCTCTATACATAGCCTCAGATCAGTCTATGACTATCTTACAAATAGTTTATAGTGAGCATGGCTGTGGAATGTTTTTGTTTTTTTATTTGGCACACATGAAATTATTATTATGACTTTAAAATATTGACAAGGCTATTTTTATAAAATATAACAAATTATCTAGAAAATAAAAACTTTTATTTGTGCCTGAAAAATATTTCCCCTGCAATGATACCTTTTATATAAGTATAAACATGTTATTCCACAGCTATCTTTTTGGTAGATTTATGGATACATGCATGTCAATAAAATGCTTATACTATGAAAAACTCAAGAAATAAGTAATTCTTTGTAATCATATTTTCTTTAAACTTTGAGGTGTTATGTTACAAGTATCATGAAAAATATCTCTGATTTAAAATTTTTCCAAAATGCTTCTGACTATTAACTGCTTTTTAAAAGAGAATCCGTCTTATGTAACTTAATCTTTTCCTAATGATTTGATAATATCAAGATCATCATCAGTGTTTAACCATGATGCTCTTTAGGTGTAATATATTTTTGTTTGTGAGTTGCTGCTGTTTTATAACCATAAGTGATTGTTCTATGCATGTTTTCCTAATTACTTCCTCATTGTCAGCTATTGCTGCTTTTAGTTGTCACAGATCATCCTTGTTTATGGGTTTGTAAAAAGGCTTGGAAGTCAGGTAACTGAGTTTATCAATATTGCATTAAAATTGTAGTAAAAAGTTGTTATAGGAAGAGCTAAGAGACTCTGGTGAGTTGAATAAAAGAGCTTTATTTTCTTTCTAGGCGTTTTTTGTGACAACTATTTTGTCAGTTAAGAAAACATTTATCACTGAATTCTGTGCTGTATTCAAGATAAATGAGATTGCCCAATATTTCAATAATAGATACTGGAACCTATCCTGCTGCTGTAATGCCAAAATAGAATATATAAGCATTAATTCTTATCATTCCTATCCCCCAAATAATCGTATTTTCCTGTATGAATGAACATCTCCAGAGAGACCCAGAACCTCACTTTGATGACATCTTGACCACTTTTTCTCAGTTTTATATTTTGAGAAAGGAGTCTACTATTTCTTTTGTCATGGGGGAAGCAGTTGTGTATTTGTATTGTATCTATAATCTTCTAGTTAGATTATTGAACTTGGAAAACAAATATTTTATAAATTGTAAAAACAGATAAAAAAAAAACTATACGGTATTGCTGCTGTAACAAATCACCACAAACTTAGTGGCTTAAAACAACCGCTGTCTATTATTACCTCAGAGTTCTGTAGGTTAGAAGTCTTGGATGGCATGTCTGGATTCTCTACTCAAGATCTCAAAAGGCTGACATCAAGGTGTCTCATGGGCTTTACTCTAACCTGGAGCTTGGAGTCTTCTTCCAAGTTCATTATGAGTGCTGACAGAATAAATTCCCCGAGGGTATAGAACTGAGGAACTGAGGTACTCCTGGCTATCATGTATGGATCACTCTCAGCTTCTAAAGGCCCCCCCCATTCCTTCTCCTGTGGCCCCTCTATCTTCAAAGCTGCAACAATCAGGTGAGCCTTGCTCATACTCCAAATCTCTCTGATTTCATCTTCTACAGCTAACCGGAGAAAGCTCTCCTTTCCCTTCTACCCCTAGCCAGAGAAATCTCTGCACTTTCAAGGGTCATGTCATCAGGCCAACACAGGTAATAATACCCCTATCATAAGGTCAACCGTACCATATAGCATAGCAATCAATGGCCTGATATTTTACCATATTCACAGTCCTGGAAAATAGGTCATTCAATCTCAGGAAGGAGGATTTTTAAAAATTCTGCCTACATATATTAATTGTAAAGAGAAGTGTTCTCAGAGTGGACTCTAGAGCCAGGTTAATATTGTGGATCCACCAGTTATTATCTGAGAGATGAGCATATAACTAAAATTTTCTCTACTGTGGTTTCTTTTCTGTAAAACTGACATATTAATACCTTTCTCATCAGGTTTTTAAGAAAATGAAATGTACTAATACAGGTAAAACTCTTAGATCAAGGAAGTACTCATTAAATATTATCTATTAAATATATTATTTGTGAACTCCTTCACAGAACATCTTTATTCAATATTTATTTCACAAGTTTATTTCAATAAAAGATATGCATAAAATGTCAAGTAGTCCTGAATTAATATATATGTCATTATTTCCCTTGTTAGTATGAATATTTTTTAAGGCTAGTCAAGTGAAACAGTGACGGTGGAGAAGGAACAAAGAAATCTGTAACTGGTTATGATCAATTAGTTGTAGATATACCATTATACTTGGACCAGCCTTATGAATATGAATACTTTCTAGAGAAAAGTATCAGTGATCATATCAGGAATTATTTCCAATAATGCAACATCAAAATTTCATATTACTATACATACTAAACACTTAGCCCTTACCTGACACATAGTCTATAATAAATAAACTATAAAGTAGATATTAATGCATATAATTATATCATATATTGTTTTATATCATATAATCTCAAAAATACCTATCTAATTTTATTTCACATATTCTATATATCATGAATGAAATTCACCTTTGAATTACAGAACTACATTAAGTTGGGAAGCTTTACAAATTGTTTTTTTTTTTTTTTTTTTTTTTTTTTTTCAGAATTTTACAGGGTTACACATATTTTGTTTACATAATTTGTTTTTGTACAGTCTGAATCAAAGTTATAAATGTGCCCTTCACCCAGTTAGTGTACGCTGTACCCATTAGGTGTGAATTTACTCATTCCCTCCTTCCCCTCCCACCTACTTGATTTTTCTTGAGTTTTTCTTCCATATGTGCACATAAGTGTTGATTGATTGCTTTTGATTTTTAATTAAATTATATAATATATTTTATGAAATAATATTATTACTGTACGAAGTGATAGCTCACAGAAAGACAGCAAAATTTTCTATAAGAGTTAATGCAACCTTCACACTTAATAACAGGAATGGTCTAGAGCTTAAAATGTAAAACATCATGGATCTACCCACTCCTAATAATAGTTCTCTATGGCCAGACATGACCATGTGCTTGTTTTAATGGGCCTAAACACTATTTTAAATTAGTTGAACATTTTTATTGTTTGGAAATTCCACATTTAAAAAATGTAGTTTTCTGCCTCTTCTTAAGTCAGAAAACCTGGCAATATTCAGCTAGAATTCCCAGTGGCAATAACAGAGTAAAAACTATTCCCTTTAGATAGAGCAGGCACTCCCAAGTTTATGAAAGTTGTCATGAGTCTATTGTGCCTGCAGTCTCACATTTTAAAGTCATGCTTTCACCTTGTAGGCATAGTTTCATTAACAGAATAACCCCAACGTCACATAACATTGATGATTTCATTAGCAGAGTAACCCCAATGTAACTATGTCTTAAAATAAACTTTACTTTTGGATCTCTTCCAAATTTATCAACTACCACCACAGCAGTACACACTAACTCATACTCTGTTTTTAGTTTATATAATGACAAGTATTGTTTTTACTTTAAGGAAAAATAAAGGCTAAAATTACTCAGGATAGCTTTCTTCTTCCTCTGACTCAGGGAACAGCCAAAGGAATACATACAATCTTATAAACAAAGGAAAACAACAAAATCCACAAATTCATAAACTAATAATAATGATAGAATTAGGAGGTTTATACAGATAGCTAGTAAAGTAGGTTGGTGAGGAAATTTCTTAAAGAATATTATTATTAATAACTTTCATAAGGAAAAGGAAAGCATATGCTTAAATTTGAGATTGTTAAAAAGCAAATAAAATATTTACAATACATGCAGACTGAATAAGAAAATCAATTACATTGGCTAAAATAAAGATCCTTTTATTTTGTATTGAAATGATCCTTTTCATTTTGTATTAGTAAATGTTTTATAAATAAGCAAGATTGAAGACTGGAATAAAAATAAGCCTTGGTTTCTAGGGTAGGCTGAATAAATACCCCACCCCCCTAAATTCATATACTAAAGCCCAGAACCTCTGAATATATTAGGTTCCTAGCAAGGGAAAGATAGTCTGCAAAGGAATTAAGGTTGCTAATCAAATGAAAATATAAGCACACTATTCTACATTATGTCAGATTAAATTAGGGTGAGCCCAATATAATCCCAAAGGTCAACATCAGAGAAATGTAATGTTACTGGCTTTGAAGAATAGCAATAAGGAATGTGGGTGACCTCTAGAAAATGGAAAAAACAAGAAAACTGATTTTCTCCTAGAGTCTCCTGAAAGGAACATAGCCCTGCCAAACACCCTGATCTTTGTGCAGTAAGACCGATTTCAGACTTCTGACCTCTTCAACCATTGAGATAATAAATTTGTATCTTTTAAACCACTAGGTTTGAGATAATTTTTTTTTACAGCAGTCACAGAAAATTAATACAGCTTGTCATTTGAAAAATGAAGGTAGGGATGAGCTCCTATTTCTGCTATAGCTACTTTAGAATAAGTGAATAGGTCCCTTTTGAAGACTGAAGTTAGAAGAAAAACTTTGAAAGTCAAAAATCCTATAGTGTTGAAATTTAAGCCATATATAGCTTGTTTGGATGAGACTTTAAATTCCAAATCAAGCCCTACTTTTTCCTTTTGAACCACAACGTATCTGGTTACACAGAACTCATTAACTTTACCCATTCCCAACTACTTCCTCTAAAAATGATAACTGGACCTCAAATTCTCTGCAAAGGCTTTGACCAAGGCTTTGGAGATTAAGGAAAGTATACTTGTTCAGATACTTACTTATTCCTTATCCACCCATCCCTGGAAAATATGAGTCTAATGGGATTGGGTTAATTAGGATTGGGTTATACTCTTTCTTCTGCTACCATTTGTCAAGAGTCAGTCACAAGAGACAGGTAGCTGCATATAATTTTCAAATTTTAGTTAGACATTCACGTAATAGCAAAGCTATCGAGCTTTGAAAATCTAGACAATCTTGAAATTATTCAATGATGTAGTTCATGGTAGAATTTTGATTTGTACATTGTTGAATAAAACATTCAATACCAACTATAATGAATATATCAAAACATAAAAATAAGAACATTCTTGAAAATATTGTGCATGTTAATAAATAGTCAAATAACTTTTGTGAACATTGCAATTTATTTTTATTCTAAAAATAATAATTGTATAATACTTCAAATTTAGTTATGTATGGGAATAAGCTTGTATTTTTTAACAATATCAAAAAGCAGATTTAATACATCTAATTCGGTGTCTATACTATTATTTCTTTGTTATCTTTAAATAAAAATTGAGCTTAAATTCATACACTTTTACTTAAATTAGCAAAATCTCTGCTATCAAGGTGTTCATATTTGTTTAGCTCATTGCTAGTTAGGTTCTGAAGAGTAAATGGATGCCCAGAGGAATGTATTCTTTAGATTTGCAAACTTTTACTATACATTATCAGTAAAATAGATTGCCCATGATTAAATAAAAATACACAAGAATGTTGATTCCCTTTGTAGGGATACTTAATCATTGTGGATGAAACATTGGTGAAGGTGAGTCTGAACATTAAGATCAAGCACTGCAGTGAGATCGGTGTTCGTTAGCTTATATTATATCACATAAACATTTGTGAACTTATTCTAGGCTGACATTTTCAATGTGAATTGATAACTAAATTTGTTAAAGCAAATCTCCCCAGCAATCGAGCTACTTTCTTCTTTTAATTTCTGTTGTATTAGTCAGAGTTATTGTATTTCTCAAACTTATAAAAAGCTTGTAAAGGAAAGATAAGCTATTTTATTTAAAGATTATAACATGATTGCTAAGAATAGATATTTTATGTCTCTAAATTCTATTAAGCTATTCCCTAGATAATTTTTTTAAAAAGCAGGTTTAAAAAGCATAGCAAATATTTGCTTATATATTTCACAATTGAGTTTTAAAACCTTCAGTTATTTAAGGCATAAAGTTAAAGAGAAACATGGTAATATTTCATTCAATTAACTTCTCTTCAATTTTGGAAACTATACAGATAACATTCATAGCTTAATTATTTGAAAGATCTTTATAAAAAATTTTAATGCTGGGATTATGCTACATTTTTATTGACAAAGAGTGATAGAGGAATGTTGCAAAATCTACTGACAGAAATGTGTGATACCCAACCCAATGTGTCTATTGAATCAATAGCCTAAAATGAGACCATTATATAATTCAAACAAGCTGAAATTTTGTGTTTATTTTGATCCTTAGTGTCTGCCAAGAGGAGAAAATAAAGCAGTTGAATTACAGACACTTTGATTTTTTTACCACTTTTTCTTTAAGAAAAATGAATGTGACAATAATGTTTTCACGTCCTAATATGTACACTGCCTTGGGCAGGTTGTATGTTGGATTAGTAGTAATTGGTGACTATTTGATTTTATGTTTTATCAGGAGCTACAACCATAGAGAAATATGACCTCAGAACAAATTTGTGGATCCAGGCAGGGATGATGAATGGCAGGAGGTTGCAGTTTGGCGTGGCTGTTATTGATGACAAACTCTTTGTAATTGGAGGTCGAGATGGCTTAAAGACCTTGAACACTGTTGAATGTTACAATCCCAAAACCAAGACTTGGACTGTTTTACCACCAATGTCAACACATAGACATGGTCTAGGTAAGACTTCTAGTTTATTGGTATTATTTTTAGAAATATTTTAATGACAATGTGAATGTACGTTAACATACAGTATTAATGCTATAAATTATCATTAGCTTTAGGTAAACTGTGGGCTTATTTGAAGCATATTTTTTCTTTAAAGTTCTTGACATTTTCCTGTGTTGATCAACATGCATTTAAACTGTTGAGGGAGATGTGAAAGATCCCAAAATGAGTAGACCTCCTACTGTCCTCAAAGATTTTACAATTTTACAATCATATAATATGTAAAAGTGGATATGAAAAAATGAAGTATCGTGGAGAGGCCAAAGTAGTGTATCCCAGAGGAATAAATAAGTCACATGGATTTAGTAAAACTTAGTTAACATGGCTCCCTCTCATGTTACTGGGTAAGCAAGTCTACCTGCATCTTTGCACTTACTTGATTACACCTTTAAAAATCCGTGGGGAAGAGGGCAATAGAGTTTTAGAGAAAGAGGGACACATCAGCTGGCACCATAAATCAGTATGATAGGATTCATCTATTTCCTACTATAGAGAGAACTGTATGTGGAGTCCAAAGATCTGGGTGTACCTCTTGAATTTACCACTTTCTATTTGGATGATTTGGGGGTAGCACTTACACTCAGCCCCAGTGTCCTGATTGGCCACCAATTCAAGGTTATTAAGCAGATAAAAATCTAATAATTGTAATGATTATGTAAATACCTTCTAAATTGTGAAATCCTATGCAAGTATTTTTTTAAAAGTGGAATTTAATAAAGACAAACAGTTCTTGAATTTGAACTTTGTATTTTGGAGATTGTAAGGCAAACATACAAAATACTTTTTTTGAATACCTAAAATATGCCAGGAATTTAAGTAAGTGCTTTCATGTATTTGGAATATGCATTTAAGGGAGATACCAGGATTTAATCACAAATATACAGATTTAGACTTTTGTGGGTAAGCAAAATTCTATATTTTTATTAAACCAATTTTGGCAAGCTCTGCACCAGCACTGGAGTTTCATTGCTTAGCAGTAAGGAAGATGCAATAATTCTTCCTAAGAGAACAATATGACTTAGTAAAAAAAGCACAGATCAAGTTTCCCTCCAAGATATTCCTTCAAAGGCAGTACACTAAATTTTTGTCTCACTCAGAAAGTCACAACTGACTTCTGTTTCTCTAGTTGTTTTTACAGTTTTGATGTTAGGTTCTTAAATATATACCATGACTCTGCCTCAGTGTAATAGATAGGAATGCATTTGAGTGTAAACCAACAGCCTGTGCTAGTTTTCTTTTTGCTAGGAAACTAGAATGTCTCATTTTATTTGCCACATAGTTAAAAAGTACCTACTTGTGGCATGCAGTGGAATTACAAAATTGAATATATAATGCCATATTATACAAACAAGTGACAAGAAGCTAAAGTAAAATTTCAAAAATTAAAAAACCTGAAAACTCAAAATATTTTTTGACTTATATAGCTTTTTTCCCTTTGATTTGTGTGCAAATTATAAATCCTTGCATGATATTATGAGAAAGTCATATGAGTTTGGTAGTTATTAAAGATAATTATGTGGTTTAAAATGTTTCACAGCTATCAATAAATGATCCTTCAGTTGGATAAAATGACATATAAAAATTATATGCATATTAAGTCTGTGACATCAAGGGAGCCATGTATCTGCCTAGAGAATTAGACTAATTAAGACTACAATTCTCTCAATATGCTACAAGTTTTGTTTTGTCATTTATGTTTTTGAACCACATAATTCTATATATTATGTCTTTTTTACATTTTATATTGCATAAAATTGAATAAGACATTACTATGATACACTATTTCAATTAAATCTTTTGAGGAGAAATTAGTAAAGTCTAATATAGTGACTGTACATTACAGATTTTCTATATGCCACATAACATGTTATATACTAAAATATATGACAGGGGTTGTTTTTGTTTTGGTTTAGTTTTCTTCCATTTGAGATATAAATCATATACCATAAAATTAATTAAAGTTTAAAGTGTGGAATACAATGGTTTAGAGTACATTCAGAGTTGAGCCATCATTACCACTATCAAAATCGAGAACATTTTTAACATGCTAAAAAGAAATCCCATGCCCAATAGTAATCACTCTTTACTGCTGCACCTTCTTAACAACAAATAATCTACTTTATGTCTGTATGGATTTGCCTATTGTGGAGATTTAATACAAAAATAATTATACAATTTGTGCTTATTTCATGTAGCATCCTGTTTTCAACATCCCTTCAAGGTGGCACGTATCAGTATTTCATTCCTTTTATGGCCAAATAATATGCCATTGTTAAACTTTACCATTTTTTTATACATCATCAGTAGAAAGGATATTTGGGTTGTTTCCACTTTTTGGCTACTATGAATAAAAACTATGCTAAGGATTCATGTATGCATTTTTGCTTGAACATATGTTTTCAATTCTTTGGGGTATATTCATACATGTGGGATCATTGAGTCATATAGTAAACTCTTTATGTCATTTTTGAGCAATTGTAAAACTGTTTTTCACAATGGCTGCACCATTTTCTATTCACACCAGCAATGTATGAGGGTACCAGTTTCTCCACATCCTGACATATATTTGTTATTTTTATTAAAATAATCCTAGTTTATTTGAAGCAGTATCTCATTACAGATTTGTATGCATTTTCCTAATGGTTATTTTTAGAATTTTTGTCATATGCTTTTTGGCCATTTGTATACCTTCTTTGGAGAAACCTCTATTAATATATTTCCCAATTTTTGGTAATTTTTCTTTTTATTATTGAGTTGTAAGTATTGTTTTTACATTCTGGGTACAAGTCCTCTATCAAATATAAGATTCGCAAATATTTTCTTTCATTCTATGGATTCTATTTTAGTTTTCTTCATAGTGTCTTTTGAAGAACCAAAGTTACTAACTTGATAAAGTACAGTTTACTTATTTTTCTTTTTTTGCTTCTGGTTTTGTCAGCATATCTTAGAAATTACTGTCTAATCTATGGTCACGAAGATTTACACCTATGTTTTCTTTTAGAAGGTTTAAAGTTTTAGGTTCTAAATTAAGGAATATGATCCACTTTGAGTTAATTTTTGTATATGGTGTGCAATAGTAGTTCTACTTCATTCTTTTGCAAGTTGTCCTAGCACTATTTGTTGAAAAGACCTTTCTTTTGATTATATTCTTGGCATCCTTGTCAAAAATAACTTCAGCATAAATGTAAGGGTTTATTTATGTATTTTAATTCTATTTTATTAGTCTGTATGTATATACATATGCCAGTATCACAGTCTTGATTACTGCACCTTTGTAGTAGGTTTTGAAATCAGGTACCAAGACCCCTATGACTTTATTCTTCTTTTTCAAGATTTTTCAGCTATTCTGAGTCTCTTGTATTTCCATATAATTTTATGAACAGTTTGCCAATTTCAGCAAAAATGTAGCTGGGATTTAGATATTGACTGCATTGCATGTGCAGATAGACTTATCAGTATTGCCACTTTAAAAATATTAAGCCTTCCAATCCTGTATATAGATTCTATTCTGTTGATTTAGGTGTATGTTCTTATATTTATTTTGATAAATATAGTTCTAAATAATTTATTATTTCTGATGCTATTATAAATGGTATTTTTTCTTAATCTCATTTTCAGATTTTTTATTGCTAGTTTATAGAAATACAATTTATATTTATATATTGAATTTGTATCCTGAAACTTACCTGAACATTTTTATTAGATTAAGAGATTTTTTTGTGTATTTCTTAGGATTTTCTATATATAAGACATTGTTACCTGCGAATAGAGGTTGTTTTACTTCTTTCTTTTAAATCGCATGATTTTGTTTCTTTTTCTCATCTATTTCTCTGGCTTGAACATCCAGCATCATATTGAATAGAGGTGACTTTCACCATCAAATATGATGTTTCCCCTTTTATTCATAGATGCTTTTTGATCAGGTTAAGGAAGGCCCCTTATAATCGTAGTTCATTGCATGTTTTTCTCATAAAAAGATACTGGATTTTCCTGAATCTATTGAAATGAGCTTGTGATTTTTGTCCTATCTTCTATTATAATAGTATAGTGTATTATATTAATTAACTTTTAGATTTTGATGCACCTTTTTCAGATATATTCCACTTAGTCATGCTGTATAACCCCTTTTATATGCTGCTGTATTTTGTTCATAGTATTTTATGGAAGATTTCTCATATATATTCAAAAGAGATACTGGTCTGGAGTTATCTTATGATCTCTTTCCCTGGTTTGGGTGCCAAGATAATACTGGTTTCATAAAATGAGTTGGGAAACGTCCACTCATCTTCTATTTTGTAGAATAGTTTGTGGAGCATTGGTGGCCACCACAAAGCTAGAGAGGCGGATAGGATTGGAACATGTTAAAACATCACAAACCTCACTGTTCCTATCTAGATTCAGATGTTTTTCTTCAATAAATGCTTCACGTATTGTTACAAGCAATGGCTTTATTTATTTTCCAGAGTTGTGATGTTGACATTTTTTCCCAATGTTCTCATTACTTTCATGAAGTAGTGAGTTTTTAGAGGTCCTTACTCTGCTATTCCTGCCAATGTCACCATAAGGGCTTATTTTTATATGGGAACAATAAGCATAAACTAAGTGATCCATAAGCAAAAGGAGTCTCATGAAAACATAATGGTTATCTTAGAAAATTGAACAAATGTCCTGGAACTTGGCTGAAACCAAAAGACACTTATTAATTAAAAAGAGACCAAAATTACACCCTGTGAAAGCCTGGTGAGAACAAAGATGCTTCCATGGAAGGACACTGCATCCCTCAGCTGGCATCTCTGCTTCACCTACTCTAGATCTGTGATGTCGATATGAGTTACACTGTCCTCCAAACTAGCTGTTGCTGTATCCTTTGCCAATGAAAAAAACAAATGCAAAATAAAATCTTCCTTTCCTTCCTTTGCTTTGGTCATTCCAGATTTGAAGTCTCTATTGGGAATGCATCATTGGCCAAGCTTAGTTTATAAGAATAGGCCTTAGATGTCAAGATCTGGAAAAAGAAGGAACTCAATTTTTTGTCATTAATAGTGAAAGACCAGACCTGCTTTCCATGGACACTCATACTTTTGGATATTCCCAAAATAAGAATGATCAGTTACAGGGGCAGTGGAGGAAAAAAAATGACCATTTGTTCATTTGTTCAATCTACTGTTCATTTGTTAACTGATTAAATACTCACAACTACTCTATAATATAAACATTTTTATTGTCATTTTAAAGATACAAAAAATGATGAACACCAGTTAATTTTCCCAATGATACATCATTTTACAAAGAAGTTTAAGCTTCTTTGATTCAAAAGTCATATTCTTTGTTATATAACATGCTGCTGTCGATAAATAAGTAAATAATAATAGGCAATAATATGTTTACATGTAAATATATTTGTCATGCTGTCATTTTAATTTGTCAGTTAAGATTGACTCTGTCAACTCACTTTTATACAAAAGACAGACACACAAAAAATCAATTAAAAAAATCAATTCCAGGCTGGGTGCAGTGGCTCACGCCTGTAATCCTAGCACTCTGGGAGGCCGAGGCGAGTGGATCTTTCGAGCTCAGGAGTTCGAGACCAGCCTGAGCAAGAGCGAGACTCTGTCTCTATTAAAAATAGAAAGAAATTATATGGACAACTAAAAATATATATAGAAAAAATTAGCTGGGCATGGTGGCACACCCCTGTAGTCCCAGCTACCCAGGAGGCTGAGGCAGGAGGATTGCTTGAACCCAGGAGTTTGAGGTTGCTGTGAGCTAGGCTGATGCCATGGCACTCTAGCCTGGGCAACAGAGTGAGACTCTGTCTCAAAAAAAAAAAAAAATCAATTCCATATTGAGTGTTTGTATAAAACTAATAGCATTGATGATCAATTGTAAAGATTCCTGTAGGATAAATTTGAGAAATTATTCAACCAAAGTCTTTTAGATTTGAAGGATAGGTATAGATATAGATAGATAGATAGATAGATAGATAGATAGATAGATAGATAGATAGATAGATGATAGATAGATAGATAGATAGATAGATATAAAAAATGGATAGGTAGGTAAATAGACAGACTGAATAGATTGATAGGCAATGTTCTGTGCAGTCCAGTGCTCATCTATAGTCCTCTGAATTTCCCTGAGATTGAAAAAGGAGAAAATACTGCTAGAACTATCGTTGTCATTTTCATAATAACAGTTTTAATGGCATCAGTATGATAAACTTTGTCACTAATATTTGAGGAGAAAAATGTGTGTATTCTGATATTTGAAGATTATTTATATGCTAGTCTCCCATCCAGTTTTTTAATAATTTCATCTTATTCATATCTTCTATGTACATAGAGGTCTAAGTAGTTATTTCTTAATATTATTGATATACCAACTATCAAGATTCAATATTTGAGGAATATTAAGAGAGATGTAAACATATATATACACATATATACACACACACAATATTTTCTTAAAAACAGACATAATTCATCTTCCACCAAAGACCCCAAAACAGAGAAAGAACACAAATTTAGTTAGTATCCCAAATAGATGCCATAAGATATTCACTTTTGAAACAAGAAGTTAAAAAAAAGAAAAAAAAACTATAAAAAATATATCTTCAAATTTAAAATGTTCGCTGTAAGCATCAAATATAAGTTTTAGAAAAAATAAAATTGATGTTATCTCATTAAAATAAAAAGGACTATATATTAAAGTAATGGAGAAATAGATGAGACACAAATCAACAAGTTTGTTATCTCATACACAGCCATTTTAGAAGAAGAGTACTGAGAAAGTGGGGGATATAATAAGAAATAATTGGAACAAATTTCTCTGAAGTACAGCACATGTCTTCTAAAATGAGTAGCCAAGAAAGCAATCAGAAAAATGACTGATGAAAGAGCAAGTTCAGTCTCTGTGTCAAGTTTCAGAATAACAAGCTTAAAGAAATGATTTATAATATCTCTCATAGCGGTGAAGAAAAGAAACCTAAGATAATGATAACAATAGCATGAATGAACAGCAATGAAAATACATCAATGAAATACCTGAGTCAACTATACAGAAAAGAGAATGAGACTGGTGTCAGGATTTTGAGTATCAATCTTAGATGCTAGAAAATAGTGAAAGCATGCTCTAAACTTCTGATGGAAAAAAGTTTTCATCTCAAGCTATTTCTCGAGTATAGAGCATGAAAAAAAACACGTCTTCAGACATTTTTTGTTCTGTCAATCTCAACAAAGATGGGAACCTCAAAATGCCTTCTCACAAACTTGAGATTTGAAAAAAAAAAAAGAACTTCTCAAGAATTCTCAAGAAGAATAATATTCTAGTTAAGGATTCAAAGATCTTTCCATTTCAGGAAAGGTAGAGGATGAACTTATACGTTCACAGAGGTACTGACCCCATAGGAAAAATAGTCATTAGATGGTTTCTGCCAAAAGCAAACACAGGACTGTTTCCCACCTGCAAAGATTTGGGTAGTTTGAATGTAACACTGACTTTTTCTTCTCCTTGTTGCTTAAAAGAAGTGTGATTTTTCTTTCTGGCCTGTTATATTAGATAATGTGGAGATGCTCTACTTAGAGCAGGGGGTGGGACAGAGGTATAGTGGGGGGATTTCTTTATTTGTGAGCATCCAGAAATGCTCACATGCCAGGGAAACAAAACAAACGAGGATGCATAAAGTACATGAGGGAAATATGAAGTTAAAATTAAAATATCATATAGTGTCTTCAAAATAATATTAAGTATTTGAAGTAATAAAATTTCTTGAGTGTATATATGAAGAAAGAGAACTCAAAATGACATTTATTATCACTCTTTTTCCTGGCTTTTAGAAGCCATGTGCATAACCACAAGTAATGAATGGACTAGAAAAAATCAGTATAATACATTCCTTGTATTTATTTTTGATATAACCCATTAGACTAGAAAATCTCATTTTAGCCTGTCAGTGTTCATTGTTTGAAAAGGAAAAATTGCTTCAGTGTAGCCACCATTTCTCTGTTTATATCAATGTATGTTTGTCCTCTTCATGTCTCTTTTACTTAAAATCACATTTCTTACTAGACTAAGACAAGTTGTGTTTCTTTAAAAGGGTTCTCGCTTTAAAGTTTTGTATATTTTCACAAGGAAAGAAATTTAAATCTGCCTACTCAGTATAAAATATCAGATATTAAAAAAAAATGATACACTGGTAGATGGCTGACTAATTGCATTCCAGGCACACTTAGTCCACTTAGAAGAATGAATATAGTGTGTAGACAATCACACTGTAAATATATTATTGAAGAGGGAACACAGGAGTTCAACAGAAAAGTGACAGGAAACACTAAAATCCAGAAAGGAGAACAAAAATGGGTAGTGTGCAGCCAGGAACCAAGAGCGAATGCCCAATATGGGAGAGGGTGGCCCACTTTCCCACCAAAGAATCATACAATTGAGGCCACAGGAGAGCATTTTGATCCTCCCAAGCCCTGATTCTGACCTGGGGAGTGGCTGGAAGATTGTAGGAAGGAACTGCTTCAGGTAGGGAACAGGCCTTGGGTCGCACACCTTTTCTGGGACATCAATGGTTACAGTAAGATGCCATTCTTGATCCTGGCTTTTAGTAGACTATGCAAGGTCATAGGAACCAGTGGTGCCAGTCCTAGATGTTAGGGAAACGTAGGCTGCTGCTTGTGGAGCTGGGGTGTGAATAGGTGGTGAGCTTTTGCAAACAGGACTCAGAAGTGAGCATGGTGTGGCCTGCAGCTGCTGGTGTTAAAAGTGGGCAACATCCCTGGGACCTGAGCAAGGGGAGAGTTGCCACAGAGGTTGAGGCTTAAGCTGGTCTGGGGCTCCTACAGCCTAAGGCTGAGTTTAGGGCAAGGCACAAAGTTATGGGTTTTACTGAACGTCTGGGTTAGCTGCAACAGCCAAGATGGAGGAGTGAGTCTCATTGAGAATGAGGTGTGAGAGGGAAGTAAATCCCCCAACCCCAGCCAGCCAAGGATGCCCGTGGCAGGACCTCAGTGCTTTGGTGGTCACCTCTAACCTAAGGCATCTTACTAGCAGCCTGAGAATCATTCCACCCCCTTGTCATGGCTGGTGCATGTAATCGCCATTGGGGGGCCTGAGCACAAGCTTGCCTGGTCCAGTTCCACCCAGCTTTGCCCCACCCTGAGACAGAGTATGGGATCCAGGGTCCTGGGGGTTCTACATCACAATTCACCAGCTGGGACATCCAAATACTTTTCCCCAGGGACAGAGGTAGGGCACAAACATCCTACCACTACCACTTCAGCTGGCTCTTGCCTGCAAATACCATCTATTTGTCTCGAGGCTGGCCCACATAGCCTCTTGTAACCACTATCGATACAAGTGCACAGGACTTGGGAATGAGAAGAACATCTCACCACCACTGCTACTGCTATTTTATCCATGCCACACTGGTTTCCCAGAAGCACGACAGCCCCATCCCCTTCCCAGTACACTGCTACTACAACCAACATTCAAGAATGTTACCTAGAGGCCCAAAAATTGGCCTTCCTGGAACCACTACACAGGTGCCAGCATACACTGCCCCAGGGCACAAGGATAGACATGCTTAGCCCACCATCACTACCACTAAAACCAGAAGAGGGGCCCAGCTGGTATTGCAGTCCCAGCACAACTTCACCACAGTTTCCACCAATAAATGCACTCTAACACATGGAGGAAACTACAGGTACCACTAATGCCATTTATAGCCAATAAAATCATACAGCCTTTACTACTGCATGCACCCAACCACAAAGCCAAAAAGCCCTAACAAACCAATATCATAGTCACATCTTTTGGAAAAAGTATCCCTCTCCCCCAATAAAAGAAAATTCAAAAATAATAAGAAACACTTGTTATACCAGATGTACAGAAATTAATGTAAAGACACAGAAAACTTGAAAAAGCAATGTAATATGATGCTCTCAAAGGAACACAACCATAGTCTCCAAATGATCACCCCAATAGGTACAGAAAAAGCATTTGATAAAATTCAGCATCTCTTCATGATAAAAACCCTTAACAAACTAGGCATAGATGTAAAATACCTCAAAATAAGAAAGGCTGTATATGACAAACCCACAAATAACATCATAATGAATGGGGGAAAATTGAAAGCATTTCATCTAAGAACCAGAACAAGACAAGGATGCCCACTTTCACCATTCCTATTCAACATAGCACTGGAAATCCTAGCAACAGCAATGAGGCAAGAAAAAGAAACAAAAGGCATCCAAATTAGAAAATAGGAAGTCTGATTATTCCTCTTTGCTGATGACGGAATCTTATATCTAGAAAAACCCAAAGACTCCACCAAAAAACTCTTATACTTGATAAATGAATTTAGTAAAGTTAGAGGATTTGTACATACAAAAATGACTAGGTTTTTTATATACCAATAGCAATCTAACTGAAAGTGAAATCAAGAAGGCAATTCCATTTACAATAGCTACAAAAAGAATAAAATTTCTAGGAATAAATTTAACCAAGGAAGTGAAAGATGTCCACAGGGAAAACTATAAAACAGTGATGAGAGAAATGGTAGATGATATAAACAAATAAAAAATCCCATATTTATGGATCAGAAGAGTTAATATCATTAAAATGACCTTACTGCCCAAACCAATCTACAGATTCAAAGCAATCTCTATCAAACTACCAATGTCATTTTTTACAGAATTAGAAAAAAAAATCCAAAAATATATGAAACAAAAATGAGCCCAAATAGCCAAAGCAATCCTAGCCAAAAAGAACAAAAATTACCTGACTTCAAATTATATTACAAGGTTATAGTAACCAAAACAACATGGTATGAGATAAACATAGACATAAATTAATAGAACAGAATAGAGAACCCAGAACTAAGGCCACACATTTATAGCCAACTGGTCTTTGGCAAAGCCAAAAAGAACATATATTGGGGAAGGGCACCCTCTTCAATAAATGGTGCTGAGAAAATTAGATTGCCATATGCAGAAGAATGAAACTGGACTGCTAACTCTCACCATATACAAAAATGAAATGAAGTTGAATTAAAAATTTAAATTTAACACCTAAAAGTATGGAAATATTAGAAGAAAATCTAGGGAAAACCCTCTGGACATTGGTCTAGGCAAAGAATTTATGACTAAGTACTCAAAATACAGATAACGAAAACAAAAATAGACAAATTAGACCCAAACTAAAAAGCTTCTGCCCAACAAAAAATAATAATAACAAACCAGAAAGCCTGTAGAAAACCTACTAACTTTAGTAGTCTTCTGTTAGATTAATAGTTTGCAATTTTTTAACCAGAATATACAAGGAATTCAACTCAACAACAACATAAAGAAATAAATAATCCCACTAAAAAGTGGGCAAAGGACATAAAGGGACATTTTACAAAAGAAGACATGGAAATGGCCAACAGTTATTAAAAGAATGCTCAACATTTCTAATCAGAGAAACACAAACTAAAACCATAATGAGATATCATCTTACCCCAGTTAGAAAGGCTATTATTAAAAGGACAAAATAAAGATATTGGAGAGGATCTAAAGAAAAGGGAACTCTTATACACTGTTGGTGGGAATGTAAATTAGCACAATCTCTATGGAAACCAGTATGGAGTTTTCTCAAAGAGCTAAAAATACCATTAGATACAGCAATCCCACTCCTAGGCATCTACCCAAAGGAAAAGAAATCAACACATCAAAGGGATTCCTGCACTCCCATTTTTATTGCAGCACTATTCACAATACCCAAGATATAGAATCAACCTAAGTGTCCATCAATGGATGAATGGATAAAGAAAATGTGGCATATATGCAATGTAATCGTATACAGCTATAGAAAAATGAAAGTATGTCTTTTGCAGTAACATGAATGTAAATGGAGGTCATTATTCTAAGAAAAACAAGCCAGACACAGAAAGTCAAATATTGCATGTTCTCACTCACAAGTGGGTGCTAAAAAATATGTAGATGTAGAGTGTGGAATGATAAAATATGGAGACTTGGGAAGGTGAAGGGGTGGAAGGGGGTAGATAATGACAAATTACTTAATGGGTACAATGTATGTTATTTGGGTGACCGACATCCTGAATCCCTGACTGGACCACTAAACAAATGTATGCATGTAACAAAATTACACATGTCCCTTAAATTTATACAAATAATACAAAAAAAGATATAGTGAAAACAAAAAGGGAGATAGGTTAGAGATACAAATAAAATGTTTAATTCTCTTGCTAATATACACTTATATATACATACTCAAATCACATATACAAATATACACACAGATCCACAGTTTTCAGTATTTTGGCATATCCAATTGATAAAACAGCGAAAATTTTAAACAGAATATGGGACATTAAACCAAGTTTTTAGTGTAGATAGCTTTACCACCTTCACTTACAGATCAAATATTTGACTAAAGAGAAAATCAGCATAATGTTGAATTTCTTAGTACTTATGCAGATGTGATATAGACGTAGACTTAAGTATTTGCAATTTTAAAGAATATTTGGGAACTTTTACTTATTTTCCCTCATTTTATCAGTTCCTCTTGGAAATATCATAGACATACCATTAGTAATCCCAGGAAAAGAGAAAGAAAAAGAAAGAAATTGGGGGGTAGGGGAAGACACAGAGAAGAAGGAGGAGGAAAGAAGAAAGAGAAACACAGATAAACTATAAGACCCTTCTCAAGAGAATGTAATCTTACATACTCTGATTTATAAACTCCAAATATCAGAAAAACCCTTATTGTATGTTTGGTCTTCTGTGGACAAAATGCCTTGTTGCCTGTTAAATTGTTAGATTCAACGTTCCCTGGTGTCTTTTCACTGAGTTATGTTTTCAATCAAATTAACGCTTTGAAGACTTTTTAGTGCTAGGAATCCCATCAGGTTGCTGGAAGACAAGATGGATAAAAAAGAATACCTTGTTTCAATGTTATATATGCTAGGTATATACACTTGCTGTATACACTAGTTGCAAACACTCTTTTACAAATGAAATTATTATCCAATCACAGGAATTTTGTACCATGTGTGTTATTGCAATAGTCCATCTTTTACTCACTCTATTAGTCATTTCCAGAAGTAAAATTTCATACTACAAAGTACATGATTAATCCTCAACATGATTTCTCTGCAATCCATGGATAGCCCTTCTCTTAAATAGTCAAGAACTATGTTTTATCTACATGATATTTTATTAAGGAATACAGAATACCGTATTCTGCAACAGAGTTAAGAATTTGTGTACTGAGTAGAAAGTAGAAAGAATTCCTTTTAATATACTGTGTTTTGATAAGATACTGAAGGCCCATAGAATATCTTTAAGGAACTGGCCCTTTACACTAGAAACTGGTTATAAATACTAACAGGCTTTTTTTTTTTTTTTAAATGAGAAATCTTGAGATATGTATCAGTTGGATCTGAGTCATGGTATTAATTTTATCTTCCTGAGCAACTGGTCAGTTTTTAGCCCACACAAATTGCAGATAATGAAACTAACTAGGTTTTCCTCTGTGAGTTAAATGCTAAAAAGTCTAGAATCAAATTTGCAGTCTGATAGTAACCAATATGCATGCAAATTTTATAGCAGTCTCCCCCTTGGCTTCATTTTAAATATTTTTACTTGTTTTGTTATGTTCTTTAGCACCTATGTTTAATCAAATATATACATCTCTATTTTATAAATTTTTGCTATTATCTTTTCAATAATCACATAGAGCATAAATATTGTTAAACTAAAGAGAAGCCTAGTAAAATTAGTCAAGTTATATATGAGTTATATATTGTAGGCTCATGATTTGTGCAGGATGTTCATTGGTTATATCATTGGTTCATTCAACTAACATTAAAATTGCACTGCTGCATACTATAATAATGATGATAGATTAAAAAGATGAATAAAATATTGCACTCAAGGACCTGAGTAGGGAGTCCAAAGAAGTTAATAGGCAATAAAGAGAAAGAGTTATACATACAATGAGTAAAAGTGTTATGATCATATTGTTTTTAAGTCAGAATCAATAATTAGAAAATATTTCCAAAAAGAGGTCATGCCTAAACTGAAACATAAAGGATTAATGGGCAAATTGAAGAAGAAAATATATTTCAGACAAAAAAGCAAAATGTAAAAACATAAATGTGAAAAGGAAGTATAACATATTTGGGTAGCAAACACCAAGTGTTACTGGCAAACAAATTAATTTCATAATGTTGGATTACTTTATGAAAATTTTTAAAAATATGTTCAATCTCCAGTACAAGACATAAAAGAATATACACTATGACCTCTATAATCCCACTCTATGATAATATTTCAATTGGAATTTTAAATTTAACACTGAAATATTAACTTGAGATAATTTATTGTCTATAACTGGACCTGTATACTTAAAGTTAGCCCAGATTTCAAATAATAAAGGTATAAACTAACCTGATACTCCTTTCTTATTGAATTACAAAGTTTTGAGAATTGCTTTTTAGAAACATGGTGGCCATCTGGTTGCTCAAATCACACAGGAAGAGTTATTAACAGAGAAAAAAAATATTAATTTAACTACAGAAGCTCACCACTTCAATTCTTATTACTCTGCTTTTGGATTCTAATTCATTTCTTGCTTTTACTTTAGTAAGTTTATCTGGGGAAATGATTCTATTTTATATTTTAATCTTTTTCGTAAATACCTTTAACCTAAATGGCCATGCAAATATTCCATATCTCAATTTAAAATGCATTTTAAGCTTATGTTTAATAGAAAATTCCTTCAGCTCTAACAGTTTCCACCTCAATGTGCAGGTGGTAATGAAATGCTTAAGCAATCAAAGCAAAAATTGGTGCAGATTAATAGATATTTAAACCTAGAGGGTACCTAGGAGAATATTTACTCTAGAATCTTAATTTTACGAATGAGAAAACACAGGACCAAAAAGATTAACTAGCTTGTTGAAGTTCTTACAGCTCATTAGTGGTGAAGCTGGGTCCAAAATTCTCCACAGAGTTAATGTTTGTATTGTTTTTCATTACTTTTTGCATTGATTTTTCTACCTTATACTGATTATTTGTGTGTCACTATTTCTAGCAGTATATCAGGTTCATTTTTCACAGTAAGTATGATGAGCCTAGGGGCAGAGTCAGGCTTTGTGAGGATTAAAAATAAGATTATTCTAAAGGAAAAAAAATGCAGTTGCCATCTGAACTCACTGTGACAGCCCTTTTCTGGGCCTGGAAGGAGCCTGGTGAGTGAGGGACCTTCAACCTTAAGCTTCATCAGTCTGCAGGAAATCCTGTTGCAATGAAAGAAACTGTCATCCTTTACTCTCAGATCATATTTTGCTTTAATCAACAAATTATGTCATTTAATGTGTTTTTATTTTTATGAAGATTATAGACTGGGTTATATTACATATAAGTTCACATCTCATCACATTGAAGAGTATACACAGTTTATAATTTTCTAAATATTGTTTTCTTTTTTCATGTAATGTAAAAAAGTTATAAGCATTGTGGGCTATACTTTCAGGCTATACATTTATTAAGGCTCAAAATATTTAAAATGAATATATGAATACCCCACTGAAATTCTGTGGATATGTGGACTTATGATATTTGAGTGAGAGTGACTGATTAAGTAAAATATTTCTAAATCATTGAAACCCTTGTTTATATAAGTCTACAGATTTGTGAATTACATATAGGTACCATGAGACTTACTATTTATAAATACCTTTGTCATAAACAATGTCATGCCCCTAAGAAAATGCTCTTACTTGCTATTTTAATAAAAGAATATTATGAATTTTGTCTTATGAAACTGTAGGCATTTAGAAAAATACATTTCACATAAATTATCCAAAGAGTGTCTCCTTATGAAGGCAAAAGACATTATTTTTGATTTTAGGGGAAATCATGTCAATCTTCTCCACGTCTTCACTCAAATCACCCTTGCTAGAATGAAAGTCCTAATAGGACATAGTTCTTGTTTTCCTGTGGTCTAATGTCTTCAGTATTTGACAAATACGGGAAATTAAATATTTTTAATGCATTAATAATTTTAATTGAGTGTGCCCTATGAAGTTGAAGGTATTGATATTATTACTAATTATTTGTGTGAACATTTTTATATTAATAGATATATTTTTATAACACATATACTATAAATCTAATTTATAAATGTTCAGACTTTTGAATTACTAAACCTCTTTTTCCTGACAATTGACCTACAGTGTATTCCTGCTCTACCTCTTCAGATATCATCTGTGAATGTAACAAACATTCCATGACACTGAATATTCAGGTATGAAGACATTAGCAACTCCATGCACATGGAGTTAGTCTCTCATTTTAGTGACTTATCTATTATTTTCGTTAGACATATTTTATTATTCAGAACTCCCAGGAAAAGATTAAAACAAAATGCATTGTGTTATTTTTTTCTTTGCCCTGAGAAACAGATTAGTTTGTCAGATTTACTACAGACAAAAGTTCATTTCAAAAACATTTCACCTTTTCACAGGACATGAAGGCCCTGTACAAGAAACAAAGATTAAAAATGATATCCTAGCAACTTTTTCTTCCATGACTGTTTTAGATAGTTTTAAATGTAGAAGTTCAAATAGAATTCAGATGTAGCTTAAATGGTAAGCTGACTTGTACAATAAAAGATAACTCACAGGTTATCAGTTCAATGATTCCTGAGAGGTAGCAGTTTCTGTAAAGTTACTATAAAGAAAATATAGCCACTTTTGTGTTACAATTGAACAGAATAATATAAACTATTTGCACTTACTTGTTTTTTTATAATTTAGACTCATACTGCATTTTAAAATTTGTAATAAAGGAAATAAGAATCCAAAAATGAACTCATACTAATTTATGCCTGGGAGGAGGGAAAAATTAAGCCAAAAGTCATTTCCATTATTTTGCCAGACTGCACTATTTAAAATTCTCAGAGGAGTACAAAAATGTACAATCATTAATATTGTTATAAGTAATATACAAAAACCACAATACATTAAATTCTAAAAGCTAAAGCAAATCACAATATTTAAATATCCATACATATATTTGTGCAACCATGTATTTGTAATCTCATGTTACAAATTTGATCAAAATCTTTTAAGGCAAAAACTTTAATGCATTTGAACTCCATATATATGTTCATACATATATATATATTTGTATATTGTTATACACACATTTATGTTTGTATATTGTTACAAATAATAGTATATTATGATTAATCCTTCTCCTTGGTTGGAGAGACATAATTCTTAGGACTCTAAGTATGTTAAAAGAGCAACGTTGCACTGTAACTATTCTTTTGTTCAGTGCACTAGCTTTTTATTTGTTTGGTATAGACTCCATTAAGAAAGGTTAACATTATTTTTGTTATTTTTGCTACAAAACTAATTGCCACACTTAGATTTGTGGAAAATAATTAGCTATCAATATTACAGATGAATTAAGCTGAACTTGATATTTTATTATATTAGATTTAAACTTCTACACTAAATCTTAGTCATTCAACAAATGTATTGCCAAAAACTTCTCTGGTTGCTAGAGAGGAACTTGTGAACAAGATAAACACGCTTCTGCCCTCATATTGCATTGTGTTTAGCAGCGTAACAGAAAACCATAATTTAGTAACTCTTGACCATAAATATTGGAAATAATAAAAATTATATTAAATTAAGTTGTAGAGTGTCATTTATTACATTTGATTCTGTACTCCATACTTAAAAGACCGTTAATAAACTGTTGAATCACCTAATCACATCAGAATTAGAAAGTGTGCAATGGGAATATTTCTATGGATTTAAATATCATAAATAAAAGGGAAATTTTACACTCAGTTCAGCAATTTTATATTAATAATATGTGTTCTGTTATTCTATTACCATTTATTATTGAGTGCACAATATTTGATAGATATTCTTAAGGAACTCATTCTAACGCTTGTGTTAAATATGCAATCTTATGTTATAGATGAGAAACACAAGAAGTATTCTAGTCTATTAATAACTAGGATATAGGGAAGAAAGCAAGATGGATTCATTGAGAAGTGATACTTGAACAAACTATCTGACTATTCATAGATATTCATGTGCAAATAGGAACCCAATAGTAAATATCATGATGCTTAATTAACATAAAACTCTTTCAAAGGACTTTTACATTCTTAAAAGAGTATCTAAATTGTACCCCCTTAAAGTAGGTTTATAGCAGATATTACATTTTCATTTTAAAATACAATAAAATAATATATACCCATTACTCATAAAACAAATGCTTTCATGAGAAGGGACCATATACCATTTCCCAAACCTTAGGAGTTTTATTGTCTTCCTTTGCTTGTCTTACTTTCTACATGTGTAATGTTATACAAAACCACCAGACATTTTCCTTATGCCCAAAACTCACCCAAGTTCTGCCTCCTGAAATTCTTTTTACTCTTCAAGAATCCTAGAATATTCTCCCTGATAAAAGCTTTGATCAACATAGCTTAAAAACTCTGTCCATCTTTTGAATCAAATGCTGTAGTGCTTTTCTTATATTTATCAAATGGAGATGATCTCATATTGACATTTATTAATGTTTAACCTCTCCTGTGTCACTAGAAGCTGGTTGATGCCACAGGCTCTTTTTAAGGCACTTTGCCCATTCAAAAACAACAATCCAAAACAGCTAACATTGCAACTAAACTCTACATTCCAAAATGATGACATAGTAGAGGTAAGTAAATATCTAGAATTTTAAAAGTCCGATCCTTTTCAGGATATTAATGTAGATTATGATAATATTTGAAATATTATGGGCCAACGGGCGTAGATTTAGAAAACAGTAACAAAGTTTAATTCAAAAAAGTAGAAAATAGTTCCTGAAGAAAAGATTTAAGAGACTGGGTTTCTATGAGCTATTGAACCATTAGTTTAGCTCTTTCAAGCATAAATAAGGCCTTTAAGGAAATTTCTACTCAATTAATTTACAAGTCCATTTAGAAATAAACAATATCAGTTTGTTTAGATTTTAAAAAATATAATTTAAGGTGTGAATATATCACTAAAAATGATAACAAGAAATTATTAAATTTTAAGTACCCCTGGTTTTTTGAATACAGGGAATACCTGATATATTCCTGATTTTTTCAACATAAATTTAAAAAATGCTTTTCTATTAAAAATAATTTATTGACTCTAGGATAACTTCTCTCTTAAAGAAGAGAATATACTGTACTTATAAATAAAATGTGTACATTATTATAATAAATATACCATACTATTAAAGTTTTCAGTTTTTCTATAAGACATTTTATCCTGTCAAATTTAAAAATAAATGAAATTTATTTTGACATAATAAATACTGTATTACATCATATGTGTGCTTGTTAATGGCACAAAATGATGAATGTCTCTGGGAGGGAAAAATATATATATATTTATCTATATCTTATCTACTATATAATTGCTCGAGTTTCTTTGGTAATCTGTAGCCTTCCAGAGCTGTAGATAGTTGTGGCCTATAGTTCTTTTTCCCTACAAACTTACTATCTCTGACAATGAAAAAACATTTCCAATCAAATTCTGCTGTACATGCAAATACTTATAAGCAAATCAAGTAAACAGAAACAAGTAAAACTAGGCACACTATTTGATTTGAAAGCTAAACAAAGTACTACTCTTTGTAGAGGACTACAACTAAAATTGTGGTTTGAATTAGACAATGGAATACCCATAATATTTGGCTAAACCTAATAAAACAAACAAACAAAAAAGAAACCTCTTGATCTAAGGCCCCGATTCTAATGAATAAGCCACTGAGCAATCTGTTATAATCATCATCTTACACCATTCTTCTATTACCTTTTAACCTGTTGATATAAGGTCAGAAGTGTTTGTAAAATATTTCTCCTAAGACTATATATCTTAAAGGACATTATTTTTTCTCTGAAATGGTCTATTTGTTTTATGATCATTATGAAGTATTTATATTTCATCAAGTTTATGTTAATTTTATATGGTACAATCAAAATAAACATTGAGATATATTTTTCCTGTTTTGCCCATGACAAATATTTATATGGTTGCATATTCCATAAATCTGTATGAATAAAAGCATACTGATTATTCAACATCCTCAAGCAGTAACTTGATACAGAATTTCAATAACGGCCAAATATTAGGAATAAGTATAAAATGTCAATATTATAGGTAAAAATTAAGAAGAATAGTAGAAAAAATAGTGCAAGAAGAAATTAGACTCATGCAAATCCAGACAATTTCTTTGTTCTTTCCTAGACAAAGCTTGCCCTTGACCTTATTTTTGACATTCTGTATATGAAATCATATAAAATAATACTTATTCTAAAAAATAGCTAAGCACTAAAAACTCTCTCAAGCACTTTATATACTTTTCATTTAATCCTCACAACAGCTTGTTGATGTTAGTATTATTATAAGCACTATTTTACAAATAAGAAGCTGAAGCTAAAAGAGTTGAAGCAATTTATTCCCTGTTATGAGGATTCTCAGAACTTTTGCACCCAATTCCATGTTTTAATAGTTACTTTTTTATTACTAGAATATTCTGCTCAGGTTCTAGCTTTGGAAACACCTCCCAGGCAATGGGAAAAACCCTGAAGGCTTTTTAGCAGAGTGATGTGTACCCAACCGGAATGAAAAAAAGAGGGGAGTCTATAAGAAAAGATATTTCAGAGATTTGTGAACAGTTACTTCCAACTTCTGCAATTACTTATTTTCTTTATTTTTTATTTGTTTCAGTTTAATTAAACACAGCTGCATAGGCATAGCAGGGCTGAAATTGGTAAATCAACATGCTTTTCTCTGTTGCCTCTTAAAATATCATTTCTTAGTGTCAGCTAAGAACTATACAACTCTATCACAATAAAATCATATAATCCTGGGATCCTAGTCTTACTATAGTTATTTTTATCTAATTTACACTATTTATTTGTAAGTCTTGTAATAATAAAAACATACACATCCGAAAAATAGCTAAGTGGAATTTGGTTCTATAAAATCATGTCTCCGTAATTTGATTCACTTCCCTAATTTGATCATTTTTTTAAGGAGTAAAAGATACATATTACAATACCATCATTGTTAAGTAGAATTTACTCAAAATTATTTTAAAAATATATGGCCCTTCAATCACGGCATTTAGGAAGCTTGAAAATCTAAAGCTATACACTCAGTTCTCTTCACTGTTAGCTTCTTTTAGCAAAAATAAATAAATAAATAAATAAAATATAAAAATATGGTTCTCAATTTGGACTTTCATAACTACTTCTTACAAGAAGCAGATAAACTGAATCTGTACTAACAAAGGGCAATTGAGGGCAAAATGTAGGTAAGCATGAAATAAATGACAGACAAGAGCCCTTAGCTGAAAGTCTATAGATGGAATTTCTAACCTTGACCCTTACATCTAGAAATTTATAGAGGCATATTAACCTTCAGCATCCCCTAAAAGATTCAAGATGAAAAAATAAAGATAAGTAGCTCATTAAAAGTAAATTGTGATGGTGGATTCTTGTTGCTTATGCTAACTTCAAAGACAATAGATAAAATGTTGTCAATATTACAAAGTATCAAAGAAAAAGAGGTTTTGTTTGTTGTTTTTCTTATCTTCAAAAGTTGCTGAAGGTAGATGGTGTTAGAAAATGGCTTACACAGAGAGAAGGCTATAATTACCAAACAGGCAACATAGAAGAGTAGTCTGCAAGGTCTAGAAGAAGTAGTAAACTCAGATTGAAATGCAGATAGTGGCGATTAGTTGGAGGAGTTGTGATGTGAAGACTTATGAGGCAGAGCGGAAGAGGTTGGTAAAGCCAGAAAGCATACATGACAGCAGACCAGCATTGTTTTGATGACCAGATATTACAGTAGTAAGATTAACCAACCACAGACCCCTAAAGAACACTCTGACGATTATATATGTGTTTTATATTTGCTAATGCCACCCATAGTCGTGATATATAAATAACAAATTTAGACTAGCATCTATCAATAATAAATAGAATGATTAGGATCTTATTTGTTGTTCTGTTATAGATCAGGGATGTATATTACCCTAGTCTCTCTCTTTCAATTCTTTTTCTTAGAATACCAAAGTTAACTTCTTAAAACTGATTGTTTATTTACCTGCCTAGAAAGTATGAACTCCTTAATGTGACATCTACCCTTTGCCTCTCACACTAGCCTAAACTCCACCATCTCCCTCTACTTGTATACATGCATGAACATGCATTAACCAAGCGTCCACTAGGTCCAAATCATGGTTGTATGTGCTTTGTGAGATGCAATAATTAATCAGAAAAATAAATCGTGATTTCACAGATTCTTCAGTCTCTTAGAAGGTACACACTCTAAATTACTTAAATATAATCTAGAAAGAAATGCAAGATTTATAAAAAATTGTCAAACCATGGTTTTATTCTTTGTGGTTTGGTAAATTAAAAAAAGTTTGATCTGTGGAGACTTGGGCCAGTATTTGAACAATGGGTATAATTTAGATATGTTACCGTAGGGAAGATTTTTCCCAGCATAGAATGCAAAATAATAAGTATCATGGAAGATAAGATATATGGAACATAGAAGAAACATCGAGTATTATATTTTACTAATTTAAATAATTTATAAATATGTTAGTGGTAGATATAATTTGAAAAGAAGTTTGAGGCCAAATATTGATTAACATGTCAGATGGTAAAGTTTTCTCTTTAGTATTTTCTTGACAGGTAGAAATCTTTGAAGTTTTTAAGCAGCAGTAGTCTGTGCTACTTAGAAGACTAGTATGATAGATATATCAAAAATCATTGAAGAACAGCGATATTCAGGTAGTAAATTAAGTTTGAAGGCTACTGAAGAATATGAGGTCAGAATTCAATAAGACAATTATGGAAAAAAACAAAAAGAAAGAACAGGTTCTAAAAGGTATTCTAGAAATAAAATCTCCCATTGATCAGTATGTAAGTGATTAGTCTATTAAAATTCTGTGCAATTAATTTTAATGGAAGGTTTGAACATAGTGATTAGATTAGCATACACTGATATTTCTTGAAAGAGAAGTTAGATTGCTAAAACAGTTTAATTTGTATATGTGCAAAATTTGTATATGTGTAAAATTAAAAACAAATTTATGTTTTTTTCTCATTATCCCTCTATTATACAAAATTTATTTGCACTTTCTTAAAAAAGTGAATTTTATATCAGTTAAAATACCTTTTGCTTTAGGCAAATAATTCTAGGTTATACTTGAAACAAAAAGTCGTGAATAAGATTTTTTTCTTTTCTAACAATTCTCCATAATTTAGCCATTAATAAATGTAGCAATAATTAATTTAAACTATTGCAGAAATAACTACAGCTATTTTCTTTCCTATTTCTTTTCTGAAATAGGAATAAAAACTACAAAAATATCAATTGCCCCTTTGATATGGGTAATGTATAACACATAACCACCATTGTCTAAGTTGTCAAAAGTCAATTTATGGAAGATAATCAAATGTGTAAAATATGTGTCTTATTTTCCATAAAATTAATTTAGACCAACGTTGATGCTATCCATCACTTTGTTGTTCCAGCCAGGCTTGTTCTGGTTTGTCATTCTTAGCACAGACACTGTTAATTGCCTATCCACCAGCTACTTTATTTCATATTTTTTCTGAAATAACCCCAGTTTTACTGGATGCAATGCAACCAGTCAAGGACATATCATGTAAACAATCTCATCCTCCTGGCCAGTAGTCTAGAAATGGACTTGTGACTGCACTCTGGGGAATGACATGTGGGGTACATCTACTGGGGATATTTCCCAGAATCTCCTCACCAATTAGGTTATGTATGCATACTGCCTTTTTTCTCCCATCTGCACTTTTTTCTACTCATATTCCTGAATGACTGAAATATTAATATTATCACTAGCTCATTCAGTTATACAGAGTCATGCACTCTAAAAAATAAAGTGAAATAAAATAAACATAGTTAAACTAAGGATAAAACTTAGAAATTTTTGAAACATAAATGCATTTTTTTATTTTTTCATTTTATATATATAAATACAGATAGACAGATTTTTTCATGCTAACTCTTACTTACTGTTTTAATCTCACAATCAAGTGCAGTATGGAAAGTTAAGAAGAGAAAAAGGCAGAGGATCACAGAGGAGTCTCTAACTATCTATTACAAAATAACCACAGATGTTGGAGAATCTAATTCTCCTAGCACACTGTATTAGTTTCCTAGGGCTGCTGTAACAGATTTCCACAAACTCAGTGGCTTGAAATTTATTTTTCCATGGCTCTGGAGGCCAGAAGTCCAAAATCAAGGTGGCGGCAGAGCTGCTTTTCCTTCAGGAGACTCTAGAAGAGAATCCTTGCTTCTTCCAGCATCTGGAAGATCCAAGTGTTTCTTTTTTTTTTTTTCTTCTTTCTTTTCCTTTCTTTTTTTTATTTCAGATTAGGGGGTGCAAACGCTTCAGTCACATAAATTGCCTTTGTACTGCCCAAGTGAAATCCAGGTGTTTCTTGACTTGAAATCACTCTGATCTCTGCTTCCGATGGTCATAATGCCTTCTGTCTGTCAAATTCCCCGAGTAGCTCTTTTAAGGACATTTGTCTTTGGACTTCAGGCCCCCCTGTCTAATTCAAGATCATCTCTTCAAATCAAGAGCAAAATGTAATCCCACGTGCAAAGACCCTTTCTCCAAACAAAGTAACATTCACAGGTTCCAGGAATTAGAATGTGGATACATCTTTTTGTGGGCCAGGGTTTAACCAATAGCACATATTTTTCTAAAAATTCAGAGATGTGAGTTCTACAACTGAAATTTTAAAATTTATTTGATAGATACAATGATTTCATAGATGTTTAAAGTCAATTTAAAAATTAGTTATTTACTTCTATCCTATATATGTATGTATACATTAACTTGTATCTTTTTAAAAATTATATCATATTAAAGCTTATCTAAATATAGCTTTTATTATCTAGTTTCTTTAGACAGATATATAGAGACTCAACATTTGCACATCTGAAACAGCTAATGTATAGTAATAAAAACAGCTAACATAATTTATGAAAAAAATTGTATCTTTGAGGGTTAATGCCTCCTCTACTCAATGGTAGCTGTTTTCCATTAGTTATATGTCCTCCAAGCTAAATCTGAGACCTCATTTCATAGGTTAATAATATTCAAATATAAGAATATATTAAATTAATGAGACAGTTTATTGTTTATACATTATTCATATTACTTGGAAAGTTTTGAGACATGTTTGGAATGTAGGATTTTTTAAAGCAAAATTAGGGCATGTAATGGAATTTGCTGAGGATATAGATAAAATCTACAAAATCAGAGAAGTTGAATGCTCTTCAGCTGAATCTGTTAGAATGAGGTCAGCTGAGGCTAAGGCCAAAACCCCAAATAGCAATGGCTTAAGTAAAATAAATTCTTCCTTGTGGTTAAACCAGGATATGAGCAATTAATAGTCTCTGCTACATGGAGTGGTAGGAATCAAAGGTAAGGGTTCAGCCTTTTAAAAATTTCCTACAAATGAATTGACTCTAATTATAAAACAATTTAGTTTTGAATTGAACACATATCTTACCTGAAATTAGTATGTGCTGATGTAATAACAAAGCAAGGAATTGTCTGAGAAATAATCTTCAACAATTTTACAGATATGCCTATCGGTATACAAAACTTGGGCATTTAATTTAATATGATTTTTCATAAATTACATAAATGCATTAATGAACTAAGACAATAATTACTACAAAACATGCAAAGATATGCATGAAATCATTAGAAAATATAACTTCTAGTATTTTATTTGCATATCCCAAATAATTGCATTATGCTCCCTCTAGGGTACAAGTTCTCTGCTTTGGTGACCACTGGTACTTCTTAACTCTAATATGCATATGATTACCTGGGGATCTTTTTAAAATCTGAATTCTTATTCAGTAGGTCTGGACTAGGGGTATGCTGTGTTGCTACAAAGACTCCAGTTGATGCTGATGCTTTGGGAGCCAGGATCACTCTTTGAGCAAGTGTCTAGAAGACTTTCTCCTGAAGACTTACATTGACTTCTATCCTTTGTTTCTTGAAACTCTTACATAGCCATGCAAAGCTACTTTTTTCTTTGTGCCACTTTTGGCAGACACTGTATGAGTTTAGAACTTTATTCATTTCTGGCCGGGCGCGGTGGCTCACGCCTGTAATCCTAGCTCTGGGAGGCCGAGGCGGGTGGATCGCTCGAGGTCAGGAGTTCGAGACCAGCCTGAGCAAGAGTGAGACCCCGTCTCTACTAAAAATAGAAAGAAATTATCTGGCCAACTAAAAATATATATACAAAAAAATTAGCCGGGCATGGTGGCTCATGCCTGTAGTCCCAGCTACTAGGGAGGCTGAGGCAGTAGGATCACTTAAGCCCAGGAGTCTGAGGTTGCTGTGAGCTAGGCTGATGCCACGGCACTCACTCTAGCCCGGGCAACAAAGTGACACTCTGTCTCAAAAAAAAAAAAAAAAAAAAAAAAAAAAGAACTTTATTCATTTCTATTTGAGATAAGGACGTACTTATTCTACTGAAATAGAAATCAATTAAGAAGCTATTCATACAAATTTTGTGATATTAAACAGGTTTCTTAATTGTTATATAACTAGAGTTTTTTTTTTTTTTTGGTTTTTGTTTATTTTTGATTACAAGAAGTTGATGTTATTTGCAAAGGGTAGCCTTAATGACATTGTTTTCCTTCTCCCTGCCCCTTTTTTCTTTTTAATTAGTATGAGTATGTAATATTTACAAATATTTATACAGTACTTGTGATATTTTGACACAGGCATACAATATGTAATAATCAAATCTGGGTAATTGGGTTATCCATCACATAAGAATTTATCATTTCTTTGTGTTAGGAGCATTCCTAGTCCACCCTTTTATTTATTTTAAAGTATACCATAACTTACTGTTGACTGTAGTCACATTTTTATTTATGCTAGAGATTCCTATTCAGTGTAGCACAAAGGAAGTTTATTAACTATTGACAAGTAAATTTTATTGAATTATTTGCATGATTCTCTGTTATTTAATATATTTACTTATAATTCTTTTTCTCAATACTGCTTTATACACACCAATGCTAGAGAGCACCATAGTGGGCACATCATATAGTTCTCAGATAACATTCTTGTTGAATCATCCCAGATAGTGTGATTCTTAATTTAGTTACTTGATTTACCATGTTAATTTAGGATGTTGAATATTTAGTTTTACATTTTCCTCTTATTTTTCACATTCTTCTGTATTAAAATCTTTCTGAATTTCGTGATTATTATTTTGGTACTTAAATATTTATGTGTCAGCTTTGCGGAGCTACTTCAGGAAGTGTCTCCAACCAAACCTTCCTGTGAAATCATTTCTGCTAATTGAAATATTGCTTTTTCTGGACTATGTTTATTATCATTAAATTCTTACTTTTTAAGTGTGCAAAAAATATTTTTTATTTAAAAAGCTTATTCTTCATAGTTTCTTTACTCCACTTTGTATAATTGCTACCTTTGCCCATCATCATTGTCTTTTGGTGCCAGGTATTATTAAGTAAAATATAAATAAAAAAATTATGAGAGTTTTAAACATTAATTTAGGCACAGTATATGCTTTTGAAAGCAGAAGGACATGTTTAGATTCATAAAGCTTAATTTTAAAAATTGTCACAAGGCTGGTTAATAATGAAAATGTAGTTTCTGAAAATTGCTGCTATCTAGTTGAGAGCAAAGTTTTTGTTAATAGTGACAATAAAGATTATAAAGAGATTATTATTAAAATACTGATTAGAAATTCTGTGTACCCATTTCAATCATAAAATCTAATATAAAAATTATATTCATGGAATTAAGCTTTGAATAATATACTTGAACTTTTTATGAATCTATTATTAAATACTTTACCTTGTAGTGCATTGTTTTTGGTTATAACTGTATATATGAAGAAAAGGTTAAGAATTCTTTCGCTAACTGCATATAGAAATCTTCAAATTCATTCTATTTTACCCCCTAATATTTTGTACTGGTATGATCCCTTTCCATGTAGCTATGGCTACATAAACTACCAATAGGCACTATCGAGTGATCCAGCATTAGAGTGTGTAGACATTACTGTCTTTGGGTAAGAGTGCGACAAATACTATTAACAACGACTGCCTCAGTTGGTGAAAGCTGATTTCTGCCAAGGGTGTAGATAAGTTTACATAAGTGGCTCATGTTCCTGTTGAAGAAAAGATAAGTAAAGAGAATCTGTTGACACAAACTGAAAAAATTCCACCCAAGACCAAGAAAAACAGTGAAGACACAGGCATAAGATATCCTCAGAGATAAGGTGGATGTAGCTGATGGGACAAGCTGAAATGCCTAAAGTCCTAGGGGGTTAGTAGGAGGATTTGGCTTTTGACCTCATAATTCTATTGTGTGTATAAATATGCATATATAAAAATATTTTTTTCTTTTTAATTAGTACTATCAAACTACATATGATCTTTCTTTTCTCATTTAATATGCTAACACATCAGTACACAGAGAACTACCCCTTTCTTTAGGCGTTGCATAGTATTACATCATGTATTTGCAAGATAGTTGAATTTTTATCATATTGTCTTGGTCAGCTTGGGCTACTATAAAAAAACAACATAGATGATGTGGCTTAAATAATAGAGATTTATTTCTCACCGTTCTGGAGACTGGAAATCCAAAAACAGGTGTCAGCATGGTCAGGTCTCATGAAGGCACTGTTCCTGGTTTGCAGATGGCCGTCTTCTAGACATGTCCTCACATGGCAGAGAGAGAGAGCTCTGGTCTCTTCCTGTCTTTAAAGATTTAAAGTGACTGATTCCATCATGAGGGCCTCATCTTACCCTAATTACTTCCCAAAAGTCCCATCTCTAAATAACATTACTGTTTAAGAAAACTCAAACCATGTTTTTCCTCAGCTATCATACCACAACCACCATTAACACAGAAAAAGCCTTCTGTGACCAAATGTGGGGAGTTTTCCCCACACACCAAGCAGTGTACACCAGCTCTCCTCTAATTCAATTCTGGTACTATCTACTGGGTGATAGTGTCAGATCCCACACGGTGAGGGCTTAGTCCCCAGCACTGCCCCCACCCCAGACACTAGTCACAAGTTAGAGCCTCTGGAAATTATAATTGACAGGCTTCAAGTTGAGGTTTCCACAACCCACTCTTCAGGTTTGATTAATTTTCTGGAGCAGCTCACAGAACACAGGGAAACATTTACTTACATTTACCAGTGTATTATAAAAGTATTACAAAGGATACAGATGAAGTGATGAATAGAGTAAGGTGTGGGGTAAGGAGCACAAAGTTTCCATGCCCTCCTTGAGTGGCATCACCCTCTAGAAACTTCTGTGTTAAGCTATCTAGAAGCCCTCCAAACCCTGTCCTTTTGGGTTTTTATGGAGGCTTCATTACATAGTTATGATTGACAACCATGTAAAAACGTGATTAGACAAAAAGGATATGCTCTAAGCCCAGTAAGGCCTGTCTGTTCAGATTCTTCCTGGTGTCTCTATGCAACATCTCTTCCTTCAGAATATGAGGCAGGAAGGAAGGTCTTAGGACACAATCATTAGGGTGCTACATTTTACAGGTGAAAAAAGGGAAGGAGCAGGTCAGAGGGAGAGAGATTCTATTTATCCATAACCAGAGATGTGGGAGTTATAAGCCAGGAACCATGAGAAAAAACATCACAATTACATTGACAGTTAAGGCATCAACATGTCAATTTGGGGAAGACATAACTTGGTCCACAACATCCTACCCCTGGCCCCCCAAACTTCATGTCTTTTCTACATGCAAAATACATTTATTTCATCCCCAAAACCCCACAACTCATAACATCATGAACTCTAAAGGCCTAAATTCAAAGTTTCATCTAAATATAATCAAATGAAATACGGGAGATACTAGAGGTTTGATTCAACCTGAGGCATAAATCCTCTCTAGCTGTAAACCTATTAAATGAGGGAGGTTACGTGCTTCTAAAATACAGTGGTGGGGCAAGCATAGGATGGACATCCCCATTCTGAAAGGGACAAATAATAAAGAAATAGGAAAGAAGTACTGGGTCCCACACAAGCCTAAAACTTAGCAAGGCAAATTTCTCTGTATCTTAAGACTCAAGAATAATCCTCTTTGGTTTGATCTCTGCTTTCCAGATCCACTGTGACAGTGGTCCAGCCCCTACAGCTCTTCCAAGGGGATGCACCCTCAGAGTTCTAGGCTTCCTTGCCTCCAAGGTTTTGAATGGTGATCCCACACCCAAGGCATTGATCAAGGCCGCCTTAACCCATTGAAACCAAGATGATGGCCCTGACAATCTCTGAATTACCTTCAGGGTCCTTTTTCCCTTTTATTGAAGAATGGTACACTTTGGGCAGCTGAATAGCTCTATGGTCTGGTCCTGTAGGGTCTAAAAAGTCTAACAGTCCTTTTTCATTTTGCCTCAGTCTTTTCTGTCCCATTTAGTTCAAACTGGCAGTGTCTTTGCTGCCATAATGCCATCTCTATTCCTGGATTCTATTGAAATGGCTGATTAAGTCCATGAGCCATACCCATGATCTCTTTTTGTTAATCTTAAATAATGAGATTCATGACGTATGATTAACTATAGAGTTTATTTGAGTGCAAAGCTTGATGATAGCCACCCAGAAAACACAGACTCCAAAAGAATGGGTCAACCTTCCAAAGAAGAGAAGTTAAAGTATCACTTATGTAATATAGGCAGAGACAAAAGCTTAATAGGGTTGCAATATTTTCCATATAAGGTCGGTAAATACTTTATAACCACCATTGGAAACTGGAGGAAAGCCAATCCTTGTTTTAGAGTGGCAGAAAACTTGGCTGGACTGTGTTCTAGTGTTCTGTGGAAGACAGAATTGTTAATAATGAAACTGGATATTTAGCTTAGGGAATTCCAAAGCAAAGTGTTAAAGAAGTAGCTCTCTTCCTCCTGAATGTTTGTGGTAAAATGCATAAAAAGATAAGTTAATTAAAGAAAGAATTGTTAAGCAAAAAATAATAAGACCTGTACCATTTAGAAAATTCTCAGTCTGTCCTTATGACCAAAAAATTAGAAAGCTTGTTCTAAAAAGAAGATAAAGGGTATAGCTGAACCACCATTTGATAAAGTGTGAAATTAAATCATTCAAATTTAAAGCTGTTGGAACTTTAAATTATTTTGAGACTTGAGAAGAAGGGACTACGTAGCCTGAATCACATACTATGCAGCTATGAATTCTGCTTTCCCAATTACAGATTAAATCTCTTCCTCATTCTTGCCCTGTAAATGATTAGGAAAGGCTGAATGGCACCAGTTTCCAGTTACATGTTCCTCATTTCCATCTGAAACCTCATCAGTATCACCTTTGCAGTCCATATTTCTAGCATGTACCTCAAAACTCTTAGAACCTCTATCCTTTATTTAAATTCCAAAGCTGCATTCATAGATCTAGGTATTTGTTAAAAAGGGCTCCAACCCTCAAGACCTCATCTAACCCCAATTACCTCTCAAAGGCCTCACCTTCAAATATCATCACATTGGTGGTTAAGACTTCAACATACCAATTTTGGGTGACCAAATTTAGGTCTTATCATTCATATTGTTCTCGAGTTGCATTTTTTTATTCCTTTAATCTCTCATGCATCTGTGATAAGGTCTTCCTTATTCCTAATTTATGCTAGTCCAATAGTCCAATTTTCTTAATTAGGCATTCAAATCAAATCATTTTAGTAATCTGTTTAAAGAAAAAGGTTTGGGTTATATTTATACTATCTAAATTTGTTTATCTTTCATTATTTCCAATTCCTTAAAATTTTTCTATTTTTTATTTATTTTTAATTGACAAATACTGTGTATATTTATAGGGTACAATGTGATTTTTATATATATGTATATATATAAAATATATATATGTATACATTATAGAAAGATTCAATCAAGGTAATTAACATATCCATCACCTCACCAGCTTAACATATTTTAGTGTGTGTTGAGTACTTTAAAAATCTATTCTTTTAGCAATTTTGATATATATGATACAAAATTAATGTTATCTATATAGTAGCTTCTGTTCATTTTTTCTTACAATTTGATAAGTATTAAATCTTTATTTTTATATCCAGAAATTTTATATTTTTCTTTTAAATAATGTAAGATTTTATACTAATCAATTAAGTCAAGTTAATTAATTTGATTTGTCAATTCTTCAGACTTTTTTTTACCATATTTCTCAAGAATTACACACAGAAAGGTGTTTAAATTTCACACTATACAGTCATGTGCTGCATAATGATGTTTCAGTCAATCCCTGACCAGATATATGATTATAATGGAGCTGAAAAATTCCTATGGCTGAGTGATCTTGTAATCATTATAACATCCTAGCTCAATGCATTACTCATACCTTTGTGATGACGGTGGTGTAAACAAACCTACTGTGCTCCGAGTCCTATGAAAGTATAGCACATACAATTATGTACAGCACATAACATTTGATAATGATAATAAACCACTCTGTTACTGGTTTATGTATTACTCTTATATACTTTTTATCAATATTTTGTAATTTACTCTTTCTATTTGTAAAAGTAAGTTAACTGTAAAACAACCTCAGGCAGGTCCTTCAGGTGAAGGCATGTTACCATAGGAGATGACAGCTCCATGTGTGTTATTGACCCCGAGGACCTTCCAGTGGGACAAGATCTGGAAGTAGAAGACAGTGATATTGATGATCCTGACCCTGTCTGTGTAGGTTTAGGATAATGTGTGTCCTTGTGTCTTAGTTTTTAACAAAAAAGGTTAAAAAGTAAAAAAAAAAAAAAATTAAAGATAGAGAAATTTATGTAGAATAACAATACAAAGAAAGAAACTATTTTTGTACAGCTGTGCAACGTGCTTGTGTTTTAAGGTAAATGTTATTACCAAAGAGTCAAAAAGTTTCAAAAATTGTTTATGAATTACAAAAGTTACAGAAAGCTAAGATTAATTTATTATAGAAAATACCTTTTTTTTTAATAAATTTAGTATAGCTTAAGTGTACAGTGTTTATAAAGTCTGCAGTGGGGTACACTAACATCCTAGGCCTTCACATTTAGGTACCACTCACTCACTGACTCACTCAGAGCAACTTCCAGTCCTTCAACTCCATTCATGGTATGTTTCCTACACAGAAGTGCCAGTACAGATGTGCCATAAATATGATCTTTTATACCATGTTTTTACTGTGACCTTTCTATGTTTAGATATGTTTAGAGACACACACACTTACATTGTGTTACAATTGCCCATAATATTGAGTACAGTAACATGCTGTACTGATTTGTAGCCCAGGAGCAATAGGCTGTACCATATAACCCAGATGTGTAGTAGGCTATACCATCTGAGTTTGTGTACATAATACTTCGATGTTCACACAGTGACAAAATCACCTAAGTGTTTCTCAGAAGGTATCCCCATTTTTAAGCAACTCATGATTGTAATTATATTCTTATCACTTTTCACTTCTAATAGATTTTACTTTATAAATTCAGCTATTATATGTTTTGGTGCAGAGATTTTGTGTGTAGTAAGAATGAATTAATTCTTTATAAATTTTATATAAATTTAGCCTTATAAAATGTCTCTCTCTGTCCTTGAGTGACATTAATGTTAACACCAATGCTATATTTTTGTTTGCATTTCACTGCTTTTTAATTTCTTTGTTAACCTATTTACCTTCTATGATTATCACTTTATATGTGCTTATTAGAAATGTCATGTGACTTTTATTGTGAGCTCAATCTAAAAATTTCTATGTCTTATTGTAAGAAATGAGTCCTTTCACATTTAGTATCATGGCTAACATATTTGACTTAATTCTTGTTTTCTTTCTTTTTGTAACTTATCTTAATTTGTTTCCTCTTGTCCTTTCCTTATTTCTACAGACTGGCTCAAGATGTTATTTATTTCATCCTCCACCCTTGTTAATTTGAGGGTTAAATCCATCACCAAATGTTCTTTTTTTTTCCTTTTTTTTTTTAAATTTGAGCATGTTATGGGGGTACAAATGTTTAGGTTACATATATTGCCTTTGCCCCACCCGAGTCAGAGCTTCAAACATGTCCATCACCCAGACAGTGTGCACTGCACCCATTAGGTGTGAATATACCCATCCTCTCCTCCCCGCTCCCACCTCCCACCTGCCCAACACCCAATGAATGTTACTACTATGTGTGCACATCATTGATCAGTTAATACCAATCAGAAGCATTTAACTCTGCTATTTTAAACCAGATATTTTTCTAGCAAGCAAATTTCCCTTAATAAAATACTCTATTATCTCTCTACTTTCTCCTCAACTTCAATAAAATCAAACATTTAGAAATTCAGGAATTTTACGCCGATATGTTCAAGTGAGGTTCTTTTTTTTTTTTTTCTCATTAAACCCTACTTGCAATTCAAGAATGTTTTCAACTGCATATCTAGGTTTTTCTTCAGTTTTAGGAATTTTCTCCTAATATATGTCTAATTATAACATCTATATGTTCCCCTTTCTCTCCCAGTACTGCTATGATTCATTAACATATTCAGTCTCCTGGATCTTTCTTTCAGTCTATTTTCTTTCAGATACCTGTCTATTTATATCTTTATTTTATTCTTTAAGCTATTTCATCCTTATGATTTTTCAAGGCTATTCATTTGGATCTCAGTATCACTCATTCTTTCCACTGTTTCCAGAATTATTTAGTAGAAAATAATATATTTACATGAATAAATAAATATATAAAATACACATTTATTTTTATTTTCATAAATTTTCTTTTGTGGTTGTAATTAACCCCAGTTAGAGCTCTTTTAAAAAATATATAATTTGGTAATTATCCAGAAATTCTCTTTAGATGGTTGAGCTTTGGGATTATTTTACTTTTCTCTGCAGAGTTGGTGTCTTTTCCCTTAAATCAGTAGCTGTCAATTGTGGCTGCACATTCAAATCATCTTGGGAGCTTTAAAATTATGGACGCTGAGTTCCAACTCAAAAAAATTTTATCAAATCTTTTGATATGAAGCTAATGCAAAAAAAAACCTATATATATATATATATATATATACATATATATATATATATATATATATATGGTATGTCCAGAAAGTACCCAGTTAATATAACAAAAACATATTACATGGATGTCTAATTTCCGGATAGATTATATATATAATCTCCATTATTAATGTAAGAATTGCTCTTTATAGGCTCCTTGTGGTCTCAGGTTAAGTTAACTGGAGTATCCTGATTGATGTAATTCTGACAGAAGGTAGAAAAGGACTCAAATCCCAGTGGGTCTGTTGTGGAGTAGCAGTGACACTGTCAGTTCCCTGTTAAGATTGCTGGACAGAGGCTCCCTGTTCTGCAAATTCCCTGTACTGTTCCAACCTCAGAAGATGTATTCTATACTCTTTAGCTTCTTGGAAGCCAAAGCCAGCAAAATCCAAATTACTTGAAATACGTGTTGAACCTCTCTTTGGTTATCAACATTTACAATGCCAATTTTTTTATTTGTTTTTTCTGATTCTTATTTTTGGAATCTAGTGTGTCTCCCAGAAACTTATCCAGACCATAAAGTGGAATTCTCCAGAGTTCCTAGCAATCTTACAGCCTCACCTTAACCTAGTTGCCTGAAAATTTCATTACGTGTTTACTCTGGAGAAACAAAGAACTTAGAGTTGGAAACAAAGAGAAAGGAAACTGTGTTCAAGTGAAAATAGTCCCGAAACACCTGCCTTTAATTTCATTGGATACTGCGAAATTAACCTTTAAATGATCCTTCAATTAGATATAAATATATCTAGACTGACATTGGTGGGATATTTCATTTTTAAAATAGTTTCATATTATACCTAGAATTCCCCTGAAAATTGATACCCCTATAAGCAATTTGACAGTAGGCCTCAACATTTAACAAACACATAAAAAAATAATAATAAGTTAGCTCTGAAATATTTGTCACATGCATGATGAGGTTTAAAAACATAATGTGAATTATTTCTTAGAATAATCCTTGTAGAAGAGCTCTTAACCCTAGTTTAAAGACTGACAAAGTGAGACTCAAAGAGGTTAAGGAATTTTCACAAAATCACACAGCTAATAAGTGATTGGGCTGAATACAGAAAATTAACCTTCAAAACCTATGATCTTTCCAATACCTATGACCCACCTGCTTCTTTTCATTTAGTATAAAGGCAGAGTCATTTCCTCAATTTTATCCAATTTAGCAATTATTGAAATATAATAAATGCATAATAATTGGACTGTACATCTGAGTGAGGCAAGATAATCTTATTGAATGAATTTTATGAAATGCATTATAGAATTAACTTTTTCTGCAGTGCTGTTCTTTTAAATTACTTTCAAAGTGAATACAAATATAGAGAAGTATTAAAATTACATTAAAACATTATCTCCATTAATTGATATCTATCACATTTAAAATAAACAATAGTATATAATGAATATAAGATAGAAACTTGTATAATGTCACTTCATAAGTAATCTGAATACCAAATGTTTACAAAATATTCAACGTGCTATAAGATCTCATAATAAGGATTCAATTAAGTAAAATATTGCACAATCATGGATGTAAGCAGAATAAAATCTTACAAAACGAATAGTAAGCCTTACAGAAAAATTGCCATTTGAGGTATATCTGAAAGGAACAGTAGAACTTCATCAAATGAGCTGAGATGCAGAGTGTTAATGTGTAGGGACCATTTGAGCGATAGCAAAATACACCAAATAATAAAGAATTTAGAAATGTAATGAAAATAAAACTGGAATGATGGGATACGGTCTGGTTATAAAGACCCATTGTGCAACAACAGAGAGACTATAAAACATGGATATCAGCAGAAAAGTGCCTGATGGCATTTGTGTTAGGATGATTTTTTTCTAGTGGTAATATAAAGAATGAATTGGAAGTACGAGAATCTGTTGGGATACCGTGGCAATGTTATATTAGGTGCTTTGGGGAATACATATTAGTAGTATAAAACATAGACCCTGTTCTGAAAGAATTTACAATCCAGTTGGGAATGCAAAATAGTAACATTTGGAAGATAGACAAGAATAGAAATTTTCATATGACACAAACTTTGTGAATTCATTCATTTGCCAAAAAATGTTTTAAACTTCAGATATTTAGCAAGTGTTAGGTTAAGCCCAGATATGTGTATATACAAAAGGGATATGTTCTGGACCCTTGCTGAATTATAAAAAATGAGGAAAAAATCTGCATTTCATGTATTTTGTATTTCACATTTTTTTTTTACATCCCTGAATAACATCTGTGTGTAATCATATATCTTTGAGAATAATTACTATAACTCTGGGAAAAGTGTGTTATCCTGAAAATTCTATTGAGTCTCATTAATTTTACTAATCATCCTATCATTTCTTAAAGAGGATCTCCTAATGGAGAACATTCAAGAATATTTATTTTCAACTATTTCTGTATCATTAAGGAAAATGAGCATGGAATCTCAAGATCCTGATATTGGCATACATAGAAACCTGTGTATGTCAGCAGGGCCCTGCTGTAATGCAGTAGAGAATAATGTTCTAGTAAGATTATTGCTTAGAAATTAGCATAACACCAATTGTATTTACAATACCCTTGCTAATAGTGAAATGGGATGTCTTAAACTCTCAATTTCTACTGTGGAACAATTCAACAAATATTCTTATTTTCTAAATTAATGGATTTTGATTTATCTGTCATATTGAATAATAAAATCTAGATCTGGTCCTTTCAATACCACCTTCACAATGTGTCTCTCATCTGTATTATTTTATCCCAGTGGCCATAATTACACATTGACATCTTCATTTATTCACCTAGACAGGAGAAGAGTTGTATTTTTATGTTTTGTTTTGTTTTGTTTCTTTACCAGCATCATCCCTTGTCTCTCCAAATATTCCCTGCAATGATCCTAAGGATCTAAAGATTGGGCCTGGCATGGTGGCTCACGCCTATAATCCTAGCACTCTGGGAGGCTGAGACGAGAGGATCACTTGAGCTTAAGGGTTCGAGACCAGCCTCAGCAAAAGAGACACCCCAAGTCTACTAAAAATAGAAAAAATTAGCCAGGCGTGGTGGCAACCGCTTTTAGTCCCAGACCCTGGGGAGGCTGAGGCAGGAGGCTCTCTTGAGCCCAGGAGTTGGAGGTTGCAGTGAGCTATGATGACACCACTGCACTCTACCCAGGGTGACAGAGCAAGACTCTGTCTCAAAAATATAAATAAATAAATAAAATACAATAAAATAAAAATCATAATAAAAGCCAACATATTAAGACTCTTTTGATATGTAACACTAATAGGATTTCTCAAGATAAAACCTCAATAGAAGATATCAGTTACTGAAATTTAATGTAACCCATTTTGTATTTTGGTAATCTTAAAGTATTTATTAAGTTAATTATAACTTACCAAACCCATATCACTAATGTACATTTTTTAAAGTTTAATATATAAGAAATTAAACATGAGTGTAGTATTTATTAAATTATTGTGCTAACATTATTTTCATAAGTTGATAAAATCAAAATGAAGACAGAGTTGCCTGTAAGTTAAAATTAATCCATTTTAATTAGTCAAGTTAGCTAAATATAGTAGTAAAATTGAATGCTAGCTGACTGCTAAACTTCTATAACATACTTGATTCACTACACCTAAACATAGTACACACATGTGCATATTCATACACACACACAAAGAGGATACAGAAGAAAGATAGGACTTTTGTTCTTGTAAGTGTTAATACTTGTGAGGTAGACAGATTCTTGCTTGGAGACATTCTGCTGCGGTCCTAGGACTATTGTCATGTTCCACTGTAGCAGTCATTCTCAGTCTCAACTGGACATAGGACTCACCTGAGGGGCCGTTTATATATCTGTGTCTAGACCTCATCCCAGTTCAATTAAATTAAAATCTCTATAATCCAATGGTATTTTTTCTCAAAGGTTCCTAGGCGATTTCAATGTGCAACTAAAACAGACAGTCACTGTTCTTAGTCCAAGAAAGAATGAAAAATAAAACGTCAATATAAATCACACTTTTTCCAGTTTTTGTGGATCAAGCAAAAAAAATACTTTAAGCCTACATGATTTTGTAGGATTATGTGAACAGTATCCCTATATGATACACTATATTGTATTCTGCCCATGATCAAAATTTTAAAATTGTATATGTATTAATCTATTCGTATTTTACATATACAAAGTTATATAAAGAGTATTTTATATTTTATATGCATATCTAATATTTTATACTATATGTGAGCATAATATTTTTGAGGAAACATTCATGAAGACTACATATATGTGAGTGTATATATACACACACACACACACACATATACATATATATTTAACATATTGGGAAAATTTTATAGGATAATATATATAACATAGGTATAATTTTACTTATTTTCTCCTTTCCTCATTATGTGAGTTATTTTTGTTTAATTTTTTGCACACCACAATTCTAAAGTGCTCCTTTTTGTAAACTATTATTTAATTATTCATTGCTTCTGAAGTAAAACTATTTGATAGCACTGGAATTAAGTCATTCTTGGTACTTCATTCTTGATAGGGATTTTTAAAAATTTTTTGAAAGGAAGATTTAAAACAAGTTATACCTAGAAGGTTTTATATATATATACACATATATATATATAAATGAGGCCAATGGTAATTTAAACATATTTTGTGACTTTCAATTTGGTAATGATTAGTAACAGTATAGTAATTTATTTAACACTATGATTAAATCAAAGAAAGTTTAAATACATTAATTTAAAAATAAATATGCTCTACCTAAACAAAAGGTAATATATTTTATAGGCTCATGCTTTTCATATTAAGATATAATTAATGGCTAACATGCATAGAGTAAAGCAACACTAAAAATTAGTTTTACTTTGTCATTATCGAAATTTTGCATTATTAAAACACATGTTCTTTTATATTGAAACAATTTATAGCTTAGACGAAATTTAGCAATATTCTGAGTGGATAGTAATAACAGGGGTAAAGTAATAATTCATTTTTCAGGAGAACAAATTAAGTCACTGGTTGCATTGATATAGAAATAGTAAAATAAATATTTTGAGGTAAATTATGGAGGCTCTAAATGTTACTATTCAGGGAGTGACTTGTATAGACAGACTGTCCCCCACTGATCATTCTCCATATTGAAAGGCTTTAATCTTCATTGCATATATTTGTGTTCTGTAACCCCTATGTACAGGGCTCGATTTTAACTTGTCCCATTTTACTTGAATATTAGGGATGCTTTGCTTCTTTCAATAAACTATCTTGAATAAAAACTATACAGAAAAATTCTGGTAAATATTTTACTGAAGAATTCTTAAGGGGAATATGTGCAAGGAGCTGTAGTTTAAAAAGTAAAAATAATTATATGTATTGGAAAAAGTACATTTTAACATGAAACACCTAAAAGACATTATTAAAAATTATCAGAAATAATCATGGAATTATTAATCTTGAGTCATATTAAAAATGGCTTTAAATATTTCTCTTCTTTCCATTAAATTATTATTTTTTCAATACAGAGTTAATATCGATACTGAACAAAGCACAGAAAGATATTTTTATACTCTTAACCTTGCTGCATCTGTAAAGATATTTTTAGTAAACATAAGGAAGTAGTTGAATGCATCATTCTGATTTTAAAATTATTCTGGTCCAATTATTCACTACACTTAATGAGATCCTCCTGCAAGAAAATCATCACAGCTGCAAGAAATGTGAAAATCATGTTATAAGGCAGCTAGAGTTTGAAAATTCTGTGGCAATCTACAAGACTATATTTATCTATTATGTGGAAGCATAAAGTATGAATATTTTCAAGAAAAACATGGATAGTTTCAAAACATGGATTGTTAACATAAAAAACAATCTTGGGAATATATTACTTGCTCAGTGTTTAATTGTAATTAGAGATGTTTGGGAGAGGAATTTAAGTTTTGAGGGTGATGACATATCTTTGACTTACTCTGTCATCCTGCTTGCGATTCTTAATGTCTTAGCTTAAATGGAGACCCCTAAGAAAGACCATACTGACCATTTGATTCATATAACAACTAAAATTTATTACAAGTTTATCATTTGCTAAGCACTGTTATATGCATTTTATATTTAATCTTCACACAAATGAAGTTATGTGTGTGTGTATATATATATATATATCCTTTAAGCATGAGGGTACTGACAGGGAATTTAAATGTTTTTCCAATGTCACACAGCTGGTAGCAATGGATTAGGATTTGAGCCCAGGTGATTACACTCAAAAGCCAGTGCTTTTAATTACAACATTTATGTGCATTTGCCCTGCCCCAAGCCCCAGTAGTCTCACTGACAATACCTTGTCCTATTAAAGAATAGTAATATGTAAATCTTTGAGTATTTTTATGTGTTTATTGTCTGTATTCTCCACTAGAATGTAGACTCTATTTTATCTCTAGTAAAGAGATGACAAACTTCCAAATTTTCTTTCGAGTAAATGAAAAGATACCTATGTTGAAAGATTAATAGCTTATCTAAATGTTTCTTGACTTATTGTATCAAATATTTGCTAGCCCTTGTATTTCAATTATGGTATTTTTCTTTCTATAATAATTATATTTCCAATTATACAATATTTCAAATTTTTGTAAAAGTTATATTACAATATTTGCACAAGGATTGTTAAATATATTTCCAAAGTTGTGTTACTAAATTACAATTCCATTAGCAATATATAAGAATTCTCAATTCCCAATGTTCTCAGCAACATTTGGTATTGTCATACTTCAAACTTTTTGTTTATCTAAAACTTACTCCCAAATACATTTTATTTGAATGACCTAGTAATTCTAATCGATAGTTACGTTGAGCATTTTTATATGCTTATAGGACCTTTACATGTTCTCTTTTATGAATTTTCTTTTTATACCCTCTCTGAGGCTTGAGTAGGAGGTAACAATAGCGATTACAATGGCTTACGAAAATTGAGTGATGGCAATGTATCAGATTCTGTTGTAAATGTTTCACATACATTAATTCATATAATCTTCACCATAACACTATGAGATCATTACCCTAGTTATTCCCCACTTTAGTGGTAAGGAAGTAGCAATATGGAGAGAAATAGACACCTTCCTATGTGAATGGTAGCACTAGAGTAAAATTTTACACACATACAAACAAAAAAATTAAACATTAATAACAGATTGATATATTTTATCATATTATTAAACATTTATATTAAAACTAAAGTTAAAAGGTAATTCACACAAATTTAACTTTTGGCCTTGAAGGAGTATCTGCTATCTGAGTAAGCCTCTTAATATGTACTACTATAAAAGTTGAATAAAATGCATAAATCACATTCTTTTTTGTTTTTCCATTTCAGCTTATTATGGGGGTACAAAAGTTCAGGTTATACACATTGCCCATGTACCACCCATCCCCCCAAGTCAGAGCTTCAAGCGTGTCCATTCCCCAGACAGTGCACATTGCACTCACATGTAGTTATACCCCCATCCCCTCCCTCACCCCGCATCCCCCTGAGTCAGAACATTCAAGTGTGACCATTCCCCAGACGGTGCGCAATGCACTCATCACGTAGGTATACACCCATCCCCTCCCCCCACCCCCACCTCAGTCTGATACCCAGTTGGTGTCATTCCCAAATGTGCACTGAGGTGATGATCAGGGAAACCAATTTGCTGGTGAGTACATGTGGCGCTTGTTTTTCCATTCTTGGGATACTTCACTTAATAGAATGGGTTCCAACTCTCTCCAGGAGAACAAAAGGGATTCTATATCACTGTTATGTCTTATAGCTGAGTGATACTCCATGGTATCAAAAAGTCCCCAAACAACACATGTTGACATGGATGCGGAGAGACAGAAACACTCATACACTGCTGATGGGACTGCAAACTAGTGCAACCCCTGTGGAAAACATCATGGAGATACCTTAAACAGATTCAAGTAGACCTACCATTCGATCCAGCAATCCCATTATTGGGCATCTACCCAAAGGAACAAAAGTCATTCTATGACAAAGACACCTGTACCAGAATGTTTATAGCAGCACAATTCACAATTGCAAAGATGTGGAAACAACCCAAATGCCCATCAATTCATGAATGGATAAATCACATTCTTGAAGGTATCAGAAAGAAAATAAGATATCCTGGACTTGAGAAGCAAGATGTGAAAGGGAAGGGAAGAATGCTAAGATAAAGTCGACATTTATTTCTGCTTTCTTCAGGCATTTGTATCGCAAGCTCAAAAAAGCAAAGGCAAACCAAACCTGACAGCTAGGGCTTGCTTCAGTCTCTGTGTGACAGAGATAGAAATTAAGTTTAGTGCCTTCATGGAGACACACGCAGTAGGGGTCAAGGTGCTGGAAGGAAAGAAAGTTGCTGCCTAGGTGGAAAAGCCCTGGAAATATGTTTCTCATGTGCTACAGATTCCTTTTATCCTTATCAGCAAATCTCTGTCATGCATGAGATTCTCATTCATGTGAGCCTTATTTGATAATCTGACTACCTATTTGACAAACCGATTCATTTGTATTGTCACAGCAAGCTGAAACATGGAAAAAAGGAAAAAAATAAAATATTCCACACATAGAACAAAAAAAGGCAATATTGTAGAAATAAAATGAGAGAAAGCATGAGTGGCAAAGGTAGGAAAATATGAAAAATGTATCTAATAAAATCAGTTATTACATTCGTATAAATAGGTTAAATAACCATTTAAAGTCAAAGGTTGACACACTGGAACCAAAATAACTTTAGTTTAGCTCTATTAATAATTGATAAATTAAAATTTAGAGCAACAAGCATTCCTGAATAAAAAGAAATATTTAAGAACTTAAAAGAATCAATTCAGCAAGAAGAATTTTAAATGCTATATAGGTATCTATATAATGACATTGAAATAAAGCAAGCTAGAAAAACAAAATGAATAATTAATTATATCAAAAGAAATACAACTGGCATTGTTTTCAGATGACATAGTTATATATGTAAAAAATCCCAAAGGATAAATAGATAACTTGTGGTAACTATCTGGATAATTGTGGATACAGAGAAATCTATTTTCTTTCTACTTACTAATGAAGCAAATGCCCATTGCAATGGCATAAATAAATCAAATGCTAAGTGGTAATTTCAGTAAAGGATGTATGAAAGTTCTATTAAAAATTAAAAAACGTTACTAGAAGTTAAAAAAATTCTTAATAAAATGAAGGTGTATATCATGTTCTGGATTAGAAGAGTCAATGTTATAAAGATGTTAATTCTCTCCAAATTTCTATATATGTATGTAATGCCATCCCAATCAAGATTTCATCAGGATGTTGCAGAAAAAATTGGAGAAATTGCCAAGGAATTTCTATAATTCATATGGAATATCAAAGGGCTATTAATTTTCATATTTATAGCATTTTTTTCTTTATGGCAAGTATTCTCTGTGTTTTGCTTAAGAAATTTTGTCTTCCTAAACAGTCATCAAGTATGCTTATTTTACATTACGCTTGTCCATTATATTCTGGAAACTTTATTGTCATAATTTTCATATTTAATTTTATGATTGACCATTGTGTATTGGTCATGGTTCATTTTGATCTATGTGGATACCAATTCCACCAGCAACATTTATTATATTTTTTAAAAATCTTTTTCCTGGTACACTGCAGTGACATCTTTGTACTAAATCTAGTGAACCTAACTTCTTTTCATCAAAAGACAACATTAAGAGAGTAAAAATGCAAGCCACACAGTGGACAAAGATATCTGTAATAAAAATATTAACAAATAATTAGTATCTATAACTGTAAAAGTAAACAAAAAAACTATCCATAATAGTTAAAGTGGGGTTACAAAAACTACTACAAATTGATAAGAAAGAAACATCCATTTAAAAATGGAGATGCTTTTAACAGGGCTTTCACAAGAAGGGATATCCAAATGGCCAAAAAACACATAAAAAATGCTTAATGTTAGTAGTCATCAACTTAGTGAAAAGTAATGAAATGATAACATTAATCACTTATAGAATGCGTAAACATTAAGAATTTCACCATAACAAGTTGTGGAGCAATTCTGAGACAACGGGGTCTTTCTTCTTACTGTTAGAAATAAAAATTGGTAAAAAATACTTTGAAAAAGTCTTTGATATATTGACTAAATTTTGACTTAAGTATATTCTATTGATGATTCACCATTAATTTTATTGTATATTGCCTTTAGTGATTTCAGCTAATAATATAAAAAATATCATATTTATTAGCTTTAGATAAGTTTATTATAACATTATTGGAAAGCCAAAACACAAAGAATACTACCCTGAAATTCAAATGGATAATATTACATTGCTTTAAGGTAACATTGCTTAAATTAACAGAGTAATTAAACTGTAATATAGAAATACTCTTCAAAAGTAGAGGTACAAGACATATCACCCTTGCCGTTTAGTATTTGCTTTTCCATGTGGTCTTAAATAAGGAAATTTGTTTTATTTTATAAAGCACCTAGATCATAATATTTATTTTTGGTTCTAAATTTTGTTTTCTCTTTAATGGAATGATTCAGTTAAGAGTAGACAGTTTCTACTTCATTGCAATTGTTTCTTAACTGAAGTCTATGCTTAATAAATCCATAGTCTTGTACATTAATTTGACTTTAAATATCTCACTGTGAAATAAATCCATTCAATTTTTTAAATTTAAATTTAAATTTTATTGTGGTAAGAACATGTAACATGACATCTACTCTCTTAGAACTTTAAGTGTGCAATCTGATATTGTTAGCTATAGGTGCAATACTGATTTCTGCAATGTTTTAGGTGTAACAGTACTTGAAGGCCCGATCTATGCTGTGGGGGGCCATGACGGCTGGAGCTACCTGAACACAGTGGAGAGGTGGGATCCGCAGAGTCAGCAGTGGACCTTTGTAGCCAGCATGTCCATTGCTCGGAGCACAGTTGGTGTAGCAGCACTGAACGGCAAGTAAGTAAATATTTCTTTTTTCTAATCCGAAAGAAGTTATGGAGTAAATATGTTTTTCAAAATAACTTTTAGTAAGCTGGTTTCATAAAAGCCTTTTGATATATTTTAGGTCACTGATGTTTTTAAATTCAGTCTTCATGGATAATTGCCAAATAAAGACTGTTATTCTCTCCATATAAAACAGAAACCAAATTTTTTTCACATTGATTGCTGATTAAAGAAGCATCAAATATATTTCATGATAATATTTATATTCTTTCTGATAAAATAATTGAGTAACCTTCAAAAGATTAGTAAGATGTTGGTGCTTGGTAAATATTTCTTTGCATAATTATACGTCCATCTGTCTATTTTTCAAGCTTCTCCATTCCTATCACCCTAAATCAGGTAATATTTTGGGCCAGATAAGCCTTTGTTGGTGGGAGTGTCCTGTCCTGTGCATTGTAGTGTGTTTAGCAGCATCTTGGGCTTCTACCCACTAGATGCCAGCTGTACCCACCACATGCCCACCTCAGTGTGACAAACAAAAATATTTCCAGACATTGCCCTGTCTCCGCTAGCCTGGATCCACTGGAACCTGTTGACTAGTTCCGCAAGGGTGAGCCTGGAGCCCAAGTCTGGGAGGGCAGATATGAATCCTTTATCCAAGGGCGCTGGCCTGAAGGCTGGGTCAACAGATGCCACTCTGATGACTAGGGCTGCAGGGCGGGACCTGGTGCTGGAGCATGCCGAAAGCCTGCAATTGTGGAAGCCAGCCTGAGACTGGGGCCAGTTTGCAGCCCATGGTTGCTGGGGCTCACCTGATCCTAGGGCGGGTTTGGAGACTGAGTCTGTGGAGACTGGCCTGGCACCGGGGCTGGCTCAAAACACAGGGCTGCTGAGGCTGGCCAGGAGCTGGGGCCTGTGCAGAGCTGGGTGCCACCGAGATAGGCCTAGCAGTGTGGCAGGACTAGAGTTTAGGGATCCAACCTGCCAACAAGGCAGTTCTTAGCGTCAGTCTGTAGGTACTGGCCTGGAGTTTGGGGCAATAGGGCCCTGTCTAATGCTGAGCTCTACTGGGGCAGTCACTGTGTTTGGGTCCTAAGCAAAGTCCAGGGTGCTGACTTCCCTCTCCTTCCCCCAAACCACAGGGTAATCTCTCTCCATGCTGTGCTACCTGGGGTTGGAGGCAGGGTGAATTAGATATTATTCATCTGTCCTCCCTACCCTCTTCAATGTGTCTTTTCTGAGTTCTGTGCTATTCACAGGTGCTGTAATCTGTCACCTGGGTTCCTTAGATCTTTTGAAGATATTTTCATGCGTGGGTAGTTGTTCAAACTGAGGCTTCTGTTGTGGGGAACAAGCACTGGCAAGTCCTATTCTGCCAACTTGCTGACTTCTTCTTTCTCCTAACTGTGTGCATTTTTGACACACAAATTTCATGTTTATTATTTATAACAATCTATATTTTTGTATATGGTTTCTTAAGGCTTAGGCTTTTTCAGGCTTTTTTCAAGTTTACTTTAGGTTTAAATTATATTCTTAGGGTCATATATATCATTTTGGGAATAAAAGCCAAATTAACACACTGTATATGTGTATGTATAAATGCATGCACACATACCCACAATGAACGTATATTGATACTGTATATTCTGTCTAATTCAAAGGTAAAGCATATATCTTATAATTATAGTTTTTCAGATTTTCTTTTGGCTAGTTATGCTCTATATTCTTTCATTTAAACTTTGGTATAAATTTTTCATATTTTAAAAAGCCACCCCCTAAATATCCCTTTAGGATATTGCCTATAAGTAAATATTTACAGATTAATTTTAGAAAAATGTGAGATCTCTAAATTTGAAAATTTTTTTCTGAGAAGATAGCCATACTTTTATCTTTTAAAATTAACCTGTATGTATTTTAGTGGGTTTAATTTTGGCATAGATTATTATTTTTTCCTGAGGGTATTCACATTTATTTATATATTTGAATGTTTTACATGTTTGCTCATATATATTTGCATATTAATAATTACAGAATTAAAGATGATAATTTTTGTATATATTTATAATAACCATGTTACGAAATGCATATCTTCTATTTGTTTTTCAATTTATCATAATAGGTTTTCTAGAAAGAAAAATACAGTAACATGGTAATGAAACTTTTTCTCTGCCTTCTTACTATTTACATTTATTTGCTTTTTATTGTGTTATTTTTATTTAAAGAATAATGGCCTGAATAGGAATGTTAGCAGGTGTTCTTGTCTATCTTAATTGGAAAACCTTTACGATAGTTTATAGTCTAGAGTGGCAGCTGTTATTTGAGATACATATATTGTATAATGTTAAAAACACTATCCTATTGTCTATAGTTTCCTTAGTAAAGATTTTATTTTTAAAAATCAGCATTGATTTTATGTTCTATTAAATTATTTGTTAAAATCTGTCAAAATGATGATTTTTTTCTTATTCTATTTATTTATTAGGTATTTACATACATACTCTAACTTTAAATCATATTACATAGCTAAATAAAACTTACTTGTTTATGTTGCATTATTTCTTTAATATTTTCTTGCATTTTATATTCTAGCTATAATTTTGCACTTACATTAGTCTATAAACTATTACAACATTTCCATTATGATATAAGGCTTATTTTAGCATAATAACATCATGATGCAAATGGAAAAGCTTTCTACAACTTATGTTATAATTGTCTATAAGCATGAAAAGTTTATAAAAAATGATAATAGAAAGTTTATGTACATTATTATACTTATTCCCTTTAAAATTTCTATTTTACTGAAATGTTAAAATTTAGAAGACAGCCATCATACATTGCTTCTAATTTTATGACTACTCCTAATTATTTAATATTGTTATATCATCTTTTTATATTATTATTATTCTCCTAACTTGTTATTTTTCTGTTAGCTTTATTACTAATTTCATCTTGTTTTACCTTTTGTCAGTGTCATTATGTGATTTTGTTTTTATTTTTAATCAAATGAGTATATAGAGAGGCTATGTTTCCTCTTATTTTCTTATTCATTAATTTCTGCTTGACTTATTTCTATTTATTATCTCTTAAAATTCAGAATTTGACAAAAGATAGTATTAATAATTAACTTTGTGGCTTAGTTTTCTTTACTAACATACCAAAATTTTATTTATTCATTCTCCTATGCTCAACTAATGAATCTAGTTGGACATTTCAGTATTTTCCTTTTCCTGACTATTAAGAACAATACTGCTTTGAATATCCTTGTTTATGTCTTTTGGTGAACATATGTACACATTTTAGCTGGATGTGTACCTAGAACTAAAATTGGTAGGCTTTATTGCATTCTTTTGTTCAACTTTAGTAGGCACTGCTCAAAATTTTTTGAAAGTACTTTTCCTACTTTATCTACACATTAACAGTTTATTTGAATTCCAAATGCACCACACCCTATTGACTTGGTAACATCAGTCTTTTATTTATTTTGATCACATTCTCTAATTGATGAGATTGATCAACTTTTGTATATATATTAGCCATTTTTATATCTTCTTTTGGAAGTGTATTTTCAAGTCTTTTCCCTGTTTCTATTCACCTGTGCTCTTTTTCATTTTGTTTTGTGGAGTTGTTCATATATTCTGAAAATTAATCCTTTCCAGAAGAATGTATCTCATTTTATTATTATTATTACTTTCCAGGAAGGATGTGTTGATTATATAATTTATTAGATTTCATGTCTAAAAGGGACTTTCCTATGTCTTCTCGCATTGTTTGCAAATTAGCTTTAGTAGTTTAATGTCTCCACTTTGTATCTTTAAAATTCAGTAGATATTATTTCTTATACTTTACTGTCTTTTCCTGAGAGGGGAAGGGGAAATGTGTATTCCCGGTGATTATTTTTCATTTTTTTATATAAATCATTTACCAGTTATTCTAAACGAAGTTAATTTAATATAAAGTTTTGTTAAATAGGTATAAAAATTTACTAGCTCACCAAAACTTCAGTAAGAGAACATTTTATTATAAATGTATGAACTCAAGAAAATAGCTACCACTCCTGGGGCTGGAGCACGGAAAGTAAAGGTTGAAATTTTTAAGATTTACAAACTCGGAGAAACGGTGCAGGGCATCTAAAACTCAGACATCTGTGATTTGGGCCACTGCTTAGCCGGAGCTGCTGTCTTACCACAAAAAAGAGTTCCCCTGGCCTGAGACCCAGAGGTCTGAGGAGAAGGTGCCAATCTGCTGATGCTAACGGCTCTGATTAGTCTCAATGAAACTGGTTGCAAGTTTTGGAAAAACTGTACACTCTATGTATCAGATACTACAGAATAACTGTCACTGCTACAGTGAGAAAAAGATGGTGACACTCACAGGAACAGAAGACAAAAAAGAGCAAGACTCATCCTCTTCTAGTTTTTCAGTCTCTGCCTCTTGGTAATGTCAGATCCTAACAAGGAACCAGGTGGCAAAGCAGAAAAATGATTTCCAGAGCTTCAAAAACCGGCACATCCTTCTCAAATTCAAAATGTTTACCAGGGTACAATCTGATGGCTACTTTTTCCTCTTTTAGGTTAGTACTTGAAGATTCATTTTAACAATCTCAACTACGTCTTTGTTCTGCTTCGGAAAGTTTCTATCTACTGAGACTTGTTTAATTGTTCCCTTTTGATTGGGATGTATATTTTAGTATGTACTTATGTTAACGGTTCCATATGTGTTTAAGTACTAATTTTTTGCCATAAATGTCTTTTATTCCAAAATATTTTCTTTTTCTCTAACCCAGAAATTTTTTTTCTCCATTGTAGATTCAATCAATGCCCATTTGTCTATGATCTCTATTATTTCCAATGCAGACTTAAAATTTTTGCATATCAATTTTTCTTACATGGTATCTTTATTTGACTCCTCTCTTTCCATAAACAAATCTTATTTCAATTTAGTGTGTTACCTCATCTTAAAAATCTCTTATATCACTAAACGTATACTTTCTTAAATTTTTAGAGAGCATGATTTCATATTTTTCACATAAAACATAAGTTTTAAAGTGTACACTTTCTTTGCTTGGAAAATAAGGTGTATTTATGTTATACAGAGACTTATTCATGCTTTGTTGTACTTTGTTCTGTTTTCCTATGTGCTAATTGTGATTTCCCTTTCACAGAGTATTTAAATCCCTTAATTTCTTTCACAGTATGTTTAATTGCTTTCAGAATTCTACTCTCAATGTTTTGCTAGAAGTACAATTAATGTCAATATCCATTATAATTTCCAAAATCTATTAATTAGATGAGAAAAGAAAGGTGAACCAAAATCATGAAATGCCAAAGCAAATAGCTACCTGTCAATTTAGTTTCTTTTTTGTGTTTGGTAAAGCTCCTTTTCAGCAGCAAAGTTTTCTCTATAGAACTTTCCACTAGCACCACTTTCCATATTAAATCATATCTGTAAACATTCACGCTAGATTTCTTTTGGCTTTAGTTGTTGAGAAAGACCCAGAATCCTACAGTCAATGCTGCCTTGGAAATCTGATGTGTAGGAGTGAAAAGAAGTTAAAATTACATACAGCCCCTGGTGATGGGTGTTACATAGAGAAGGGTTAGGGGTGTCATTCCATGAACTTCTGAGGGACACTGACATTTTTCAGAAGAGGGAATTAAACTATTCTCATTACCAACTTTCAGTCTTATCTCATCTCTAAGTTATCAAAAAGAAATTTCTTGGAATTGTTTCTATGTGAAATAGTTACATTCCACTTCTCAGCCCCTTTTTAATACATTTTTTATTCTGTTGTACCTTGTAATGTCTGTCATAGAAAACATATTTTCATTTGTGTTAATATTGTCATTTTAATCAGTAGAGAATGTATATGTTATTAATGTCTTCTGCCTGTATTTTTCTCTTGACAAAGATTTTATTTTTTGAACAGTACAATATTTTTCTATAAAATATCACTTAATTTGGAAATTAATAGTAAAATTTCACAGTCTTCTACATTAAATATTAAAAGAAAAACTATCTCATGGGTGTATCTCTTCATAGACAGTAAAACTAACAATAATAGAATGAATGTTCTTTTGGATGTTAATTTTTGTAATTCTAATAGAGGAAATCATATTTTTTGCTTGTTTAGTTTTCTAATAATTATATGTAAGTAACAGTCCATCAGCTTATTTAGTGACTTTTTTCTTATCCCTTACATTGATACTAATAAATTCATTCCCTGTATTATTTTGAAAATATATATATGTCATTGATACAACAAATTTGCTAAAAATGGATAAGAAATATCCTTTCCCCCTCACTCTTATTTATTTGTCTCATTATTCTATAATGAAAACACACAAATACACATTAAAGTTTTAACACATTGCTTATCTCTTCTAGATTTATCTAATTATCCTGTACTATAGCTTTGTGATTCTTCATTATGACTTTACTTTGAAATAACCTAAAATATGTGTATTTTGTTATAAATATCCTCCAATCTTAATCAGAAACAAATGAATAAAACAGTTAATGGAGAGTCTTGTGGCAATTTTTTCCCCATGTTATTATAACTGAATTGTCTATCCAGTTTCTTCTAATGCCATTTTAAATTGGCTATACATAGAATTCATTATCTAGGTTTTTTTCTGTCGTATATTTGGGTCAGATAGGATACATAATATCTTTTAAAAAATTTTGTTTTTCTATAATATCATTCTTCATAAAAATATCAGAATGTAATATTAGTACTATTTAAAGTTTTTATTCTTGAAATTATTGACATTTTAATTAAGTACCTCTTAAAAATTTTAATCCTATTCTAAGAAAATGTTTTGATTTCATTTTTTTACTTCAAATAAGCTTTTTCCTTTAAGTAGAAAGAGTACACATCTTATTTTAAAATCTTTTTCCTTCTCCGGGGTGTGATTTAATGAACTCAAAATTCTGTGGTTTGATGATTGTCTAGGTCCTTTTCCTGTGTTACTCACACAGAAACAAAATCATTTGTTAGAAGGTGACCTTTTACTTCAGACTCCTAGCAAAAAAATTGTTTGAACATCACCCTCTGACAGCTTTTTTATTTTTTTTCTCACCTCTACTGATATGATTTTTCCTTTTGTTTTATTTTCACATATCACTAATTTGTCATTCTAACCTGGCTGTTGCTTCTCTGAATATTTTTTTGAATAATTTTCCCAATGAAGACTAACAAAAAACAATGAATAGTCCCTCTTAAGTTTAGGTTATTAATGATACTATTTGTATTGGAAAAAACAAGAAATTGGCTCATGGCTTAAAATTGATGAATATGTTCTGATGGATTCAGAACAAAACTATAGCAATTTCATGTAACAAATTTTGTCAGTCTTCCAATAAGACAGATTAAGCTAAGGAGTAGATGTGTCATCTTAGGCCAGCACAGCCAAAGACTTGGTAAATAAAGAAAATACAACAAAACATTGAGTAGACATGGTGGTGTGGTGGTTGGCCAAATACAACCTCAGACTCTTCAAACAATATACATACACACTAGTGATTCTTTGTGTTTCTTTGATCCCTGCCTTAGGCTTGGTTCTTTCAAACTTTACATTGTAGCTAGAGTGTCTGTGGTTTTTCTTTTAATTTCCTCAGTTTGCTCACAAAGCAGACACTGATATTGCCTGAGCCTATCTATACATCATTTTAAATTTTAAAAAATATGTGGTACCGCCCCTAGAGACTCTGTCAGACATAAAATCAAGTGAGTTTGTTTAATGATTCGCCATGGCAAAATAGACTCATTCATTTGATCAAAACTTCATGTTAATAACCCCCACAAGGCAGTTGTAATTTCGGTTCAGTCTGAGGCATATACAGCTTAAAGGATCATAAGAGCAGGATTTGTGTTTGTAGTTTTTCCCCTTATGTCCCAATACCTAGCACAGTGCTTTAAGCCTCAAATCCCATTACTTGCAAGGTGTCTTCCTAGACCCTGTTCCTATTTTGTATTCAAATTTTGCTATTCTTTTTCTTAAAGATGGCACCCCCAATGTTATCAGCTTTAATCTGTCTTAGACTTACACATTTAAAAATGAAAGAAAAGAAAGAAATTGCTTGTTTACTGAATCTGACTTTGGGCTACTAATGGGCTCAGGAGATTTTTATCAGAGTCTGGGAAGGGTAGCGGGGAAGCGGAGATAGTAGGAGGTTGGTCAACAAATACAAAATTACAGTTAGATAGGAGGGATAAGTTTGTGTTCTATAGAAGAGCAGAGTAACTATAGTTAACAATAATTTATTGTAAATTTTGAAATAGCTAGAAGAAAGGATTTCAAATTTTCCCAACACACGATAAATGTTTGAAGTGATAGATATGCCAATTGCTCTGATTTGATCATTACACATTGTATATATGTATTGAAATATTAAATATACCCCATAAATATGTAGAATTATTATTTATCAATTAAAAATTTTTATAAGAAGAAATTGCTTGTTTACGGAATCTCACTTAGAACTACTGATGGACTCAGATTTTCAAATTGCCTATTGGAAGAAATAATTTCTAAGCTAGGATTTGATTGACTTGGATTTCTAGAAAGTGAGGAAACATTCCAAAGAAAAAGAAAAATTTGTGTCAGTTCCCTGAATATGCAAACAAAAGGTGGAAAAGTTAAATGTGGCTGGGACATTATGAGAGAGGGTGGCCCCAAAAGATTAGGTAGAACAGCAGGTCCCCAGGTCAGATAGCAACTTGACTAAGGTAAAAATATTGTAAAAGGCTTAAAATCAACAGTGATATGGTTGCATTTGAATTTTATAAATATTCACTCTGACTGAAGAATAATTTATAATTGCTCAAGGAAACTATAAAATTATTAGAATCTCTTCACAATAGTTGACTGGCTAGGATATATTCTAGTGGTTCAAAGAGATTATTTGATAAATTATGTCTCAGAATTACGATGTATTGCAACAGCAAACAACTCATTTTGATATCCTATTTGTGCATAGTCGCTGCCAGACTCCTGAATCTGGAATATGGTACCCTTAATGATTTAGCCTTCACTTTCCTTCTCTAATTTTTTTTACTCATGACCTGCTTTGTAGTACCTGATGTCCCAGCCATACCAATTACTATGATTCCCTCAGCATGCCTTGATTGTTCACACCCCTTTGGTTCACATACTTACCTTTCTGCCTAGATTTCCCTTCCATTGTTTTTTTGTCTTAATAATTTATGAATGTTCACTTAGTTTCCCTCTTCAGATATTCACCTGATCTTTGAATATATATGATAACTCTCTAGATTCATAAATTCAACACAACTCTCATTCTCTCTGTGCATTAAGTTCCATGTGGCAAGATCATTACTAACAGGATTTAGTTTAGTGTAGAACAATAGTGTCAGCAAGTATTAAAAATATATTAATATTTGCTTTGCCTAAAATCTAAATAATTTATGACATTTTCCACCATCCAAAGCCTAGTTTAATTAGTACTATTTCCATGACCCCCTTTTTAATCCACACAGCTGAAATTAATCTTTCCTTCTTTCATTCTTTTGTGTTCCCAGGACACATGATTCATGCTTTTCTCTGCCATTTGTCAAAGTCTTGCTTCAGTGGAACTTAAACAGGTGCTTTTCCATTGACAAGTTTCCACAGATGAATTGCCTTTTTTCTAGAATTGGAAACAAGTACTTCATTCATTGTTTTAAATTTCACAAATGTGTCCTCCCCATGGTGATATATCAAAGAAGATAAATAAAATCTGCCCTCAGAGAGCTTATCTTAAAGGGAATTACAAAACAACAACAAAACAAGAAAGCTGTGGAATTATAATAGGTGTAGAGTGGGAGTCGGTGAGGAAACATGGGGGGATTAAGATTGAAGTGACTAGGCTTGGGGTTGGTGAATTCTACCAAATTTGAGGATGTTTTAAATTGACATAAACTAGTTTACATGTTTACAATATTAGCATATGCTAATAAGTGAAGGTAGATGGGCTCTATCAGGCTGGAGCCCCCAACCTCACTTATCACCCATCTGTTATAACGGCAGCAAGTCTCAGGCTGAGTTTCCAACAGGCACCAACATTTCTTAGCAAGCAGGAACAAAAGGCAGTCACACAACCTGGAGTTGTAAACTTAGTAAAATCCTGCTCACTGGCCTGTGAGGCATTCTAACAAGTATCTTCCATGAAAAGGTTCACTGAAAGGCAGATGCAAGTGTAATCTGACAGCAGGCTTTACAAGCCTTCCCAAGGGATCAGATGAAAGAGCTCTCCATTAATTGTGAAACAACAGAGCAAGCTAAATCCTGGATGTAGAGAGTTGCCTCAGAGGTGTTATATTGCTGGAGTAGTGGGATTCTAATACTTTTATTATGAACAGAAAGGATGCCTAAACCTTCCTTCTGGGTAACCAAATATAGTGAATGAAAATTATATTCAATATCCCAAGTTAATTAGCAAAACATTCTAGTATTTATTTAGATAATGGTGTTGGCAGTGGTTTCTGTGGTGCTCCTTGAAGTATGCTTTGTTGACAAAGTATGTGAAATAGTAAATTACTTAGGATACAGATTATAAACAAGTTAAATTGTAGGGAACAAATTTTAGGGAACTCAGGGAAACAAGGAAAACAAAGTGGGAACAGAAAATACTTCATAGTGGAGACACAACCTCAATTGATTAATGAGAGATGAGTAGAAGTAACTCTGCATATAAAGCGAAAAACTACCTAGGCGAACATGAATGCACAATGGCACAGAGGGCTGGAAATGATTTAGTGCTATGGCAGAAACTGATAATTATCCCCCAATACTCATTCACTCCTTTTTATATGACAATATAAACACTAATTTTTCATGAGGTATATGGCCATCAAAAATAAAGACGTCATGTTTTAGCATCTTACAAACTAGGTATTGCCATGTGTTTAAGTTCTGACCAATGAAATGTGAGAAATGAGTTGTGCAACGTGAAAGATATGCTCTTAAAAGGAGAGGTTGTGCTCCTTCTTCCAGCTTTCCTTCACTCCTTCATCCTGCTATTTGAATCATGGTTATGGTATCTGGGATTCCACCTTGGAATATCAGAACAAGAGGTTTAATAGACAATTTTCCGTGAGGTTTTAGTATTATTGCACATTTTTCAAGCAAGAAGTATTGGTGACTTTTATTCACACCATCTTTACAGGATATTTGTACATCAAAGAGAGTTGGAAGATAGAGTGTCTTCCTTTGGGTTAGAGAGCAAGGATTTGTTCCTTGATTGGAATCATAAAGATAATGTCTCCCTTCAGAGCAAAGGTTGGCCAGGTTTGCTGGCAGCTCCCTTTAAAGGATTAGCATTTCCTAAACCTGAGCTTTCTCAGATGTGAAACAAACCTACTGCAAGTGCAGTATTTCCCTGACTCACTCTGAATCACCCCAGTAGGACTTAGGGAGACAAGAAAAACCAACATGACCATGAAGTTCATGCTGCCAATTGTACTGTAAATAATAAAGTCATTTCTTTCTCACCCATGAATCTTGTTTCTTCTGCCAGCATCTATGAAATTGTAGCAAGCTGATTTGTTAGCTTGCAAGTAGGATAAAATTTCGAACTCTTCAGACAAAGTGTAACACTCTAGAGATGCAGTCGTGGTCTCAACACTTATAAAACCAGTTTTTAAAAACATTTGAGGCCACATTCTGACTGATACAATATTTTTTTCTTGAATTTCTATATTGTATGTCATAGAATATCAAATATGTGGCATTAACTTAGAAGGGCACTACTAGGACAGAAGATACTGAAACCTGATGGCTAAATGTCAGGTAAAGCTCATCTGTGTACTGTTTAAACACATAAATTAGGGAAAATAGTAGGGAAGACTTAAGATTCTTGCAATTCTCAACAAGTGCTAGAAAATTTTACTTAACCAAAGATATTTCTGGATCACTTGTCAATTCCTGGCATGCAAGGGATATGCTGGTCAATATTCACAGCAAACTGAACTATGAACCTGACAATTCTTAAGAATTGTTATTTTCTGTCTTTTTCTCATTTCCTCAGAATGAAACCCCAAGTTCATAGCATGACATCCAAACCTCTTCATTCTCAGTCTAACCTCTTCATCCTACCAGCTGCATCTCTTTTTTCCTGTCCTTCACTACTGTCCCTTCCATCAATATGACATACCTGTCGCTCTTTATTTGTCACCTGCTCTGACTTTCATGCCCCTTGTCTTTGCACATAATGCCTTCCCTGTATGTAATGCTGACCCCCTATTTCTTCAACTTACCGATTTTTACTCATCTTTCAACTCTAAGTTAAAATGTCATGTTTCCTTTATTGCTGTGAAACTGTCAGCTGTCACTTCCTATGTTATCAGTATGTTGACTTCCATCATGAGATTCTTCTCTTCAGATTCTCAACATCTAATTTGTCATTGTCATTAAAGAAAGCAAGGAATCAGTCTAAACTATGAGTAAATATAGTGAGGGAAGATCTGGGAAAATAATCTTTCATAATTGTTCATGAAGGTTTGTATGTACATTGCAGAATTTATTCTAACTGCTCAGTCTCTTATTACTATTCCTGCATTATTTTTACACTTTAAGAATACTTACAGTAATTTTTATTATTGATGTTAGTTATTTTACATTCTAGTTCTTTGTCAATTTATGCTCATAAATAAGTGGATTGTAATGTTTCTTGATAACATATATTCATAAAAATGCATAACATTTTTTTAAATATTGGAACACATCTATTCATTTTTTTTCCCTTTTTATTGCCCTGAATCTATGCTCCCCGTGTTGGTTTTAGTAATAGATTCATGAAGCAGTCCAAAAGGACACTATATTTCTTTTATACAAATTCCACTTTTTTTAATTTTTTTTTCCGAGCCCCTTCTTGAGAAAAAATTCAACATATTTCAACTAATTTTGCTCTAGTATTAATTGGTATTATTGATTCATAGCATTAACTGCCCTAGTACTAATATATATTTCATATTATATTATTAAAATTATAATTTCATTTTTAATCCGTAGAACATATCAGGCTATGAATGGCATGAAAAGGACACACTAAATACCAAATGAAAGAAACTATTGATAACAGAGTTCAGTAAGTAATTTATCAAATAACAGCTAGCATTTATCATGCATATATTACACACAAAAGTGTCAAATACTTCATTTTTATCAAGGCATTACATACACTTCTTGTGTGTATAAACCCCTGTGTTACTAGATTTTATTAGGGGAGAATTTAAAAAAAGGATATTTATATCAAAGAAGTCAATGATATGATAAACTGTGAACTTGGTGGGCAAATTTTATTTCCAAAGGAAACATATTCTAATAAGCATGCTATTAGCTAAAAAATAGGCTCAGAGGCTAAGTATTTAACTTCTATCATGTAAGCAGTATGTTTGATTATCATAACATGTTCTTTCTTAAACACTGAGGTATAAAAAATATGGAATATTTCTTACTTCACTCATTCCTCCTACATAGTAAGTAGATTTTTTTTATTGGGAAAAATTAGTTTAATATATAACATCCTAATTAATATTTTTGTTGAGGCAATTTTTTCCTATTCCTAATTTGTTGAGAATTTTTATTGTTAAAGGGTACTAAATTTTGTGAAATGTTTTTTCTGGATCTATTAAAGTGATCATGGGATTTTATCTTTTATTCAGTTAATATGAACCATCCTTGCATCCCAGGTATAAATCCCACTTGATCATGATATATGATTCTTTTAATGTACTGTTGGATTCTGATTGCTAATATTATGAGAAGGATTTTTGCAGGTATATTCATCAGAGATGTTGGCCTCTAGTTTTCTTTTTTTGTGGTATATTTGTCTGGCTTTGGTATTGGAGTAATGCTAGCCTCATAGAATGAGTTTGGAAGTGTTCCGTCCTCATCAATTTATGGAAGAATTTGAAAAGGATTAATGTTAATTCTTCTTTAAGTGTTTGTGAGAATTTACCAATGAAGTCATCTAATCTTTGGCTTTTCTTTTTCTTTCTTCCTTTTTTCCTTCCTTCCTTCCTTCCTTCCCTCCCTCCTTCCTTTCCTTGCTCTCTTCCTCCCCCCTTCCTCTCTTCCCTTTGTCCTCTCTTCCTCCCTTCCTCCCTCCCTTTGTCTCTCTTTCTTTCTTTCTTTCTTTCTTTCTTTCTTTCTTTCTTTCTTTCTTTCTTTCTTTCTTTCTTTCTCTTTCTTTCTCTTCTTTTCTGTTGACATATAATAATTGTGCATATTTCGGGGGTACAATATGATTTTTCAATACCTGTATAAGTTGTATAATGACCATATTAAGGTAATTAGCACATCCATCATCTTAAACATTTATCATTTCATTGTGAGAACATTTATAATCTTCTCTTCTAGCTATTCAAAATGTACGATGCATTATTATTAACTATAGTCACCCTACTTATGTATTAATAATGGAGTACCAGATCATATTTCTTCTAACAGTAACACTGTACCAGTTGACCAACTTCTTCCTATATCCCTCTCCTCCCTATTCTCCCCAGTTTCTGGTAACCACTATTTTCCTCTGAACTTCTGAGAGATCATTTTTTTAGATTCCACCAGTGATATCATATGGTATTTGTCTTTCTGTGCCTGGCTTATTTCACTTAACATAATGTCCTCCAGGCTCATCCATGTTGTCACAAATAACAGGATTCAGTCTTTTTTGTGGCTGAATAGGATTGATTGCAAATATACACCACATTTTCTTTATCTATCCGTTGATGAGTATTTATGTTGATTCCATATCTTGGCTATTATGAATAGTGCTACAATAAACATAGGAGTGTAAATGTCTCTCTTTACATACTGATTTCATTTCCTCGAATATATACACAGTAGTGAAATTGCTGGATCATATGGTAGATCTCTTTTTAATTTTTGAGGAACCTCTATAATGTTTGCATAATGGCTGTGCTGATTTACATTGCCACCAACACTGTGTAAGAGTACTCCTTTCTCCACATCCTCATCTGCATTTGTTATTTTTAGTGTTGCTAATTATAGGCATTCTAGTCGGGTTGAGGTGATAGCTCATTGTGGCTTTGACTTGCGTTTCTCTGATGGTTAGTATTGTTGAGTATTTTTTCATACAACTCTTGGCTCCTTGGCTTTTCTTTGTTGCAAAGTTTTGATCACAGATTCAATTTCCAAAATCTGAATAGAATTATACCTAGTTTGATACTAGCCTAGATATGGTCTGTTCAGTCTTTCTATTTCTTCTTGATTAATCTTGGCAGGCTGTCTGTTATCACTACTTTTTATACACATTAGGTATATGTTTGTATGTATAATTTTTAAACAATTTCAGAAAAAGAAAATAAGTATATTATTGCTTAAAACTATTTTATCATCAGTTAACAATACTGAGTTTAGGTAACTCAATAGTATAATTTATCAATGTAATGTGTATGAATATATAAAGCACTTTGAAGCCAATATTTCCTTTAAAACAATAGAAAATAAGAAGATTATACCATTTTTACATGTAAAACATTCACTAGAGAATGTGCTAGATGTCTTGCATGAAGTTACATAGTAAGTAATGTCCCTGCAAAACACATTTAGCTCCATTTTAATAATACTTTAGATTATAGCATACTTATTTGTAATTAGATCTCCAATTTAAATGAAATATGGAAATAAACAAGATTCAGATTTCATGAAGTGTTTAGGATGATAAAAACTTCTCAGTGAATAATTATTTCACTTCTGGGTGCTTTTGCAAGCTAAATTGTCCATTACTTGTCTTTAAAATGCTCCTATTGGTTAATTTTAACATATTGCAAGATTGCAAGCCAGCAGACAATTTAGGATTAATCAAGCAAAGAGGCATTACATCCATAAAGGGAACACTTGGGCAATCAGAAACATTTTAGCATGGCAGACATTATGAGAAACATAAACAACTTAAAAAATGCAACCAGGATTTGAAATAAGTTTAAACATCTTATTTTAGAGTTACTAAAGGGTATTAGAGTATAAATTTGTATATCTAAGACCTGATTGATTTTTTTATGCTAGGTTGTACAATATTGCCTTTCCTATACATTTATGTAGAAACTGATAACTATAGAATTAATTCTATTTATCAATATATTAGGCATAATGTCCATAGTAAAGAAAAATTCCACAACATCTAATCTTGTTAAAACATGAACAAACCATATTCCTCTACTCAAAAAACACTTATGGCTTTCTATTTCATTCAGAAGAAATGTGTACCACCACCTGTGTAAGGTGCTATTCACCCTGAACCACCGCCTCTCACCTCAAATGCCATACCACCCTCAATCTCTGCTCCAGCAGCACTGGATTTCTTGCTGCTCCTGAAACTTTTCACTCATTGTACAGTCAGCCCCGAGTCTTCTTCCCCAAGATATTCCTCAACTCATTTCCAATCACTACCACCATCTTCAGGTTTTTGTGTAAACATCACCTTCTCAAGGAGATCTTTTCTGGCTATTCATTTAAAATTGCAACCACAATCCCTACTCCAACCAGTTGTGCTTCTGATTCTACTTCTGGGCTTTCTCTATATCCATTGCATTAGCATCTTCTTGCAGTAGTATATATGTTTACTTTGTATATTATGTTTATCCTTACATCAGTAGAATTGAGTACAGGGATTTTTTTTCCTGTTTTGTTCATGAATATATTTATAAAACTTTGGACAGTGTGTGGAACATACTAAGCATTCAAAAATATGTAGTGATCAAATGGGTAAAGAAATAAATGCAATACTGTACCTCACTGTGGTGAAATCTTCATGAGTATAATCAAACAGGGAAGAACTATTTTATTAGGATTAGACAACGTCTTTCAAATCATGTAAATACCATTTATGATGTAGAACTTATTTTCTTGGGGTCTTGTCATACTTCTCATTAATAAAATACCTAGAGCAAAATGATTATATTAAGTTATAGCAATTTTCAACTATGCAAGCATTGTTGCACTCTTTTTTCCTGCCAAGTTTTTTCTTTAGCTATAGTATAGGCACTGATTAAGGAAGTTGTTGTTATGACAGTATTTGTCAAACTATTCCATTTATTCAGTATTCTAAACTGTGAGGATCATGCCAAGCAGCACTCATGATTTATACACTGCCAAATCACTTCCTGATCAATATGATAATTTCTTTTTTTTCTGATTATGGTCATTTTCTTATATCTTCTCTATATTTTAATAGCTATTCCTTATTATTTATTAAAATTAATATATTATCAGTATTATTTTTTCAATAAGCAATTTACTTCTATTTACCTTTATAGAACAATAGAGATTAGAAAATTATAGTTGTTTCAATTTCACATAATATACTGCATATTAACATAATGGGAATTCTAGGTATATGTAATCATTGATAGAGTATCTTTAACAAAATCTCCTTGTGTAGCAATATATTTCTAAGAGATTTGAGCCTCATCCTGTGAAAATTTATTTTAAAGGAACTTTTCTACGTTTTGTCATCCAGACTATATTAAATCATGTCTTTCAAATTGTGTTTTTAGGTTGTATTCAGTTGGAGGTCGGGATGGAAGTTCCTGTTTGAGTTCAATGGAATATTATGATCCTCATACAAATAAGTGGAACATGTGCGCTCCCATGTGTAAGAGGAGAGGAGGTGTTGGAGTGGCCACATGTGATGGTTTTCTTTATGCAGTAGGAGGCCATGATGCTCCTGCTTCAAATCATTGTTCCCGGCTGCTAGATTATGTAGAAAGGTAAGACCTCAAGGACGCTGTTGTAGTGAAAGAGACAATGCAAATTACATTGATGCCTAATTCCAGCGATTATAAAATACTGTATAATTTAGAAAAGGTAAATTCAACCCATAGAATTACATTTTTTCTTTCTTTCTCTCTCTCTCTTTCTCTCTCTCTCTCTCTCTCTCTCTCTCTCTCACACACACACACACACACACACACACTTTCTTTCATTTTCTGTCTTGTTTTCTTTTTTCTCTCTTCCTCCCTCCAAGTAATATTTACTTAAATCTCTATATTTTTTTCACAAAATCCTTAAGTGATCTTTAAATTTTTTCTTGATATATTTTTAAAGGTTTTCTTAAAACAAAATTTTAAGTAATTTATTAAACATGAATGTTTTTCAATTCTTTTGAAAATATTGGCTATTTTATTTAAGTGTTCTATTCATCCTGTCTTGTTAGTTCTACTACACCTTTAAACTCTCAAAGGTGAGTCATGGACTCCTTTGTTTTATAACATACAGTTCTTAACACAGACTTATTAGCACTATATTTTTTATAATCCTGTTGTATGGAGGAAACATAGGTTCTCTAAGTCTTCCTAAAAATGACCAGGTGCACAGAGCCTGGAGTGGGAAGGCACCTTGACATCAGGCTTAGTTCCACAATGTAGACATTTCCTGGCATGGCTGTAGCTGAATTCTCCTTAATGGCTGTGAATCATTTAGAACTATTATATGGTGTGCAGTGAGGACTGGACAGTCCTTAGTAAGACTCCTGGTGACATTTCCTGTTACATAAGGATACACGCTGATCTCTGGAAAAATGAGAATAGGGAATACTGAGGTGGATTAGTTTATCACTGAAGATAGGATAAGTAATTCTATTGTAATAAATAACTTGAAAACTCTTAGTAATTTAATACCATGATACCATTTTTTAAACTCACACTTCATGTCTTATTATCACTCTGGTACCGAAATGAACATATAAGCTATAATATTGATCATTGTTGATCTCTGTGTCAAAAGGAAAAAAAAGAGAGTATCAAATTTTTCACTGGTTATTAAAGATTCTACCTGCAAGTAATATAATTCTTTTTTGTTTGTACTTCAATGACAAATCAACAACATGGTCATAGGAAACTTCATGGGAGTGGGAGGGTGGTATCCTAAACTTGTACCTGGGAGAAGAACAAGAGTTGTTTGGTGGATAGCACTAATGGCGCGACAAATTTCCTCTTGATATTAAGAACCACATCCTTTATACTCATGCCTATAAGTGGGATAGTCAGTGAGAGAAAGATGTTCTTTCTTATTTGTGATACATTTTTGTAAAGATATTTAATTGTTTTTACTGAGCATAAAGCCATTAGCAAAAGATAGCTTTTAGTAAACAGGCTCTGTTCAAACTTAAGCCAATGTTTGGATAAAATACAGAAACAATGTTTAACAATACTGCTACTCTGTGAAATAGGCTATTGCTTTATGGCTGTATTCACATAGAAAAGGGCATTAAGCTCACCACATTTTCACTTTAATATCTTCTGGTCCACTGAAATCAGGAACTATAGACATTACACTGAGGACGGTGGTCAGAATCCAAATAAATAGTCTTTACACACAAACATGCAATTATTTATTTTTTTTAAAAAAAGTATTTCTAATAGGCTGACAGCTCATTTACATTTTCTCTGCTAAACTCTTGGGAAAACGAAGAGAGAAGATGAATATGATGGGTCTCCTACTTTTACCTTGAAAATCTTACATAAATGCTACTAATGAAATGATATTTCATCTATATATTCTCATCTAACTTGACTGTATAATGTATTAAAATGTTGTTTGTGAGCAGAGGCATAAATAATTCAGTCAAGGAATACATTTATGTTGCAAAATTAGATTTAAATAAGCATAGCTATTTTAAGTTATAGGAGTGCAGTGGGTAGGAGTAGCTTAAGTAATGCAGAAGCACACAGCATTATCATGACTCATACTACCTGTCAGATTAATAGCATTTTTGCACTTTCTATAACATACTTTCTATATTGATGATTTCACATGTAAATCACCAATAAACCAAGATACATAATAGTGCCTCTGTGGAACTATTTTGCACATATAATGTGAATAATGTTTTTTAGTATGTAATAATAGGCAAACAGAGCTTTAGAAATAGCAAAAGTAGTGCACAATGCTGTTTTATAGATAGGGAGATAGATCAAATTTTATTATATCACAATGATGTCTTATGGAAATGTAGATATATTATATAATGGTGGTGTTAAGTACAGTTATATAATACCAAAGTTGTTCAGAGTCAGGCTGCCCTGAGCACAAGTAACATTGACACCTCAAATCAGAGCAGGTAAGAAGGCAGGGACTGAGTTAGAATGAGGACTCTGGAAGAGGTTATGGAACAGATGAAAATGAATTTTGTGATGGAGCCTCACTCTAGTGAAAGCTTCTTGGCAGACAAAATCAGTGTCTCAAAAAGGTACATTGAGTTCTAGGAGAAATTAAGCCCAAAAGATATAAGCCGTTAGTCAAAGAACATTCAACTATCTATTTATTTAGTCTGTAAATATGATTTGTATGTATTTTGCACTGTGCTATAACATATATTAGAAGAAAAAGGCAAATAAATAAAAAGAGTTTTAAGATCACAAACAGAACTGAAATCCAGGCAATGGACCAGAAGATACGCTCAAAGGCATAGTTCTGGCTAATGGATCAGGACCACCTTTGCCCTTGCATTTGCATCTCAGTAATGAGGCCTGCTGTGAGAAGGGTGTGGAGACAACAGGAACCTCCTAAACCAGACTTCATAATATCCACTCTGCTGCTTCTAATTTATTCTCCTTATAGTTGCCAAAGAGATCATTTCATAATGCAGATTTGACCTAGAAGAACAGTGACAGTTTGTATCTCTGTAGCAATAGTCAATAATAATTAAAGTTATTTTACATCAATTTTTTCACTAGCTAAGTTCCACATCTGGTAATGACCAAGATTGCTTGTCCCCTTTATATTCCTGCACTTGATATTAATACAATTCCTGGCACAGAGTAGACACCTTTGCAAGGATTTATTGAATCAGTCAGGTACAAGAAAAGCAGACTTCAAGGTTCTCTCATGGAAAAGTACCTTGAGGTAAACTGTAAATAGATTGTTAAATAGATAAGTGAATGGATAGATAGATGGTAGAAGACAGATGATACATACATACATACATAAAGTGATGGAGGAATGGACTAATGGAAGAATGGAAATGGGTGAATGTTTGAATGAACTTATGAAAAGGCAGATATATAGGTACATTTATATATGGCATTTCCAGATTTCCATGTGAATGGCTATTTTCATCATTTTTCACTCAGTATCAGTGCTTTCCACATATTTTAGGCATTCACTCAATAGACAGTAAGATTTCCAGATACATAGGGCCTGAAAAACTAAACAACAGTTCAAATATTAGTTGAAAATTATATCTTCATATCTTATCCAAATATTATTAACAAATAAGTATCAAGATATTTTGATACACTATTTCCAAGAAGTATAAAACTTTTGTTCAATGTCTACCAAAATCCACCTCAGTCATATCAGGAAAAGTCATCTAAAATAACAGCATTTAGCATATTTTTGTCAAGATATGGCTTTACTGTTTTTATATATTTGATAAAAATGAAATAATAAAAGTTAAGATTTTCTGCCAAATAAGGATAAATACATTATTTACTTAATTAAACAATTGTTTTTAAAACACCATAAGCATTAATAAATAAGGCAAGAATAGAATTTTGGATTCTTTCATTTCTCTTAATTTCTCATTTTATCTCTTTGGTTTATACATAACTCAAGAATTGTAGCATGTCCAGACTGTGAAGAGAGACAATAATGAAAGACTAACTTTTTATTTATTATTATTTTTTTTTTTTGGAGACAGAGTCTCGCTCTGTTGCCCAGGCTAGAGTACCATGGAGGTCAGCCTAGCTCACAGCAACCTCCAACTCCTGGGTTTAAGCAATCCTTCTGCCTCAGCTTCCCGAGTAGCTGGGACTACAGGCATGCGCCACCATGCCCAGCTAATTTTTTCTATATATTTTTAGTTGTTCAGCTAATTTCTTTCTATTTTTAGTAGAGACGAGGTCTCGCTCTTGCTCAGGCTGGTCTCGAACTCCTGATCTCGAGCGATCCACCCACCTCGGCCTCCCAGAGTGCTAGGATTACAGGCGTGAGCCGTCGCGCCCGGTTGAAAGACTAACTGTGTAATTAAATTGTTGATGCTTATCCTAGCCCTTACGTAGCATGTTAAGATATTAACTCATGCTTTGATACATGTGAGAGCCTACAATTTTTATAAAAGAATAATCATTTGGATTGTTTAAAGTTAAGATGTTAGGTAGAAGTATTTGACATTTTTAATAAGGTTTCTTTGTTTCCTGCTTCCTCTCCCCCTGCCCCTCCTCTTCTATCTCCCTCTTTCTCCTTCAAGATATTATTGGTGGAGCCAGAGGCATAAGTGCAGAATGAAAAGACTAACTAGTTTGTTTCTGTTATTGCTTTTTGTTATTGCTTTTTCTGTTATTGCATATGCATAATTTTTGCTATTTGTTAAGAAATTATATTCAAATTTCTGGTAGACATATGCAAAAGATATCAGAAAGAAAAATGTGGACAGACATCATTATATATACTGCAGACTGTAAAAATAAAATATTTAAGTATGTTTTTAACATTATTTGAATTTTTAGTTGAAATAAACACATTCATAATATTAAAGTTTTTTTTTAAAAAACTTATACAAGAGGAAGAGAAAAAAATGTTGGTGAAACTATCTCATAAAAACATATGTAAATATTCAAAAGAAATATTAACAGATCAAGCCTAAATATACAAAAAATAATAGACTTCAACCAATTTGAGTTTATTCTGGAAATAAGAGTTTGGTTCAATGTTAAAAAAAGTAATCAATGTAATTCAGTCCAATGACAAAATAAGTGATTATCTGAGTAAGTGCAAAAACTTATAAAATGCAGCACCCATTTATAATAAAAACTCTCACCAAACTTGGAAAATAAATTAATTTTCTTAATTTGATAATGACTTATCTAAAATAATTACTAGTCAAATATTGAAATTTTTTATGATATTTTCATTAGAATGAGGATAAAAATATGACTGCTAATACACTTATTCAACACTTTAATAGAGCAAATAGACAGTATGATAAGGCATTAAAAGGAAAGAAAATTAATAACAATTGGAAAAGAACAAATAAAAATGTCAGTGTTCAAGTTTACATGATAGATATCTAATAATAACTTAATCATAATCTAATTAGAAGCTATTAGATTTAATAAGTGAGTTAATAATATTGCTAATACTCAGCCAATATATAAAATTAATTGTATTCCTATGTGCAAGCAATGAACAATAACAAAATAAAGTATAAAAATGTACCATTAACGATTTTTTAAAAAATACCTAGTAATATCTATGCAGTATATCTAAACAGAAAATAAGATTTTATTGAAGAAAGTTTAAAAAGTCTTAAATAAATAGAAAGAAATGCTACATTCATGGATTAGAAGACTGAATGTTATAAAAACATGAATTCTCCTGTAAGTTAATTTATAGATTCAATACAATTCTTATTAAATTGAAAATAGTTTGTGTAGTGTGATTGCAGGTGTGCATAGTTTAAAAAGCTGATCCTAAAATTTATATAAAAATGACAAGGGCCCAAGGGCCCAAGACAACATTGAAGAAGAACTCTATATATAAAGGCTTATTATTAATTTACTTTAATTAAGACATTGTGATATCAGCACAGTACAAACAGGTAGACAAATGGAACAGAATCATATCTCCAAACAAAATGACATATATAAGAAATCTTGTTTATGGCAGAGGGGAAATGAAGAGCAGAGAGGAAAGGACAGTCAGTATCATGTGGCTGGGTCATTTGGATATTTCACGGGCAAAAATCTTAGTTTTAGCTGTTGCCTCATATCATACCAAAAATGAACTCAAGATGGATTTTAGATTTAAATATGATCCATAAAACAATAAAGATTTTAGCATACAACATAGGAGACCATCTTCAAAATAATGAGGTGTGAAAGATTTCTTAACCTGGGCCTACAAAGGGTCATCCATAAAGAAAAAAAGAATCACTGTTAAAATGTCCTCAGAAGGTACACTGAAGATGGAAAAATTTAAACCAGAGAATGGGTAAAATATTTGCCATACATATCACCACAAAAGTATTGTTTCTTACATATAAATAAATTCTAGAAATTATTTTTAAAAGAATATAAAAATAGAAAAGCCAGGCAGAAAACTTGAACAAGAATTCTTCAAGAGATGATATACAAATGGGCAATGACTACTGGGAAAAATGATTGATGTCAGTAGTTATCAGGGAAATGTAAATTGCAATGTCATACCAACACCTACCCACCAGAAAGGATAAAATGAAAATAGCATATAATACCACATGTTGGGGAGGATATAGAGTGACTGACACTCTCTCTACACTGATGGTTGAAGTGTAAATTAACACAGTTTCTTTGTAATACCAATTGGCAGCATTTACCACATTTCAAAATATGTAATCTTTTTGACACATCCCTAAATATCTGTCACAAATGTGTAATATGAAAATATCTGAATGGGGGTGTTTATAGGAATATTACAGTTACCATTCATTTTTTAACCAATAATTTGCATTGAAATTAATTGTTTTATATTCCTAGCATTTAAATATTTCTAAAGTAAAGGTATATTTCTTTTAATAATCTCATGAAACCTGGTAGTGTTGGTTTTCTGTACAGGAAAAAATAAAATTACTAATTTTTAAACAGTACTATTGTCATTCTGGATTGCTCAAATCACAAATAGTTTATTAAAATCAATTTGAATGTAGATTTTGTAATTCATTTACCTGAAATCTATATATCACACTTTCAGAGCAGTTTATCCATTCTCACAGCATGGGTCTTAATTTTTTCTTTTCTTGTTTCTTTATTTTCTTAGTTGTTCTTGTTTGTTTGTTTTACAGGCAAACATACCTGGTTATAAATCACTTCTTATTGTTTAATTTGCTCTCTATCCGAATATTACCTGGAAAATATTGGAAAAATAATTGTTCTCAATTCTATTTGTTACCAAAGTAATGCTTTCATATTTTAAATAAATTTTAAGAAAAAAATTAACCTTAAAGTATGGAAATGACAATAATTCTTGGAAAATTAATAATTCCTCAAAAAATTCAATGGAGATTTTCAAAGAAAAACTTTTATTTTGTGACTATCAGAGGCCTTAAACAAGTTTTCAATTTACAACTAATTTTATCCACTATATATGGGCACTTCTCTTGCCTGAGGGCTATAAACTTTAATAGAGTCTCTGATACAGAGCTCCCACTGTGACTAGGAAGGCCAAGATAAAACACAGAAAAGGCAGACAGCCTAAATACAAAAAGCCTAATACCAGTCTAAATACCACTACTATTTTTTTTTTAATAAATGGCAACTAGAGGCAAAAAAAAAAAAAAAAAAGAACGCTTAGAATGAAATTTTATCAACAATGTGACCTGACAATGAAAATTAAAATCACTGTTAGTAATTGTTTGGGAAATGCTTATACGTCTGCAGTTGCTCTCCTAAGCTAAAAACAGCTGTTTATTTCATTTGGGGGATAATAACTTTGTATGTCTTAGGCTAAGAGGTGAATCCACAGAGTTTCTGAATATAGAAAAATCAACTTTGATTCATTAATGTGAGAACAAGAAAAATGACTACTCGGTAATTTGGAATTTGTGTGATTGTTTCCTAAATATCTGGGATTGAATGTGCGTGTGGGAAGACTCGGGTTTTGTTTTGGTTTGGTTTTACTAGAAATTTATAAACTTAAATATCATTACCATTGCCAGATATTAATTAAAAGGTAGTTATTACACATTTGAAATATGTTACCTACCACTGAAAACAGGTACATCTAATGCAAAGATTTCAGTTTTCTAAAAGAATGCATCAAACTTTTTAAATTATTTTTAGAAAATTTGTGAAATATATAAAAGATACATATTTCTAAAAGTTGGTTAATATTTCAAAATATGTACCTAAATGTAGGACATATGAGTATTTTCTTAATCCCCCCTGCAATATGAGTATTTGAGAATTGTAGCATTCTTTGCGTTTCACTTGAAGGACTAAGCCTTTGGAAATTCATCTATTGCTGCTTATGACACTAGTGTTGGCTGGTTTTCAGCTGTTTTTTTTTTTTCAATTTTCATGAACTTTTTATAAATGATAAAGTCTTCTTTGCAGACAATATTTGAAAAAATTCCATAGAGCTGAATAATAATTAAATGAAGACTAAAATATGACTTCAGAAAAAAAGCTATTTATATAAAGTGGTTGTGACAGAATCTAGACTGGATTCTATCGAATAATGAATAAAATTTAAAAAACACTGATTTTCTCTAAATTAAAATGTATTATGTATTCTTCCTTTTGAAATTATTTGTGCTAGAAAATTTCCTGACACACAAAAAGTAAACAATATCATAAACTCCCCTGTACTCATTACCCAGCTTCAATAACCATCACAAATTTGTTATTCTTGTTTCATTCATTTCCCTTTCCTCTGTCCTCCCTGAAGTATTTTAAAGAAATTCTCAAACATGTTTTCAACTCAAAACATATCTGAATTAATTCCAGAAACAAATGGACAAAAGTGATCAAGACTTTATTTTTCAACATAACCACAATGCCATTATTGCACTAACAAAAACTTCAGTAATTCCTTTTTAAAACATAATGCTTGGGTTGTACTAAAATTTTCCAAACATCTCAAATATCTTTTAAGAGTTGCTCTATCTGAATTAGGATCCAAGTAAGGTACACTTACTGTATTTTGTTATGTTTTAACTCCCATTGAATTTAGAAGAGTTACTTCTTCGTATTTACTTATTCATTATTACTTTTTTTTTGCCATTGACTTGTTGAAAAATTCAGTTATTCCATAAAATGTTCCACATTCTAGATTGTACTATTTGCTTCCTTGTGTTATCTTTTCTTTTCTTTCTTTACTCCTCATTTTAAAAATCTTTGCATACTTTAAAATCTTTATGGAAAAGATTTAAATATTTTTAAAAAGATTTTGATGTCATAGACTGTGTGTGCTTGTGTGTGTGTATCTATGTGTGCCTTTGTTTGTCTGTGATGATTTATGCTTATTAACTACGGCATGTAAAATTAAACTTTTATGTGCTAGGCAGCCGATGCCTTAAGGTGATCCCGGTTTTGCAGACATTCAGCCAAAATCTTATCTCACACGTCATTTTAGCAGTGCACAACCCCCTCAACCTTAGTGTTCAAATGCCTGCAAAAACTTGGGTAATGTGAATATTCTCTGAGAAATATAAATTCCAGATCTTTTGTAACAACTTTCTTTATTTTCAGCAAAATGTAGGGATTTTTTTGTTTGTTCATTGGTTTTAGGCATCTGTGAGTTGAAAATTTCAGTGGTGAAAAAAAAAAGATTGGAGCAGGAAAACAAGCTAAGAATGTGTTTGCTGAGTTTGTGAGAAAATGCTTTCTTCCAGTTTTATTTTATATTTGATCTGCTGAGTCTTACCAGCTTTTTGTTTTCGTATCTGATACTGCAATTGCAGGCTAAAGGCAAAGGGATGATTTCATCATTCATTCTTAGCTGAAATAAAGCACATTCATGAAAAGTCTTCAAGTTTCTGCCACTCAAAAATAGTAAATATCTGTACATGTTATATATGGTCGTTATATGTTTTTTAAAAAATGAGATTACTTTTTGTTTAAATTTAATAATAACTTTGGCCTTCTGACTTTAACCTGTTGATTTGCCAACCTCTTCCTCACGGTGTATCCTCAGCTATCTCACTAAACCACAGTTCTGTTCATATAATATAATACTTATTTCCCCAAGTTTCAAATGCTGTCTATTTTCTTATTGAATAAATACAAAACACCTTGTTACTCAGGGAACCAAAAATCCATGAGCTGATCAAAACCTACCTTTTGAGGCACACTGTTTTCTCATACTTTCTTGAACTTAGTCACACTAGATACTTGTTTCCTCAAAGCTGGACATGCATTTTGTTTTTGTTTTTTTTAAGAAAACTATAGTGCTTTTACACAAAAGTGTCCTTTTCTTTCTAGCAAATTTAGGCTAGACTTTCAGAACCGGTTTAAAAAAAAACCTTCACCAATTGAATATTCCATAATTCTATCGGACTTTTAACCATTCTTTCTGCTTCATTACCATAGTACTCTGCATGTATCTGTTTTAAAGATCCTCTTTCTGCTGTGGATAATATTTATTTACATATCTGACACTCCCTCTTCCTCGTGGAAAGAAATCATGACATTTAGTTTTGCTAAATGAATCTGCATCCATTTGAAAGCCTGGATGTATTTTTTAAATACCTTTAAAAAATAGACATTATGGATATTCCCTCTAAAATACCTGTTCAAATAATTGTGCTTTTAGAAAAAAAAATAGTTTTCTTTTTCATGACATTCTTTTGAAAAAGTATCATTCATATACTATTATCATTGAATTTTAGATATGACCCCAAAACAGACACTTGGACCATGGTGGCCCCCTTGAGTATGCCCAGAGATGCTGTTGGGGTCTGTCTCCTTGGTGACAGATTATATGCTGTTGGTGGCTATGATGGGCAGACATACCTCAACACTATGGAATCCTATGATCCACAAACTAATGAGTGGACACAGGTAAGATTGTCATCAGCATAATTTGCTTCAAGTATAAAAATTTATTTCATTTACTTTTCTTAGAAAAGGGATATACAAATAGTAATGTATCTTTTCAAATTACCCTGAACCAAAAGCAATTGATTTAGTTCAATGTTGTGTTAATTTTGTAAAATTTGTAAAATGACTTTTGTAAAAAAGTCATTAAATTGTAGGTTTTGTGTATTTTCCTCTTGTGTATCTAATACTTTAATAAAATTCATATTACAAAGTGACATTCATGCTTTAATAGGATTTCTATTTTATTAGAAGTCATAACAAGAAGAAGGAAATAAGTCTGCTTCTCCTGAGCAAAAAATAAAAGTGTAACACATTGGTTTACAAAACCCTAACTTTAGGATATTTGGTTTTAGAAATAATTGGTATAAGGCAATGAGAGACTGCAGAATCAACTTTTCTGACACTCATTTTTGTTAACTATGCTTGTTAGGTTCATTTTTACCTATTGAAGAGAAAATTTTCCACTTGGTAGTGTTGCTGGAAGCTCTCAATAGTAATCCTCACAGCCATAGTCAGAAAATAAAGAAACTAATTGTCTCAGTTCAATTTTAAAAAATAAACAGCTAGGGGTTCTGTATGCACAGCCTGCCATGTATCAAGTGCTCTTTGACAATCACTTTTTCCAAGAAGATGAAGTAAAATGTTTGGCTTGTCTTTGGAGAGACATTATCCCTGGAATATACACCGTATTTAGATACCCAGGATCATGCCAGAATGAAGCAAGCCCATTCTGGTCACATAACTAGAGGATGTGTGTTGCGGTGTGTGTGTGTGTGTGTGTGTGTGTGTGTGTGTGTGTGTGTGTGTGTGTGTGTGTGTGTGTGTGAATGTGAGGGAAAGGTGAGGGCACAGCAATCTAATTATAGGAAAAAACACTTTATACTGCCTAGATACTATAGCCTTCCTTATAATGGAGAGAATGAATACATTTTCAGACTTGTGTCCTTAAAATCAAGTTCTCTTTATTTTCCTTCTTTCTTTTCCAAATTGCTCAATATTTCTATTATTTCTTTCCTTTACCAGAAATCTAAAAGTAAGGTACTGTTCAAATAAAGAAATAATTTCCATCAATCAGGGGTGACTATCCAAAGCCTTATTTAGTGAAAGCAGAATAATAACCACACCTCATATGCCTCAGTGGGTGAAAGATTCTGCTTTTGATTACAGAAATTGACTAAAATTTATTTGAAGAATTTTAAAACCAATTTAAGTAAATTTATTTTAAAGCTACTTACATTTAAATAAACACAACTTCTTTGATTGTGCCAGTTTTGGTGTTCTGTGTTCAGCAACAATATTTGCATAAGCTGACTGTGGAGTACAAAACCAAACTCTTAAGGGCCACACTAAGGTAACTGCATTGTGAATCTCCCTTGCCCCTAAAGGAAAACTCTCAGATTCAACAAAAATAGATACATCTGGCTAATTAAAAGAAGAAGGAGAAAGAAAAGGAGAAAGAAGAGGAAATATTAGGTTAACTAAGTTCTGTGATTTTCTGTTTTATTTAATTGTTAGAGGAAAAGCATTTTTTATCCAAAAGGCAGCAAATATAAAAGAAGCTAGCACGATCGCTTTCCACAGTATTGCACTAAAATTTTCAAGAATATATTTTGACATTTTGTCTTTCTGAATCCCTAGTGTTTCTAAAGAGAACACTGCATGGATTAATGATTGTTTATTTGCTAAGGAAATGTACCAGTTCAATGGTATTATTTTAAATGTGCCACTTATACAAAAGAACATTAAATAAAGAACGTTTATGGGTACATAAATGATATAATATACTATCTTCATTACATATTTATAATAAAGAGCCATTATGCTTATCCTTCCTCTAAAATTGAAATCAAAATAATGTATATAGTGATAATAGGTAAAAGCCTCTAAAGACCACTTCATCAGTATTTTATACATTTTTGGATCATACAGTATTTCATAAACAGCAAAGTGATATTTAAAATGTTTTATAACAACTTTATTTTAGCATAATAAGCATTAATTTTAAAACCCTTACATTATTTTAAGATTTTAATGTCATATCTTTTCATTATTTATATTTTTAAGACTCTCAAGGGACTATCAACAGACCCACACAAAATCTCTTTGAAAACTTTCAGGATTCCAGCCTACTAGAAAGTTTTCTTATATTTGCTGGATAATTCCTGTCACTTTCACTCCATTTACCCTATAAGTAGACTAAATTGATTAGTTATCCCCTGTATTATTTGCACCCATAAAGCGCTGATTATTAGAATACTTAAGCAAACTGCATTAAAATATTCAATATGTATCTTTGGAAAACTCTAAGGTTACCTGTAGTTGAAAATAATCTAAATAGGTTAGGAAGCAATTACCAGATTTGTGCCTTACAGAAAACACACCCACACACATACGGGCTCGCGCGCACGCACGCGCGGGAGTAAAGAAATTTTACTTTGTCATTTAACTGTGGGCTTATTTCTTACATTTTATTCGAAAAAATAAATATGTGTGCTTCAAGATATAAAAAGAAGAACTTTATCCCATTTTCCATAGCCTGGGTAAAATTACCCTTTCATGCTTTCTCCCTTGGTAAGGAGTCATAGTGCTGTCATGCTGCATCCATCTCCAGGTTGTAAGGAATTGAAGACTGCCATTTACTGTTGTCTCTAAAGACTAGCAAGACTAACAGTTGCTGGCATGAGGTACAAGATATGTTAATGTTTCTCAAAAAAATTGAGAACTATTGTTGAAACTAAGTTTCTTCTGCTGTGCATGGGTTTAATTTGCAAATAATAGATGCAACCCTAAGAGAAATCTTCCTTTAGGAAATACTTAGAATGGGGTCTGGCAAATAATAGTTAACCAAATTAAAATATGGGAGGTGCTTTGACTTACAGATTAGCATTTTAAGAATTGAAGGAAAAAACACAAGGCATGTTTGACTGCACAGAAAATAAACTAGTGGGCAATGGGTTTGGAGAGATGAACAGGGTATATATTATGTAGGATGAGAAACCACATTAAAGTGCCTGGATTTTAAGACTGAAAGGAGTTAATAAAGGAGTTTAAGCAGGAAAAGTGAATAAGCAGAGTTGTGTTTTAAAATGATTGTGCTTGATACAATGTGTAAAACAATTGGGAGAAAGCAAGATTGGAGTGAGAGAAACCCATTAGGAGAATTATTTTGCCAATCCACTTCAGGTAAATATGTAACCTGAACTAAGTGAAAGACAGAAGGAATGCTTAGAATTAAACTGGTTTGAGAGAGATTTAGAAGGCTTGATGATCATTCAAATGTAGGGTTGAGTGGGGGAAAACTAAGGGTTGTGGATGTGTGCTGGGATAATGTCTTGAACAACTGTGTAGAGAGGGTGTCATTCATGGACATAAGAAACGGAGATAGCACACTTTTGAAACAATGGAAAGGATTCATTTTAACATGAACATATACACATATGCATACATAGAGATATAGATTTAGATGTACATAAAAATATGGAGGTAACCTACTCACTCTGTATGTAGTCTAGTGCACAGTACTTCTCTATTGAATAAACGTCAGTAAACCTTTGGAAAACATTTCATAAATACAATTAGCCAATACCCATCCCATTGGCTAATTGAGTGGTGGGGCTCGCACACATATGTAATCATGTGTCACTTAAAGGCAGGGATATGTTCTGAGAAATTCATCATTAGGTGATTTTGTTGTTGTATGAATATCATAGAGTGTACTTACACAAACCTAGACGGTATAGCCTGCTATACACCTAGACTATATGAAATAGTCCATATCATTCCTAGGCTTCAAATCTGTACACCATATTACCATGCTGAATACTGTAGGCATTGTAAAACTTTGTAATTACAATAGCACTTACCTTAAAACACAAACACATTGTACCGTTGTGCAAAATATTTTCTTTCTTTATATCCTTATTCTATGATTTTTTAAAATAGCATTATAAGAGGTTTGTTTACACCTATATCACCATAGCACAGGAGTAATGCCTTGAGCTAGGACATTACTGTGGCTACTGTATCACTATATGATAGGAATTTCTCAGCTCTGTTATGATCTTATGTGACCATCATCACATACCAGATCATGGTTGAATGGACCTTGTTAACTTCCATCATGATTGTACTTTGTAAAAGATCCTTAAATGACTCTGATGTGCAAAAATACTTGAAAATCATTAGATAATAAAAAAGACATTTGAAAGACCATTCATTCTGGAGTCAGATAAACTTCAGATTGTATACATTGATGTTGTGGGATTTATATATTGTCTCTTGATATTCCAGTCACTTACCTGTCTCATGGAAATAACAACACATGATGTAATTATGAAGATGACTATTGTGACCTATAATAATTATTCTTAACACAAAATAGGCCATAAATATATTCACATGGTCCTTTACACCTCTCATTTTAGGCAATTCTATGAGAAAGAAAAGAGATGTTACATTATTTACAAATAATGTATTAAATGAAGAATAAAAAACAAATATCATCTGTATATTTTAACCTTCAATAAGATGAGGGGTAACACTAAATACATTCAAAAGCATTGGTAGAAAATAGAGATAATTTTCATATTTAGGGAATGATTACATATCATTTCTCAACCAATAAGATAATATATGTGATCTGAGGTTATTTTGTCCTTAGCTATTTTATTTCTTACACTTTATGCACTTTCTTTTCAGTTTGGAATAATATCCTGTAATTTCTTGTCTACCCAGATATTCTTAGAAAACTGTAATAAAAAAGCATTAATATCAAAAAGCTCAAATTATTAAAATGTTGGCTTACCTCCAAAGAATAAATTTTCATTATAAACTCTGTAAAAAATATTGTTTTTAATATATTTCTAGCCATTTTCATATTCAGCATTATTAAAAAAACTCAGTTCTCATTTCAATAATTGTCAAAAGATAATAAAATTTTAATAAGCCTTATAGAAAGTATAATTATGTCCTATTTATAACAAAATATTGAAGTTATTTCATTGTATGTCTCTGTCTAGAATGAACAAATAACACATTTAATTCAATATAATATCTGGGGAAATAACTTCAAAATGATTGCAGCTATTTCATCTAACATGTACTCTAAGCTATCACTGTAATCTATCATCACAAATGTGTCCATGCAAGCTCTAGAATAAATCTTTACTGGAAACTTTTCTATAGTAGGTTTATTTCAATAAATATCATTAAGTATTATATTACTTTTCTTAACAATTCCATAAGTAATTACAAGTTTTATAATTTTCAGTATACAAACCATTGTTTTCAAAATGCCATTTTCAATGTTTTCATTTTTATTGTACTACTTGTGGCTAAAATGGGAAAACAGAAACACATTTATTTATGATTTTTGTGTCTATGTTTCCTTTAAATATATGATAATGTGTATGTTTTTCTATGGCAGTAAAATTTGTCTTAAGTTGTGTTTCATCTCTTTTAACAGATGGCTTCCTTGAATATTGGGAGAGCAGGAGCCTGCGTGGTAGTCATCAAGCAACCTTGACTTTATTTTATTTTATTTGGAGGGATTTGATTTGCTGAAGTGGGTTATTTTTATATTGTATGGCAAGAGTGAGAACTTCTTGAGGTGAAAACTTTTCAAGAACAAGGATTTCTGTAGATTCACCTACTGATGTCAAAAGAGGCAGAAGATCAAACAGAATTATAGAAAACAGGAACACATCAAACCTATACAGGAACAATGTCTGGCCAATATGTTAGTTCAGGAACGGTTAGTGGTAATTTGTTTTGTATTATACCATACAATAACTAGAGTTACCAAAGGCTTGCTTTTCTTGAACAGTTGAAAGGAGAGACCAATATTTGTGACATGGATAATTTCATGACTGAAACTCATTCAATTGTTTTATAATCAGTGGCAATATCCAAGAGATTGCTAAGAGTAGAAGACAGGATATTGCATCCGACAGAATCTGATTGGTTTAGTGTTCTTTTAATCAAACGTGGTCAAACCATAAAGCAGAATGATGTTTTATTAAAACAAACCTGCTTCTTTCTCATTGTCTTAAGCTATGAGAACAATTAGAGAAACAGATTCATGCTTGTTTCTTGCATTCAGAAAACAAACTGTCCTGCTAATCAAAGCTGCATATCTCATCAGAGATGACGACTGAATTTTATTGCAACCATGTTAGCAATCTGAAACTGGCAAACTCAAAGGAGTGTTTTCATTAGACCTGCTGCTTTGCTTTGCTTTTTTAACACACTGAGCCAAAGATTCAGTACAATTATGGGCTTTTGCCTTATGTTGAGTTCAGTGTAAGCATGGAAGCTAGTTGTTCTGAATGTTGTATATATCCATTGCATGGTGAGGTCCTTTAGAATTTTGTTCTTAAAGAAACTTAGAACTTCAGAAAGGATATGATCCATTAAGTTGGAGTATTTATGATTATTGCTAGCAGGAAAGAGGACTGCAGATTCCCATTCCCCGCTTTTCAAACTTGTTACATTGATATGTACATTATTTTAAGGCAAATGTTTGTAATTGTTTAAAGCATAAAGTGAAAACATTATACAATATCCTTAATAAATAAATCCATGTAAATTTTAAATACAATTAATAAATGACCAAAAAATTTGCTTTTATCCATGTATCTTTCTTTAATAGATTTTAATACAGATCTAAGTTAAAAATCAACAATGTGTACTGCAGAGACAAGCAACTTTTATTCAAAAATTAGGGCTTCAAAATTAGGGAAGTATATTTTTTTATCAAAACACAAGTTCATTTCCTCTTTAATGCCATCTGGAAAACAAATGCAATTTAAAGTATCATTTTCTTCTGTAGTCACTCACTTGAGACAGCATTAGTGCCTAGAAAACACACATTGCATAATAAGAGTGCTGGGAATTGTTTGGGAGCTAGAAAAGGCAAGAAAATCCTATTTTTTTTTTTTTTTGAATCAGTGAAATTCATGGGATGTAGTTTTATTGTTGGGTAGTCAAAAATGTTTGAAATCTAACAAAAAAGGAAAATATTAATAAGCAGTTTGGCTCTAGAAAATATTAGGAAATCTGAAGTTTCTCTTAGTTACAGTTTATTTCAGAAAAATGATGCCATCAATCCCACAAAATGATAAAGTAACATCACTGATTATTTTAAAATTGTGGTTAAAAATATATAACACAAAATTTACCACATTATCTATTTTCAAGTGTACAGTTCAGTTGTGTTAAGCATATTCACATGGTCGTGCAGTCTCCAGAACTTTTTCAACTCACAAAGTGGAAATTCTATAGCCATTAAACAACAAATTCCCATCCACATCTCCCTCCAGCCTCTGGAAACCAACATTCTACTTTCTGTTTCTATGAATTTGACTCCTGTCTATACCACATATAACTGGAATCATAAGGTATCTGTCTTTTTGTGATTGCCATATTTAAATAGTATAATGCCTCAAGGGTCATCTGTGTTGTAGTATGTGACAGAGTGTCCTTTTTTAAGGGTGAATAAAATTCCACTGTATGTGTATACTATATTTTGTTTATCCATTCGTCTATTCATGGACACTGGGTTGCTTCCACCTCTTGACTTTTGTAAATAGTCCTACTATGAATATTGGTATGCAAATATCTCTTCAAAATCCTTATTTCAATTCTTTTGGATATATATACCCAAATGTGGAATTGCTGTATCATATGGTAATTCAAATTCCTTTTTGTTTTTTAAGGGACTTCTGTTTCCATAGTGGCTGAACCATTTTAGGTTCCCCCCAACCATGTACAAGAATTCCAATTTTACCACCTCTTTGTCAAAATTAATTGTGTTTTTGTTTTTTTCTGAATGTAGTCATCCTAATAAATGTAAGATGATAGATATCGCGTTGTGATTTTGATTTGCATTTCCCTGTTCATTAGTAATGTTAGGCATCTTTTCATATGCTTGCTGGAGATTTATATATCATCTTTTTAAAAAAAAAAATGGACTGTATGTTTAGAGTAGCTTTAGGTTCACAGAAAAACTGAGCAGAAGGTGCAAAGATTTCCCATATAGCTTCTACCCCCCCCCCACCACACACAGCTATTGACTATTGACATTCCATACCAGAGTGGTACATTGGTTACAACTGATGAAAGTACACTGACACATCACTGTCACCCAATCCATAATCTACAGCATGTAAAGTTCCACTCTTGATGTTGTACATTCTATGGGTTTTGAGGAATATATAATGACATGTACCCACCATTATGTATCCTACAGTTTCACTGCCCTAAAAATCCTCTGTGCTCTGCCTATTCATTCCTCCCTCCCTCCTAAGTCCTGGCAACCGCTGATCTTCTTTATTTTATTTTATTTTATTTTATTTTATTTTATTTTATTTTATTTTATTTTATTTTGAAGAAATTTCTATTACAGCCATTTGTCCATTTATAATTGAGTTATTTGGGGGAGTTGTTATTGTTATTGAATGGTTAGAGTTTTTTGTATATTCTGGATATTAACCCCTTATCAGATGTATAATTTGCAAATATTTTCTCTCATTCTCTATGTTGCTTTTTTACTCTGTTGATCATGTTCTTTGATGCAACAAGTATCATTGACTTTGAGAATTGTCACTGATGCATCTTCTGCTTTTCTCTTTTTATTTATCCATGAAGTTCAAAGAATTAAGTACTGTGTTTGATACAGAAGATGCAGTTTCATTATGAAGTGATTGTGAATAAAGAGTCCTATCTTCTACAAAGACAATTGATGATTATTTTTAAAATACTATTCACAGTAGACTGTCTTTATTATTTATATTGGCTAAACACTACTTCTACATGAACATTTAATTCATTCAGGAACTGTACATATACTTTTAATGAGATTACTCTGGAGACCAAATTCAGAATTTGGCATGTATATTTGACACACATTCAAGTCTAATCATGATTTCTGCATTGCTTCATAGTATCAAATGCTTAAATAATAGTTTAATGGGCGCAGTATATAGAATTGTTTTAGTTTTACTGCATCACTGTTGTATTTTAGGATCATAGTGAATTATGCTAATAATCACATTTTATTTTTGACTTGGCCATTAAAAACGTTCTCCCAAAACTTAGGTCCTATTCAGCCATTATGAACTAAATGTTTGTGTCCTTCCAAATTCGTGTGTTAAAGCCCTAACTGCCAGTGTAGCTGTATTTGGAGATGAGGCCTCTAAGGAAAGAATTACAATGAAATGAGATCATAACTGAGGAGTTCTGATCTAATAGAATTAGAGTCCTTATAAGAGAGACACCAGGGACCTCGTTTCCATTCTCTCTCCTCGCATGCACTCAGAAGAAAGGCAACGTGAAGACAAAGTGGACATCTATGTAGGAAGAGAGCCCTTGACAGAAACTCAGTCCCACAGGACCTTGGTCTGGAACTTCCAGCCGCCAGAATTGTGGGAAATAAATTTCTATTGTTTAAGCCACCCAGCCTATGTTATTTTGTTATGGCAGCCTCAGCAGGCTCATATAATCATCAAATGTTCAGAACCTCATAATATTTATTGTACATGCTAATTAAAACACATTGTTTCTTTCTGATCATCCTAGATTTTTGTCTGCACTTATTTTCTGAAGTCTAAAGAGAATAAACCGTAATTGTGATTTAAAGTCAATTGAATACATTTCAAATGGAAAAATACTCTTAAATTGTATCAGAAAGCCATATGGAAACATATGTAGTTTCCAAGAACAATCCCAAAAGTAAAATAAACCAATACGTAAATAAAAGGCTAGGCTATCAAGCAAAATCAACCCATACAGAAAGGTGGTCATAATATTAATATCAAAATACATAAAACATTAGGAAACAGAAAAAAGAAAGCCAATGCAATGATTATTACAATTTTTTTGTTTGTTTGTTTACAAGTTCATCTTCTCGGTGTGCCCAGGAGAACATATAACTCTTGATAGGCATCCTATCTGCTTTCTTTGCAGGTCTATTCTATTTCACAAAATAGTATCCTGAGGAAACTGTGCAGACTAAATGGCTAAGTGGACATGTCTTTGACAAAATAACTAGATTTTTTTAAAAAGGTGAGACTTTGTAAAAATTAAATAGGATCGATTTTAAGAATATATCAATTTTGTAGCTTATAAAAAGATTTTTTTTATTCTGAGCATTTATAGTACATTTAAGTAATATGACCAAAAATAAAATTTTAATAATGGATACAAAAAACCCGTCAGTTGTACATGCAAAATTCATGAGCAATTATTATGCAGAATTATATGCGTATCATCAATGAAAACAGAATGCATACATTCAGTATACTGTCAAAGTGATATTGCAAATAAGGGGAAAAAAGTGAGATTTGCTGGGATAAACTTTTAAATCTTCCACAAGAATTAGAACATGAATATTATAACATAATTTATACTAAAATAAACATCATATTCATTGAAAAACCAATGTTTAAAATAGAAAATTAAGTTGAGTGCAGTGGCTTGTGCCTGTAATCCCAGTTGCTCCCAAAACTGAGGTGGAAGGATGGCTTGAGCTAAGGAATTTGAGACCAGCCCATCTCTAAAGAAAAAAAGAAAACAACAGTTTTTAAAAATCAACAAACTGGATTGGACAAAAATATAAATTTTCCAAGAAAGCAAATAAGAATAAGAAAAAGATGTCTGCAAATAGAAAAAAAAAAAAGTCGTGATAATATATAATATGTATAGATAACAATAGAGTGTATTATTTAGGCTTGATTAATTGATTATCATATTTATCTTCTTATTCAGACTGATTTCGGATAAAAGGTATCCTTAGTGCCTACCTTACAAAAATTTACTAAAATTTATGAGCCCTCATTTTCTCATCTGCTAAATTTAGGAATTTTTGTTTAAGAAAGGGGATGCCTCTCTAAAGTTTGACTCAGTAATAGTAACTCTTGTCCTAAAATTGGAAAAGGAAACAAAACTAAAATTTATTCATAATTAGGCAAATTACACAAATAGGCTTTGTTTATAATAATAATGTCTAAAATACAAAACATTTAACCACATCAAGTATAAAAAAATAAGGTATAGCAATAGAAATAATTAAAAAAATATTTTTGCTCAATTAGAAAACAGGTAATTTGTGATGGCAAATATATATTTAAAAAGTTATACTTATTTTTTATTGTGACATTATTAATTGATAAAATGAAAATACTATGAAAGCCTTTTCAGGAAAAAATTAATTTATAAGTATTAAAAGTATTTAAAAAGATGATTCTACCTTTATCAACAAATTAATGTCATATTCCCATGTTTTGTCTCAGGTGACTACTTTGGATTTCATCCTATAGAGAATGAGAGACAAATTTCTTATGTATCTATAAACTCACTTAATCCCTCTTTGCAGCCTTAGTTTCTATGACTCCATCCCTAACTCATTATAGATAGATTCTGTCACTGCCCTTTTCACTGCAGACTCCTCACATCATTGTCTCTTTCATGCTATTTACTCAATCCTCTCTAATATATGCTAATATATGCCCGATCTAATATATGCTAAGTGTCTGCTTGACTTCAAATTTTTGTCAATTAACATTGAATATGCTGAGTTCATTTATTTATCTAGCTATAATCTATCTACCTACTGAAAAATATTCTGCTTTACAAGACCCAGGTCACATCCATCTAGCCCAATATAAAAATTATCATATCTTCCTTAAACATTTTGTATATTTTCAGAGGGTTTGTATTTTCGAGAACACTTTAGATTTAATTTCTACTTTCATTGGGTCAGTTTTGTTTTCAAACCACTGTAATATATCTCCTATACTCTCCTTCTTGTGTACAATTTCTTTAGAAGCACTTCCGTGTGCAAAGCACTGTGAACTGTCCTAGGGTACAGAAGTCAACATGCCAAAGAGATCTCTGGCAATAACTTTTTGCAAAGTAAATTATTTCACTTTTGATATCAGTTTCCAGAAATGTAATCTGCTGAAGAAACTATAGAATATGTACATATATTATACATATAAAATGTATAAATACATATGTATACATAATATATGTAATATACACATATTATGTACTATATGTACATAATATATGTATATATGTATATATACATATGTACATACATATGTATATATGTATGTACTATACCTACATAATATATGTATAGTCTAATTTCAAAAAATAAATTGGTATGTGAACATGTATAACATATGTTATGTATATGTGTATTCATATGTGTGCATGTATACATATGTATGGATAGCATATGTGCATGCATATGTATAACATATAGGCGTACATATATTATATATGCATACATAGTATATATGTATAATATACATATTCACAACCCCTTTTATTTAATTTTTTTATATTAGACTAATTGTACTCTAAATTTCAAACCAAAGTTTTGGTTAGCATTTGTCTGTGCAATTACATGATGAAATTCAGATGCCACAAAGTATCCCTGATTCTTCTTCTCAGAGCTATTCTACAATGGCTTTAATGGACTTTTTGTCTAACGAAAATTTCTCTTACGATTTAGAAATGGCTACAATTGTTCCTATTGTTAAAATCACTATGATGACAACCATGGATATAGAAATCACCTAGTTCAAGATGAAATGAAGCTATGCTTACATAAATTTGATTTGGCCAATGAGGAATTGAGGACAAGTATATGCATTCTTCCTTGAGCAAAGTCAGCCCTGTCTGCATAAGTGTTTTTTCACTCTTTTCATGATCCTTGCAGCTGTTCTGTGACATAGGGAAAATGATATCATTGTGCCACTTTACTGAAAAGGAAACTATTCACAAACGCCACATGCTCAATGAGTTCTGGGTCTTATTGAAACCCCCACTACAACTCCAATCCAGTATTCCTGAAACTTGACTGTGCCAACTGATAACTCAGCTACATTCTCTAAGCATCCTGTTTTCAGATGAAATTTCTGCTAAAGACAGGGAATTCACTATTTGACTCTTTAATTAATAAGGCCTATCTAAATATAGAAAGCATAGAAAATAGCACCAATGTGGCTAGTTTTTTTTTTTTTCAAATATATTGCTCAGGGTTTTTTTTTGTTATTACATTGATATCTCTGAGAACAACTTATTTTTATTACTAGCATTATGAAAAGTCAAAGTATGCTGCATATTTTCAGCTTTAATGATGTCTATTAATGGTAATACAGATAAATAATATAGTTCAATTTTTTTAAGTATGTAATCATTTCCAGACTTTCAAACATGTGGTACTAAATTTTCTCCTATTGTGCTTGTAGGTAAATTCACCTTAAACATAAATAAAATGCAATCAATTTTACAGTTCAAATAAAATCAAAGATACTTGTGAGTTTCTCCTGGATACTAGATTGATTAAGAATAGAAGCATTAGTGCAATCAAGAGATACCACTTATCCAGAGTCCAAGAAGTTTAAATTATTAATTGAATCATATATGGTTTAAAGAAATAAGAAAATTAATTTAAAAACAAAAAATTTGCAGCTCAGCTAAAACCTATGATAAAATAACTCTAAAAATACACTTAAATATAAACTAAAATATAATATTAAATTTCCTATAGTCTTATATTTGTAGATTGAAATGTTTCTATGTAAAAACTTTCAAGATTTTGTATCTTTTGGGAATAATTCTTTTAAACATATCCATGTCTCTCATTAAATACTATGCATAGTATTTTCAGTGTTTGAAAAGAGATAAAATTGTAGTACAAATAATAAGAAAAATGAGAATCAAAATTAATATTCTAGGCAACTTTATGATTAATAGTTTGTTACCTACAATGATTTAACAGGACTTTTTCTTATAGATATTCTACTACTACTCTTTTGAAAGATTTTAAATACATTTCAAAGAGAAGAAAAGTACTTAGAATTATAAGTTGAGAAAATGAGAGGAAAATCTTTTATTTTCAACAGGGAGAATTAAGTTTATTATTTTTTATTTCTATTTGTCCTTACAATCACCATTGGTGTATTTTTTCCAGTTATTTATCTAAGCTTCAGGATATTTGTTCTTTTTCTCTTTCTGTCTCTACTATGGCCAGGGTGAGACAAAAATCTAGGTCAGGGCTTTGCAACCTGGGGGCTGTAGGTTAAAGGCAGTCTCCTGCTTGTTATCTTACAACCTATAAGATAAGAATGATTTTCACATCTTTAAATGGTTGCAAAAATACCAAAAAAATAATAATATTTTATGACAGATGAAAATTATGTGAAACTCAAACTCCTGTGTCTATAAAGCATTATTTAAACACAGCCATGCCTACTCCTTTGCATAGTATTGTCTGTGGCTACTTTTGAGCTACACCAGCAGAGTTGAAAAGTTGCAACAGAGACCATCATGGTCAAGAAAATCTAAAATATTTACTATATGACCCTTCACTGAAGAAGTTAGCTGACACCTAGTTTAGGTCCTTACTAATCAAAGTCCTAGGAGTTTGTTAAAATCCTAAAACTGGGGACTGACTCAGAGCTACTAAATGAGAGCCTCTTTTTTAACAAGATACACTAATGTGACTTGTTAGACTGCAAGAAACACTAATTTCAGTAATTATTTCTCTGCAAACTCTATTCCATCTCTGGTTTTCTAAATGAAAACATCAAGTAGGGAGTTAGCAACCCTGCCTAGCTGTCATACTTAATCTGTGCACCTCAGGATCAGTTTTATGAGGAACAAAATTAATGTTTTTGTTCTCAACTGCTTGTGTTTTTTTATTTTTTAATTGGTTTCAAAACTAGATGGGGAAGGAAGGCACTACTTATTGGATTTCTCCCAAACCCCAGCAGAGAAATAGTATTTAGCAAGGTAAAAAATGAGATATACGATAAGCAGGAAGTTACAAGTAAAAAAGCTACAACTTTTAAAAATAGAGATGAAATAGAAAGTTTATCCTACGTTTGTACTATGCCCATTATTTTACTATCTATTCAGCCACCTAAGACTGGAGAGGACAGAAGAAGCCCCTGGTCTCAACATGGTCAAATCTCTGGCTTCTATAATCAGTGACTCTTGCAAACTTCAGTTCTCGAGATGGTTAAGTTCAGTTTGTTTGAGAAAAGACCTAGCTTAATTAGAAGGGCAAACCTGTTCTGCCTGTCAAAGAATTTTGTCAATGGAAAAGAAGACAAACTCTGTAAAATAATTTAAGGAGGTTTATTCTGGGCCAAAGCCACCCCCAAGAAGCCTTGATCAAGTGGACTTGCTGTGGTTCGGTTACAGTTTGGTTTTATATATTTCAGGGAGACAGGAATTACAGGTACAGTTATAAACCAATGCATGGAAGGCATACATTGGTTTGGCTAAAAAATGTGGGACATCTCAAAGTGGGGGCTTGCAAGTCATATGTGGATTTAGGTATTCTTTAGTTGACAATTGGCTAAAAGAGTTAGGCTTTGTCCAAAAGACCAGTGGAAAGGAGTGCTTGAGTTAAGATAAGGGTGTTCTATATTTTATGTGATGCTATTCTCATCCCAGAATCAGGATGGGAATTAAACTACATCATAAAAACCTGTTAACTGAGATTTTATCCTTTGTGAGAATGACTCACCAGGCCCCTGTACAAAGGAATTTTGGAAGAAAGAAAAGAGAGTTCAGTTCTCAATTTATACTTTCAAAATCAAGAAGATTTTGAGTTGAAATATAGACAAGGTAGTAAATCAAATCCATAGTTGCAAAACTTTTTATATTAAACTAAGATGTGTATTTAAAATGTTTGTATCAATAGATTTTGACATATTAGACATTCAGTCATCATTGACTTGAGATTCTAATTTAGAAAGTAAAATTAATTCTAGATGTATAATTTTATGCAGAAAAGTAAAAGAAAATTTGACAGAATTTAAAACAATAGTGAATATTAAAAACACCATCACTGAACATGTAATTTTAATGTATTTATTAGAGGTTACTGATTTTTTTCAGTTTTAAGATAAGTACTTCAAAATCTTAGAATTTTGTGGCATTTATAAACATGGCTTAAAATTTTGGAGGGAGTTTAAATAAGCTATGAATGAAACTATTTTAAGGAATTTTGATGTGCTTAAATTTATATACACACATGTTAATCAAAGTCTCCCTTAAAAAAAGGTTGTCTACATTTCCTAAATTTCTAACTAAAACATCAAGACATTGAAAGGTCAACTTAGAAATTTAAGCAAACTGTTTTTTGATATAATTACTTGAAAAAGTTCATTTTTATTCTATGAAGAAAATAATCACTACCAGTCTTTTTGTCAAACACAAACATACCCACTTAAAAATACAAAAATATCTTTGATATAGGTAAAATACTTTTAAATGTCTTATTAATTCATCCTGATCTCCATATTAAAATAATGGTTTCTTCAGTTACACTATACCCTTCATAGACTAAGAATAGAATTTCATGATACAAATCTGTCAAGCCATTTTATTAAATATGATTATGAGAAAAATGTTTCATATTATTTAATTTATCACACTAATTTAGGGATGCTAGATTACTCACAGTAAAATATATAAATTTTTTAAATTGTATAGTGTTATTTAATTATAACTTGACATCTTTGCCAAAATTAAGTGTATTTGTATTCGACTATATTTTCCCCACCTTAGGACAGATCATTTTTGTTAATTAAGATACTCAAATACAATTTTAAATAAATCTATTTCTGCTTAGTAGTAATTCAGAAACTTGAAATAAGACTGTTTGGAATTTAGTAAAAGTTATATTCCCTATTTTCCATGCACACACACACAAATGTTGAAATTTCAACAATATGTAATTGAATGCCTACATTTTTCAAATATTCATAAACCTCTTCCTTTCCTCACTTCTAGTACCAGATATAAATAATGTGCAATATAGTTGGTACAAATGACATATTTAGATATTAATGTATATAGAAGATGCTTATAGGGAATTTATTTTTAATTTAAATCTTTGAGAAATGAAATTATGTTAAGGCTGGTTTCACATCAGTTAAAAAATTAAAGAGTGCCTACAGGACTCTAAGAAACAGGTCCTGGAGTATACACATTTAGGAGAACAGCTAAATTGCATGTCCAAGTACTACCTTGATTGTTTTTTACTCAGATCTCATAAAATTACATTTGCAAAAGTAACCATGGAGACAAAGAGCTTGGTTATTGAACTAGTAAAGCATGCGAAAGAATATAGTAAAAAAAAACGCTAAGATGATTTCAGAGTCAAAGTGGTGTCATATTTTAACATATAAATATGCAACATTAATTTTTTGGAAACCTACTTAGTCAGCAACACCTAACTATTAATATTATGAGGAAGAGTAGGAACAGATAAGTAGATTTACAGGTCAACAAAATGCTGTGTTTTAATGGCTAGTCTTTAATTTTCTGTCTTTGTTGCCTATATAGTAGTTTAGCTTATACAATTACCTTTCTTTAATAAACACGTAACATTCCTGGCTATACATACAATTATAACCTGAATTAATCAGGTCTATGGTTATAAAAAACATTAGTGATTGAAAAGCTTTGTCATTATAATTCATGAATTTTAAGAAAAAAAAAAACCTAACTTCTTAAATTGGCTTTGACATTATATAAGCATATAGAAATTACAGAGGCATATTAAAATGACTGAATGATTCTCTATATTCTATGTGATATAGATAAATGCCATATATTCACAATCTGATATATTTATTTAGCAAATTTTCACTGAATACCTTTTTGTAATGCCAGGAATTCAAATCAGCACCGGAAGCATAATCTTAAACAACACATAGTTCTTTGGATCTAGAATAACAGGGGAAGACACATGTAAGCAAATAATTTCTGTGCATCGTATAAGTCCTGTGACAGATGTACGTGCCAGATATAAAAGAAATTGATAAGGGAACATCGAATTGCTTGGGGAGATGAAGAAGGATTTACCAAAAAAACTCTAAGAATACAAAGGTTTGGAGAAGAGAGCTCAGGTAATCTTGGAGCAAGAAGTAGAAAACAATTATATTCTTTTTTTTCCTAACCAACTTTCCTCTCACCTCCACAAACCTACCATTGTTAAATCTTGATAGGAGGAAGGTATTTCTGCTAAATCCTTTCTTAGCAAACTCAGAAATAAATCTCAAACTGTCTTCTAATGAATCTCTATGTGATGGTTAATTTTACGTGTCAACATAACTGGGTCAGGAGATGCACAGACAGCTAGTAGATCATTATTTCTGGATGTATTTGTGAGGGTGTTTCTGGAAGAAATTAGCATTTGAATTTGTAGACTGAATAAAGACGATTGCCATCACCAATGTGGGTGGGCATCACCAAATCTGATGAGGGTCTGAATAGAAGAAAAAGGCAGAGATGAGCAACTTTACTCTCTCTGCTTGAGCTGGGACATCCACCATGTCTTGGCCTCAAGTATTGGCTTACAGGTTCTTAGGACTTCAGACTTTGCCTGGGACTTGTACCATAGATAGGGTTTCCTGGCTCTCCAGCTTGCAGATTGCAGATCATGGCATTTCTAGGCCACTATAATCACAGGAGCCAATTCTTACGATAAAAAAGGAGATTGTGAACTAAAAGAAAATCTCCCCCCACCAACTGAATAGACTCCCTCTGAGACTCCAGAGAAAACTTAAAAGTGAGTTTTCAACCATGGCAGGATGGGAGGTCAGACACACTTTGTTATACTCTCTTGTTATACACCCTTGTTTACTCCATTGTTAACAGCCATCAGACTTTTCTCTCTAAGGGCTAAACAGAAACCGATCTCGTGATCTACCTACTCCTCCCTATTTGTGGTTCTGGCACTACAACTAACCAGCATTCTTTTCTAATAAGAGACAACCAACCATGGAGTGGTGGTGTTAAACTCTTCAGACCTTGCTAGACAATTTAACCTCCTAATTACACCCTCCCAGCCTAGATGCCCAGATCTCTCATCTACGATTACATAGAGCCATTGGTGCCTTGGTCAGGCAGCATGACCCTGTCTGGGCCACAGAAACCCCTTGTCAGGCTGTTGGTTTGGGTGACCTCTTGGCAAGAGCACCAGGCTGGGAAGGGGCTTCCCGCAAGGTGGTGCCATGGATTGCTGCAGCCTTGGGTAAGCTTATAGATCCCTCTAAAGCCAACCAGTTTCTTGTCCCAAGGGAGACCAGTGTGTCTGCTTCTTTTATGGGTGCCCAAGGCATATTAAAAGGGTATGCCATGAATACAATTAAACTGCAGCTAGTCCACCAGAATCATTGGAGTGGCAGTCTGGCTGCTCAGGAAAATTTTGGGGACATTTCTTGTACCTGGAGCTAGTCCTCTGGAAGAGCAAGAGGTGACTGTTGCTGTTAAGACCCTACAGTTTTAGATGTGATGGACAAAGGCTATTTATGGTAGGTGGTTGTCGCTACAGGGGACTGCTCCTTTTTGGGGGCCTTAGCTAAGAAAGGGTGTGGTTTAAACACCTAGAGAAATATCTTTGTAAGAAGTGTATTATAAAAACATCGCACAACTTGATCCCATAGAAGTCCTATGGCAGTCCCATTGCTTATGTGGCATGTTAAAAATCATATATGAAACACTGTCAAATATGAAATGGTGTTTAACTTTCTTTGGCTTATATTTACATAAATGTGCTATAAATATGTGCTCCAATATTATATGAGATTCTTAAAATTCTGATATGTCTTAATATATGTTACCAGCAATAATTATGATTATGCTACATTGTGGTATGCCACAGAAATAACCAAATATCCTTGTCAATACTGTCTTTAACCATGGGAATTCTAAGACTTTTGTCATCCACAGACAATTAGTGTTTTACTTTGATTCTTCTCTAAAAAGTTATAATCAACCACTTTTTCTTCAAGGAAATTTATAGAAAGGACTCTGATAAGTTCTCTTGAATATAAATATATGATTAGACTAGGTAAAATCTTTTAGGACTCTAATTAAAAAGCTGATGCATTCATGAGGATTACTAACCCAACATCAAGCAAAACAAAAATTAATTATATGGAACCAAACCAATAGAGGACAGAAATAATTTTTTAAAATTTTTATTTTATTATTTATATACATATTTTTTTATTTCAGTATATTACAGGGGTACAAATGTTTTGGTTACGTGAATTGCTTTTGTACAGTTTGAGTCAAAGTAATAAATGTGCTCATCACCAACATAGTGTACATTGTACCCATTAGTTGTGATTTTACTCATCCTCTCCTACCCCTTCCCACCTGCTTGATTTCCATTCAGTTACTTCCATGTGTGTCCATGAGTGCTGATCAGTTAGTTCCAATTTAATAGTGAGACCATATGGTGTTTATTTTCCCATTCTGGCAATATTCAGGAGGATGGTCTCCACTTCCATCCAGATTGTTGCAAAAGGTATTAATTCATTTTTTATGTCTGAGTAGTATTCCATGGTATACACATACCAAATTTTATTAATATACTCATGAATTGATGGACACTTAGATTGATTCCACATCTTTGGGATTGCGAATTGTGCTGCAACAAACATTCTAGTGCAAGTGTCTTTTTGATAAAATGACTTCTTTTCCTTTGGGTAAATACCCAGTAGTGGGAATGCTGGGTCAAATTCTTAAAAAAATGAGAAATAGAAGGAAACTCAGTGAATCATATGGAAAATATCTTGTGATAGAACTTCCTGGGTATATGAGGTTTATGCAAACAGACATATAATAAGAAAGACCTTAGGACAAATTACTTAAAAGACAGCACAAAAAAATTGTGGCCAACAAAAGTCTCTCAATTCCTTAGCTCAGATGGGTTTAACATAATGCTTATGTTTAATATAGCTAATTGCTACAAGTCTGTAACTAAGACCAAGATTACAATAATTTGATGCATATAGATAAGTCAATTTTATAACCTTGTTTTTGGCTTTTATAATTTTTTTTCTGTTTCCCTTCCTTGTTTAAACTTCTAAGATAAAGTTGTTTACTCTCAAAACAAGATAGTTGCAAGCTCCCATCTGAGAAATGGGATTGTAATTCTATTATGTGAAGGAGCACAGGGAATTTCATCCCAAAATATGGCTCCCTAGTATAATGAGAATTTTGAGCTAAAAGCTTTTAGAGATCAACAGGTGCAGGAAGAGACTTTGCTCTATCTACCTAAAGATCTGATGGACCCATCAAGAAGATACCCAATTGTTTTTCCTTCCTTTGCCTGTTAACTTCATTATCTATTGCAGAAAAGAAGATCATTAATGTAACCACATCTGATCAGACCCTTTTATAAAACAATATCTGACTCTCAGTCTTATTCAGTTTCCAAAGAGAATCATTTACAATTCAATCTCTCTTCCCCCATCCATTTATTCTCCCAAATATCCATTCATTCTTCCTCATAATCATTTATTGTCCCTCAGCATACCTACATTCCCCATCTGCCCCCTGCTCCCTGAAATAAGGTTACATAAGTATTTGGGCTCCATTGCAATATTAAGCATCACTCTCTTTTTCTCCCTGTGTGCATGTTAATAATAAATTTGCATATCTTTTTTCTTATTAATCTGCCTTTTATAAGTTAATTTTTCAGTGAACTTTCAGAGGGCAAAGGGGAAGTTTTCCCTTCACCAGTACATATGATTTCATATGGTATCTGGAAAAAAGTAAATCCATGATAAATATTAGTCATTCCTATTTTAGACACATTCAATGACTACAATATTACTTACTTTGTGATAAAATTTGAGTTATTTTTACACCTTGTAAAAATTTGTCAGCTATGTATCACTACTGTTTCGAGATGTCTTTAGTTTTATTTTTATAGGGAAAGCATCACTGTTTTATTTGTTTTGAGAATTGTAATTTAATTGTATTTATACTTTCCCTTTAGTTAAATGTTATTTACCCTCAAGAATTATAATCTCTTCATATGTAATTGGAGAAACCATCCAATTCTCCCCTAATAATGAGCCATGGTTTATCTTTAAGTGGCAGTAGGTAATAATAAAGCTGCTTCTCTGCGTTTTTTCCTGCAATGTTCATGGCTGGCAGTAAAGAGAGGAGCCAAAGTACTCATTAAGTTGTATGTTTGATAGACTTTATAAAGAATTTTCAATAACATATAAGAAACAAAATTGATCAATAAAGCAACAAAATTGAAATGAATTGCACATGGCCTGGAAAATCATGATGACAAGGAATAAGAAAATTCTGCTGTTTGTGAATCATTCATTGCTTACCTTTCTTTTTTTGTTTTGTAAAAGCCATTTGGAAAAAAATAATATTTTTGTAGAATAATGGTGATTATTATCTTCAAGTTTTATTTTTCTTTTTGCCAAGGCATGATGTAATCATTGACCACTGGGCTATTTAAACCTCTTCCTGGATGACATCCCATTAACTCCACACGTGTGGAAGCTTTATAAAATATAACAACTTTCATTCCCCCTTCTTTTCCTTCCTCCCTCACTCTTTCCTTGCCTATTTCCACCCTTCCCCCATCCTTCCAAGCTATTTAAAAACTGTCACTAATATGGGCCTCTTGTCTTGGCCAAAGTTAACTTGTTGTGTAGTAGATACTTACCTATAGTTGGGTCTATCATTAAACACATATATCATCAACCTGGATGATCCCACTTTGAATTATTTTACAGAGTTTTTTTTTTTTTTTTTTTCATTAATACCAGGACCAAGATTTCAGCAAAGAAAATCTCTATTAGAGTATCAGGACTCACATAGCTGCTTAGAAGCCTTCTCGTAACTGGATTTGGAATATGTTTGGTGCAAGAAATATAATTTCAAGAGTAGCTAACGTGGGTTTCCTGATTGTCTTACAGGGTTAATAGACACTGGAAGCAGACACACAATGACTTTCCATATCTGTTTAATAATTTTAGTCTCTCCAGATAAAGCCCAAACTCCATCAGGCATTTACTTATGAATAGAAATAATAACACACACATGCACATAATACATATCACCTAAACAGTCTCAAATTATCTGTGATAAGGATTTCTTTTAAAAATCCAAACTATTGGAGATTAATACATTTGTAAAATATAATAAAAATATTATGTCAATGCCAATTCTTCAAAAAGCTTCTAAATGTTTATTGCCTAGGTCTGTACTTTACTTGTCAAAGACCTGTAACAAACAATTTATAGCAGACCACACTTTGAGTAACACTGTCCTTAATATCTTTATTCCCATGGAAAGTCACTGTATCCATTGGAATTAGATTGTACAGAGAAGACCAATATAAAAGAAATGATAAGAGTATATTTCTGTTTCACATACAGTATGCATGTCAGGGTTGGTGTGGCAACTCTGCTTCACAGAGTCTCCAGATACCCAGGCCCTTTCCATGCCATTGCTGATACCCTTAGACTCTATCAGTTTTCCCAATGGGGAGATTAGGGACTTCAGCACTTGCCATCATACCTGTAGAGAGACAGTAGGAGTGAGAAAAGACAAATAAAAGGAGGAAAGCACCCATGTCAGCTGTTTTTCGAAGAAATTCAAAGCAGCTGATGCATGCCACTCCTTGTTTTTAATCCCATCAGCCAAAAGTTAGTTTCATGGACACACCTAACCATAAGAGATTGTGTGAAATGTAATCTTTAATTACTTCAAAGAAAGGAAGAAGAATGGCAAGCCATACCTGCTACATGAATAGATACAATTCAGTGTGTATAAGAACCCCCAGCATTTATGCACTTGAATCGTTATTTAAATTTCTATCAAAAATTATTTGTCCTTCAAAACTTTTAGAGTAGTACACAAGTAACTTTTTGCCCCCCAGATTAGAATTACTGGAGCTCAGTTTCTGCTCATATTCTGTCCATTCCGAGAAATAAAATGTAGATTCAATTTTAGTATAGCTCAGTGACTCTCTCCATTAGATATGAGTGATAAAGTGCATTTTATTGCCTCAGTGACTTTGACATCACTGGACAATCATTTCCCCAACAGTGTCATTTACTGAAGAGACAAAAGGAAGATACGATATTATCATTTTAACTTTGACAAAAGCATAGACTTCTGGGATGGATTAAGTACTGCCATGGCAAATTTTATGGTCACTTTCAATATTTCAGGTAGCACTTTTATAACATATGCTCTTTAAGGAACTAATACAAAAGTATAGTACTTAAATACACCTGCAGGACTTTTTTTCCTAATAAAACTTATGCAGTCACATTGCCTAAAGTCATTATCAATGGAATTAACTAATCCATATGGTACTCTGTAAAGAACAGAATACTTATATTTTGAAATATGCGAAGATCAAAATTGTTTAACAAAAGAGATATTTAACTTTTTTGGATTTTTTTTTAAAACTCATCTAATCATTTCTGCTTTTTCTCTGGACACCTCTCTTTCTTCTTCAATGTCCAAATCAAAGACCAGAAAGAATGAAAGAATGATAGGTAGGATGAGGATACACTTGAGGGCACCATTGAGATTAAATTTGTTAGAACTGGACACTTTGTGATATAAACATTCATGTGGTAGAAGAAATGAGTCTCTATAACACTTTTATTTTTCTAAGATTGGCATTTTTTGCTTTAAATATGCATATTCTCTTTATTGCCTTAAGATCTGAGTCATGTTCGGAGTTCAGAATGAAATCCTTCAGTAGTTTAGGTAAAAGATTATTATACCTTGGATAAGGTTAGTGATAGTAGAAGTTGAACAAATGTGAACAAATTGGAGTTGTGTTTTGGAGTGTACCTCAAGTGGCTTGATCAAGGATTGGAGAAGGGAGAAGAACTTAAAAACAGTGATTCCTGGGTTTCTAGGTTTGTGAAACTGAATGAATATTCATGTCAGCAATTGAGATAGGGAGAAATGAAGAGGACCTTATTGTGAAATCAGTGTTACACAGCTTCAGGATGGTTGTAAAAAACAGAATTATTATATCACACAATTCCACAATAACATATTCTCAGAATAGAAAAAATAATTTAGACATCATTTAATCCTCCATCTCACAAAAGGTGATAGCCCTACTGTGTCTGTTTGGATATTTCAAATGATAATATTCTCTTAGCTTTACAAGCTATAATACTTTTAAAATTAGGCATCTTTTTTGATATTCTGCTTATGAACCACATTTTTCTCTTTGTATAACATACTAACAATTTTAAATGTAGAATTCTATAGAATTTATGCTACCTGTTGAAGAAAATCTTGAAATATCTTAATAAAATATTTCATAAATATAGACTAGCATATTTCCTAAATATAGATTATAGAAAAGCATTTATTTATTCAACATGTTTATTTCTTGTTAAATATATCCACAGTGTTATACTGTTTGACAAAAATCTGGTTGCCCTTTTCTCCCAGTCTGGAAGGTACCCTCTAAATCCTTGGAATTTCCTGAGTGTTAGAAGGGTCTTTGTTGTTTATGGTGGACCCCTCCCCATTTTACTAATGAGATGGCTGATGGTAGGGCCCTACAAAGCTTATGCTAATAACATGAGTCAGGATGAGGGCTGACCATGCCAGAAAGACCAATCATGTAAGTAGAGGGTCAGCCTGATCTCTTGGGAAGGGAGAGGGGTGGAGATAGCATTTAATTACTTGTTCAATGATTCAATCAATCCTGTCTACATAATGAAACCCTAATAAAAACCCTGGACATGGGGGATTAGATGAGCTTCCATACTTGGCAGTTCTCTGCATACTGCTACATATTGATGTGCCAGGTGGGCAAGGATCTGTGGATGATGGAAGCTTTGCATGTGTCTCATTTCTAGACCTCACCCTGTGAGAACTGTAACCCCTCCCTCTCCTTTAGGCTAGTTCTGATTTGTATCCTTTTTTCTATAATAAAATCAAAATTCTGTCCACTGATAGAAATACCAGACTGCTGGACCAGAAACATAGATCATATGTTATACACACCAAGAAATACCAACTAGGGTAGCACTGTAGTACCACAGTCTTTAATCCTAATATTCATACAGTGAGAACCAGATATTATCTGGTCATGCAGTGGATTTCTACCACAGAAAAGGAACTCCAAAGTTAACTCTCAGTGCCCATACAGGGCCAGCTGGTACATCTCCCTGCTTTAACTACCAACGAAAGAAAGATATTTTATCTTTAATCTGGAATATCAAGAAATCCTCTCTGAATATGGAGAGAGGAAGCTTTCAGGGTTTATTACTCAGAAAGTTAAATGTCTCTTAGGGAAAGGGAAAGGTGAATCTAAGTTCACTCTAGAATGTAAGCAAACCTTCTTCAGGAAAGGGAGGGAAATTTTTATCATCCTGGAATGTGTTAGGGAGTGATATGCTCTCTATCTTTATTATAGTTTATAATTATTTTCCAAAGAGAGCCTGGAATACGCAGAAAAAGAAATTTAGAGAGAATTGTCTCCTGACATTATGTTTATACCAAAATCAATTATGAAATATTTTATTAAATTATAAACTTAACGTTTTCTAAAGAAGAATTTTTCATTTTTGAGACTCTATGATTTGTTAATTTTCTATATTAATTCATTCATTTAAAATATTGTTAAGCTCTAATGATACAGTAAGTGTAGTCTTACAAGATCACTTCCCTAGTGGAACTCACCATCAAGTGGTGAAAATAATGTATAATCACACAAACGGATAGAAAATTGCAACTGTGAAAAGTGTTGCCAATAGAATTTGATGTTATAGGAATCAGAAAAAAATTATTTGAAGTACTGGTGCTACCTAATGAAGAACGAACCTGACTTACTTAGGAGAACAGAGAAGGGAATTTCCTCCAAAAAGAGAGACTGGACTGTGCAATGCCCCACAGTGGACGCACAACCCGTCCACAGTCCAGAGTGACTGGGTGGCTAAGAGCAGTTGGGATCCTCGTATGAGAAGCTTGCTGCAGTGACAGCGACTCCTCAACCTTTTAGGTCCTCTTGGCCTTATTTATCTTTAAAAGTAAAAAGCCATAAAAGTATTTTTAGTGGGAGAAAGAGTATGATGATTTTATATTCATTTCCAACATATTACTATGCCTGCTGTTTATTAAAATAGAAGTAGACTATTTTGCCAATATGAAAGGGTCTCCTAGTATGAACTTAAGGAAAATACAGCCCATAGTGAAATAAAAACCAGGGTGTAGATTTCATATGTAACCAGGATTTTATTATCTATGATGTCATATACATTTATAATAGTCATGGTTCTAAGGTAGCCTCAAGATGCCTGACACCTAATGTACATGCTCAATATAATACTGTCTTCTTGAGGTCAGGCATAATTTGTGAGTATAATAGGATATGATGACCCTGATTAGATGACTAATCAGCTGCCTGTGTTAATCAAAAGGAAGATTATCTGAGTGGGCCTGAACTAATCAAGTGCGCCCTTTAAAGAGTCTGGATCCTCCTGAAATCAGAAAGATTTTAATGTCAGAGAGCCAACGAAGGACCTCACGTATCAAGGACCTGAAGGTGCCTCCTAGTACCTGAGAACAGCTCAAATTTGATAGCTTACGGGAAAGGGGAGACTTCAATCACACAACCACAAGGAACTGATATTCTGTCAATAACCTGAATGACCTTGGAAGGAGACTCAAGCTTCAAATGGAAATCTCAGCCCCATTCAATACCTTAAATTCTGCCTGGTGAAAACTGAGAAAAGAAAATAGCTAACCAACCTCCTCACTCAAAAACCCTGTAAGATAACACATGGTTGTTGTTGTAATCTCCCAACTTGTTGGTAATGTGTTACACAGTGATAGAAAACTGTGTGTATGTGTTATTCTAGAATCAGTTAAATCCTTTTTCTGAATTGCTCGACAAGCCATTATTCCTTGTGCCACAGAAGTGCTACCCTTGTTGTTAATTCAGGATAAAAAAATTTAGTCATAGCTCTGACTAGAAACGTTAATCTTGGCAAACCAAAACTATACTGTTATGAAACTAAAACTAAAATTGCTTGTGAGTCATTAATATGAGTTTTGGAGATATGTCAGAATTAAGTAAAAAAGAAACTATTTTGATGATACTTTCTGATCAGGATAATTTAACAAGATTCAAATACGTCATTTAAATTAGGGACAGATGAAACTCTTTAGTCATAGGTTGAATTAATGCACTCATCTGAATATTATCATCTCCAGATTCACCTCATTCCAGTATAGTGCATAACAGCTCACCTGCAGGACACCTAAGGGTTATTAAATATTTTCTAAGCTAAAAATGAGTGATTCGCAAACTCTAGATTTCAATATATTAAAACATGTGTAAATTATGGTGGTTTAGAATTGAACTAGTCTGCATGGTCAATTATTTTGTCATCAATCATATTCTTAATCTGTATGTGAAATATAACTTTTTTTTTTTACTAGATGTCCATAGGCTTTTCCTATATCTTTAAATGTCAATATGTAGCTTAAATTACTGAATATAGACTATAATATAGCTGGTAATTAAATAAGTAAATTTCATTTTTTTACCCATATAACAGAACAGAAAAAAGATTAACTGTACGGTATATATGAAATTTATGATTTATATACACATACATATCTATTATATATTATATATAATAATGGGTAAAAACTATCTATTTCCCCAGTGATTTGTGTATTACTGTACTCAGCTAAACAATTCATATGGTCTATACACCTGTGTGTGTATGTATATGTGTGTGTGCAAGTGTATACACACATCGGCATATATATTAGATTATGAATTTATTTGTGTATGGATAATCTTATATAGTTACATATGGTTGGGACTGTATCTGTGTGTGGTTGTGTATATTTTTATTTATTTTGTATTTATTTTTATTTTTTGAGACAGAGTCTCACTCTGTTGCCTGGGCTAGAGTGCCATGGCATCAGCCTAGCTGGCTCACAGCAACCTCAAACTCCTGGCTCAAGCAATCCTGCTTCAGCCTCCCAAGTAGCTGGGACTATAGGCATGTGCCACCATGCCCGGCTAATTGTTTCTATTTTTAGCAGAAACGGGGTCTCAGTATTGCTGAGGATGATCTCGAACTCCAAAGCTCAAGCAATCCTCCAGCCTTGGCCTCTCAGAGTGCTAGGATTACAGATATGAGCCACTGCACCCGGCCAGGTATATTTTTAAAATCTCTGCTATTAATTCACAATTTGAGAATAGTACTTTGAACGCATTAAGTTTACAGTAAATATTAGTTAACTGAATGAAAAAGTACTTTTATGAATACCATATAACTAAGTACCTAGACATTTCTCTATAAAGGTATTTATTACATTTAAGATAAATATTAGCATTATTTCAGAAAGACAATATTGTTTCTCTTACTTTAATAATATCAAAAGTATTATTATACTTTTCTGAGGAAAAATATGTTCCTAGCTCAATATTTATGGTTTTATCAAAGAAAAGTTAGTTTTTCCATTGATGAAGTAAGCAGTAGCATTGAGTCCTCTCTGAGTGATGCGCTAATATAGAAAGTTATATTTGTTAGTGCATCACATAGGGAGATATATTTCTTGAAGACCCCAAAAGCTTGACAACTGTATGGTAATGATTATGGCTGTCTTTAGATAAGTTAGAGCACAAAAAGGCTCTCTAAAAAATATGAAGCAAGATGAGCCAAAAGATTAGACTATTATAAAATTATAATATTTAAGAGAAGAAATGAAGGTCAAAATTTAATGATAAAGACAAATAAATTAGTTGTTATTAAATTATTGTACTACTTTTGTGACCAATACATTGTAATTGTAAAACCCATTTTATTGCAAAATACATAGGACATGACCTTTAGAAGTTCTGTCTTTTAAGACCTAATTGTTAAAACAAAACAAACAAAAACACCCACACAATTTAAATTAGCGTAATCTGTTTGGCCTATGAAGATTTTGAAATGTCTTTTTCTGTATGCAAAACAAATCTTGATGAGTAAATATTTGACCAATGTAATACAGCCAGTAAGCATCTAAATCAGCTCACATTGAAGACTTAGTTTTTGTAACCATCCTACCTATAAATCAGTTGTTATGGATTGAATGTTTACACTCCCTTGACCAAATTCATTTGCTGAAATTCTATTCTCCAGCATGATAGTATTTGGAGGTGGGCCCTTTGTCAAATGATTAGATGATAGAACGGGATCCTTATGAATAGGATTAGTGCCTTAGAAAAAAGAACCCAGAGAGCTCACTCAACCATTCTGCCATTTGAGGACACAGCAAGAAGACCATCATCTATGAACCAGGAAGTGGATCTTCACCAGACACTGAATCTGCTGGCATGTTGACCTTACACTTCTGGAGACTCTGAGAAATAGTTTGTACAGTCTACATTATTTTTGTCATAATAGCTGAAATGGACTCAGATAGCAGCCTACATAATCAATACACTGAAACTTTTGACATTTGAGGAAAACAGTTAACAAATTATTGAGGGAAATATTTTTTACTTGAGTTTTTTTTTCTTTTTCTTTTTTATTTCAGCATCTCATGGGGGTACAAATGTTTAGGTTACGTATATTGTCCTTGCCCCACCTGAGTCAGAGCTTCAAGCATGTCCATCCCCCAGACAGTTGCATCACACTCATTATTTATGTATATACCCATTCCTTTTCCCCACACATGCCTGACACCCAATGAATAATATTACTATATGTCCACTTAAGTGTCAACCAGTTAAAACCAATTTGATGGTGAGTACATGTGGTGCTTATTTTTCCATTCTTGGGATACTTCACTTAGTAGAATGGGTTACAGCTCTATCCAGGATAATACAAGAGATGCTATATCACCGTTGTTTTTTGTGGCTGAATAGAACTCCATGGTGTGCGTATATATATATATATATATATATATATATATATATATATAATATATGTATACACCACATTTTATTAATCCGCTCATGTATTGATGGGCACTTGGGTTGTTTCCACATCTTTGCAATTGTGAATTGTACTGCTATAAACATTAGAGTACAGATGCCTTTTTTATAGAATGTCTTTTGTTCTTTTGGGTAAATGCCCAGTAATGGGATTGCTGGATCAAATGGTAGGTCTACTTGTATCTGTTTAAGGTATCGCCATATTGCTTTCCACAGAGGTTGTACTAGCTTTCAGTCCCACCAGCAATGTATGAGTGTTCTTATCTCTCCGCATCCATGCCAACATTTATTGTTTTGGGACTTTTGAATAAAGGCCATTCTCACTGGAGATAAATGATATCTCATTGTGGTTTTGATTTGCATTTCCCTGATAGAGATGTTGTTGACTTTGAAATCTTTGTGTGAATTGTTGAAGTAAAACAATAGCTTTCAACAGTGCTCATTACATCATTACAATTTTAATAAAAAATCAAGTGACATGAAAGCAAAGAAATAGAGAAGAAAAGGAAGAATTATTTAATTTTTCAATGTACAATGTAATTGTAAATGCTCACAACTGTTTACAATTATTACTTATTATTTAATTATAGTAAGCTAACACCCATTGAGATCTGTAATGTACCCATATTTTTCATATCACTTACATAATCCCAACAAATTAGTTATTATTGTCTTAATCTTGCAGAAGAAGAAATAGAGAAAAATCAAAGTCAAATAACAAACAAATAAATAAAAATAAACACTTGTAAATAAATAACCATAAGTTGCAAACTTCAAATAACAAATGAAGTTTACGCAGTAGCCCTGGTTTTTGAAACCTGGTTGATTAGAGGCCAAAGACAGCATTGATTCTCTTATTCTCCACTTTTTATTCAGTTCTGAGTTATTTTTGATGATAATATATGTAGGGCCCTAAAGACATAGAACCATGCCCAGCACATAGGAAGTAATCAATAAATATTTTTGTACAAAATTAGTGATATGTATATAATTTGAATAGTTATTGTCATTTACATATGCATAAATTCTGGACTATTTAATAAGGTGATTCTCTCAACTCTGATGATTACCTTGCAACAAGAAGTGGCTGATCTTTTTTTTTTCCCCACTATCAACCAAGAACATGTTCAAAACATGCTTTCTCTTTTGAGGTATCTCTTTTCAAACATATTTTCCCTACTTTTCTAAACCTAGTTGAATATATAAATTGACTTTCAGATAAACAAATATACTTGACAATTTAAATAGTTTAACCCCATAGGGGAAAAACAGTAAGTAATTGTTTCTTTTTTATAGGGTGTTTATTTTTGCTAACATAATGCATTTCTTAAAGAAAGACAATTTTGGTGTTTACAAATGTGTCCTGCCTTGCATGCTTGAAATAAGCTGCAGCTAAGTGAGTTCTATTAGTCGATACTTATTGATCACACTCAGCATTAGATATTCAAGTATAGTGGTCATAAATTATAGCAATAAAGTTTAGTTTTTATAATAATAAATTGCAAATTTAATTAGAAGCTCTTTCATGTGATGTTTTTTATTTGTAAGGATCACTTTATTGCTATTTAGAACGCTTACATACAATCGATATTCTATTAAGGCCTGAAGCTAATAAGTATGAATCAAAAATTCAAAAGCTGTCCTCAATGAAAAAATCATTATCATTATTATCTTGTTGTTTAATATTTATTGTAGAGCACATTTCTTCAATAGCTTTGACATTATTTATCTTGATTATAAAGGTCTCAATAAAATACTTATAACAAAAATAAGAAAATTTCCTATTTGATTAAGCTTGGAAGGTCATTACTTTCAAACTTCAGGTTCTCTATATTCGGACTTAACTAAAATTTTATGTGAACAAAGGGCACCAGAAAACTTAAGCTAAATAGTTTCAAAACTTAAGCTAAATAGTTTCAAAAGTTTCTAAAGTATTAAAAAATTCTGCTGTATTTGTTTTGCCTTTTACTTTGGTGTTGTTCCTAATCAATCAATAATCAAACCAATTAACAATAACTATTGTCCTCCATTCCTCCATGCTAGTGCTTATATTTTGGTTTTACTGTTTACAATAATATGTAGTAAAGACCATCACGTATTCACAAACCCCATGCTCCCTAATATTGTCCCACACATACAAAAAAATTTAGAAATTCTTCACTATTTTAACCATAAATGTTATTAAAAGAGATAATTATTCAAACAAATATTACTTAAGGGTAAATTTTGAGGTAGTACCATGTTATCCTATAAAAGGTGTTTAAAATATGGGACCCAGGTTTGAATTAAATTGGAAAAGAATTATATATATACATATATATCACTTAATATACATAACTATATATATAACTATATATTAAATATATGACATAAATGAGAATGGGGAATTAACAAATGTAGAAATCAAAGTAAAGGAAACTCATATGTGTTGGTGAAGGTGAGAGAAACTATTTGGTAATTCCTTTGGATTCATTGCCATTCAACAAACAAGCACTACCATTTAGAATTATGTGCAGCTGAGAGTAACAGCTATTAAAGTCCCACAATGGTTTAAACACTCAAAATGCCTGGTGCTGTGCATTTCAGTGCTGATACGGCACACTCTTCTCCACAAAGTCCTCACAGACCTAGAATTTGTTCAGTTCACTACTCTGCTAATCCCAAAGTACACCCCATAGCCTCAAAAGTCAAAGATTTTCTAAATTCCAGATACTAGGAAGAGGGAAGAAATAAAGGCCAAAGTCACATACCTTTTTGTTGTTGTTGTTGTTGTTAAAATATGACCAAAACTACCTCAAAGTTGCCCTCAGCTTGACTAAAATTTAAACAAATTTCTGACTGTAGGCCCCTAACCTCCCTTTTATTAGAGTATTTACTTTAGAAAACTTGTATTGCAAACACTGCCCCTTTGAAGGGTATGTAAATCTCTCAGCCTTTTGTCAGTTTGACAACTCAAGAGTGCCTTTCTCAAGGCTTAGGTGGGATCCTTTTGAAATGACATCAAGTTGGTGCCCCTCTCTCCTAGTTTCTGTGGGAGGATAGGAATAAGGAACCTAACTTTAATGGGTGCTAATTGGGAAGGTCTAATCACCAGGAAAAGCACTGGCAAACTCAGGAATAACTCAGTGTGCTCAATACAATCCAGCCATGGCCTTTCCCCACTAAATGTTCTACCTTTTAGTACTTTTCCACTATTCACCCCCAGTGCTTAAACATCTGCCATTCACCCTTTGTTTCAACCGAGTTGAGTTCAGTTTATCTCCCTTATTAAAATAGTCCTGAATCAAGTTTTTTGTCTGTTTAACTTTGCTCATCACCATTTGTCTTTAACAGGGAGTTCATCAAAAGCTGCAACATGGTATTTCCACCTCATCAGATTGATCAGAACTTTGTTGCTAGGCTGAGGGGAAATATAGTTTTTCTTCTAAGCAGAAAAAGTCTATTATTACGCAAGAAAAAAGATACTTTACATTTTGAGGCAAATAACAGTATTTCATGAAATGATTTTCTTAGTAGCTTTCTGTGTGTCAAAATATTAATAAATAATTTGCCTTGAATCTTGCCATACTTTTCTCAAACTTTTTCAATGTGTCATACTAGTGTCAAATTTCCTTGCATGTCATGTCTTCCTTCTTTTCTTTTTCACTGACTCATTCTTCAAAATCTAGCTTCATTCATTAAAAACAAAACAAAACAGAAAAATCTGGGTTTCTACTACCTGTCAGGACCTTCTTCACTCAAGTAAAATTCCTTGCAAGAATGGCTCAAGAAAATAGTTAAAGTTCTATGTCTGATTATCCCCATTCTGTTAAAATTTTCTCATATTAATTTATTTTTTAATTATTTGCTATAATAAATCTGTATTAAGCACAATGTTGTCAGTCACTATGGTATTGTTTAGAGTTACAAATAAATTTTAGATAGAATCTCAGAGCCAGTCAAAAATATGGGCTTGCAAAGCAGTATAATAAACAGCTTTAGACACCATAAACAAAGTACATGTGGTACATACACATGGTATAGTACAAAGTATATATTCAATACTTAATGAATGTATTAGTGATGATGAAGAAGGGCACACCAAGGAATTGGAAGAGAATTAATAAGAGCTATGAAAATAAAACTTGAAATGACCACCTATATAAAATAGAAAATGCAAAGAAAACATGGAAAAATGGACACACTATTAAAGCAGAACTACCATCTATCCTGGAGATTAATCAAATAAAGTGTGGTTAAAGCCTAGGAGGACCCTAGGGTTAGTGTACCTCTATAGCAGACACCATTAAATGGAAAACATTTACTGTTGTTCCTCTGTGCTGGCATGGCAATGGGGTGGAAGAGAGCCTTAGGCTGATGAGGAGAGAGAGTTGCTTCTGTGGCTGTACATCCTACTGCCTCCTCCAGTTTATCACTTAAAATGTGCAAAGAAGGAGATCTTCAGTTGACATTGTTTAAAAAAAATTCATTCCTTTGTACACTAATGAGATCGGACATTATATTTGTGTTGTGTTGAGTCATTTATATTGCTTCATTTTTAATTCTCTCTCTTCCCCAGTGGCAGGAACAAAAACCTATAGATGACTCATATCTTCAAATTGCATCATGTTCTTATGCCTGATCAATTACTGTGGTCAAGGGACAAAATGTGAGGATTTTCTTAAGTTCAGGGTGGACATTCACCCCCACTGAATTTAGAGATGGGTTATTTCATTCAATTCACATAGGAATTACTCAAAGAAATTCAGGAAACCCTTACCAAAACAAGGCAAAATGGACTGTCAGAAAAAGTTTTCCTTTGCAACTGTATTTTAGTAGTTTTTTTTTTCAATTAACATTTGTCTTAAATAATTATGTTGAAAAAGATTTTACTAGAAGTTTATCTTTTAGAAAGCTAACTAATTGCTTAACATTATTAAATATTTATTTTATTTGAAACTGATTTTTAATGTTAATTGCTTTGGTATTCTTTCTTTGGCGCTTTGAGGTGTCTCTCTCTCTCTCTCTCTCTCTCTCTCTCTCTCTCTCACTTTCCTACAGAAATATTCTGTTAGATTGTTAAACTTTAATAAAATGTTTTAGTGCACTTTAAGGAAACTTTCTCTGTCTTACCTCTCTCCATTTCAATATGAAAATATGAATTCTTTTTAAAATAACTTTGAATGGTTTCCAAACATATGCAACCACATTATGATTGTTTTGAGACAAAAAGCAATGTCCACTTGTTTACTAATGTTTGCCTAATCTTTTAGTAAAGTTTTGTTTGCTGAATGCTAATTTGGCTTGGAAAAACAAATATGGAAATAATTTTGACAGTATTATATTTGAATGGTGGAATTTTGTATTATAATTATTTAATTGTAGGTATGATAATTATGTCTATTAAATATGTATTAATTTTCTATTTTTATTGAGGAAAAATGATGCTATGGTTGGTTAGCAATAACTTTGGATCAGGTAAAAATCACTAAATATTATAGTGCTGAATGAGTCTAGGCTTAATAAAATAATCAAGAATATGCACTCTTTACAGTAGAAAATAGTTACAATAAAAATCTGCTAATTGGTCAGGGCCTAAAATTAAGCTTAGATTACAAAATGAGAACATTTCAGCCTTATGTGACTGCCTATCTGGAGAGTTTTTATACCTAATATATCTGTAGAGCTTTGTAATTTTGTTTTTTACCCTATGGTTTATAACATGTCCTGCAATGTAGACTTACATGTTATGGCTTCTAAAACAGATTTTAACCTTGGTGTTACCTCTTTTTTTGTAGCCTTAGAACTTCTAATTTCTTATCCTACACTCTTCTCATTGCCAACTCTATCTCACTCAACAACTTTTAAATATTCTCTTGCTCTTTCTTTATGCAAATTTTGTTTTAGCTTCTATTTTATATTCATAAGGCAGTTACAATTCAGAGACTATCATTAAATTAATTATCTTTATGTGGTAATCTCTTTTTTCTTTCAAAATTATACGCTATAAGCCAGATCGAGAAAGAAGCAATGCCATGAAAGATATGGTAGAAAGAGAAGAAATTGGTACATTTCTAAAATAGATAATCATAATGTCCAAATATCAGTTAGTTTGAACTAAGAAGATGAGGGAGATAAATGTAGAGAGATTACCATCAAAGCCTAGTATTTGAATTATAAAAATTTAGAGGTGTATTTCTGGGCAATATCGAGGTCTTTCCTGTTCTTAAAATTAGTTATTGACAAAATAGAAATATAAATAAAGAACTTCTAGTTATTATGAAGATCAAACTTTCAGAGCATGGTTGTGATATGATTGCTTATGTGGACATTGAAGTAATTAATGTAAAATAATAGAGCTTAAAGTTGATAAATAATTGTTCATCGAGTTTAAATAGTGTTTGCAAGAATAGAGATGGCATATTCTTTTGAGGGGGTTGTTAAACTACAATCATTTTAGATAAGGGACAAAGTATGATTAGCTGGCAATAAGATTTCAGGAGATATTGGTGAAAATCTTGGAAGGAGATAGAGGTCTAAAAGGACTGGAAATTTGTCAATTTATCAACTCCTCTCAGTTAGCAGTCTACAATCTTTGTCAGCATTATTCTAAAAATAATGCTTTTAGATTGTCTTCATGATGTCAAAATGTGGACCATGAGATTGTTACTGTTGGCCAGACCCCCTAAAAAACCATCCCAGCCCAGATAGTAACATGAAAGGATTTTCTGGTTCCACTGTCTTTTGATAGGAAAAAAAAAAAGTTTATTTGGAGGCCTGATTATTCACAGGCTGAATTAAAGTCTTCCTAAGCAGGCAAAGATATTCAATGTTTCCTCACAATAGTTCACTTGAATAGACAGCTAATACAGAATAAGTTTTTATTTATCTTTATTCATTTTAATGAATGAGAATGAAAAACACCAATGTGCTCACCTCAGAAACGCAAAACCACACAACATCTTATACATCCTATTGCCAAGGAAGAAAAGGCACTAACATTTTCCATCCACTATATTCTTGTAGTGCAAGAAATGCTTACAAATGACACTTTAATTAATTAGATTATAAATTATTAGTGCCAAAAGTAGGTCACATATTCATTTATAATAACATACAAATGTTATTCAAAATACTGCTATGTTGGATGATGACTGGAATCATTATTATAAAATGAATCATTATTATAAAATGAAATTTAGCATTGGATTTGTAATGTTGTATCCCCTGCATGAGACTGTAAGACTCCTGTTTAACATTCTCAAGAGTTGAGCTAATAGATACACATGATCAAAAATACTCTGATCGGTGATTTATTCTGGAGAAGTTATCACAACTGGCAAATTCTTAGCCTTCTATTTACTCATTTTCTAGCAGAATTTTATTTGAATCCTTTCTTATTATCTATAAATTTCTAATTCAGTGTTAGAAACTGATTATCTTACCTTTCACTGTGGGTCTCACTCATTTACTGCTGTTGCCTAGTTTTGATTGTTTGTTTGTTTTCCTGGCCTGTTCTAGAATTTATTTTAATGCACTAGAAAATGTATATCAAACAGCCGAAAGAATAGAAATAAACAATAATTAATATAATTAAGACTTTAGAGCATATTTGAAATTGCTTAATGTCAGCAATGGAAAAGATTCTAGAGGAGAAGAGAATGTATAAAAAGTGAAGATGGAAATGACAAGCTATTATTTAGCAAAAATAATCTAATGACAACATATTAAAATACTGGTAGAGGAGTGATAGTATTAATGCTTAATGAGACCCAAACGCTGATTAGAAGTTCTGAGATTTGACTCAGATGTTTATAGGCTATTCTTTTAAAGTCCCAAACAAAAATGAACTGAGTGATTTTATTCAATGAACAAATACATGTGTTTATTCAATGAACATATGCATTTGACTGCCCAATAGTGTATAATTTTGTAATAATATTTTCTCTTTCTTTTTTATCTTTTCCTCTTTTTGTTTAAAGAAGAGACCAATCCAAGAGCAGTATAAGCTATAATTTTTCTTAGTATTTAAAACTTGATCATGCCTAACAGTTACTTAATCAGTTTGTGTCCTTGGACAAACTTCTATACATTGAAGTAGAGAAAATTACCCAATTCATTGAGAGAAATGAACAAGGTAATGTATACTGTTATTTAACATTACTTTTCCTATTAGCCTTCTAGTTTTTGTAGCTGAGGACCACTCTGACATATTAATGAGCACCACCTCACATGTAGCCAAGTCACTTTTGATGACACTTTCTCTTACATCTTATATTGCAATACCCGGGGTATCTTTTCTATCTGCAATTATTCTCTATGTAATCTCATCCAGTCTTATATCTTTAAATACTATCCATATGTTTTAAAACATACATATGGATATTTCCAGCTCACATTTTTTTGTCTTTAGTCCCCTACACTCACAGTTCTTTCTCCGTAATGTCTCTAATTAAATATCTCACCAATGTCTTCACAGAGCCACAACTGAACTCCTGAACCTCTTCCGGTCCAGCCTCAGTCTTCCATACCTCAGCTGATGGCAGCCCATCACTCTAGTTGCTCAGGCCAAAACCACTTAGTGCTATCCTTGAATTCTTTCTTTTTCCTTCTGCTCTCATTCAATTCATGTGGAAATCATACTGGAACTTCCTTCAAACTATATCTATAAGCCAACTATTAATACATTTTACCATCCCTGTGCACTTTGGTCAAAGCCATCATTTCTACTGTGAATTATAGTAATGGCCTCTATGTAGAAGTGGGGCTTCCACATTTGTCCTCCTACAATGTATTTTCTAAAAAGTTACAAGAATTATTCTCTCAAAATACAACTCATATAATTTCACTAATCTGTTAAAGCTCAAAGTGAAAGCCAGTTACCATTATTTCTCTGACCTCATCCCTTGCTACAGTCTATTGGATTGCTGTACTCACGAAATACCTTACTCGCTCTATTTTATTTTTCATATTTACTTTTCATAGAATTTAGCACATTCCAAACTACTTAATGATATATATATAATTAATATTTTTATTATATATTATATTTTTCCTGCAGCTAAACAGGAGAAGGAAAATTCTATGAGGGAAGAACCTTTGTTTTTTGTTTGTTGTTTCAGCATATTATGGGGGTACAAATGTTGAGGTTACATATATTGCCTTTGCCCTTGCCAAGTCAGAGATTCAAGCATGTCCATTTCCCAAATGGTGAGCACTGCACCCATTAAGTGTGAATATACCCATCCCCTCCACCCCCACCTGCCTGACACCAGATGAATGTGCACGTAAGTGTTGATCAGTTAATACCAGTGTGATGGTGAGTATATTGGTGCTTGGTTTTCCATTTGTGGCTTGATAAAATGTGGCATATGTATACCGTGGAGTACTACTCAGCCACAAAAAACAATGCTTGTTTTCTTTTAATGATACATCATAGGTGCTTAGAATTATGGCTGGCACACAGTAGGAGTGCAATCAGTATTTTTCAAATGAGTAATTTCTACTCAGTGTCTCAGCTGCTTGTGACAGGGTAGACTACTCTTTTCTTATAAACTTCTCTCTGGTTCTGTTACACAAAGTTATCTGTGCTTTATATTCTGATTCTCTAGTCACTCCACTACCTTCATCGCATATCCTCATCTGCCTTTCATTTCTAACCTCCCTTCCTTTTTATCTCTCTGCACTATTTTCTTACATAATATCAACAATGACATGGTTTGAATGCTAGATAATATGGTGACAACACAAATTTATACAGGCAACTTCCTTAATGGTCTGCTCCAGATACATGCATTCAACTATCTATCTGACATATTGATTTGGTTAGCTCACCATAATTTCCAGTGTAACAGAACATCCCAAATACTTATTCCTACTAAAGAGCTATCCATACTGACCTAGAAGGATCATTTGCAAATTAAATTTAGAAATTCAGGATTCTATTGAACATGTCCATTTCAGTTTTCTTAAATTTTAACTATGCATTTATGTATGTGTTTTCTAATTTGTTATTGATTTTTCTCCCACTACACTAAACTCTGTGAGAGCAGGAAAATGTTATTTCTATCACCACTCTAAATGCAATTGTCTGTGTGTGTGTGTGTATATATATAGAATATGCATATTTTATGCAAAAATATAAAAACAATTGTTTGTATATATTATTAAATAATACTAGTTTATTCATAATAGATATTTATATTTATTTATCAATATATAATATTCATCAATCTATATAAATATAAATATATAAAAATATATTTTGACATATTTATACATTTTTATATAATTGGTATTTGAGAAATATTATGAATTAACTATTATTATTTGATGATCACTAAATTTATACTATAAAGCATGATGATTGATTCCCCTATAGAGATTATTATGTAACTGAACAAAAATTAATGCATAAAAATAATTATTTTTAATGTCATAATACATTGGTGGTTATGAGAAACTCTGGGGAAATTAAATCAGCTTTTTCATTTCACAGATAATTTAAAGCTCTTAGAAGTTAGAAAAATTAACAATGGTTACACATAAGCAGTGACAGAATGTAATCTAGAGCTTAATTATTCTTGCTATTTTATCATTATAACTTGATTTTGTAACTTGATTCAGTCACATTTTTTAAGAGTATGTTTTTTTACTCTCTGGTAATTTTATTTTATTTGTCCAGTTAGCCTACTATTAGACACAGAGACTTTGCAAATTTGGTCTAGTACAATCTAGTACAGTGGCAAGTTCACACTAGCATTCAATAAATGTTCATTGAATGGCTGCGAAAATGTCAATTCCCACAGGATATCTTTGGGTAGCCTTGGACTGACCCAATATTTCTCTCCTTTTACTTGTGATTTTCAAAGACAACTATGTAATGTGCTGGGAATGCAACATTTCAAGATTAGGGGGAACTGGCTGGAACTAGATCTGTTCTGATCTCACCCAGAAAGGGGATGGTTTATCCTTCAGTGCTTTATCCCAGACTGTCATGTCACCCCTGGGCCACAAAACCCAGGGACAGGGACGGCTGCATTTTGGAGTCCCTCAGCTGTGGTTTAAGTGGGAGAAAACACACAAAAGATTCCATTTGTCCTGGGAAGCTTTTCTGAGCCTTGAGAACCTGGCTTACAATGAATCCTAGGATTCTGTTGTCCGTTGCTGCTATTTTTATGTAATAAATCTCCTCCATGTAACTTGGTGTATATATGAGTATTGTGTCTCCCTGGACCTATACAAGTGATAAAAACTGTCATAGTAACTACTGCACAGTGAACTTGCTCTGCCACTTCTTGAAGCAGTATTATCTCTTCATGAATACGACATACCATTGAAATTTTCAGCCTTCTGAGAATAATGTAATGCATAGTAACAGTTTATATGCACATATCCCAGTAGTTTGAAACTCTGGCTGCTCTAGATTATTTAAAAAGAAAATAATATTGATTCTTATACTTTTGACTTTAATTTCAAATGCCCAATAGCCTTTTTATTTTTATGTATTGAATGTATATATGAATTATCTCCTCATTCTAGTAGCTGCAGTAGCAGTTTCTGTGAGCCAGTGGGAAAAACCTATAAAATAGAATTTTGTGTTTTTCTAAAGGTGATTCTTACTGCAACATAATATTTTTAAAAATGTAATATATGCTTTATTATAATGAAGGATGCCGTATTATTACTTAAAATATTATAGAATTTAAAACATAAGTGCATCAAATATTTGTTTTCACTTTTCTGAAATGTTCGTTTTCACGATGCCATTTTTCCAGTATTTTTATACAAAATAACAGAATCTTCTTTCTAAAATGATTTTATTGAAATTGGAATTATTTTTATTATATTGAAAACATTAAATTTAAATTTAGCAGAGCTGTTTCATACTTCTTTTCTGTCACATTCAAAGAGATGTTATGTAATCCTGAATGATTGTGAAAGAAAGCAAGTTACTGCCCACTTGTTCCGGGACACTCAATAATGTGCTAATTCTCAAAAAAATGGAGATATGGCGAGGTATACTCATAAAATGAAAGAAATGTATTACTTAAAACATTATATCAAGTCATATAAATGTTCTTATATTCAGTTTCGATAGTATGGTTATTGGTTATATGGTTATTAATAGTAACTTCAGAAAGTAGATGTAAATTTGAAGATGTAATTGGTAGAAAAATTCCAGATAGCACTGCTGTCATGTCCTTAAATGAACTATATACTATTTACATATTTTTCTTTCAAGCTTTCAGTACTTTAATTGAATAATCATTAAATTCTCATATATATATAAAATATATGCTATATATATGAAAAACACTATATACACATATATAGTGATTTAACAGTTGGTTATTTTATATATACACATATATGTACATATACAGATGTGTGTATATAAATAAAAAAACTATTGAATTATGAAAGAGAGATAGAAATATATACAGAGAGAGATATTTAATGTGACTATGCCATTAAATAGCTGGAAACATGAAAGAAAAGCTTGCAAAATTTCACATATTTATTTCCACCTTTTATAAAGATATGTGTATATTCAAGTTCAGCTAATGCGAATTTACCTACAAAGCACAGCTATGCATATTTTTGTTTTCCTATGAATAAAAATAATGAAGTACCTCTGTTTTTTTTTTCTCTAAATGCTTTCTTTTGCTTAAATGGTATACCTGAGTTTGGATTAAACATTGTCTGTTATTCAAGTTTATTGTTTCAATAGAGCATTTATGAATTCTATTTCGAAAACTAGTTAAAAGAACCTAGAGAACTTTGAAAAGCAATGCCATGTTTGTGTTTCATTTTTATTCTGTGATTTTTACCACAGTCTCATAAATGTTTAAATTGAGTATATAGGAAACTAAATATATAAAGGACCATCAATGTAATAGTAATGTAATATTCCAAGGTTTGTAAATGGTTCAGTGACTATCAAAACCACCTTCTGTAGTGAGCCGTAGTTTCTTAAAACATGAATTCAGGAAATTTTTATTGATTATGAGAATCCTACCAGAATTCAGTGAAAGGAAAACTTAAAAAAGCTATCTGCAAGAGGGTCTATGAAGAATGATGCCATAAAAGGGATCTTTGCATCTCTTCTACTTGTTATGTCTCTTTTATTTTTTTGTAGTACAATACCTGAATATAAGCAATTCTTCAAGTTCAAGTAAGTTCATTTGAAGCTGCCTTTGGTCTCTGCATTGTTATGAATTAATAAATTGGAGGGAAGGAACCATTTAAATTATGGAAATTAAAGTTAACTAAGTGAAAACTTTTCTGATTGTTTGAGATATAATAATCGTAGCTAGCAGCAGCATACAAAAATACATATTTGTCTTTCCATAAGGGCAAAACCCAACATTGTCAAAATTTTGGAATAATACCTTGTGTTGTGAAAGTTAAGGCAGATATATATTTTCATCAAGCCTAAACACTTTACTATGTATATATTGAATTTTTTGTATAGAGAAGGAAATGACATGGAGCATGAATTCTCAGTTTCAGTGGAGAATCAAAGGATGTTAACATAAAACTCATAGTTATAATGTAGATCAAATGTTAAAAATAAATGATCCTCCAAAAATTTGTGAATTTAAGTCACTTATGTAGAAACCAGCTGTTACCAATGTGACAATTAATAAAAGAGCCCTTTTAATAAAAATAAAAACAAATCGTGGATAATAAATTTTATTTTAGCCACATTCTTTACTTTCTCAATAATACATTTTATACCAAAGGGCACTGAGTAAGTAAAGATTTAGATATAAACATACATGAATTAAATTTTATAATGTCTGAGTTATTTCCTAATGCCTTTTTTCCACTGTGGATTATTTTTGATAGCAGAAATAAAGTACATATAAGAAGTATAGAAATCTGAACTGGTTACATAAATGCGGGACTATAAATATGTTGCCATTCAACAATGGTTGAATATAGTGTAATTTAAAAAAAAATTATGCAAAAATATTTTGTCTTAAGATGTGGCTGTTAAAATTGAGTGGGATAGAAGACCACTATAAAATCACTAATGAAATAGTAATTAATTTGAGCAGTTCCTAATAAATATCTGAGCTTTATGCATAAACCTTGGCAGGTGCTAGACAACATGGTAAGCTCTGAAATTCTGCCAGATGTCAATGATAATAACTACTTGACAGTGATAAGCATAAAGTGTTAGCAGAGAGAATCACTTCAAGGAGATTGTTCCTGTCAAGCCTCAGCTGGCTATAACTAGGAGTGAATATAACATTTGCTTTGGTGTCTCCCAGGGTTTGCTCTGGGAGAGAATGTGGGTGGGTAGTGGAAAAGTTTCCTTTAATTTCTAGGAGATCTCTGTTCTGTGCTAAAGTAAAGAAAACTGAGAACAATACTGTACTTTTATTACATTCTATTGGTTTGGGGATAATATAGAGACTCTTAGTGTCTCGTGCTGTTAAGGACTTTACCAGTCACCACAAAATAAATTGTTCTTTAATGTAAAAGTTCACCTTCATTTCAAATATTTACTATCGGCATCTTTGGAATTCTGGACAAGGCTCAGTGCTGCACTAATATATTAACTTTCAGTATGTACATTGAAAAATCTAACCAAATATTTGGAAAGGCATGTCCAGTATATTAAGCAAATGTATGTATTTTTCTCATATGTCTCTTTTCCACCTTCCTTCCTGGTCCTGTGATGTATAGGTATCCAACATTCATGGATAAAAAACTAGCTGTTTTAAATGCAGTTTTACATTAAGATTTGACTTAGAAAGTTATAAATTGAAATAAAATTTTTGTCCAATCGTTAAACAAAAGAAAAAAAATGAAATGCTAAATAAATAGAATATAATAATACTTTAATTTGAATTTATTCAAAACTTGCATGAAGAGAAAAAAGTATAACTTTTCTAGACTCAGTTATAATTTTGTTGTCCAAAATATACGGAACAAAAGGCTCACACAGTAGTTTTTTTCAACAGTATCTAAAGTTTTTAAGCATTTGCATTTTTATCATACAGGTTGATAAAGATCTTAATATAACATTTATTTAAAACTAAACCTGAATTGTTTGCTCTACCATAATACATAGGGTTTAAGCTTTATTTTTCCCTACTTTCAGATTCATGTAGACAGATTGTGCAAATCTATAGATACTAAAACAACAGGCAACATATTGAGAGGACTATAAAAACTCAGCAAGTTTCACTTTTTGGCAGTAATTTTCACTTTTCTATCAGAGCAGAGCAATAAAAATGTTGAGAGAAAAAAAAATCTTAATAGGATCTATGGCAATTTCCAGCCCCGAAGCCTGAGTTTTCATCTTTTTTATAAGTTGAAAGTGCCACTATTGTATTCTTCTGAGTGGTAAATCTACTTAATGTGTGTGTGTGTGTGTGTGTGTGTGTGTGTGTGTGTGTGTGTTTGGGAGAGAGAGAGGGGAGAAAGGGAGGGAGAGAAAAAGGGAACGAGAGAGAATGTTTTGTAGAACTCCAAGCCTTTCAGTGAAGTGGTGGCTTTTTTCTTAAATCTTTATCTGCCTTTTATTTGTTAATTTTGTTAGAGATCTGAATGAGCCTACTTTGATCTAGAGCTTCTTTTCCCCAGGTGCTTCTATCTGCAGACAAAATTTTGCACAGTGTACATACAGCATTATCAATTATTGATATAATATAGATCCTACAGCTGCTCTACTTTTATAAATGTTCTAAACCAAAAATGAGAATGACATAAATAAGTAAATACCTACCAGGAATTTTTCTAGTTAAAGAAAAATATGCTGGAAATAGGAACAGTAAAAATTTTTTGGTAGTTAAATTACTTCAGCTTGAGTTGGCATTGCTCACTAGGAGGTTTTTGGATGAACTTTGGAATGGTCAGAGTTTTAAAACAAGAGTATTGTCAGTGGTAGCCTAAAAGAGTCTCTATAGGACATGCAAGATTTCCAGAACAAGCGTGATATGCGCTTGCATTAGGATGAGGTTGTCAATAAGATCATTTTGAAATGAACAGGGATAATAACTGTTATGGGCAATGATTTTTTCTGCTAATAAATTTATGGCTATTGAACAAAATGCTTTTATAATAATATAGCACTTCCACAGCCATCTTCTGAAGTTGGTGATAATCCAACTGTGAAAGTAAGAGGATGGAGACGAAGGGATATAAAAACAGAGAAATATGGAAGCCTTGGAGAATTAGGCAGTCATTCTATTTTCTCTTTTTGTTGATGCTAAATTTCTCATTAAAAACTCATCACTTCATAAAGCAATCATTCATTTTGTTTATTAAATAAACAACATGTTTTTCTACAATAGTTACTAAAAACAGAGTGGTGAAAAAATAAAGTATCACCTCTCATGATGTATTAATATATATCCTACTACTTTTTATGTGTTCCCATTCCTTGAATTATTAAAGACAGATATCGGTAGATAAATGGTCAAATATGTTGGTCTTATAGTTAGATCACCAAGTTGAAAATTAAATTATAACTTCGGTTTAACCATTTTGACTAGATATATTATAAAAATATAGCAAAGAAAATGGTCAAAGAGTCAAAGAACAAATCAAGAGATTGAGTGGAGTTGCAAACTAACTTTCAGTAAAAAGAAAAATCTATTTATATACATAGCTACATACACATATACATACATATATTCATGCTGTATTATTAGAAGCATCAGCCTAACTCCTTAACCGTATTCTAGTCATGTAAGTAATCCTTTCTGCTTAATTTCACTTGTTCTGGGGAATCAAGTGTGAGAATGTATAACAGACAGATAGATAAAAGTGAGTGAGAGTACATTTTCTATTACTTGAATTTAGATTCATTGAATGAACACTTTTTGGAGTGGAATTTGACTTGACAAGGCAAAAAATCATAACAAAAAAAGGGAAAAACATTTATTTGTGTTAAAAAAGAAGACAACTGGTTAATACCAATACCAATTTGATTTTTTGGTTTCATTTTTGTATATGCCTATGTAATATATGGGAAAATATGTGAAGTAATATTAGTTTTGACTAGGCTTTATAGCATATTCCAACTAAAAAAGAAAAACACATAAATAATAGTGATGGGAATAAATCCTCATAAAATATCAAAATTAATGGAATGTAATACACATTGTAACCTAATTAGGTTCAGTATGCAATGATGGAATCACTGGTAGCACATATAATCAATGACACATTATATATTCAGAAAACACGATTTGCCTATCAAATTAGCTGAATTAAAGCCAAAAATTAATAATAGTCAATGCTTGTAATGGTCTTGTGTGTTAAAAGATAGTAGAGATATAAATTGGTAAAATATTTCTGGAAAGCTTTTGACAATTTATAGCAACAATTTGAAATTTGTTTATATCTTTTGACTGTGGATTTTATTTATTCAAGCATAATATATGAGATAATTTGAAATGAAGATAAATAGGTTTTAGGAAAATATTTATTACTTCTAAGAAATTTTGAAAAATAAGTCCAATATTACAAAAAGTGGTCAACATATTATTATATAAAACAATCATTTCTAGTGAATAAATATCTTTTCTTTTTTTGTTCCATGCACCATGTTGCAAAGATGGACGAACACAGCACTCATCTTCAAGGAACTTAAAGATGTGTCTGTATTTCCTCAATCTATTCCTTTTCTCTGATGGTGACATATTGTTCTCTTTTACTGGATTTCCTTCTGTCTATAGTTTAAATTTAATGTTACGTAAGGCTCAGTGGCTATTCTATATCTATATATTCTTTCTGGCATATATCATTGAATTTCTTCCTGGCAAGATACAAAGTTCAAAATTATGTTTTTATATCAGAGCTCTCTTCTGAGTTCTGAACCTGCATTTCCATTGATTTACCAGACATCTACCCACATGTCATACAGGAATCATAAGATTAATGGGTCATACTGAAATTTATGGTTTCTCTGAAACCTGTTCTATGCTTGATATCTTTTTGTTTGGCAAATAGCAACACACTGTCACACTTGCAGAAGATAGAATCTCATTCTCCAATGCCACCCATACCCAATCTTGAATTCCTGTAAAATATGACTCTTTGGTAGCTCCTTCATTCAATTCTTTGCCCAAGAGGACCCACTTTGTTTCAAAAGTGATATGTCTTCATGGCTTGGATTAGCTCAATAAATGTCTGCTGAATGTTTGTTGAACGAATGAATTAAATAATTTAGAAATATTTTTAGAGTCATTTTCATTTAGTTTAGGGAAATTGATGTTTTGAGTGATTTAACCTCTGCCAGTAGAATGTTATGATTAAAAATTGGGATACAAAGTGAAACGGACTACTACTTATATAGCTGTTGGTGAAAATTGATTTTGATGAAAATTGATTTTGAATTAAATTGATTTTGATCCTTTGGCTATAGAAATTTTTAAGAAAAATATCTTCTTTCTAAGAATGGCATGCACATCATTAAGTCTTCTTTAATAAGCTTCAGTTATTAAAATTTCCATCATCCTATAAACTGTTGACCAAATATTGTGGAAAAATAAGCAATTCCTAATATATCGCATTGAGGAAAAATTAAGTCTACTGCTAATGAAGCTAGTATGAATGCTTGTGTTTTTTTACTGAAATTCAAATTTTAAAAGGATACAGAGTTTTAAATCTATAAGGATGACAAAAGGAAAACATATTTAAAGTGATTTTGAAGGACATATTAAAGATTCTATACAGGAAAATCATTCATTTACTCAATCTTTGCTTCAATGAATATTTATTGGTACTAACCCTATGCCAAGCATTGTTCTTGGTACTAGGAAACATCAGTGAACAAAAGAGATAAAGATTCTTGCCTACATGAGGCTCACATTTTAGTGGTAGACAAATAAATCAAAATAGACAATAAATAATACATAAGGTAACTAAATTATATATCATATTATAAATGGTATGAATAAATGAGAAAATGAAACAGTGTTAAGAGGAATGTAGAATGTTGAGAGAGCGCAGTAGATGGTAATTTTAAATATGGAATTAGGTTAAACATCATAAAGAAGGAGAAATATGAAAAAATAGACTTGTTTTTATCTAGGTGAGGAGACTTCCTGATGGTGCAATCAGTGCCAAAGCTATGAGGTAGAAGAAAGAAGGGACTGTTACAGAAACAGCAAGGCAAAGAAAAAATATGTGTGGTTATAGCAGAGTAAGTGATGGTGAAAAATAGATAATGAGGTTAGAGTGATAATAGGCAGCAAGACTCTGAAATCACTTTTAGGATATCATAAAGAATGGATTATCTTTGTTTAAAATTGGGAGACAATACAGATTTCTGGCAGAGGATTAACATGATCTGGCCAAAATTTCAAATATCTGGCTGATTACTTTAAATATGAGTAACAAAGAATAAAAACAAAAAGAAGATAAAAATAACTCCCTGTTTAACTAACTTAGTGTGGTTTCTGTTTTCTTGATTTGACCTTGTCTAAATATGGTGACGTAGGTTATGAATAGCTCCTGACCCCTGGAGGAATGAAGTTTTCATCAGTGGAGATATGAAAGTCAGTGAATATTGCAGGTTTCACAGAATAAAAATTAATTTGACATCATAATTTTTTATGTCTATAAAAGATGTAAGTGGAGATATTTGTTTGAAATTTTGAATAAGATAATTTATCATTGGTAAGAGAGTTCACTGGCAGGGATACAAATTTAGGGTTGACATATAGAATTATAGCAGAGACTCATAATTATCTAACAAAGTGTCTTCTCTTCTTCTTTCATTGCAATAAAACCTTAGCTTGCCATAAAGCAATCCAATCAGATATTTCTAAGGTCCCCCATCACTGATGAATTAAGTTCTGATAATGGACTTTGAGCAGAAGTAACACGCCAATTCTAGATCTGGAACTCATGACATAAGGCATACTTCCTCCCAGCAATCTTACTTCTCTTCAATTATTGAAATCCAGGTGTGGGTTTGAACCATAAAGACAGCATCAGTACCATATGGGATTCTTAGATAATTGCTTGAATGACATTTGAGTCCCTAAGGAGCAAGATGGACCACAGATATTAAAACTGTAATGAGAGAGAGACATCACATTTTAGGTCATGTATGCCATTGTATTTCACGGTCTCTTTGATACGACAACTTTATTTGACCCTAAAATATAAAGACATTAGAGTCCAAATATGTAATTAAATAGTTATTTAAAATTATTTCTAATTTTTCAGTTCAGGGTTAATTATATTTCAAAGATTGGTAAAAACTTGTAGATACGAACTAAGTAAAACTGCCAATTATGTGAAGCAACTATGACAGATAACTCTCATGAGAGTTTCAGAAATAAACAACTATTATCCTTCCTTTCATAAACATTTCTTTTAATTTTTTTGTCAGACACTTTCCAATGTTCTCTTCTGCTAAAATTTTCTAACATTACGACTCCATCTGCCCTTTGCACTACAAAGTGAACTGAATTGAGTAAGCACAGTAAGCACAGAGCTTTCAGTAATCATGATCTCAGGACATAGATCAAATATAAACTGTGTTTGCTGATTCTCACTTTTATTCTCTCCTTTTCTTTCTTTTTGTTAAAAATTTCTCATTATCAGACATTGATATATAGGCATCAAAGTCCATAAATACTTTTTCAAGTATGTTTACTCCCTCTATTTTATTCATTTTTAAAGTCCATATCATGATAATAGTATTGGTAGAAAATCATTGTACATATTTATTTGCATGTTGAATTATTCTCTGCCCCAACTATATTCAATTAAAACAAAGAAAGAAGACTTCTAAATTTTTTAATGAATCTTGTTAATAAATACATTAATCACATCCATCCGTTTCATATCAATATCCATATTTAATACATTAAAAATATGATATTCTTAATAATGGCCTGAACTATATAGTCTCTAGAAGCACACTGTGAATCCATGTGTTGGTGTTACTAATGCCATATAAACCAGAAAAAATGGACAGTAGTCCCTGAATTGTAATTCTGGACAGGTTAGCTGCCATCTCCAAAACATGCATTTCAGAAGAAAGTACTTTCACTTATCCAAGGATTTTTAATCATATCAAGAAAGTAATGAGTTTATATTTTATATTTTCTCTAGACATAAAAATAATGTAGGCTATCTTCTGCTGTCAGTCATGAAAGGGCAATAGATGATAATTTTATCCTCCTGACTTAAGCAAGTAAAGAACTATGCAAAATATATGAAGCAGAAGTTTTCAGAAATGAGACAAAAGACAACAAAGGGCAATGACTCTTGAGGGAAGAAAAACAAATGAAGAGAAGTTTCAGCCTGCAGCACAGGGGAAGGAAAATGTAAACAGAGCCTGCTAGTCACTTGATGTGAAGGGACAGTGGTAGAATTTGGAGAGACCATGGTGGCTGAATTCACAGGGCAGAGCTCAAGAGAGGATAGAGTTACACACACACACACACACACACACACACACACAGAAAGAGAATGATCCAGAAGGAAAGAGAGATCCAGAGATATGCAGAGAAACCTCATTGAGTATTACACTGACTTTGATCAGAGAATATACATAAGAAAATGCCAGAAGCTTGGAAATAAATCTCTATAAAGGAACAAGTGGTACAATTCTTGAAGTACACACCTGGGTAGGAATTATTTGTGTTCCCACCAGCCAAAGTATAAAAGTCAACAAAACATAGGGTATTGGATAGAATATTCAGAAGAATATTGTCTCCAGAGTGAATCAAACTTGACTGTAAAGGAATAGCTGCTCTGGCCCTACCTAACTAAGCTTAAAAGCAAGATTTTAAAGGATAAAAACTGCTTCCAAGTCACTTAAATGTGTCATAGAACAAAGGACAAAGATATATAAATAGATAAAACAATATTTAGCACATATTATAAAAAGGTAAAACTCATAATGTCTGACAATTAACAACTATCAGACATGCAAAAATATAGGAAACTATAATGAGAAGAAATCAGCAAAAACAGACCAAAGAATAGCACGGATGGTAGAACAGTTACTTAACCAGCTATTATAACTATTTTTCATATGTTCCAAATGAAAAGCGTAAGAATATTTAATAGTGTCATGGAAAATACCAAAAAACTTAAAAAGACCCAAATCAAACTTCTAGAGGTGCAAAATAACAATGTCTGAGATTAAAAAGAAATTGGATGGAATTAAGAGCATACTAAACATTATAGATGGAAATCTTTGTGAACTTGAAGGAGCATTAGAAGCTATCCAATGTGAAGCACACCAAGGGAAAAACAAAACAAAACAGAAAACCAGACTGAAAAACATGTTTTGACCATAAGGTAAAGGATAACTTCTGTCAGCCAAATAGACATATAATTGTAGTCCCTAAAGCTGAAGAGGACACTTAAAAGAATATTTGAAGAAATAATGAATGAACATTTTTCACATTTGATGAGAAATAGGAAGCTCAAATGAACCCTAAGCGCAAGAAACATGAAGAAAACTATACCAATCTACATTATAATCAAATCTCTTACAACTGGTGACAGTTGTGTTTTAAAGAAGCTAGAGAAATTAAAAAAGATTTTACATACAGAAAAACAAAGATAAAAAGGACCACAGACTTCTCATCAGAAACAATGCAGTGCAAGCCAGAAAACAGCAGGACACCATTAAAGCACTGAAAGAATAATACTGTCAGCCTAGAAATCTATATGCAGGAAAATTATCTTTTAAAAACAGAAATAAAAGGAAGACTGATATCCAGAAGTTAAGCTTTCATCCCCAGCATATCTGTACTATTAGAAATGTGAAAGAAGTTCTTGAAGAAGAAGGATATCAAATGAAAATCTGTATCTGCACAAAACAATGAACAGCCCTAGAAATAATAAGTATATAGATGAACATAATTTCTTAGTTATCTATATTAAAGCTAAAAAAAGACAAAAAAGGGAACAAAGAGCAGATGAAACAAGTAGCAAAAGCCAGCAAAATGGTATATTTAAACCAACTATGTCAATAACCACATGAAATTGAGGCATAAATATCTTAATTAAAAGGCACAGACTGGCAGACTGGATTATAAAAAGCAAAACCTAACTAAATGATACAACAAGTAACTAACTTTATTTTTTTTATTTTTTTGGAGACAGAGTCTGACTCTGTTTCCCAGGCTAGAGTAAGTGCCGTGGCATCAGCCTAGCTCACAGCAACCTCAAACTCTTTGGCTTAAGCAATCCTACCGTCTCAGCCTCCTGAGTAGCTGGGACTACAGGCATGCGCCACCATGCCCAGCTAATATTTTTTTCTATATATTTTTAGTTGTCCAGCTAATATCTTTCTATTTTTAGTAAAGATGGGGTCTCGCTCTTGTTCAGGCTGGTCTGGAACTCCTGACCTGGAGCGATCCTCCTGGCTCAGACTCCCAGAGTGCTAGGATTACAGGTGTGAGCCACCATGCCTGGCCAGTAACCAACTTTAAATATAAAAACACAAACATGTTGAAAGTAAAATGATGAAAACATGTACTATCATGCTAGTGCTAATCAAGAGAAAGCTAGAGTGGACATATTAATATCAGACAGCATATATTTCAGAGGAAATAATATTATCAGAAAAAAATGAGTCATTTCATAATGATTAATGGGTTTATTTTCCAAAATGACATCATTAATCTATAATAGCAGAAAAAATATTGTGTTTGCAAGTAGTTGGGTTGGGAAACAGGTACTAGGCCAGTGACACATGCAAAACCAGGTCATAGATGTCATCTAAAATGGACAGCGGCACTGATTTCAGGTTTCTGTCTTTCAACATGGAACATAATATTTTTAACATTATCTAGACTATTTTAGATTGGAAATTCATGCATTCCAATAATTTAACACTGTAAAGAGGGGAGGGGCCTCAAGCATTTGGTACAGGCCACTGTACATTCTAGGTATTGTTAAAGTCAGCTTCAGTGATTGTTTGCTAAGAGGGAAAACACATTCCACATAGGAAGCTCAAGAAAATGCTGCGTCTACTTTTAGGGCAAGGCCATTTGAGTGAATTTAAAGGTCTATATTATGAACCAGCCTATTCCTAAAGGAAAGACACGTGGAGATTTTAATGTCTCCAGAAATAGTTTTAGAACTGCCAGATTGATTTATTTGTACCTCAGTACATCATCTTGTTACTATGTTATTGGTCAAAGTTTTACAGTAATTCAGGTTTTTTTCTTTGTCATCCTTCAGTTTGAAAAACAGGGTTATGCATATTATTGAGACTATATGTGTCCCAACTCTCTCTCCCCTCCACATGCATATATCCTGGATGTGTTTTTAATACCTTCAACTTTTCTGCCTCTTCTCTTTGAAAATAACGTTCAATTATGTTTACAGAATAATAAATTCTTCCATTATTTCACCAAAAATAAAAGGGAGGCTAACAGATGAGAACTTCAGGAAAGTAAACTGTTAGATATATTTATAACAAAATATACTATAGACTTCAAATTATATCTTTGTGTACCCAATAAAACTATCAATAAACCTGACCTTGAAAATAAGTGTATGTAAATATAATAAATTACTAGATTATGATCAAGATGATGTGCTCCTGAAGTTATAAAAACCATTATACAGCTTTGAAAAACAAAAGTCAGTTGTTGCTAAAGTTTTGTTAAGTCAATATGTGATTCATTAAGTAAAAATTTCAAACCCTTATGCTAATTTCCCTTTGAATGAATATATCCAGCGGTAAAATTTGCCCATTGACAGCTAAGAAAATCACTGTATATTAACTGCTTATTTTGAAATTAAAATTAAGTCATCACAGAGATATTCATCAAATGAATTTGTAATTTTGAAAACAAAAATAAAAATATATTATTGAACATATAAGATTACTGTCATTCATGGCTAAACAAGAAATATAAACCAAGAAATTTAAGTACCATTTTTTCTTTTATGTATTTGTTTTAATGGAAAATTTTTTTTTGATGACAATGTTTAACACTTAATTTATATTTACTCACATTCATCTGAACCTCAAGTTAAAATAAGATATTAGGTATTGAATATGTCTTTATCTTATGAATGTTATTTGTGCCAAGTTTTTAGATAAAGATTAAAATACATATCTATTGTATTCCAATCCAGTAGTTCCCAGTGCAGTTCTAAAATCATTAAATCATATTTCCTGTGATGTTGGAGTAACTTTCTGGTATGGAATTCAGAATTGAAGCAGCTCATTCTTCCTTCTTAATCAATGTGAAATACGTGGTTTACTATCACTGCATTGTCTTTGGCTGTAATGTGTCAAGCTATATCTACTTAATCAAAAGTCAAACTGAACTTAAAAGGGAAAGTCATAAAGCATAGTATTCCCCGATTAAAAATGATTGGCCTCTCACTTGGGCACCTGACATAGAATCCTAACTCTTCCCTCTGCTTTCTCATGTGCTTCCTTCAATGCATTATACAAAAAACAGACATGTCTTCCTAAAACGTAAATTGCATCATGTTATCTACTTGCTTAAACTTATTGTACTTGGAAAAGAACTGACATTTCTTACTATCACCTGTAAGGCCCAATATTTTCTGGATAGAGCAGAACACTCCAGCTTGATCTCTAAGGATGATGCTTCATACACACTGGCTACTTTCAGATTCAATATTACTTCAAGCTCTCTGCAATATAAGGGTCTTTGTACAACATTTTTCTTCTGCGTGGAACTCTTTCCCTACTGCTTTCATCCTTCTATTCCATTAGGTTTCAGAATTTGTGTGAGTTCTTAGAGGTCTCTTCTAAACATAGTATCCAGAGTTAGTTGGCTTCTGTTAATCTCCAGTCTGAATCACTGTAACTTATTCTCTTCCTAACAGTACTTGTCATACTTTTTATTTTTTTTTTATTATTTAGCTGACTAATTATATTTATTTCCTTCCTTTCATACTGTGAACACCATACATATAGGGGCTGTATTTGTATTTATCCATTCAGCACCCAGAACAATGTTGGCAAAAAGTAGGTGAACAGTAAATATTTTTAATAAATAAATCATTTTTATCAAATGTCTGGATGATTATTTTTCTACATCTTCCACCTAATGTGAGATTGATATTTTATTAATGAAAAAAAGTCACCTTGTTTTTCTAAAAGCCTTGGTGAATATGAAAGCAATCTACTCATATCCTTATGCCCTTTTCTTCTTGTGACTAATAGCATTCATTAGCAAGCTGGTTTTTAAAAATTGTGAATATACTTGAAGTATATAGAAAAACCAAATTTATGTTATTAATATAATTTCTCTTTAGTAGCCCCTTGGTAAGATACCCTAGGTCACTGTGGAGGGATAGATGAATTTGTGCAAAGCCAAGAGATCTCCTAAGAGTAGAAGAATAGACATCATCTTTAAGTTTTGATTGTATTAGGACATTTGTGATTAAAAAAAAAAAGTTTATCCCAACTGAGAGACATTAGGCCTACGTAATGGAAATGACCATGAGGGAACAGGGCATCTGGGCAGGTAATCCAGGCTCAGCACCAGGGCCAAAGGGAAATTAAAGACTGGCTCTGCCACAATATGGGGCCGGTCTGGAGGTTGCTGAGACAACCCGCCTGACATGGAGGGACACTTTGGCATATGGTTGTGCATGGGAGTGGGGGCTAAATAGCCACCACCTGTTTGGAGGAGACTGAAAGTAATTCAATAGGTATGGTATTATCTTTTATTGAAAGACTGTTCATGAGAAAACCTGATAATAGAAGGCACCAGGACAGTAGTGAGCAAGATTTTGTTGAATTGCAGAAGACTGATTTTCCACAGAAATCATAACAAAACCAACTGCAGCCAAAATCTAGCCTGCTAGATTACCCAGTGCAGACCAACTGAGCCCAGGAGTTCTGGAAAGTTAGGTGGGGGAAGACTTGAATTTGAATGGTTCTTGTAATTTGAATAATAATAAACAACATGGATTTATTTGAATATCTCTGGCAGACACTGTAGTGCCCTATCTATATCCCACCGGCCCTTACCATTTCCGTGCACATAGGCCCTAGTTCCAACTCCAGTTTCTTTGTTCTCTTGACTGAAGACTCTCTGATCACCGGAGTAGGCTCTGCTCAAGTACATCACAGTTTAGAAGTGTTGGGCAATAAAAAAAAATGCTGAAAAACAGCATTCAACCAATGGGAATTGGTAGATAATTAACCAAACTTCTGCACTGAGCAAGAGAAATAACTAAGGAATGCACATTCCACTGGTACACAAAATTCCCAGGTGGGATTGAGTTCTAGCGCTCAGACTCAGAGCTCGAAAACATACCATTTATTGGCTTCCTTTTTTTTCCCTTCCTGTATTCCTTTGCTAATGCTGCTGTAAGAAACAAATAAACTGGATGACTTAAAACAACAGAAATTTTGCAATCACACTTGCTGAAAAAAAAAAGAAATTTAGTAATTTAATCTCTCACCGTTTTGGAGGTCAGAAGTAAGAAAGCCTTAATATGATTGTTGTCAACAATCCTTAGCATTCCTTGTCTTACAGCTACACTACGTGGATCTCTACTTCCATCATCTGATGGCCTTCTTCCCTGTGTCCCCCTCTGTGTCTCTGTACCTAAATATTCCTCTCCTTTATTTTCTAAAGACACAAGTTGTGGATTTAGGGCTCACCCTCACCCAGTATGAGCTCATCTTGCTTACATCTGCAAAGACCCTATTTCCAAAAAAGGTCATATTCGAGGTAGACATGGATTTTTGGGGGGGCACTGTTGAATCCAGTACACTTCTTCAATTGTTTTCCCCACATCCAGTGTTTCTTAAAATCAGCTCTCAAAGAAACAACATGCACATAAATTCTTGTTTTAGGCTCCACTCATTGGGAAACTCTAACTCCTTGCCTAACAACAGTGCAAGGTATCATACGAGGTAGATACCTGTCAAGATGAAACCTCCCACTTCCCTTCATTGCTTCCAGGCTGATACATAGGATCAACCATCATTATGGCATAATGAGGGAAGCACTGTACTTGCTTTATGAGGAAAGAGATTATTCACGAATAGAGCAAGAGAACCCAGCTATTGGAAACAAACCAGAATCAAGAGATCATGTTCGGAATGGATTGTGATGGTTCGAGGTTGATGGGGGCTGAATATAAGGCTGAATAAGATAGAGTTCATTAGTAATTGGGTTTCATTCATATGATTTCATAATCAATATCTTGCCAAGAATACCTGGAGCTAGCTCTGATATGCTGGTAGGATGTGTTCTCCAAGTCCAATAAATTAAAACAAAATGAAACAAAAAGACAAAATCTAGTGTTCAGTGTAAATAAAATAGAAATGCTGGAATTGCCTTGAGACCAAAAGGCTGAGAGGGCAGCAAACTAGAGCAGATTTATTAAATAAGATTAGAGAACCCAGCAGCTGACTGCAATCTCCAAGAGGGCTCTAAGGATAATCACTTCCCTAAAGCAATAAGGAATGCACTACTAAGGAGCCATCAGTATGATTGAGAAACCAGTAGTAGCTGTCCCCTACAGGATGGGATTGAGGTAGAAAGGCTTCTAAGTAACTGGATTATATAATGTCATTCAGAAAGATAGGATTCTGAAAGAACAAAGGTCATATTTTAGCACTTAACCATCAGAGATAAGGTGGGCAAAATTATGGTAATAGTAGCTAGGCTGAAATGACACTCCTTGACCTCCAGGGATCTGTGGATGGCTAATCTACTATGGTGTTCTTAAGGGAAAGGTAAATGGACAGCCATTGAGTGTGTCTTGAATCCTATAATGCAGAAAGTTAAAGAGCAGGGGAGCAGAAAATGAATGTCAGCTGCCATAGAGGAAAATCACAATCCGTGGTTCAATTTCCAGGCCAGAGCTATTCCTCAGATGCAGGACATTTTGATCGAAGGGATGCCAGTGCCTTTAATACTATAACATATATAAATAATAGTAATTATTCCAATCTATCTCAAAGAGACCTATGACCATTCGCCAGAGTAATTGTACACTAGAGAAAGCAAAATACTCAAATCTTCTGAGGATTGTTGAAAAGAGTTTGAGCTAGGGGTTGCTAGGTAGAGTGAGGTTTCAAATCCAAGATAATAACTGAAGTACTGCTACAAATCTATCACAGTATGCTTAAGGGGTCTTAGTACTTATGTACTACATCACCAGGAAAACTGCTAGCCTGAAGGAGTGTAGGAATGGATTCTTAAAGGCATCGCCAGTGACCTGGTTATGATATCCCTGTAGTTGGGAAAATGTTTTTCAAGTTGAAAAATATACTAGAGCCCAACAACAGCTAGTATGTTATAGGCTCACCAGGGTCTTAACCATTACATAGTATCAGACAAATACACTGAAACAGCAGTTGCGGCAGCAGGGAAAGAGTTTAATAATCTAATAACCAGATGGCTACTGAGCGAGGATGTGAGAGGGAATCTCAAACCCACCTCCATGAAGGGTCTTGGACCAGGGTTTTTAAGGGAATTTTGGTGGGTAAAGGGCTAAGGAGCTGGGGATCGCTGATGAGTTGAGAGATGAGGGGTGAAGTCATGGGACAGAAAGATGAAGAAACAACATTCCTGAGCCAAGTCCATTCCTTGAAGGGGATCTTCAGACTGGCTGGTGTTAGTGGACAGATTAGAATGCAGGGTCTGGAAAATATCTCAAGTGGAAAACTTGAGGTTTCTTAACATTAAAGATGTTATCTTACAGAAATGATTAAGGGAGGCTAGTGCCTTATGGCGGGTCCATGTGACTTATTGGCAATAGGCATTTACAAGGAAAATGGCTAAAGGCAGGCTGTAAGTAATCGTAAAGAAATGCATTAAAGGGCAAGTGATTCAGTGCTTAGCTGTGTTTCAATTCAAAGTCTGTATTTTATTTAGAGGTTAATGCTTGCTTTTTCATCTAGACAGTTTCAAGTATATGCTGATATATCCCACTGTGTGTAATGTATGGATTTGGGATCCATGAGTTAGAAGTAGAAGAAACCTTTTCCTATCATTCTCAGGGAACCTCATGTGGAATTTCTGCATCTTTTCCATGTAAGTATAAGCTCTGCTTGATTAAAGGTCCTGGTCCCTGAAAGGCACTTTTTGCCCAGAAGACAAGATAAGCTAAAGCCGTGGTGGCTCCCTGGTCACTTTGAGCTCCAGGAAACAAGAAAGAAAGAGTCACTAAACTGGCAGGGAAATTTGACCATGCTACTACACAAAACAAAACAAAACAAAACAAACAAACAACAATCAGAAAAATGGGAACTCATGGGATTGATGTTTCCATGACTAGTGACAACTGTACCATTGTCTGACATGGACAGGGTCACCTGGGCTCAAATTCCACTATGCAAGTAATCTAGACCAGCAAAACTGCTGGTTGTGGATGAGGGGAATCTTAGAGGGGCATGATGGATATTGCTGCCTTTGGACCATTACCCACCACCCAATAGGAAACATTGTTTACCATGAACATCCCAGTAATGTTTTTATGATAAGTTTTTGTTTGTTTGTGTTTTACAGAAAGTTGACCACAACAACCTTTAAGAATTGTGAGAAGACAGAGTAAAATTAACTTGGTATATACAAATAGTACAAGTAGTATACTGGAGCAGATGTCAGGGACCCATCCAGATTCCCTCAGCTTTTACTACTTTAAAGCAAAGTGGCCTGAGTTTGGCTGTCCTCTCTTTTTTTTTTTTTTTTTGCTCATTTTGTTAGTGTTTGTTTATTTATTTATTTATTTTTATTTCAGGATACTATGAGGGTGCAAATGTCCTGTGTCTCTTTGCCTGAGAACATTATCTAGCTGCTAGAGCCCGCTGAAGCTAAAAATTTGGGGCAATTTGCACCCTTTCTCCCCAGAATCCTTCAATCAATTGCTGATAAGAGTCAGTGGAATAATAGTCCAGCTCCCAGCTTTTCAGATTTTCCTAGTTGGATTAAGTTGCAGTTGTCCACAATAGTTTCCTGTTTAATTTGCTTCCTACCCTTTTCTGTTTCACTTCCCAACTCCTCTACAGGTATTTACTAGGATTAACTCCTAAATAAATTACTTGCATTTGAATTATTGTCTTGAGGGAACCCTGACAATAACCATCTTCAACTAGCGATGCAAGACATACCGGTTGCATAGATATGTCTTGATTGTCACTATTTTTGCTTGTAAAATAATGAATATTGTGCCCTGTGTGATCTATTGTACTGCACTTTTATTTTTAGATATGCACAACTGGTTTATTAAACCTAACATGAGTATAAATCCTGTGAGTATAAATTTGAGTAATTTTGCTCGTGTTTATTTTTTATTTATGTCTTTTTAAATTTATCCTCAACTCAAGACAATTGAATCTCTCTTCCATAATGAATAGTAAATTCTGTAATGACGTGATTTCGTAGACACCCTATACACAATTTCTGTTATTTATTTCAATGTAACCCTGTGTTTAAACCTACAAATAAAATTCAATTTAAATCATATGTAATCTTTCTTCAACCAGCAGCTGCACAGTAGGTTCAGTCCTAGGAATTTGGAGTGGGGAGGAGATAGGATCTATTCTTTCACTATTTCATCACTTTTCAGTGGAGGGCAGTATATATATTGGAGCTATGTCTTTTCCTGCTATTTTTTTCTTCTCTCTCCATCTTCAGGGTATAGCTCTTCTGATGTTATAGGCTGAGAAGGAGGAAAAAAGTACATAGCAGGGCTCTTCTTAAAAACTGAGCACATATAAGTAGTGAAATGCACCAGGTTTAAATATGATTTGGTCTGGCTCTCTTTGTCACTCATCACTACCCCTGAAATAGTTTTCTGCGAAGATGGGGGTCAATTTTTAGCTTCATTAATCCTCTTTTGCAGCTGATATTCTTAGAAAACCCTTTTTTTATTTTTTCTGCAGCCTCTACAGTGATAGAAACTTGGGAGAGCACTTCTCTCTCATTCTTCTTTTCTTAGAAACACTGCTCTACTGTCCCTACTCATCCTGTGGTTTCAAAATTCTCTAGCAAGCCTTTGCCTTCAGAAATATTCAGAAATGTGAGCACAAGTTTCTCTACCTACATATGCCACCAAACGTCAGTAAATAATGACAAAATTATAGTGAGTTTTCCCTCTTCACATCCTATTTACAGTACAATAACAAGACCATATTGTCATACTTCAAAAAATACTATAACTAGAAAATGAGATATATTTTCGTTTATTGTAAGTGCTGTGAAAATTTTAAGCCTATTCTCTGACCTTGTCTCCCACCCTTTACTTATAGACAGAGAATTAGGGTCAGTTATTTACAACACTGAGAGCTCACTCTCCTTTATACTTTCTCTAGCCTTTTTATTAGTTTAAATTTTTCATTAAAAGTTAAAGGGAAGTTCTGGAGTTATAGTAAGGGTAGCAGAGCCAGTTTGGCTAATCAGGAGATTAGCTGGGTATCTATGCTGGTTTTCTATTGCTGTGTAACAGCCCACCCAAAAATTTATTGACTTACCACAAGAAGAATCCTTTCTTTTCCTCACACATCTGCATTTTTAAAATTTTTAGTTATTATAGGTACATTATAGTTGTATGTATTTATAGCATACATGTGATGTTTTGATACAGGTGTACAATGGGAATTAATGAGATCAGGGTAATTAGAGTAACCATCACCTCAGGCATTTATCATTTTTTCGTATTAGGAACATTCGAACAGGGCTTTACGTGGCATCAGCTAGAGCAGCTGGACTGGGGCTGGAGGATACAGTCCCAAAGGTAGCTTGATCAACATGGCTATAAAGTTGGTGCAGGTCCCCAGCTGCGTGCTGAGCCAGAGCATCGGTGACAGTTCCGTGGCACACGGTCCTTCCCACAGGGCTGCTTGGCTTCCTCGCAACAGCAGTTTGGGCAAAGAAACTGATATATCATTTCCATCGTGTTGCATTAGTCAAAATAGTCAGGAACGCCTGGGATGTTCAAGAAAAAGAGACAGAGTCACCTCTTTTTGGAGGCAATGGCAGAGAATTTTGATATTACCACAAGCTCTGAGGTAAATGCCCAGTTATTTGTGCTCTCTTTAAAATGGAGTGTGAGATTGTAATTCCTCTTCATCTTCAGTCGTGGGACATATCAGAAGCCCCAATTAATATTTTGCTTACAACAATTTACATTTATTTGCCCTTATGGACAGGTGACAGAGCCATTTCATTAGCTGTGGTGAGAATACATTGGAATTCATTTGTATGTTTTCACCCCCTGCATATCCTTTGGGCTCACATTAGATTTATTGTTTTATGAAGTAAATAATTTTCAGAGTTTTTTTTTTAACCTACAGGAAAAACGAAAGAGTAGAAAAGGAATATAGGTAAGCTAAGTTCTCGGCATCCTTCTTTAACAAATCAGAGTAGTGCTTCATGCAGCAGAGATCAGCTGGATCAGACCTATCAGTTTGGGCTTCCCGATGCCACGCTCTTGCCCTTGCTTCCTCCTGTCATACTGTGTTTTCAGATCACAGTATGACAGATCACTGCTGATCTGTTCTACCTTTCTGATATTTTCTTTTGTCATTAGTAAAGCTTGAATCTGGTATTGAATAGAGGTATGACAGAGGGACCCTCAGATTTTACTGGCAAGTAAATCATCTAAAATAAAAGTTTTCTCGCCTATGTGTTTAAATATCTGTTGAGTCATATGGTTTTCCCTCAACAAACTTGTCTTCTCCTGTGAGAGAACAATAGCCTCACGGAGGCAAGTTTCTATGTCTGAATAAAAACAAGATTAGCTGTAGGGGAAATTATCTTTGTGCTGCAATGAATTCCTCTCTGTGGTTTTCTTTTGAACTAGATTACCCATATTCCTCAAGAATACAAAATCGGGCAGCTGAATTTTATATCATTTTGATGAAATGAATAAATTCAGTGGGGACTACCCACGGGTGCTGAGGGTGCCTAAGAGAGGAGAGTTTGTGCTTATGTTGACGAGTTATCAGATAAGAACAAAAGACAATATAAGATCCAAACAGGCAAGCAGATTTCATGTTTGCCTCAGGCAAACCAAATGTTCACTGTTGATTTACTGTTGAATTGTGAGAGCAAAGGGCTATAAAAGCAAAAATAATCTTTGTTCTTCTTTTTTTCCCATTGTGGTTCCTTGATACCCTAAAGTAATATGATTTGCTATGGATGATGTGAAGAAGAATTGGTTCGACTTATGGTTCTGGAAACTTTCAGCCATTTTAACATGGTGGACATGAAGCGTTAAAAATCAAACCATTTCTGTCAGAAAGGTGAACAATATTGTTACAAATAAAGAGAAAGGGATTGAGTTTCGATGATTTGTTCTACCTAGCTTCATTGTGAAAGCTGTGAGGTTGAGGTAAAGCAATAACACCACACAATGTTCTCCCTGGTGTCCTGGCAGTCTTTTAGAAGTGGCCCAGGTTTATAAAACAGTAGCTACAGTGACCAGAAAAGTCAACAATATTCAAATACTATCTCCTATGACAAGAACCTTTGTTGTTAGAAAATATCTTGCCAAGAATGAAGTGTCATTTCTCTCCTGAGTGACATATACCAATGAGTTAACATAGATTGTGACAAATCAAAATTTTCAAGGAGTACTTTTTTCCTCCACAATAAGAATAATAGCTTTTTCTTTCCGAACTTTGTCCATTTTAAAAAATGGGGAGGAAAAAGCATGACAATTTTATACTTTCATAGAATTCTTACTATCATTTACCCTGTCAATAATACCATGAGTCAGACGAGAAACTGGAAATTCAGAAAAGACTTATACAACTTAGCAGAGCTAAGGAAGGGCCATATAAGAATTCAGACTTATAATTTACTAACCTCAATATCTGATCAGTCTTTTACACATTATAGCTCCTCCTGTTTGTTCTAGAAGTCAGGATTATTAACTTTTCTCTAAATAGGAAAAAGTGTTTTAGAATATATCCCTCTTGTTAGATAAGAAAGTAAAAACCCTTAATAATTTTGGCATATGGTAACTATTAGGTCCGGAGCCAAGAGAGAGACATACGAAGTCTCATGTTTAGCAAAATGCTGTTTATTTTGAGCTTCTGGGTGCAGATGGGTAGAGGCCAAAAAAGGCCTTGATGAGAGAAAAGGGGAGAGCCTTAGGTTTTATGTAGGGTTTTTCTGGGAGGAGTAAATAAATTCTTTTCAAACAACCAGAAAGGATAAGGAAAGTAAGTTCCTCTCTTGTATTCCATTCCTTTATCTCCCTAGGCGTCTGGAAAAGGCTATGTGCATAATACACCCCTAGGAAGTGGAGAGGAGTGAGTTCCATAGGAGGTTTGGGGATGGAAGTTTGGGGAGGGTGAATTCTTTAAACCTAACAGTAACAATTTCATACCTAAATTTGAATTGATGAATCAAATAAGTCTCACCCTTTAAATTGTATTAGAATTAACATAAGTAAACAAGGAATTCTCTAGAATTGTCATATATTCAGCTTCACATAGTATATTAGTTTTCAGGTACTGCTGTGAAAAGTGTCACAAAAGTGGTGGCTTCAAGAACAGAAATTTATTGGCTCATAGTTCTGGAGGCCAGAAGTCTGAAATAAAAGGGTCAGCAGAATTGGTTCTTTCTTAGAGCTCTAAGGAGGAATCTGCCCCTGGCCTCTCTTCTAGCTTCTGGTGACAGCCTGTAATCCTTAGCATGCCTTGGCCTGTAGATGCATCACTCAAATTTCTGCCTCATATGAGATTCTCTTTCTGTGCCTCTTCTCTTCTCTCCTGTAAAGACACCAGTCATATTGGATTAAGGCCTACCCTACTGGATATGACATCCTTTTAATTTGCATCATAATTATATCTACAAATACCCTATTCCCAAATAAAGTCACATTCACAGGTACCACGGGTTAGGACTTCAACATATCTTTGCAGGGGTGAGTATGTAATTTAACACATAGCATGTAGAAAGCATACAGCAGTGATCAGTTAAATAACATGCAAGTAGAAAACCAAAAAGCCTGAAGGAACTGGGTAGATACAGGGATATTTGTATTTGTGTGTGTATGTATGTATGTATGTGTGTTTGTGTATGTGTTATTGTGTTCAAAATAATACACTGCTTTTAGACTAGTTTCTCCTTTTAAAGGTATATGAAACTGTTGGAAGTTAGGAATTTGAACAGCCTATTTCAACGATTCTGTATTCATTTCCTTCCTCTTTCTGCCTACAAATAACTGACCAATTTTAAAATTTCTTAGCTGGAGATTTATCTGCAAGGAGTCTTTTTGAATCTTGCCTTCAGACCTTGTAAATTTTTTTCTCCAAGAAATTTCTTGAAAATTCCCGTGTTTTAATTTTTTAAAAATCTGTTTTGAGTCTTATAGATTTATTATCTGTTTTCACACGAATAGTAATTGATCAGTAATTTCTTGGGAAATTTTTATCATGAATAGTTATGATACTTTAAAACTATATTTTAATTTTCTAGCATTCTAAATTAGTGTTTAGATATTTTTTACATGTTTTTCCCAAATAGCTAAAATTATACTTAAGTAATTATGAGTATTCAGTTCATATAGGGTATAGAATATATAATATGAATCTGAAAGCAGCTTCATAGGATGTCCAGACTCTATTTCATAGTTATGTCATTGAAAGCTAACTTCCCAAGGTCAAGAAGTTACTCATGTAGAAAGCTAGAATAAAAATATTTCAGACCACATTAATTTAATTTGTTTTAAAAAGTGAAACACTTTTCTATATTGCCCAGGCTGGTCTTAAACTCCTGGCTTCAAGCAATCCTCCTGTCTCAGCCTCCCAAAGTGCTGGGATTACAGGAGCAAGCCACTGCACTTGACCTCTACTATTTTAAAAGTATCTTTTGCCTACCATGCACAAAGCATCAGCCCTGTGTGTGCAAAATAATTAAAGTGTTTGGAATTTCAGTCTTCCTGTTTTTGCATGAATTTTTATGTGTTGCTTGTTCACTTCCTATGATTCTGATCTATGCTTACTATAGAGTTTTAAAAAGCTACTTTAAAATCTGATAGAGTTATTTGTTTTCCCTATATCATTTTGTTCAATAATGATATTTCCATAGTGCTCTAATGCACAGATATTTTAAAATCAGGTTATTTGCTTTCAGTTTAGGAACTAAATTAAAGTAGTAAAAACTATCCCTGTTATCTCTCTTATTTTAAATGTGCTGGCTTTGGCTTTTATTTGACACAGATTTTAGAGTAAGCATAGTGGTAGAGAATAATTATTAATCTGTATTCTTCCCTTCCATCTCAGAAGGTAGTTACCTAAATTCTATACCAAATTCAGAGAAAAGAATATTACTGCTATGACCTAAATTCTTCCTCTAATCTCTTGAACTAGGCTTCTTGGCTGATAAACTAATGAACAGGAAAGCAGCCATGGTGGGCAATGAAGAGTGGAGCCTGAGCTCACCCTGGTTCTGGCTGTCAGAATCATGCATCTGGTAGATATAATTAACTTATGGGCAGGGAGATACAATTCATGAAGGTTGCCATATAGAGGGAACTTCTACAATGTTGTCTATGGCAAAGAGTTCTATGATATGTTACTGGGTGTTGGGAGGGGAAAAAGATATATTCCAGGGGCAAATGATTTTGGGAAATTGTAGGTTAATTGCAGTTAAGTAGGTTCACTTAATTCAAAATTTCTTAGGTCCCTGAATACAATAATGTGCAATATGAATCACTAAAAAATAGGAATATATTATGTAGCATTTTTCAAACTTCATAGAAGTCTGCCTTATTTGAATACATCATGGGACTTAATTTCAAAAGACTTTTGTTTATCAAACAATGACTTGTAAAAACACTTCTCATCCTTGGTGAGAGTGACATTCAAAAATGAAAAAAAAAAAGTGGCCTTATAGGGTATAGTCTCTGGAATTCTTTATAATTTATTTGATTGAGAAAATCAATATTGAAAAAAATAAGACAAAACCTACTCATTTATGATTTTCAGGAAAAGAGTATTATTTTATTAATCTAAAAAAGGTTTTTTTGTACAATTGAGAGCATTTGCCTATAAAGTAACAATTAACATTGGACCTCAGTAAGAATAGAAGCTACTTTATTTGGACAATCATGTAATTTGGTTGTTTTGAACTATCTGAAAGATATATTGTATTATGTCTCTATAAATAAAAGTCTGTTATTTTGAATTACTTACAAATAGTTAATTATTTTGATTTAAAAATTTATAAACATATTTATAAATAAGTTTCATTATATACATCTCATAGTGATTAAAATGTGTTATTTCTGTTGACAGCTTTTACTGATTGCTCTTTGACTTTCAAAAATATTTCCTCATGTCCCTTTCACTTTATGAGAAGTGGGGAGCAGCAAAACTATAATTTGTATCAAAGTGAAATTCTTATAATTTCTTTGAAGATTATTTTTTTCTTTTTAGAAGTATAGAATCAAGTTCATTAAATGGAGAACTCATCACTGACATGTAAACAAAACAAAACAAAATGTTAAAAAATGCATGATGTTAGTACCTTGAGAATATTTAGTTCAAATGTCAAGACATATTTCTTAAATTCCATCCATAAAGTGAATTCTTATGTGGACACACAGGAACTCACGGTTTAGTTAACATGTTTTATTGCCTTGGAGCAGAGCAATAAACTCAGTGGATATCTTTGTTCCTTTCCAGTTTCTTCTCTTCAATAAAAATAAATCTTGACTGAATGTGTTAAGTGAAGGATAACTTTTAAAGCATGGTTTATCTTTGAAAAATCAAGTATCACTGCTGTTATTCAGAAGAATTGAGTTAAACATGATATAAAATGTTAAAACCCCATCTTATTTTATGAAGCACTTTATTTTCATCTTCCAGTTCAAGACACTTATTGATGGATCAAGGCTGCTTTAAGCAGCAAATAGAGAGATTAACATTACATAGCTAATTAAGTTTCCTCTCTTATGTTTCAAAATTTAAATTATCCCCCTAACCATTATCCGGGAAAATTTTCTATACTTTCCTATCTCCTGTTATCTTCTCTAATTTCTTTGGTGTTTTACTGTTAATTTCTCCTTTTAGTTCCTCGGTTCTGACAAAGCCTGCTTCCTTAGAAGACAACAAAACAGAATCTTTTTAAAGATGATATTCTACTCTTACTGTGTTCAGGGCTCAGCTTTTTCCCTAATTCTCTATGTTGGAGGTTTGCCCTTGGCATCATACATAACTACAGGTGTTGCTTTTATTAATAATTTGATAAATGGCAGCAGGAAATGGACAGAACTGTTGCCTTCCCAGCATGCATTCACCCTGCCCATTGTGGGCAGCAAGGCAATTGAGATGAATTTGACCACACTCCTAGCTCTAGAGTTTGATGTGGAATCTCATTTCTCTTGCCTCAGTGATTGATTTAAACTATGCTTATCTCAATTAACACAAAGTAAGACTGGACACCTGCGTTAAACGGAATAATGGCCTCCAGAAGATGTCTACAGCCTAAGTTCCAGAAACTGTGAATGTTACTTTCTATGGTGAAAGAGACTTTGCATGTGTAATTAAATTAAGGATTTTGAGATGTGGAGATCAACCAGGATTATTTGGGCCCTAAATATTGTCACAAGGGTCTTTATTAGAAGGACTCAAAAGAAATCAAAATTTTAGGAGAAGGTGATGTGAAGATGGAAGCAGAGATTGTAATGATGCACTTTAAAGATGGATTAAGGGCCCACAAGTCAAGGAATACAAATATCCACTGTAAGGAAACAGGAAAAACCTAAAAATGGCAAGGAAATAGATTCTCACCTCAGAGCCTCCAGAAGAACTAGTTCTGTAGACAGCTTGATTTTAATCTACTGAAATGTATTTCAGACTTCTGACTTTCATTACCATGAGAGACTAATAATTTTTTACAGCAGCAATAGAAAACTAATATAGGATTAGGACCAACTGATGGGCTTTTCTTGAATAGTTGGTTACAAAAGAAACTTCATTTTTTTGTATAGTATATAGAACACATGTGAGGGATGAAATTATTCATTAACCACTGTGATCAAGGCCAGCTTGAATGCATGGCTCTGATCAAAACATGCTTGAAACCTACAATAATTCAGAACTGTTGTGATTATATAACCCTATAGACCCCTTATTATTGAGAAGAATTTTCAATTACATGCAATGGGAAGTAACCTAATTGGTATAACAGTTTTGCGCAAATTCTAAATTTAAAAATAAAACTTTTAATATGGTTTCACAGTTAAATCAACAAGAAAAAAGCTGTCGTGGTTTTGACAAGTGTAACTGGATAGTAAGAATCCTGAACACAGGCAGGGTATCAAGGTGCCTGTCTTGTTTACTGTCTTGTTCTCACTGTCGAGCACATTCACAGAAATGATAGCTCCTTAATAGATATTTATGGAATGAATTTATGATCGAATATAAAGAGTATATGGTATAACTAAGGTATCATTATCATCCAATATTGCCTTAAAAATGTGTTTTGAGATATGTGAGACTGAATATACAAATGTACAATGGCCAGACAGTGAATGACAATAGAACTCTGATCCACTACCTCTGCAGCAACCAGTCCAGGAAAACAAGCCACAGTCTCTGTAGCAATCAGCCCTAAACAGTCAGAACTCAGTCAATGATGGCCAGTTTCCCTATTTTAGCCCTCTGCATTGAATTCAGGACACACCAAAGAAAGCCAAATATAATCCCCAAGCCTTTCACATACAATGCCTAGATCGGAGTTAGCTCACCTCCAGCTCCCTTAGGCCAACAACTTCCAATCAGAACATACCTAAGACCATCTCTTTTTTTCACTACAGGGCTTTCCTATTCCCCCACCTGCCTTGAGTCTCTGTCAAACACAAGTGATGGTGGCTGACTCCTTTGCTGTAGAGCAAGATCTTCATAAATAACCTCCATTTCTTATTTGCTTTGTCTTCATTTGTTTCCACAGCTATGAAAATGAGGCTGATAATAATCTTTTTAAGGTTGTCTCTTGTCTTAGTCACTTACTGCTAACAAATAATTTTTGTAAGAAAAAGAAATCTTCACAATAAAATTAAACCAAATGAATGGCTCAAACAAAATATTTTAAAAGTACAAAGTAAATAGATGGCCACTAAGCAGTACTTCCTGTCCAGAAATATCTCTCCCATTGATCTCGTCATTGCTTAAAATGTGACCTTTGGGATTTCATTTAATTTATTTATTAATAAAAAATGTAAGTAAACATTAAGACTCTCCAGGTATGGGGCTAAGTACAAAGATACAGTGATGGGTAGATTTTGCCCTTGACCTCAGGGAGATTATATTCAAAAGGGATGGAGAAGACATTGAATGGCATACTTACATAAATTATATTTAATTATAATTTTAGTAAAGGCTAAGGGTAGAAATTTAGAAGGATCTAAGGATACAAGGGCTCCAGGTTTGACTCTGGGCACCGAAAAGGACTTCATGGAGTAGTAGTAGAGGACCAGATTGCCCTTCCCTTCAATTGTCTGTTAAAACCTAAGAGATTAGTCATGATTCTAGGAAGTGTTTGGACCTCAAATGGCTATAATCGAATTCCTGTCATTCTGGAGGAAGGGGGCATAAATATAGAAATCATTTCAGCTTATAGGAAAATAAAGTTACATTTTCTATGTGCTAGAGAGATATTGGACTCTCATTCATGCCTACTGTACTTATATACCCTAAAGTGTTAAAATAATTCTATCAGTTTCATTTATTTCCCTTGTAAAAATATAAGTGTTCTAACACGAAACAAACATTGCCACTAGCCATTTGAAAATAACCAAGTAAATGTTGCTTAAAAGCCCTTTGGCTTCTTTTTCATGCAAAATAAAGGGTGGACACTTCATAAAAGTTTTTAGGATGCTCTTCATAATTTATCCGCAATATTATATTTTCCTACTTTCCTAAGACTAACCATCACCCCTCTTGACACCTTAGATTTTTGACATGTCAAGCTTCTTTTCCTTGCACATGACAACTCTTTCATAGGTCTATTTTTCTATTCCTGTGAGTCAACTTAAAATTTTTTGGTTCCTCTGGATTGATTGTTCATTACACAAGGTCAAGCTTAACATGATCTCCTCTGTGAGTCTTTTGCCATTCATACCACTTCAAATAAACACTATTAATTTTCTCCTTTGCTCTTATAACATAATATATTTTCCTACTACTAAATTCAGTATTCTGAAGTATTAGGATATTGGAGATGAAAACCATATTCTTTAGTTGTCATCATTAACAAAATTCACTATATGATTGTTCAAATGTATATGTGACTTTTTATCTAGGTACAATTTAACTTAAAACAATATAATTATTTATATAACCAACATGTAGTATCAAATATATAGATTCTTATTTCAATTATGTTTAAAATTCTCAATTTTAAACAAATTTACTCAATAGTCTCTACTGGAGCAGTTATGAATAAACCTATAATAGTTAGGAGGCTAGGCTCTGAGACCAGACTTTCTCAACTTGACTTTTGGATCTGCCACTTACTAGCTGTGTGGCTATGGGCAAGTGACTTCAACATTCTGTGTCTCAATTTCCTTATCTGTAATGAGGGGACATTTATAGTATCTGCCATGCAGTGTTTTAGTGAGATTAAAACAATGCCTGGCATGTGGTAATCTCTTAGCACATTTTACCTCTTAAGAGTATCAGCAATTTTGATTATAGTGGTAGGAACAGGAGGAGAAAGATCAGTATTGACAGTAGTATGTCCAGACAATGAGCTAGGTACTTCTTCCCTCAATGAATTATAGTCTAATGAAGGGACAAAAATATAAGCAGATCAACGCATGATTCAGGAAAAGAAAATAATCATGGAAATTTTATTTTGTTGTGATTAATGTAAAAATATTATTGGCCCTTATTATGAACAATGGGCTAGGAGGCAATGAAGTAGCGGCAGGTAAATAAGGTAGGAAGTTACTGCATTAATTCAGAAATAAGCAAAAAACTCTGGAGAGAGGTAGGGGCAATATATAAAGCTACTATTTGAAAAATACCGAGGGTTAAGAAGACTAGAGAAGCTAGACATAGAATTGGGAGATTATGAGGTTTGGGAATATTTGCATCAATATGATTGTTATTAAGGGGAAGTTTACATTGAAGAAAGACAAAAAGGAATATATAATTGGCTACATGATACTGAAAGTTAAATATTTTCAGTCTTAAAGTCATTATGATCAACTAGTTTCGTCAACTTGAATACCACACTAAATGAATAAAATGAGAGCTAAAACATATTTGTCACATATATTTATGTCTTCATTTATCTTAATAAATACTTATTGTTTACTATGTCCTAGAAGCTATTCTAGGTACTGAGGCTATAACATAATATTATTTGGGGAAGCAAAATAAAAGGCAAATGTGTAAGAAAATCATATTTTTGGCTCTTTAGTATTAATACATTAATTAATATTGTGTTCTTAATGTGCTGAAATTGCCAAAAGAGTGAAACTTTAAAATATGAAAAGGACTGTCTTTGCACATAGGAAACATATAGCCTTTGGGGGCTTAGGCCTCAAACTTTAGAAAATGCTGCGAAAGTTTAAAAAGACAGAAAAAGAGAGCTAAAAATGGTGAAGCGATACTTAAGAGTACAATTGTGCCACATTCTGAACTTATTTTCACTTGTATAGGATAAATCAAATATATCTCAGTTTTCATTCAGCTTTAGGAGATTTTGACTATTTTGAAGAAATTAAAGACACTCAATGGTGGTTCCATTTGATATCTTTTACATGAAAACATTTAAGATGTGAGGCTCAAAGTAATGAGAGATCAGAAGGGTATCTTCTTATCATGAGTACGTTAGGGGACAGCAAAGGTTTTAGACAAGGCTAACTGCTCTCCTGTTACCTTTATCTACAGTGCACAAGTCAGATTTGCTTGGGGAGCTGACATTTAGGGATCATTTTCTACTAAGGACAGCTGACATTTCAGTTTTGTCCATGAGATGAACTTTGGTGAACTTGAGACATAATTTTTATTCTGCAGGAAAGATATACACATACATACATAAACACACACTTAAATTCTCAAAACTGGAGTAATTTGCTTTATATATAGAAATTTTGTGAATAATCAAATACAATCTTTTTTTCATTTTCTGAGACATTTTGAGAAATTACTTAAGATAATGGTAATTTGAATTGCTTTTGAATGCAATATGGAGTCATTCCTTCCTCATGATTGTTTGAGTCTAGATTTCAAATTTGTCTTTGTATATGATTGTAAACTCTAGTCACTTTCACAAATTAATATTAAGTCAATTCTGTAAAGCCTGTATAAATTATAATGAAATAATTTAAACTATCAAGAATATATTCAGTTTTTAAGCAGTTTATAGAATAGTATTTCAACAGTAAAACAAAATCTTGTTTTGTATCTAGAAGAATGGAAGCTATTCAATAATGTAAAATTTATCATGTGAATTTTGGCACTAGAATATCTGGGTTGAAATGCTGGCTCCACAATTTACTAAATGTGGAACATTGGGAAAACACTTAATTGTGCCCCAGTTTCTTCATCTATACTTTTTTAAAGCATTGTTGTAGATATAAATGATTTTAAGAGAAACTTCATTTAAAGTATTTAACATAGTACTTGGCATATAATCAGCATTCAATAACCATTACTATTTATCTATTCTATTCCTACAGAGAGACTTGGGGCAGAGCTATGCCCAATGGTGCTGGAAGTTGTATAGCTTTATTTTTCTTCTTGCTAAAAATAAAATGACAGGGCTAGTGGAATACTGAAAATGGCTTCTTCCAGGAGAACCAGTATAAATTTTTCAGGAATTTTGAGAGTTGGTTGACATCATGTTGGTAGCTTGACATTGGCCATGATGGGAAGATTTTTTTTTTATCAATTAGTAATAAAAGACAATTGGTTCATTTATTGAATAGGGATTCTTTTCTCCAATGTATGGTTTTGTCTGATCTTTGACAAAGATCAGATGGCTATATGGGATGCTTTGTGTCTGGGTTCTCAGTCCTATTCCATTGGTCTATGTCTCTATTCTTGTGCCAGAACCATGCTGTTTTGGTTATTGTAGCCTTTTAGTATAGCTTGAAGTCTGGCATCCTTGTACTTCTGACTCAGGTAGTGCAAAGGCAATATATGTAACCTAAATGTTTGTACCCCTGTAATATTCTGAAAATATGTATACATATAAGACAATTGCTAAACATCTACCAGGATGATACAGAACTTAGCTTTCTTATCCATGTCAGCAGTTTTCTTCTGCTCTGACCTACTTACTGATCAAATGTAAAGTATCCTTGGAAAAATTACACAAATTATATAGAGACTATAAAAAGAATTTAATTCATTTTAAAAAATTGAAAATTTGGCAGTTTCTTATACTGTTTAAATATTTACTTACAACATGAACCAGAAATTCTACTCTTAGGTATTTCACCCAAAAGAAATGAAGATATATGTCCACTATAAGAATTGAACAAGAATTTCCTAGCAACACTATTCATAATACCCCCAAACAGAAGATTCTCAATAGAATATGCACATATATTGTGTTATATTAATACAAGTGAAAACTACACAGTAATAAGAAGAAATAAACCATTATCAGATAAAACAAAATGATAGAATATCACAGACAGAGAGCTGACTGAAAAAGCCTGATCCCTCACAAAAAATAAAGAGTATGTCTTATTTAAATAAAGTTTAAGACCAGACAAAAGTAACCTATGGTGACAGAAGTCAGAATCGTGGTTGCCTTTGGTGGTGGATGATTGACGGGAAAGGAGCATGACAGAAATTTCTGGGGAGAAATGGGTGCTGGCTCCATGAGTATACAAATTTATGAAATCTGATCTAACGATTCACTAAAGTTCTATATATTTTGTATACATTATTTATATGTCAATAAAGAAATACATTTTAAAGAAATGCTGATTAACAATGGATACATATAAAAATCAAGTTGGTATGTAGATAGGTTTATAGATAGATTAAACAAAGGCAAAATACAAGTATCATCTCCATTTTACCTGTTTTCTAAACTAAATGTGCTAATCCTAATTTGTCTCCTGTGAGTTGACAAACATGAAACATAGTGCTGCCACAATATTTTCCATACATTATCTTAACAGAAGTAAAATTAACATGTTAATAAAATACACTGGTCTTTGGTGCTCAGTTTCATATTTATTGACCATTCTTGTGTACACTCCAATAGCTATCACCTAAAACATGATACAGAAAATTTCTATCACCACAAAGAACTCCTGTCTCTTGTCATGTTGTTTTGAGTATCAGTAGTTTGTTCTTATTTATGGCTAAATAGTGTTCTAGTATAAGAATATATTGCACCACGATTTGTTTATTCATTCTTCTGTTAATGAGCATTTGGTTCATTTCAAGTTTTTGACTTATGAATAAGGTTGATCTAAAAATTTCTGTACAAGTGTTTCTGAAAGCATATATTTTCATTGCTATTATATAAATATCTAAAAGTATAATTTCTATTTCTTAGTTTATTTCCTCAAAATATCTGTTCCACTTAGCAATCTTACCTCATAGCAGGGTATGAGCATGCCATTTGTTCCACAACTTCACCCACTTTCTACTAGTCTTTTTAACTTTATACATTCCAGCAAATGGGAAAGAGCAGCTCATTGTAATTTTAATTTACATTATTCTGAAGGCCAAATACATTGAATGCTTTTTAATGTATTTATTGGCCAGTTGTACATCTCAATTTCTGAAGTTTCTATTCAACTTTTCACATTAATGCACTTTTTTTGCTTTCATTTTTGTTGTAGATTTGTAGGAGTCTTGTATATATCATGGGTATATATTCAGCATATAAGTCATTTCTCAGACATAAACTAGGCAAATAGTTTTTTTCCCCTTTCTTCGTCCTGTCTTTTCTTTAATTAATGGTGTATTTTTAAGTAACTGAAATTTTAAATTTCATTGAAGTTTAACTTTTTATTGTTTTATGTTAGTACTCTTTTGATCTGATATTTATTATTCCTTGAAACTCTGGTTTTGTAATGGACTAGTCTACTACCCTAATTATGCCTCACTCCTTACTGATTTTTCACATCCTCCTTTTTTTTCAAGGAATGAAATATAACAAATTAAAATAATGAAAATAGATTCCTATTGGCAGCTGTTAAATAAGTCTGGATGCACCAGAAGATTATTAAAATTTCAAAGCTCCTCTACAATGCTTTAGTGGGTTATGTTATTTAGGAGGACATCATGTTCGAGCTATTTTTCCTCAGATAAAGAGTGAAAAAATTCATACTTTAATAAAATTTTATATGACCCATTTGATGGGGATATAAAACCCTGAATACACATCTGGTTGGCTGGGGAACATTTTCACCTTAACAAGCTAACAATGTAATTAAAATTTACAGAAATTTTAATCTATAATGTGTTTTAAGGCAATGATTATAAATGCAGACCCATGTCTATTTTGCAGAACATACAGAGTTACCAGAGATGGATAAAAAAATCCATCCACTAAAATTTAAAAGCACAACTTCTGGGCAAGGTTATTTATTTATTATTTTTTTGGGAACCAAAATTGTATAATTATGTATAGTTATAATCATTTTTACAGGAAAACATCCTGTACTTTAAAGTGATGCTTGATTGTGTAACATGGGTAAAATAACCTTTTAATCTTTAATTGAAAATGATTACTCATTAGCATATCCTATACTTTCAACTGTTGGTCAGGTCATGTGATAAGAGATTTTAAAAAGAGTAATCAAAAATTAAGAAAAAATTTGTCCAAATAGTGCTTATCTCTCTTACAATTGAAAAGTCTAGAAGTAAGTACCCTTCTTTCATTTTTATATCATAGGTATTTTAATATATGTAAACTCATACTCTCTTCATATATTTACTATATTTTAAGGTATAAATGACTAAATAAAACACTGATGGAAATCATGATTTATAGTTCTGACCCTAATTTCTCAAAAGCAGCCAAGTAGCTTGTCATCTTAACGTCAAAAATATTAAACTAATATTTTTCCCCAAATAAACTAAAATCCGTGATTACTGATGTGCATAAAGTTGTCTTATAGTGATACTAAAAGGGAATGTGTGGACACTGGTTTTTATTTTTATTTTATCCTAAAATTCAGAGCTTTATTTTTTTCTTTCAACTTTACTTCTGTTAATTGCTTTTTAGGTACTTATTAAAAGTTATTATTCATAAGGTACATACAAATTTGGATATTTAAATATCTAAGGAGATTTGAGATCTTATATGTGATCAAGAAACCATTTCAGACATTTCAAAGCTTGGGTTATTAATAGAGATTTATTTTGATCAAGGACCCCAATATTAAGCAAGTTAGACACACCAATAAGAGTGCAGAAAATAAAGACAGTTGCTGAAATGACTGTTTTATTTAGAGCTGGTTGAAATCATTATGCTTTTTAAATTTCTTACAGTGTAGGCCAGACAGGACACATGCTGGGCCATGGCACAGAGACACCACAAAAGCTTGTTCTGTGTCACTTACTTTTGGCTCCTCATATGTAAGTTTTCATATTTTTCTGCTGTTAAGCATTTTCTCTTTGAGCTCAGATTTTAAAGATATTTTAGAAGTATCATATTTAAACAATTTTTCATACCACAAACCAAGAAAGAATGTCAGCAACCACTTTAATTTTCGGGCATGTATATTAGGTAGCATAGTATGTGAGTACTTGGTTAGAATGTTGTCATGGTTACACAAAAAAATCAGAATTTATACCAGAAGCATAGACCACATATTAATGTTATATTATTAAATAATACAGGAGTGGGGATGATGTAGCAAGGTTTAATTTTTATTTGCCAGGTTCAAAAAATTAATTATACATATCTTGATATTAGTTACTTATTTCATCATATTCCATTCTTTTTCATCTCTCAGAGCATAGGGGAGAAATAGCAGACAGTATATAAATTGAACATTCACAAAAGGAAGAAACCAAGAGTGTCTAGGGACATTCAGGAAGACTTTAGAGAGCATTGAGTTAGAGCTAGAAGGGAAGTAAGCTTTTTCCAGGTGGACAGTGAAGTTATAATTATTTTTACTGTTCTCTCCAACTGCTTGGTTTGTATTTTTTATTTGAAGTGTTGATTCTTACATTTACAGTATTTTTTCCCTGCGTACATTGTGAATTTCTGAAAATGCTTAGTGCAACCATTCTACATCAGTTATTCCAGATCCCCAAAGAGTCTGGGGTGCAAAATTTATGGAGGCTTTTCTCTTAGCCATGACACAGGAAAGTTTTTAGTTTATTCTTATGTCAAGCCCCAATTGGCAAAACCTTTCTATTTCTCTCTCTGTCTTCCTCCCCTCCATTTTTTTAATTCTCTAGTAAGCATTTATTGTACATGCAAGAGTGTAAAGGAATAAACACCTTTTTTATATTTGTCTATTTAATTTTGTGTCTAAAAAGAATAACTTCTTACATTCTTTTGCACCAATAAATAGACAGAAAAATTCCTTAAGATATTCATTTTAGGGATTGTCCTGAGGCACCCCAGTAGTTAAATCAGTACCCCACAACTTATTTTTGTACACTTACACAGCTCCCAGTATAATCTAACTCTTTTTGGGGCCTTAATTGCTTTCTTGTTTTGCTAGTTAAGTTATATGTTAAGATTTGTGCAATTTCTAATGCATTTCACAGAAAGAAAACTGTTATATGTCTCATATTAATATTCTAGATGTTTTTTAAAATTCCTAAATCTTAATATGTAGAAAAAGTATGTAATAAATATTTATTTTAATGTTCATTAAATAAAACCTTCCCATGAGATATAGGTGATTCAACTTCAGCAAATCATGTTCATGGAAAAAGTAATAATAAGATTTATAAGATGAGATAGGACTATTAAATTTCAACTCACTTATATAGGCTATATTTCATGTTTTTTCATAAGCAGGTTTAGTCACCGAGCATATAAAATTCAGTCAAACCAACTAACAAAGAATCTAAAATTTAAAGTAGAAGAAATAATTCTTGCTTAAAGGGTTTGCAATTAAGATCTTTGTGTTTTCTAAGAAGGGCATTATCCCTAATCATCGAATTTAGGACATGCAGAAAAGATGCATGTCTTCATGGTTTTGAAAATTGTCTGTGAAGGAAAACCTAAACAAAAAAATAATGCTTTTTCATTTTTAATTTTATGTTAAATATTTAACAATGACTTGCATATTGATTGTGTGGAATGCAGTTGACCTTCTGAAATAAATGCCTTGGTTTAACCACCTAATGACTAAGGGTTTAGTTAAGGTTATAAATTAACTTATTTTTGTGTATTAGTTGGCCATTTCTATTGGCTTAGGTTTCCCCCTTACAATGGTGAACTTGACCTGGACTATATTTTCCTGGAAAATAACAACTGTTAAAACATCCCATTGCACTCCATCTTCACCCTACTCTCCCTCCCGCCATTTTATGTTCCAGGAAACAGACTACTACAAATAACCATCCATCTCTTATAACTTAGATTCATGGGTGACCCACTTGTCTGTCTACCACAATGCTAGATACAAACCCTCCAAACTCCCATTCTTTGTCTCACAACTGCTTAGCTGAACTATGTGTCCCATTGATAAATACGGACAAAATGCTTGATAACCTGACTTGATCAAAATTTAATCAGTTTTCCCCATATCCCTGATCCTTAGCCCCTCTTTAACAAGCCCATCCTGAGAATCAGCTGACTTCAGGGAAAAACATTCCTTGACCAACTGTCTGATCACAGCACCTGCTCATCCCACTCCCCTACACCAGTTCTTCCTGGACTTGTTTACTGTTCCCTACAAATAAAGTTCATTTCTGCCTGACCTTTGAGAGCTTTGCAGATCTTATGTTCAGAGTGTTCTCACTATTGTAACAGTCCTCTCTCCCTATTGCAATAGTCTTTTGGCATAAAGTCTCTCCATACCTTTGTCTAGATTTTTTTAAAAAATAAATTACCCCTTTTTAAATTATGGTCAGTTCTGCCTTAGTTTGAGAAAAATTGTTATAGACAATAATTCATGCAAACCCATCTGTCAAAATCATAAGTAGATTTAGGATCACTCTCAAATGTTGATGATTTGGTTTACACTTTTTTAGGAGGAAGGAGAATGAGAATAATAATTTAGTCTTCATTTAAATACTGGCCTAGATTTCAAAACACTCAATTATACCCAATTTACTTTTACAACTATATGGGAAAGCTAATCAAGTATCATAAAATTGAAATAGAAAAAGAAGCAAACTCAAGTATTTCACTTTGCTTATTAGAGTAGTATTCTGGTTTAAATATGTACCTTGGGAAAGCTAATATCTTTCACTTGTAGAGAGGAAAGTTTTAGCTGTAATTATAGATCTATCTGTGTATAGGACATGACGAATTAGGGAAGAAGACTAGGAACCTTCAAGTATACCTGGACAATTTATTCAATATTATATCCTAAGTGTTTAGTTCAAGGCATGGCACATGCTATATGCTGACTTAGTTTTTATAGAATAAATTTATTATATCTTCTTGACAAAAGCAGACTTCACATTTTATTTTATTTCACACAAAACTCATGGTATCAGCTTCCTGAATAAGATTGACAAAAGAGAGAATATATACATTTATTTATGGAAGACAGGCAATAGATGTGAAAATGGTAAGTGATAACTATATGTCTTTATATCAGCTCATTTTGAAGTCTGTTAAGGCTAAGCAACTTCACTTCTTATGCTTAGTCATCATGAAATGAAGTTTTAGATAACATTATTTTCTGGTCATTTATACTTTTATTTTGAATTTATAAACTGATATTACATAATTTAATGAATTTATAAACTGATGTTATGATAGTGTTTTGTGAGTTAGTAAATACGTTAAATTCTTGAAGTCTGATCCAATAAGAATAAAAATTTTTAAAATTAGAGTCCAAATAAAGAACTCGAGAACCACAATCTTGACTCTGAAAATGTTCCCAAATACAATGTAATATAGAAAGATCATTTTCAGATATAATAGTGGCCACTCTTGGTATCCTCCCCGTCTCAATATGCACCCTTCATTTATTTTTCTTTATTATGGAACATAGGAAAGTTTTATGATATTATTTGTTTGGAAATTTATTCTGAATGCTTTGTACATACTTATCCTACAAAGACATCTCTTAACCCTTTTGTAATTTCCTCCCACACTGTACCGGGTTGAATATTGTTCTCCCCAGTTTCATGATGTCTACTTGGAAACTCAAAACGTGACCATCTTTGGAAAGAGTCTATACACATGTAATCAAGTTAAGATAAGGTCGCACTGGATTAGGATGGGTCCTAAATCCAATATGAATGTCATTGTAGGAACAAGGAGATTTGGTCATAGAAGTACATGCACACGGGGTAGAAGGCCATGTGGACATAGAGTGGAGATTGGAGTGATGTATCTACAAGCCAAGGAACACCAACGATTGCCAGCAACCATGAAAGGCTAGAGGAGGCAAGGGAAGATTATTCCCGAGTCTTAAGAGGGAGCATAGCCTTGTCTACACCTTGATTCTGGACTTTTAGGCTCCAAATTATGAGAGAGTAATTTCCTATTGTTTTAAAGCCACCCATTCATGGTACTTGGCACAGTAGCAGTAGGAAACTTAATTACCCTCATCACCCCTACCCCTGCCCAGAAAAACAACCCTTGTGTGGGAGCAGTGTTTAGGAAAGTGAGTTTGTCAAAATGTTTAAAAGGAGAGAGTGCTAGGAACTCTCAGAACACCATAAACATTTTAGATATGGCAGTGAGGGATTTGAGGCTCTGGAGGATGACATTATTAACTCCTTCTAGTAAAAAGGAATAGAGATTCTTATATTTTAATAGGGTTTGTATTGATAAAGTAATGATAGTCACTGCAACATATCCAAAAATACATGATGACTTAAAAATTATTAAAGCAATATTTGTCATTCATGTAATTGTCCAAAAGTAGATGTTCCTGACTAGAAGCAAATTCTCCTCCTAGTGGAGATTCAGAGACCTAGAGTCTGTCCCTTGATTCTTTAGTTCCATCCTCTTCCACACATGCCTTCAAAATCACCATAGAAGAGGAAAGCATGCCAGAGTGGGAAGTTTTCAGTGAGTTAGATCTGAAAGCAGTATACATTGTCTAAATCCATATTTCGTGGCCAGACCCCATGATTCATTGTCATAACTAGGTACAGATCCAACAACAGATATGGAGAATTGTAGCCCATATATATATATATATATATATATATATATACACCCAGGAGGTAGAGAAATTTGATTTAGTGAGGGGTTAGCCAGTCTCTGCTGTAGAATCACAATTTATTTGGATAAACAATCACTGAGTAATTATGGCAGGCAAGGAACCTATGCTGTCATACTATAATTAAGAAGTTATCAGAAGACTGCATGTAATTCAAAATTCATAATAATTAAAGCAAAGTTTGAAAGACTCATTATAGAAAATACTAAACATAAGATTGATATTGCATGTGCTATTTTCCATTAGTATTTAAATTTTAAATTTTAACTTAGCTTCACCAGTGTGTTATTGATATTTCACATTATAGCACTTTTATTTATTATGGTTTTCAATTCTTTTCATAACATTTTTCTGAAAATTTTAAAATGCAATTCACCTTAATACAGATACAAGAAAGAAATCAAACAATGTGTAAGTTTATACTCAATTCCAACACATAATCACACCAGTCATATTAAACTTTGATAAAAATTAGAAAAATAGAGATAAAGGGAATGAAATGTTCAGAGTCATCTGACAGAGTTAACTGAAAGAACTTTAATGTCAGCTGTGACATTTGAAAGTATTGTTTAAAAGAGTTACTCTAGATGCCATTACAGAAAAAGGTATCTTTCTGCAATATCTGGTGACATTAGTAAAGGACTGAATAGTTTTGAACTTCAAAAGCATTATTTTTAGATAATTTTGTCTAAACCAGAGGCATAGATATTAATAGTATTTGTAGACTAAATCATCTTTTGCCTTATGGAAGTTAAAGCTGTTGACAATGTTCTCAATAATTTACACTCTTCACATGTGGTGTAGAGGGCTTCAGAGAGATGTCTTTACACTTTGGCTTATCTGGAACCAACCGGGGCGGAGGAAGAAACTCCCACTATATTTAGACATAAAATATGGACACAGAACTGAACCAAGGCCTTAATGCAGAGTGACACTATTATTATTTCACCCCTTGCATTTCAATGAAGAGTTTACAAAAGAGACTACATTTAGAATGTTTATTTTCACAGTGTTTTGATCAATGAACTTATTTTTGACTGTCCTAGGGCAAAGTGCCTGTACTAGAGTGTGTGTTGCTTTCTTTCTCTCTGGAAATTATTTTTCCAGCTTCTTTATTTTCAAAAAAGTTGTATTTTTTATGGGAGTGAAAAGCTAAAGAGTTTGTTGTTACATGTCAGAATCATATTTATAATAAAAAGAAAGCATGTTAGTATCATTTATAGTAAAAACTAAAACCTATTTTACTAAAATATAATTGAAGGATGGGTTAAATTTGTAACTGAAGAAGCGACTCTGAAATAAGTGACAATCATGCATAAAATGTTTAAAAGACCCAGTGTGTCTAAGAAATATATATTATGATAGTTGCAACGGCCTGAATGTTTGTGTCCTTCCAAAATTTCTGTGTTGAAACTCTAACCCCCAAGGTGATGGTATTAAGAGTTGAGGTTTTGGGGAGGTGATTAGGTCATGAGGATAGAGCCTCATGAATGGAATTAATGTCCTTATAAAAGAGGCCCCACAGAGCTTCTTTGCCCCTTCCACTATGCAAGGACACAGCAATAATGTTCCAACTATGATGGGAAACTGGCCTGTATCAAATACCGAATCTGCTGGCACCTTATTCTTGGATATGACAGCCTCCACTAATAAGAGAAATAAATCTCTGGTTTTATTTTTTTAAATTTTTTTAGAGATGGCTTTGTTCTGTTGCCCAGGCTGGAGTGCAGTGTGTGATCATAGCTCACGGCAGCCTCCAACTCCTGGGCTCAAGAGATCCTTCCACTTCAGCCTCTCAAGTAGCTGGGATTACAGGCCCAAGCCACCATGCTGGGCAATTTTTGTTATTTATAAGCTATCAGTTTATGGTATTTTGTTATATCAGCCCTAATGGACTAAGACAATGGGCAACAAAATGTTACCATTATCTTGTTTCCAGCTAATCTGTCAGTACCCATCCTAACTGATGCTCAAATTTGGTATCCCAAATAAGCAGACTTTAAAAGTGGAATTGCCTAGCTTAAAGTAGTTTCAGAGATAATAGGAATCATGCTAATCCAAAGTTGGAAGTTGTAATTCTTGTTATCTGTTATCAAATGAACAATATGTTATTTGTTGTACTTTGCGATATAAACCATGATTTACGGGATTTGCAATGGAAAATTCAGGATTTTAGAGTGGGTTGTTAGCTTTTCCCCTACTATTGGATCAATAATATCATATAATAAAGATAGGGCTTGATTGAAATCGGTTCATCTGAAAGAAAAGTCACACTTTTTGCCTCTGGCCAGCCTTCCAGGATGGCTGAGAATATAATAACCTGAAGCCTTGTAGGGATGAAAAAGCTAAATTATTTAACAAATAACTTGTCAGAATAAGGAGAGTCGAGGAAGCCAGAACCAAAATTGGCAATAAGATTGAGATTTGAGAGAAGCCAGAGTCCCGCAGGCCCTTACAATGAGTCTCTTATTGTATACTGCCAGGCAGATTCAAGAGACAATTATTTTTATTGTGTAAGTGCAGATAGCAGGGACAAAAGCAGATTAACTAAGTCTCCCCATCCCAAACCATAGTCTCAAATTGTCCAAGGCAGATGCCTCAGTGGAGATCATTAAACTGAGGGCTAGGGAAGTGAGCATATAACTAAGAACGGTTGCTAGGAAACAGATACTCCAAGTTCCAGCCTTAAAATCAGGAACCATGACCCAACACAGTATCTGGCTTTGTTTATCAGTTTCTGGGGTTAAGAGATAGTTATTGTTCTTCTACTTAGCAATTATAACACCTCTTCATACCTTCTCGCACTCAAATGAAGACATATGCACACAAACCAGCAGGAAATGAGACGATAAAAAGATTCAGCAAGCAAAATATGCCTCCTTTCAGTTTCCCTTCTCAGATTTGGTCATGGATAACATTACACAAGAAGTTCCTTTTAGAGGCCAGAACCAAAAGGCATGGGAGTGGAATGGAAATAATGGACAAAGAAGATCCTTCCAGAAAAATACCTAGAACTCATTCTACTATAAGGACAAAAAAGTTTATACTTTTTTTTTTTTTTAAGCAGGATATGAGCTATCAAACAATGAAATTTTTTTCCCAATTAATTCCTTTCTCCAACAATTTTTTAAATACTGTTTTACTGTTGTTTATCCTTCATTTATCAAAGGCCTCCAGACCACACGGAGACCCATCCTATGTTTAGTTGAGAAGACCACACCTTACCTGGAGAAGGAGACAGATGCAGTGACAAAATGAGACTTTGAGGAGGGGATGAGTAGTATTTATATCGTCAGTAGTATTTATATTGAAATGTGTATGGGAGGAAGAATATCTGTGAATGTTGATTTTTATCACAATTTTCTAAAATCCAAAATCATGGCTCTCCTACAAATATTACAGAGCATATTTCAAACCAATTATTCAATATATCAGTGAATAAGGATAATAGTAAGATAATAAGATAGGTTCAAAAATTATTTTAGGTATTTATAGGCAGTTAAGTAAAGCAATGTTAGCATAAGATTGCTGAGTTGACATAAAACTGGTTCATGATCTATAAAGTCATAAGCCATAACCTTTGCTTTTACTATAGGAGAGAGGTCATTTAGATCTCTATTAGACAAAAATCCACAACATAAAATTATAGTTTATTAAATTTCAGTGTTTTGATCAATAGTAAATGAATTGAACAAAGTTGTTATCTCTGAATGATGTTAAACATATCATCATTTCTTTTTTACATTATTTCCAGGTTTTGTATAATTTTATTATCACTGGGTGAACCAAAGTTTTTGGGTTGATTTTAGCCACATTGTATCATTCTTTCCTTATTTTAATAATTATATCTTGATTTTCCTTATGAGACCCCATCCTTACCCATTGTGGGACAAAGTAGCAAACGTCTGCCTCTGGCCAGCCACACAGTCAGCCCTGCTCGCTCATTCTGCTCATCAGCACAACTTCACAAACCTCTGCCTTAATGACTGAGCCCAGCCCTCAGGGAGGATACCTTGAATATGCTAAGCAGGATGGAATACATATTATTTTTCCCATATCTTTTGCCTGAATCACTGCATTTTTAGAAAAGATAAGTTTAATGATCCTAGCCTTTGCCTTTTCCTGTACATAACATAATGTCTGACAAGATTAGCAATTATGCCTCTGTAATTTATAAGTAGATGTACTCTTGCACCCTCACTTTCATGAAAATTTTTGCTTTAATGTAACTTCTGAACAAGTGGAGAATCTCCACAACCTGTATATAAGCTGTAAACTGAAACACTAATTCGGAGCATGTGACAGAAACTCTCTGAAAGATTCTCCTCAGGCTGTAATCCTCAGTAAGGCTCTGAGTAAAACTAACTTTAATTCTTTAAAAGCTTGATTTCTCTCTTTAGTTGACACCATGCATGTGGCTGCAGTGACTGGACTAACCACAAGGGCCAGGGTGGGCATAAATATAAGACAGAAAGAGTATCACTTCTCTTGAGCCAACTGATGTATTCAGGAGTATGTAAACCAAATAGCTTCAGTTGTCTATACAGAAGAGGTGTAGTGGTGGTTCTTGTTGCTATTATTAGTTCTGGATTTGGAGATTTGAGAACTTCTGCAAGCATATTGCTACAAAAACAGATGAGCCTAAGAATAGAGCAAAACTAGGAAAGTGCATCTGAACGTTATAGAACTAAAATTGGTTTGTGGTAACGCAATTGGAGCCTTGTGGCAACCCATGCCTAAATCCAGCAATACCCAGGTATTTGCAGTTATATTAGGTAAATATTAATAAAATATTTCCTTAGTTTTTGTCAAGATAGACTGGTTTTTTTAAAAACTGATATTTAAAAATTCCTTAGAATTAATATAAGGAAGTTATACCTTCTTATCTTTGTGTTTTAGAAAATGTCTTTATTGTCTTTTGTTGGGTCCCCAAGTTTCACCAACATATGTTATTTTTATTGAAGGAGAAACACAGAGTGCTTTGACAGATCTATGACCTGGCCACCAGTATGTTTTTTCTCCCTGCAGTCTTGAACCCAAGCCAGGGCCTTGAACATTCCCAGGCACTGATAAAGTCATTTAGGTTGTCAGCTGAAGCACTAGAAGATCAGTGTCTCTGTTGCTAAACACATAGATGTTGTCACCATCCCTGAGCCAAATTCCTTAAATTCTCATATAAACTCTATAACCCAACCTCCTCCTTACCAGACATACCTAGATAGAACATCTTTTTTCTTACTTTCTGGAGCAAGGACCAATGCCACCCTTTGTATGTGAGTCCCCCTAATAACTGGACTGAATACCTTGACATTTGGTGCTTTTTCCTTTGGAATCCCAACCTGCCTCATCTTTGGACAAGTTAGGGCAGTCCCTTGCAGGAATTCACTTGCCGCCTCTTTCGGGGCAACTCCAGCCATGAGTTCTGCTGAACAGAACATCTTCTGACAACTGAGAGTTGAGTAACATCCTCTGAGGAAAATAAAGTTCTCTATGAATTTTAAAGACATTTATAATTAATCTGGAAATCCAGAGAGATATCTGATCCTAATTTAATTATTATTCCAGTGTAGATTACCTACATTAAAAAAATCTATAAACCTTTTGGATTATTTTTTTTTCTCCTTGAAGTTTTGTTAAATAAAATAAAATTCCCAGTAATGAATTGTTATAATCATCCTCCTTGGCACTGTGTAGGCCATTTGAAATTAAAGACCACTGTTTTCAGTTCAGAGAAATTATGGATTACTAAAAAAAAAAAAATTTCTTCATTTTTTTTTTTATTTTTTGGTCTCACTTTCTGAGTCACATAATTTTCAATTTGATTCTTTCTTGCACAAATTTGTTTGTGTCGTTATTTAATCATTGTCCTTCAAGAAATTTTGCAATTCAGAAGAAAAATTACATGTCTAATTGTAGACCATTGTAATATCACTATGAAATATTACAAATATATGTGGGAAAAATTAGTTAATAAATTATACATGGAAAGAAAGTTCCTTTTTCTTTTTTCATTCTCTTGTCCAGTTTTTGTTCTCTTCTTCTTAAAATAAGTCTTATTAGGGACTTCTTCCGGTATCATGGTTAGTGATTAATTTCCTGAACCCTCAGCCCTATAGCTCCCATTAATGGAATATTTGTATTGTTTGTTGTTAATGCAGAGATATTTGTTCAGTTGCTATTATAAGAGCATTGTCTGGATTTTCTTTGTATTCCAAATGTGGTCACAATGTTATTCTTATTAGTCTTTTTAATTTCTCTTTTCACTCTAAGCATAATTTTTTTGACCCCATCTTTCCACAGCTGTTGCAAGAAATTCTTCATTGGGCTTTCCTATGGTGGCTTTATCATCATATAGTCAAATTTCAACCTGAGAGCATCCTCTTTATCATCTGTTATAACACTTTTGGTAGCAAATTTCTTCACTTGGAGATTGTGCAGCTGCCATTTCTACCCTTCTGAATTCTGACTGTCCTTTGTAATTATCATGTGTATGTGTTGATTCCATATATTTTCTAACCAAGAAGTGCTGCCACTGTACAAATCTAAAAGCCTATAGGAAGTTATATTAAATAAATTGTTGCTTTAATTAAGAAAGATAAATTTATTAAAATTGTATATCTCATTTAAGCCTCAATAATGAGAAATTCAAAATTTAGGAAATTTAAGCAAACTTCTCAATTTCCTTCAGTTAATAAATGACTGAGCCAGATTACTCATGCAAGTTTTTTTTGTATGGGTACCTATTTTAAAATCAAAATTTGCCTGTGTCACTCACTTCTCTACTTAAGTTCTTCAATTACTCCCTATCACCTAAAAGATTGAGTCTAAATTTGTAAGAGTGATGCATAAACCCTTCCATGAATTGGCCTCTTTTTATAGATCCTGCTTCATTTCTTGCTATTTTACACCACACACTTCTTACAAAATGCCTCACACAATACATCATTTCACAGGTCTATTCTTTTATTCATACCGTTTCCTTTGACAGAAATGCCAGCTCCACATTTTTCTATAACCTTTATAGCTTTCTTTCTTCAAGTCTTGGCTCATAGCTGCACTTGGAGCTTTCTGAGAATACATGAGTGATTTAAGTGTTCCTCTGCTTTACAGTACTCTGAATATTTGCCATGCTATGTATACTGTATGACATAGAAATCAATGGTATTTTATCTTTACTCTCCTACCAGGAGATAAACTACTTGAGGCAGTGCCTTTATTTTTATTATTTCAGCATTAGCATCTCACCATGCCTGCCATGTAACTGGTATAAAGCAAATAACATATTAAACTAATTCTTTAATAAAACTTGAGAGAGGGGAAAGATGACTAGATCTAAGTAAACAAGAGATTGGATTATGTTTAATATAAGTATAGTTAATTTATATATTAATCAGATGTGGTAGGTTCTACTGTGGGGGTGTTCTATATTCAAAATTTCAGAGAATACCAACAGTTTTAAATTTTTATAATATTATTAAGGATAATAATAAAACACTTTTACTAAAAACTCTGTTTTAGGTTAAGCTTAGTAAATACATGGAATAATGTATTTCTTTCTTACAATGGTCATATAACAGAGGCACAATGAATATCCCAATTTTCAAGTGAGGAAGTTAAAGAGCTGAAATATTAAGAAAATTGCCATATGATGAACATTTAGTAAATCATAAATATGGAGATCAAAGTACTACAGTCTGATCCCAGATTCCACGAACACACCCACAACACTAGAGCTTCAATGTCTCATTTACATAGAGGATTAACTTTAACAGAGGCTCACAGCACCATAAAAATGACTTGAACAAGTCAGATAAGAAGAGTACACCCAAAGATCAAAGCAAAACTAAAATGAACATTTCCAGAAGTTCTGAATTCCATGTTTATTAATAAAATTATTACAACTGAGGACTCCATGTTTTTACAGATTGGTAAGAGAATTGTTATAAATATGTAACCATGAGAGGGCATCTTAATAGTCCAATGCAGTTCTTGTGGGACAGTGGACTTTATTTTGGAAGTCAGTAGGAGGTAAAAGTATTGGAGGCGAGTGTGAGCTTTATTCACTGCTTACATGCTTAACAAATAAACCTTCTTCTTAGAACTGAAGAATTTCCATTTTGTAAATTTTGGAAGATGACAAAGTCTCCTATTCTTAAGGCTGAAAATACCTGCTCCTCTGCAAATTAGGCATGGGCTGATGGCTTTTGTTTGAGCAATCTGATATAGGAAGCTAAATTTTTAAATTTGGTGATAATGACAGGTGGAATCAGAGAGAATTTTTTCTAGTAGTAGTAACCCTGCATTTAGGGGAGGTAATAGACATGACACCAGTCATGAAGTCATCGCCGGAGTGTTGGCAGTGGAGCCTGAAGCACCCAGCTGTCAGCAGCAGCAGCTCACTGGTTTCTTTCTGTTGTGTGACTGAACTTTTGATCCAGCCTTCATAATCTCTTTTTTCATTCCCATATTCTGAATGAAATGCCCACTCTGCCTGCATATTTTGTGAAATAATATTATGTTAATCAATTCATTTTCTTCAAAAATAGTCTGAATGTATTACCAGTGCTAGTTAGTAAGAAATTTAACTGACATAGACACTAAAATTAACAGATTCTTTGGGAAAATTGGGGCATCAGGAATTGATCTTCTAGTTTACATAAGATTAAAAGAAGTAAAAAATCTAGCCAATATTACAAGCTAAGACTGTGGTAGCCCATGGAGTGCACTGACAAAATATAAAATTATGATTTAACTGTGACTAGGCAAGAAGTAAAGGTTTTGGAGAATTGAGTTGTTACTGGCATAAAAGAGTATAAAAGGCATAGGGAAAGGTGACTTCTTCTAATGGCACCAATTGCCTTAAAGAAAGAAGACAAACTCAATTCCCTAACTATACATCTGAAGGCATGGGCTGAATTTCAGGATTTTATGGTTTTATTAAAATAATTCTGAGCCTAGTGCAGTTATTTGGCAGAGATAACCAGGATTAGAAAACAAAATTAAACAAAACAATTAGGAGTTGTTTTATCCCTAGGTCCAGTTAGGAAAAAACAGTACAAAAACAAAACGAAAAACACTTAAGCTATTTTATTAGAGAACGCTTGTTATAAGGAATCAATAAATAGCTAGTGCAAAGTAAAAAGGAGGCCCTGGATTGACATTGAACAAATAAGTGCGGGAAGGAGCCACTGTCACTAGGTCTGACAGAACAAAGGGAAGATGTGATTAATAAAACCTAGAAGCTTGCAAGAGGACCCCCTACCTCAGGAGGTCAGAAGACAGTCCCCTTGAAGCTAAGACTCAGACTTGTGTAAAGTTCAGCTGGATCTATTATCCTTGAGGTGGCACAATGAAGCTGATTTTGGAACAAAATGCAGCTGCATGGTGAAAAACCATCAAGATGATACACAACAGAAAGGAAGGAACAAGTAGCTTCGACTACCATTTTCTTTTGCATAGACTCTCACTAGCCCCTCCTATTGATGGAACCTACTACGGGAACAGTTGGAAAAAAGTGCAGTTTGAGTTTGAGTTTCAAGTAGCACAAAACAGACTATAAAAAGGCAGGGGGAAAAAAGAAGAAATGAAAGAGCCAGTAAGTATGTGCAAAATGCCCCATCACTGGTAATCAAGGAATTACAAATCAAACCCAAACAAAGGCAACCTATATATTATTCACCAATACAGCTATGATTTCAAACCATGATAAAATTCAAGGTAGATAGCATTTCTATAGTGTTTAATGTAGGAAATTGCTATTATACTCCCAACTTTTTGTTTAGCTGTTATCACTGTGGAATGATAACAAGTTGGGGGTGCAATAGGATTCTTCATATTCATCAATTATATGCATACTTTCAGGGCAATTTTTAATACGATTTTTTATGTTTATTGAAAAGTAATTTTCCCCGTTCAGGGGCTGTGTATTATTGCAAGTGAATAAACAGAGAGATGCTAAAAAAAAAAAAAAGTAATTTTATGCCTGTTTACAAAAAAATTGTGCTTGTAAGAAAATTCAGTGTAAAGAGTAAAGTGAAACTGAAACCTTAAAAAAAAAAGTAGATATGGAACTGTGAGACAATACCTTAATATCCAGCACATATGATGATTTACACTATTGTGGAATTTCCCAGATCTTGAATGTGAAAATGAATTGATCAGTGAAGAATTAGGACCTAAGAACTAGATGTTAGAGAACACCTTCCACTGACAAGCTTCCTTTGCTCTTGACCTTTTTGGATTTGAAGGTGGGTTAGCGTTCCCTAACCCTAACTACTATGACGTTTCTATCTGCCTAGATGCCTCACATAAACTATAAATAGGCAATGAGGAGAAACAGGATTTACTTTTATACTACAGAGGCAACCTCCTGGCATAGATATTTTAAATGAGATAAGAAATAATTATTTTGTTTGTTGATAAACACCGTTATGGTTGACAAATATAGCATAGTTTTATCATCATTTTGTTTGATAACAAAACAAAATTAGTTTGATAACAAAACAAGTTGCTGAATTGGCATCCAATTTTAGGCCTGACAAGTTATTTGAAACCTAGTTGTACCCTGTCACCTTTAGTTAAAAGCTCCCCCTCCTGGAGTGGCTGTTTAAGCTATAGCTTGGTCATTCCTCGTCTCCCTGTCCCAAACCCAGCACATCCCACAGCTGCTGAGCATAATTAAACCTAACGGTCAACACCAGCATCTCTCTCTCCCTCTTTCTCTCTCAACTCACCCGCTGGATGAGCATCCTGCTGTTTCTGGACTCCCCATCATTGGCCCCACGGGCACTCCTCTTTTCTCATGGGTCTGTAAGTAATAAAAATGCTTCTGTTATTTCATGTCTTTTGTTGTGCTGCTTCTTCATTGTGATTCACCTGACCCATGCACCAAAACCTCATTCTCCTCCCAGTCAGGGTTCTCTGAGAGAGTGGCTATCTTGAATGAAATGGAGTCAGGTCAGACAAAAGCCACAAAGGTGTCGGCAGGTATAAACAAGTTCCCTATGAAAGGGCATCCTGGTCACAGGTCAGACACTTAGGCATTAAGCCATCTGTCAGGATGAAGAAATATCCAGTGAAAGACAAACTGTAAACACTCACAACCACCTCCTGTGAAGCCCTGTCAGGACAGAAGGGCAGGGCTAGAATTTATAACCACTCGCCACAGAGAGACATCAAGACTAAATTAGAAAAAACAACAAAAACAAAAACAAATTGCATCAGCTGGTAAATTTTGCGGACCAGTTTAATAAATAGAAAAAGCTCAAAACACATAGTATTGCAATTTTACTATGTTTAAAACAGCAGATAAGGTATAAATGATGAAATAAAAACCTTTGACGCAACATAGAAAATAAAACAAATTCAGCTATTTAAAACATCTAAGAAAAACAGCAATGAAACCCAACTCCAATTTACCTGTACCTTTCATATCATATGTTGCACTGCTGAATTCTCAATATCTGAGTCAATGTCTCAATACTATATCGCATTTCAATCATGCCCACCCATCGTTCTTATCATGTGGGCTTCTTTTCTAATATCCTGACATATTTCTTTCTATAGCCTTCCCAATTTATTACACCGAGGACAAAAAGAGACCCAGCATGAAGGCACGAAGCATACACCAGGGGAATTGCTGGTCACCACAACACTGAACAATAGGATTTTAGCAAACTGGCAGTGAAAATGGCTATTGGGAGGGATCAAGAAGTGGGGGAGAAAGGAGAAACATTTAGCTGATAATATAAAAAGGGCTACTTTGTATAAGCAAAATTTGAGGCTCCTGATTTGGAAATATTGCCACCTAGTGTGAATTTCACATGCAGTCCTGTTGCCATGGAGTGTTGCTAGTACACTTTATTAAAGATTTAGGGGCCCACATCTGCAGAACGTAGATTTATCATTAAATGCTGTATGACTGAAAAAAAAACCTCACTGATATAATCCCATATTATTTTAGTTCATTTGAGTATTTCCACACAATATCATGAACAAAAGGCAGCATAAAATGTCATACCTTAATAATTTAAAAAAATAATAATAATAAACTTACCCTACAGATACACCTTGTCACTCTTGAGATTTCCCTGTTATTTCTCTTTAATGATTTATTTATATTCCTGTTGTGATTCTTTAATGTTACACTCATGAAAAGTGTTTTCACACTTAATGAAAAAAGAATGTATGTTTTATATTACAGTCCTTATTTTACTATTTTTCTGCCAAACAGCATAAAATAAATGTTTAAAATGAACTATTTTTGCCATCTAGTCAGTAAAGAAAGAAAATCAATGTCGTCTTTCCTGAAAGTTAAGTAAGGAATAGAATGCTGAAATTCTTTGTCTGAGTGACATTAGGGCAGATGGTATGAATCAATATTTCTTTCTATCTTTCTTTTTTTGTTTTAAGACCTCTCTGGAAGTAGAGAGATACATGGTGTAAATAAAATAAAAGTCTACTTTCCTTACTTGTTAAGACTGGCAACTAGCTCATATATTTTCAATTATTTAAGGATATGAATTCCAAATATATTACCTTTAATACTGAGCTAACATACCATATTTAGATATAATTTTTAAAAATATGAAATGTTCCAAACAAATAATAAAACATATTTGCAAAGAAAAATAATATGACAATATTGCTCTTTGCATTTTTAGCTTTCCTTTACACATATATTTTCTTTTGGAAAGCCAGTTTTTAAAATAATTCTTTCAAATAAAATTTTTTTAATTTTTGATTGGAAATACCTTTATTTAATTATTAATCTTGAAAAATACTTCAGCAGGCAATAGAATTCTTTATTGGTATATCATGTTATTGGATATATTGTATCATTTTTGTTTGTTTTCACAAATTTCTGTTTCAATCAAGCTGTTTATCCATTTTGGCAAATGGAATTTTTTTATTAGATTCTAAGATCTTCTCTTTGTTTTTGATATTCTGCAGTTTTGCTACCATATGTCTAGAAATGGATTTCACGTTTGGTAAATAACCAAATCAGAACATTGTATAATACATCAATTTCTGAAATTTGAGTATTACTAATGATATGGGAGCTGACAAGAACATGAGGCGTTGGCTTACTCAACTTAGAGTCCCCTACCACTGTCCCACATACAGAAGATAAAGATCTTTGAAAGCTTCTGTACAAAATTTAGATTTCAACAGAGATGCATTATATTTTCAAGTCAAGTAATGTGATGCCTCCTGCTTTATTCTTTTTGCTAAAGATTGCTTTCGTTATTCAGGGTCTTTTATAGAGCATACAAATTTTAGTATTTTTTTCTATTTCCATGAAAAATGATATATGAATTTTGATAGGGATTATATTGAATTTGTAGATTGCTTTGGGTAGTATGGACATTTTTAATAATATTCTTCCAATCATGAACATGGGATATGTTTCTATTTGTTTATGTCTTAATTTCTTTCACTAATGTTTTATAGTTATCAGTATATAGATCTTCCACTTTCTTGATTAAATTTATTTCTAAGAATTTTATTAATTTTTTTATAGCTACTGAAATAGGATTATTTTCTTGATTTCTTTTTTAGGTGTTTTGCTTTTAGTGTATAGAAACACTACTGATTTTTGTATGTTGCTTTTATATCCTGCTACTTTACTGAATTCATTTATTAAGTTCTAACAATTCTTTTGATAGAGTCTTTAGAGTTTTCTCTATATAAGATGATGCCATCTGATCTTAAAACAGCGACAATTTAACTTCCTCCTTTCGAATTTGGATTCCTTTTATTTCTTTCTCTTGCCTAATTTCTCTGGCTAGAACATCCAGTACTGCGTAGAAAAGAGGTGGTGACAGCGGATATCCTTTTCTTGTTCCTGTATTAGAGGGGAAGCTTTCAACTTTTCTCTGTTGATTATGAAGCTAGCTGTGGGTTTGTCATATATGGCATTTATTGTGTGGAGGTACACTCCTTCTATACCTAATTTGTTAAGGGTTTTTGTTAGTAAAGGATGTTGAATTTTGTCTAATAGCTATTCTGTATCTACTAAGATGATCATAGGTTTTCGTCCTTCATTCTGTTAATGTGGTGCATCACATTTACAGATTTGGGTATATTGAATTAGCCTTGCATCCCTGGGATAAATACCACTTGAAAATGATGAATGATCCTCTTAATGTGCTGTTGAATTTAGTTCACTAGTATTCTGTTGAAGATTTTTGCATCTATGTTCATCAGGGATATTGGCTTGTAATTTTCTTTTCTTGTAGTGTTCTTATATGGCTTTGATATCAGGGTGATGCAGGCCTTATAAAATTCCTTCAGAAGTGTTCCCTCTTCAATTTTTTGGAAAAATTTGAAGATGAGTATCAGTCCTTCCTTAAATGTTTGGTATAATTCAACAATTAAGCTGTGAGGTCCTGGTATTCTCATTGATAAGAGACTTTTTATTATTGGTTCAATCTCCTTATTCATTATTTGTCTGCTCAGATTTTCTATCTTTGTGGTTCAGTCTTGGTAGGTTGTATATATTTAGGAATTTATTCATTTATTTTAGGTTATCTAATTTGTTGGCATCCAATTGTTCATAATGGTCTTTTATAATTCTTTTTTTTTGCTGCAAATACTTTAATTTTTTTCAACTTATTATGGGGGTACAAAAGTTCAGGTTATGTATATTGCCCATGCCCCCTTATCCCCCGAGTCAGAGCTTCAAGCGTGTCCATTCCCCAGACAGTGCGCATCGCACTCATTATGTAGGTATACACCCATTCCCTCCCCCGCCCACCCACATCTGTCTGACATCCAATTGGTGTTATTCCCAAATGTGCACTTAGGTGATGATCAGGGAAACCAATTTGCTGGTGAGTACATGTGGTGCTTATTTTTCCATTCTTGGGATACTTCACTTACTAGAATGGGTTCCAACTCTCTACAGGAAAACAAAAGAGTTTCTGTATCTCCAAAATAATTCTTTAGATCTCTGTGGTATCAGTTGTAATGTCTCCTCTTTCACTTCTAATTTTATTTATTTGAGACTTCTCTCTGTTTTTTTTTTTTTTCTTGGTCTAGCTAAGGGTTCACTGATTTTATCTTTTCAAAAAAAAACTCAGTTTCTTTGATTTTTTTATTGCTATTCTGATTTCTATTAATATTTCATTTATTTCTATTCTGGTCATTATTATTTCCTTAGTTTGTTCTTGTTTCTCTAGTTCCCTGAGGTATAAAATTAGGTCATTTATCTGGGATCATTCTTATTTTTTTACATACATATTTATTGCAATAAACTTCCCTCTTACAATGACATTTGCTGCATCACATGAGTTTTGGTAAGTGTGCTTCTATTTTTGTTTATATCAAAATATCTTAAAATTTCCCTTTAATTTTTTTTATTGGCCCATTCATTGTTCAGGAGCATCTTATTGAATTTTCATGTATTTGTGAAGTTTCTGAAATTACTCTGTTATTGATTTCTAGTTTCATAACATTATTGTCAGAAAAGATACTTGATATGATTTTAATCTTCTCGTATTTGTTAAGACTTATTTTGTTGCCTGACATATATTCTTGAGAATGTTTTTAACTGACTTCAAAATATATGACAAAACTATAGTTATCAAAACAGCATGGTACTGGAATTAAAAACAAACACGTAGACCAATGGGATAGAATAGAAAGCCCTGAAATAAATCCACTCATTTATGGCCAATTGATTTTTGGCAAAGGTGCCAAGAACACACAATGAGGATAGTATAATCACGTCAATAAATGGGTTTGGAACCATGGGATCTCCACATGCAGAAGAATGAAATTAAGCCTTTATCTTACACTCGATACAAAAATGAACCCCCCCACACACACACTAGAATACTATTTATCCTTTAAAAAGAAATAAATCCTGTCATTTGAGACAACATGGATGAACCTGGAGGACATTATGTTAAATGAAATAAGACAGTCACAGAAAGACAAATACTGCATAATCTTACTTATATAAGGAATCTAAAAAAAGTTGAACTCATAAAAGTAAAGAGTAAAATGATGGTACCAGGAGCTGGGAGAATGGGGGACTAGGGAGATGTGTGTAAAAGGATACAAAATTTTACTTAGATAGGAATACATTCAAAAGATCTATTGTATACCATGGTAACTATAGTTAACAAAAATGTATTGTATTATTGAAAATTGTTAAGAGATAGATTTTAAGTGTATTACTTCCCCCCAAAATGATAAGTATGTGAAGTAATGCATATAGTTATTATTTTAATTTAGTCATTCCAGAATGTGTACATATTTCAAAACAATGTTATACATAATAAGTATATACAATTTTTATTTGTCAATTTAAAAAATAAATGTAAACCAAAAAGAAAAAAAAGACAGTAGAGAAGTTTTGGTCTATGAGCTATAGTTTGCTAGCATCTAGTGTATAAAATGTATGTATAATTTTTAAAGAAAAAGTGAAAAATAAAGTGGAAAAAAATTTATATTTCAAATATCTCTGTAGAGTCTTGACTATTAATCTTTTCAGTATTTATAGGGTAATATTACAAATGTAATTTTAAATTTTAAGTTTTTATGTAGTTGAAATATTCATTATTTTTTCCTAAATCTTGATTTCTTCATTTGTAAAATATTACTAATACTGCCTACTTCACCATGTTGTGATGACTCAATGAAATAAGGCATGTAAAGCACTTAGCCTATAATTGCTAAGTTTTGGGCTCATAATAAGAACTCAGTAACTACTTGCTGTTATTATTGTATAAAGAGTTTTGTGGTAAAAGAAGAATAGACCTGTTTCTTAGACATGATAATGAAATGTGTGTACTGTTTTATGATTCTAACTCTGTCATCTATCAATCTCCAAGTAGCTGTGAGACTATTTCTGGACTCTCTATTCTACTTCAATATCACCCTAGTTTAGTTTCTAACTTAATTATTATAATGGTATAATAAATCTTGATATTTGGTAGAGGAGGTCATCTCACCTTTATCAATTTGTCCCTCAATATTGTCTTAGCAAATTGTGCTTGTTTGCTTTTCCATATAAATCTTCAAATAAAAGTGTTCATTTCCATGAAAAGAAATACATATGCAATTGTGAGAAATCTGTAAAGTAGAGGTAAGGTGGAGATCACCTGTTTGTTTTTGATCTTTCTACCAATGAGCAAGGCCAAGAAAATGTTACTTAATGTTGCAATACTATTCAAGTGTTCATCCCAGCTTGCAGGATGCCAAGAGGCAGTTGTATTGAGAGCAACACTGGTAACTGCAGTTTTGTTTTGTTTTGTTTTGACTTCCTTATCCCTTGATTTTCACTATATAATGTTCCTCTCCTATAACACAACCTTGCAGAAGCAGTCACCTGGCCTTCATGTCACCCTATGTGAACTAAAAGCTTGGGGAACTTACACAGCTGCTGATGCTCTGGCTACTGCTATTGCTGTGGGAAATAAGGTCCTTTTTCTTTGACCCAGGAATATTGCATCTTTTGCCTCTACTCAAGAAACTAGAAAGCCAATTTGTCAAAGACCTTTCACCTATCTTTAGGTGATGTGTCTTGCTCACATTTCCAGTATTGATCTCAGAAACAGAAGTATTGTTCCTTGCTTTAAATTCTGATATATTGTCAAAATATATTTTATTCCCTGCATTTCACTTTAACTGATTTAATATATTTTATCAGTTCTGGAAATTTCTCATCAAAACATTGTTTTGAATATTGCACTTGCTTCATCTTCTCTATTATTTCTTTCTGTAATTCCTTTTACTCAGATATTGACACATTAATCTTATTTTCCTGATGTCTTAATTTCTTTTCATTATCATCCATTGTTTCAATTTCTTTTGCTACATTTTATAATACTCTCTCCTAGTTCATTAATCATCTCTTTTGTATGTATTTTTAAATTAATTTTCCCTAGTAGGTTTTACATTTGAAAGTCCACATTTTTCTTCTATACAAATACAATTTTGGGGTTTTTTCCACATCTGCTCACATTTTTCTTACTATCTCTTTATTTTTATATCTATAATTCTATAAGCTTTTAATCAATTTAAGTTTATCTATTTTAAATAGTTTCAGATTGAAATACTATTAGCTCAAGTTCTTGGAGTTTGTATTATTTTTGTTCTATATTCTTATTCTAAATTATACTTGATGGCTTCCTTGTTTGTTTTTTAATTATGAATTATTCACACTTTAGTAGGTCTATACTACCTTTTGTAATACTTCTGTAGATCCATCTTTTTCCGCTGTTGGTATTCTACTCCAAATTCCCATTTTGTAGACTCAACATTTCTCACATAGCAGCCACACCATACACTTCACATAGCAGCCACAGCATCAGCTCGCTGACTTTTATGGGGGTTTCAAAACCACTCTCAAGTAAATTGATTAGCTAGAATGACTCACATGACTCAACAGCATGTTATTGCAGTAGATGTGACAGCAAAAGACACAGAGCAAGAGCAATGTAAAAGATATAAGCACCAGGTAGAAGCCAGAAGAATCCAGTGCCCACTTCTAAGTCATTCTCCTTCCAAGTCTCACAGGACACTTTTTTCTCTATCGTGGTAAACTATAGGGACCCATGCAAAATGTCTCAGCCCAGGGAAGCCTATTTAATTCTCAGGGTCCAAAGCTTTTTTTTTTTTTTCTTCATTTTTAAAAGTTTCAAAATATTAAGGGGGTACAAAAGTTTTTGTTACCTGGGTACACTCTATATTGCTGAAAGTGTCCAAGGCTTTTATGGATGACTAGTCACATAGACACATTCTGTTACACAACCAGTAATGGTCATAGAAACTCAGAACCACAGCAGTGAAAGCAGGTGCGTTACTAATCTTGATACTTGCACAAAATACTCTTCACAGTTTCTGAAAATCTGATAGAGTGCGTCCCATTGCTCTGGGTACTCACAATTACCATCAATTAGTAACATAAAGAACATTTTGAAGATCACATTTCCATGGTTTATATAAGAGTCTGTCATGGTTCCAGGTGACTCTAGATATGTGCAAAGACTGAGCAACAAAATCTGCTGTAAGGCATTTCTCACATCAGCTTTTGGCTCAGTTTTTCACTTGATTCATTAATTTTGTTATTTGGGAATTTTCCTTTCCTGCTTGTAAGCATAAATACTCAAAATATTGCTTCATTTTGTATAACATTTATATGTGTTTTGGAAGTTTTTTTTTTTCTTTCTTTTTTTTTAGTTCTTAGTTATTCTTAGTTCTCTATCTTGCCTTTTATATATTTCTTTACTTGAAGGGCATTTATTTTAGATGAAGCAATTATTTGTTCATGCCTGTGTGCTTCAATTATTCTTAAAGTGGCAATAAAGAGCAGAATGTGTTGAATGTGCCTTTGGGTTGCTTAGAAAGCATATTTAATACAAATATTTTATTTTATTTTATTTTATTTTATTATTTATTTATTTTTTTATTTCAGCTCATCCTGGGGGTACATAAGTTCAGGTCATATACATTGTCCATGTCCTGCCCATCCCCCCGAGTCAGAGTCCCAGGCGCATCCGTTCTCATTCTCCAGACAGTGCGCCTGGCACTCATCATGTAGTCATACCTCCATCCCCTCCCCCCCACCTCCCCGGGTCTGCATCTTCAAGCATGACCATTCCCCAGAGGGTGTGCAACGCACTCGTCATGTAGGCATACACCCATCCCCTCCCCACACCCCCCATCCCAGTCTGATATCCAATTGGTATCCTTCCCTGATGTACATTTAGGTGATGATCAGGGAAACCAGTTTTCTGGTGAGTACATGTGATGTTTGTTTTTCCATTCTTTGGATACGTCACTTAATATAATGGGTTCCAGCTCTCTCCAGGAGAACCAAAGAGATGTTGTATCATCGTTATTTCTTATAGCTGAGTAGTACTCCATGGTATACATATACCACAGTTTACTAATCCATTCGTGGATTGATGGGCACTTGGGTTGTTTCCACATCTTTGCGATTCTGAATTGTGCTGCTATAAACATTCGGGTACAGGTGTCTTTGTTAAAGAATGACTTTTGTTCTTCTGGGTATATGCCCAATAATGGGATTGCTGGATCAAATGGTAGGTCTACTTGAATCTGTTTAAGGTATCTCCATATTGCTTTCCATAGGGGTTGCACTAGTTTGCATTCCCACCAGCAGTGTATGAGTGTTTCTGTCTCTCCGCATCCACGCCAACATGTGTTGTTTTGGGATTTTTTGATAAAGGCCATTCTCACCGGAGTTAAGTGGTATCTCATTGTGGTTTTGATTTGCATTTCCCTGATGATTAGGGATGGTGAGCATTTTTTGATACGTTTTTTGGCCATTCTTATGTCTTCTTTTGAAAAATTTCTATTCATGTCCTGTGCCCATTTTTTGATAGGATTGTTTGATTTTTTCTTGCTGATTTTCCTGAGTTCTAAATAGATTCTTGTTATCAGTCTTTTATCTGATGTGTAGTATGCGAAAATTTTTTCCCATTCTATAGGCTGTCTGTTTATTTTCGTGACTGTTTCTTTGGCTGTGCAGAAGCTTTTTAATTTAATCAGGTCCCATTCGTTTATTTTTGTTGTTGCTGCGATTGCCTTAGGGGTTTTCTTCATAAATTCTTTGCCTAGACCAATGTCTGTAAGAGTCTTTCCTACATTTTCTTCTAGAATTCTAATCCTTTCCCATTTAAGGTTTAAATCTGTTATCCACTGTGATTTGATTTTTGTGAGAGGTGAAATCTGTGGGTCCTGTTTCAGTCTTCTACACGTGGCTATTCAGTTTTCCCAGCACCATTTATTGAATAGGGACTCTTGTCCCCAGAGTATGTTTTTGTCTATTTTGTCAAAGATTAGATGGTTATATGAGGATGGTTTTATATTTGGGTTTTCTGTTCTGTTTCACTGGTCTGTGTCCCTGCCCTTGTGCCAATACCAAGCAGTTTTAAGAACCACAGCTTTGTAGTATAGTTTGAAGTCTGGCAAATCAATACCTCCCATTTTGTTTTTATTGCTTAAGATTGCTTTTGCTATACAGGGTCTTCTCTGATTCCATACAAAGTGTATAATTATTTTTTCTAAATCTGTGAAAAATGATGTTGGTAATTTAATAGGAATTGCATTGAATCTATAGATTACTTTGGGTAGTATAGACATTTTAACAATGTTAATTCTTCCAATCCATGAGCATGGTATGGATTTCCACTTATTTACATGTTCTGCAATTTCCTTCCTTAGCGTTTCATAGTTCTCTTTATAGGGGTCCTTTACCTCTTTAGTTAAATATATTCCTAGATATTTTATTTTCTTTGTTGCTATTTTGAAAGGTATTGAGTCCTTAATTTGGTTCTCCGATTGAATGGTATTGGCATATATGAATGCCTCTGATTTGTGTGTATTGACTTTGTAACCTGAGACATTACTGAATTCGTTAATTAATTCCAGGAGTCTCTTGGTTGAGTCCTTGGGGTTTTCCAGATACAACATCATGTCATCAGCGAAGAGTGAGAGTTTGATCTCTTCTGGCCCCATTTGGACACCTTTGATTCTGCTCTCTTGTCTGATAGCTCTCGCAAGGACTTCCAATACTATGTTGAAAAGTAATGGGGACAGTGGGCAGCCTTGTCTGGTTCCAGTTCTGAGTGGGAATGCTTTCAATTTTTCCCCATTCAGTATGATGCTGGCTGTGGGTTTGTCATATATGGCTTGTATCATTTTTAGGTAGGTCCCATTTATGCCTATGTTGTTAAGTGTTTTTATCATAAAAGGGTGTTGAATTTTGTCAAATGCTTTTTCTGCATCTATTGAGAGGATCATATGGTCTTTATTTTTGCTTCTATTTATGTGGTTAATTACATTTATAGATTTTCGTATGTTGAGCCACCCCTGCATCTCTGGGATGAAGCCTACTTGGTCGTGATGAATTATTTTTTTAATAAGCACTTGGATACGATTTGCTAGGATTTTATTGAGAATTTATACATCTACGTTCATGAGAGAAATTGGTCTGTAGTTTTCTTTTTTTGTTGCATCCTTTCCTGGTTTTGGTATCAATGTTATATTGGGTTGGTAGAATGTGTTGGGGAGAATTCCATCCTTCTCAATATTGAGGAATAGTTTATGTAGGGTGGGCACCAGTTCATCTTTGTATGTATGGTAAAATTCAGGTATGAACCCATCTGGACCAGGGCTTTTCTTTTTTGGGAAGGTTTTTTATTGCTGTTTCAATTTCAGTTCTTGATATTGGTCTATTCAGGAATTCTATTTCTTCCTGATTGAGCTTGGGAAGGCTGTGTGTTTCTAAAAATTTGTCCATTTCCTCCTCATTTTCCAATTTGTGTGCATAAAGATTTTTGTAATATTCATAGATAATGTCATGTATCTCTGTGGCTTCAGTTGAGATTTCTCCTTTCATGTTCCTGATGGAAGTTATTAAAGATTTTTCTTTTCTGCTCTTGGTTAGTCTAGCCAGTGGTGTGTCTATTTTATTTATCTTTTCAAAGAACCAACTTTTTGTTTTATTAATTTCCCTTATAGTATTTTTGTTGTCCTTTTCATTTAATTCTGATTTGATCTTAACAATTTCTCGCCTTCTGCTGGGTTTGGGGTCAGTCTGTTCTTCTTTCCCCAGCTCTTTGAGTCTATTCATTAAGTTGTCTATTTGTAAGTTGTCTGTCTTTTTGAAATAGGCATTTATGGAAATGAATTTTCCTCTCAGGACTGCTTTAGCTGCATCCCATAGATTTTGATAAGTTGTGTCACCTTTGTCATTTAATTCAAAGAATGTTTTGATTTCTGACTTAATTTCTTCCTTTACAAAATTGTTATTCAGGAGAAGGTTGTTTAGCTTCCATGACTTTGAGTACGAATGAGAGTTCCTGTTAGGGTTCATTATTACTTGTATTCCATTGTGATCTGAGAAGATGCAGGGTATGATTTCTATTTTTTTAATTTGTTTAAGACTTGCTTTATGTCCTAGGATATGGTCAATCTTAGAGAATGTCCCATGAGCTGATGAGAAGAATGTATATTCAGTGAATTTCGGGTAGAATGTCCTGTAGATGTCAGTCAGGCCCATTTGTTCTAGCATTCTGTTTAACTCTACTATGTCTTTGCTTATTTTCTGCTTGGAGGATCTGTCCTGTGCTGTCAGTGGGGTGTTAAAGTCTCCAACTATTAAAGTGTTGTTGTCTATCATTTGGTTTAGATCGAGTAGGATTTGCTTTATGAATCTGGGTGCACCTAGATTCGGTGCGTATATATTAAGTATGGTTATGTCTTCTTTTTGAATTGTGCCTTTCACCAGTATGTAGTAACCGTCTTTGTCTTTTATTACTTTTGTTGGTTTAAAGACTAAGTTATTGGAAATTAAAACTGCCACACCAGCTTTCTTTTGGCTACCATTTGCTTGAAATATCAATTTCCATCCTTTTATTTTCAGTCTAAATGCATCTTTGCTGGTTAAGTGAGTTTCCTGAAGGCAGAAGATACTTGGTTTGTGTTTTTTTATCCATTGGCCCAGTCTATGTCTCTTGAGTGGGGAATTCAGGCCATTGACATTTAGTGAGAGAACTGATAAGTGGGACAGATTTCTGTTTATCTTATTGGGTAGAACTTCATTGCTATGTTTTCTCTCTTGAGCCATTGTGGTGGCTAGAATTTGATCTTTAGCTCTTGGGTGGTTTTACATTCGTGGGTCTTTGTTGTGATGATCCGTGTGTAACTCTCTTTTGAGTACTTCTTGGAGGGTGGTCTTGTCTTGGTGAATTCCCTCAGTCCTTGTTTATCTGAGAATGTCTTAATTTCTCCTTCGTATAGAAAGCTTAGCTTAGCTGGGTACAAGATTCTAGGCTGGGCATTATTCTGTTTCAGAAGAGTGAGAATGGGGTCCCAACTTCTTCTTGCTTGTAAAGTTTCACTTGAGAAATCTGGCGTAATTTTAATGGGTCTCCCTTTGTATGTTACTTGTTTCTTTCTCCTTACAGCTCGAAGAAGGGTCTCTTTAGTGGATATTTTGGTCAGTCTGATGACTACGTGGCGTGGTGTTTTCCTATTTGCTATGAATCTACCAGGGGTTCTTTGAGCTTCTTGAACCTATATATCTAAAGTTTTAGCAAGGCCTGGGAAATTTTCTTCTATTATGTCTTCAAATAGTTTATCCAGCCCTTGCTTATTATCTTCTTCACCTTCAGGGATGCCTATAACTCTCACGTTAGGTTTCTTCACATAATCCCACATTTCTTGGAGACTCTGATCTTTTTTCTTATTTCTTTGCTCTATCTCTGTGACTGTCTTATTTAATTGGAAAGAGTTATCTTCGATCTCTGAGATTCTGTCTTCTATTTGATCTACCCTGTTCTTGAGACTTTCCACTGTGTTTTGTAGCTCCCTGAATAAATCCCTCATTTCTAGGAGTTCAGTTTGGTTTTTCTTCAATATTTCTATTTCTTTAGTGAATTTTTCTTCCAAATCCTGGAGTTTTTTTGTGGTTTCTTTGCGTTGGATATCTATTTTTTCTTGTATAGCATTCAGCTTATTTATAACCCAAGACTGAAATTCTTCTGGTAACATGTTGGTATTCTGAAACTGGCTTGTGCCAATTGGAGGAGAGTTGGTATTTCTCTTTGGGGGCAAGGTTTCCGTTTGGTTTTTTGTGCTCCCCATATTTTTCTGCTGAGCCCTTCCCATCTGGCTCTATCGTTAGATCTTTTCTCACAGCTTTAGTCTAGTTAACAGCACATCTTATACTCTGTTCTTAGGTTGTGAAACAGTCTAGGTATGTTGCTTCCTTTGTCTAGAGGGGGAGACTGTTGTGTGTTGTTTAGAGTTTTTTTCTATCTCAGATGGGGGACTGCTTCTGATGGGTCCACCCCCAGAGGGTTGGCTTGACCTAAGACCAGTTTGGCAAGTTAAATCACTGTGTTGTGGACTTTCAGTTAGTAGGCAGGATTCACACTATTTGCAAGCAGAAAGCCTCTTTTCCCTCTCTTTTTCTTTTTCTTTTTTTCCCCCTGACTTTTGGTTCTTCTTCTGGATGTGTGGTTTCTGTCTCTTTCTGCAGGAAAGACACTGGCTAGGCCGAGGAGGTGGTGCCCTCACTCACTCAGTGCCCCAGCTGCTGCAGCTCCCACGGGAAAGGTCTACACTGTCCCAGTGTTCCCAAGGTCCGGGCTCCACACTCTTGCGTCTGGGGAAGCACTCAGTGTTCACACCTGGGAAGGGGACCTGGAGAGGGTCTATGGATCAGGGGATGGAGCCTCCTGGGGAGCCGCCTGGCACCCTATGGTTCTGCAGCAGTTAGACCTTGGCCCGCACAATTGCTGCTGCCCACCCGCAGGTCACTGGCACTGGGGGGCAATTTTCAGGGTCTGATAGGAATCAGAGCTGGGGGTCTGGAGCACTCAGGAGTATACAGTAGCTCCTGGGCTGGAGGGCCACCGAAAAGGAGAAAAGAAAAATAAAGGAAAAAAAAAAAAGAGAAACAATATGAATAACAAGAAGAAGAAAGAGAAAACAAGAAAGAAAAGAGAAAGAAAGAAAGAAAGAAAGAGAGAGATAAAAAAAAAAAAATCCCGATTTAATATTTCACGCTCGTGGCCCCTCACCTCAGTGCAGGTCCGCGTCTGTCCCTTTAAGAGATAGGGCACCGCGGAGGGAGACCCGCCAGAGTCCAAGCTCCTCTCCGCTTAGCTGTGAGAACCGAGATGGCGACCGCGCGTCCGCTGGTCGGAGGCGCCAGGGGAGAGTGTTCAGAGTTCGGCAGGCGCCAGGGCACACAGCGGCTCCCCGGCCGGAAAGCCGCCATAGGGGAAGAAAAGAGCAAAAGAGACCCGCTTTAATAATTCACGTTCGCGGCCCCTCGCCTCGGTGCAGGTCCGCGTCTGCACCTTTAAGAGGTAGGTCACCAAGGAGACCCGCCCGAGTCTAAGCTCTCGCCCGCCTATGTCACCTGTCCTCAGAGCTCCACGTCTCCCGCGGTGATTCTGCACCAATTTCAGTCAGATCCCTGACCGAGTGGATGTGGGGGTCAGTGGGGAGATCAAGCCGCTTTGCTGTGGGGCTGAGGCAGGCACGGCCGTCCCGCACTCCGCTGTCTGTTTTCCGTCCCGCACTCTCCAAATTATCTCGGTCTGACTTCCCACTCGCCTCTGTTTTTTCTTGTTCTCTGTGTCCCACGGTGATTCTCCGTGGGTTCACCTCACCGTTCCTGTGGAGGAGCAATCCTCTAGCGTTGTGGCAGGTCAAGATCCATGCCTTCCTCTCCGGGAGCACAAATCCAGGAGGTCACCTCCACTCTGCCATCTTGCCCCTCTCCTCCAAATATTTTAATAATACTCTATTTGCATCTCCCTCTCTCTCTCTCTCCCTCCCTCCCCCCACTCTCTCTCCACATGTTAAAGAACTCTAACGGAAATGTGGTGGTCCCAGACGTGAAAAAAAATAACTAATGTATTAAAAAACAAAGGCAAAAGAAAATAAAAAAAAATATGTATACTTTTCTATATTTTGTTTCAGGCATCAAGACATTCCAGTTCAAAAGAAAAGAGGAATATTACAAAGAGGTGAAATAATTTTCCTAGACCATCACAGAGTAGCACCTCATCCTCTAGATAGATTTGATTTGAGTTTTCAATGGAGACATTACTATCTTTGGAAAAATATTTATGTTATACCTAAATATCACTTTAATATTGACCCATTGTATTTCATGTCATTCACATTTACGTATTTTATCTTAAACATATTAATTTTAAACTTCTCTAATTTCTTCACTGTCAAATACTTTCTAGGTTGTATTTTGCACATGTCCTGATCATCAGTTATAACCGTAGTGCCTCTAGAAGTGTTTATATGGCTTTTTCTTACTATTTGGACCCCTATTTACTCTGGTTCACTATTTTGTTACCTTAATAAGACTTAAATACCCAATGTCATAATAGCTTGAAAATACATTTCTAAAACTCTGTTTAAGAAACACTTAGAATTAAGGAACAACAGCACTAGGTGAATTACCAGGACTAAGATTGAAAATTTACTTATTCGTTCATTTTTTCATTCAACACATATTTATTGGTCAAAAACTATGTGCCCAATGCTGTCCTAAATCCCAGATATACAGAATTGAGCAAAACAAAGAAAAACTGAGTTGCCCTCATAGAGATTATTTTGTCATGTAGTTTGGAGCTACAACCTTGGAGAAAATGATTATGTAACACAGTGATATTTCTTTGCAGGAAGAAACTATGTCATTTATTGCATGAACTTTAGGATTATTATGTTGTTTTGATTACTTTATCAATTACAATGAAAAAGATGGGTATTGATGCACATCTAAAAGACAGAAAGTTAACCTCAGCAAAGTTAATCCTTGATCAAACTTCATGTTTTGCTGGCAGATGAGGGTACCTCCTCAGGCCAAAAAATTAATTCAAAACAGTATGGCACAATCACCTTTTCAAACAGTTCTGAGGGTCTGTTTACATCTGGGAAGGAGGGCATGGGATTGCTGCTTTTTCTGCTAGGAGTACTATTCTTCCTAATGCAATACATTATTATTCAATTTTTAAGACACAATTCAATACCAAATTTTTTAAGTAGCCTATCGATCTCCTCTACCATCCTCAGGGCAGTGATCGTCTCTCTCTTGTGTTATTATTGTACAATATACTCACTTTAAAAATCCACCAAACATATTATATTGCATTTAAACAAAATTTGTATCCCTTTTGACAGGTTGAGAACTCCCAGAATGCAAAGTTAGTTAATGATTTGCCCATTTTTATTTCTCTGAAGTGTAAGGCATAGTATTGGGAACAGTTTGGCTCCTCCAATAAGATCATGTTTTATTCAAAATTAATGAATAAGTGGGTGTCTTTAAAAACGTTGTAAGTTCAAAGACTTTTCAGGGAGTTTTGTTACCTCTCTGGCCTCAAGTGATATAAATTGATATTTTTTATTTCCGTTGTATTAAAATAGTTTATTTCATTAATCTAAGCTTTTGTGATTTCATTCTATAGTAGAAAATACTTGAGTGTTTTCTTGTGTTTGTTTTTTTTATTTTTGTATAGAAAACAGACACTTTCCAGAGTGTTGAGGTCATATGATCTTTCTGTCGACTAAGCATATTTTTTATTTCTAGGAACTTCAGTTGCATAAATATGTCCTAGGGAAACTGAAATAAAGGCTACTTCTCTTGGCAGACTTAAAATGTCTAAGCTCTTCATGAGTGATGGATATCAAAGACAGGATGGAAGTAAGAAGTAAAGGACCCAGGCTAGGACATTTTGATTTTTTTTTAACTTGATCTCTTAAAATAAGTGAAATAACAAATGTTAATTGTGGTACACAAACTGCACTTTTTAAAACCAGCTTTTTAGATGCTTTTCATCATTCACTTGATAATGGTTATTATTATTTTCTTTGGTAAAATTGTTTCTAAAAACATTGTCTTCTTTCAACTCTTCTAGGGGGAAGGAAGGGACAGTTTTTATGTATGCTTGATTCTCTGTGGACTATTGATGGAGTGGTGTTGGCATGGAGTAAGGGAACCCCAAAGAGGAAAAGATATATAAGAATGGATAGACAAGGTCAGGTGGACCAGAAGCCCCTTCCTAGTAGGAGATTCATCTTCCAGGGTAAGTTTGGAGTTTCTGGTGTTTTCTCAATTCAAAAATGTGAAAGTTCTTTAAATCCTAGCTTCTAACTCCACCCTTCCTTTTTAAAAATTGAGTGACTATCTACAATGTGCAGGGGTGTACTTGGTGATGAGTATTGATGCTTTAAGAGTTGTCAGAGCAGATGATTTACTCACCAAGGATTGCACACACATCACTGAGTGGACTGAGAGCCAGAAGTGACAAGCTTGCTTTGTTGTCATAAATGATTATTAATTAACAGATTAAGTAGAACTCACCATGACAGGCGATAAGGGCTAAAAGCAGAAATAGTACTAAAATGTTCTTTTAGAATAATCAGGCAGTTTCTAAGTGATACCAATAGACCTAGGTGACATTTTCAACATACTGGTATTTTTGATAATATATGTGATAAAAATATAGTAATAGGTTTTATTATACCAAGTATATTTTCTATTAAACTACTAAATAAATGCTGTGCATGTTTAAATTTATTTTATTTTTAAAATAAAATTGGACATAGTGTTTTTAAGTTACATTTGTAAGTCTGTAACATTTGTAACATTGTAAGTAACATTTTATTTTAACACAGTCATGCTTGTTCATTTACATATATTTACATATTTTCTGTGACTATAATAGTAGAAAGAACCCAGAGAAAATAGACTCCATTTCTTTGATTTTCATGATCATATTGTCCTTAAATCTTTCTTTTTTTACTTTTATTAAGTAGGGGTTGTGTTTTATAAAAGAGACCTGATTCTAGTAATTCAAGAAAATACAGATTTAGGTAGATACTCTAAGGCTGGAATTATGCCTCAAAAATGTCATCAAGAAGCTGTTCTCCTTGTGTCTTTTTGCTACATTTTCCTTAGCAATAACTGTTGCACTGACAATTATCACCAGCATTCCAGGAAAGAAGAAAAAGCCATGGAGATACCAGTTGACTTCTGCTTTCATTTGTTGGGCCAGAATTAAATCACATGGATACTCTTAGTTCAAAGAGGTTTTTAAAATGCATGAGATTTTTAAAGGTTTCCTGTCTGTATTTTAAAGACAGAGTAAAAAGCCATTTGATGTTGAGTGAGCCAATCTATAGCATCAGTCACACATTCTTCTGTAATACCACTGTGCTGTTACTACTCTAAGTCCTTGGCTGACTTTTCTTATTCTACATTTACTGATTTCTCTGAATTAAAATTCATTTATATGCTACCATCTAATTTGTAGTTGCACTGGTAATGCATGTCAATCAAACTCGCAATTATATTGAGTTAAACAAAACTTACAATTGAGCATTAAAGTAAGTGATTAGATAATGTGGTATATATTTTAGGAAGAAACCTACCAATGACAGGCTTTGCATTGGTTGAGAAAGTCATTTACAGTCTATGCACTCTCGGCCCCTAGGGGGAAGAAAAAACATTAATGGCTGTAAAGAAGATATAAAGAATATCTTATCCATTCTCCCTTTGGAGTATAAAACTGGCTCCTCCGAATGCAGCTCCAACCTGACTATGACCTAAGGCAGACAGATTTTTTCTTCTCTCGGTGAGTTCTTATTTGTCTATGTCCTTTCAATGAGTATGTAATATGACTGGGAATAGAGGGAAATGGACAGTATCTGCCTGTATAGTAGGTATTTGTCAAGAAGTGGTCGATGTGAGGGGTGGGGTCAACATGATCACTGAGAGGAGCAGATGCAATATATCTACACGTAATCATCCTTGACCACTACCCCACCCAGAGAACCTGGCAGCAGGATGACACTTTTTTCAGAAAACCTGTGTTAAATGTGCCTTCAATGGTCTGAAAATTTTCTAGGGACTGTGCACATTGTCTTCTAGAGCAATTCCACTAATGAATGCGATGTGTGTGTGGCTAAAACCCATCCATACAGCTGACTCTATGCTAGACACTGGCCTAGAAATATAGCTTTCCAAATAAAATTATAAAAAAGAAAATCTGTATAGTTTATACAGGTCATAGTACTAATCTAGAACTAAAAATCGTGAATAATTTCTACACAGTAAATCCCTCACTTTACCAAGGGGGCAAAGAAAAGTTACTTTTAAAAAAATTATTGTGACAAACAGAGAAGTAAAGTTTTAAGTCTCTGTGACAGAATATCTATAGAGAGAAATTAAAGCATCACAAGGGAAGAGAAAGACATCATCTCTACATCTCCAGATACGTTGAGAGAGTTTGATGTCCTGAATGCTACTTCATTCTATTGGGTAAGGGGATGCTTAAGAGTCCCTTGTTTTTGAAAGTAGTAAATTGGTCATAAATTGACAGCAAGAGATCGCATATGGCCCACATATTTATTTTATTAGGTTTACTTAATGTAATTAGTTGAACCAACATTATGATTTCAGAACACAAGTAAAAATCAATATTTCTGATTTCTCTTTCAGAGTCAGTGGTTCTGACTATAGTAATTTCCAATTGTGCTTGGCATCATTACCTGGCATTGAACAGTCCCAGTGTCCTGTAGATTTGGCACGTGGTTTGTCACACAGGTTGCTTCAGTTATTTGTTTAACTGCCAGAAGCATACCTGAATATAAACAACAGCAAATAAGACAGACTAACATGAGGTCTGAATATCACACTATATTTGGAGGAGATGGTTTGATTAGTGAGATTATATTTCAAGATGTTCAGTACATTGGAATTAGAAAGAGTATATATTAATGAAATCAGGCAGTGAGTCAAAAGGGACAAAAAATTCTATTCCATGGAACTGAAGTACATTTGGTTTGTTTTATTTGTTCTTTCTCTCTTCTCTCTCTCTTTCTCTGTGCGTGTGTATGTATATGTGTGTGTATATGTGAATATTCTGCCACTAAAATGCATTTGAATATTGCTTGTATCCCTATATAAAGCCCTTAGCTCTCTGTTTCTTTACAGTATTATTGATAGTTCTCTGCAATGAGCAATAATTACATCAGTATATGTGATGGTTAATTTTCAGTGTCTACTTGATGAGGCCATCGTTCCAGTAACTACCACTCCAATTAACGAAAAAGAAAAGCACCTCTGAAATTTCCTTATCACACATTCCAGTCAACAATCTTCATACTGCATCTCCTCTGATTTCTATCACCTTGACTTGTTCTTATTTGAATAAAATCATGCAAAGTCTGTCTTTATCCATTTTGTAAAATATTCACTATGAGTTTTTCATAGATGAAGATGTTCTCTTTTATTCTCAAAATGTTAGATTTTTCTATCATGAAAAGATGTTAGAGCTTGTCAAATTCTCTTTCTGCATCTATTCAGGTGATCATACAGTTTTTGACTTTGCTACTGAATATGGTATATTATATTGATTAATCTTTTTGATTTGCCACCTTCCCTTCTTGTGTCAAATCCATTTGGTAATGTTGTATAGTCATTTTTATATGTTCCTATATTTGCTTTGCTAGTATTTTGTTGAGGATTTATATTTCAACATTTACAAGGGGTATCAGTATGTAGTTTTTATGTGATGCCTGTATTTTATTTTAGTTGTAATACTGACCTTACAGAGTGAGTTGGAAAGTGCTCTCTCCCCTTTTAGTTTTGAAAAAGTTTGTAAAATATTTGTAATAATTTTACTTTAAATGTTGACTGACTTCAGTAGTGAAGCTACCTGGCTTGGGATTTTTTTTTTATTGGAAGTTTTAAAATTACTAATTCAGTTTTTCTGCTTGTTATAAGCCTATTCAGACTATTTCTTTCTTTCAACTCCTTCAATAGTTTATGTTTTCTAGAAATTTGTCCATTTCTTCTAAGTTTCCAGTTCATTGGCATACAATTACCCATAGTAGTCTCTCATAATCTATTTTATTTCTATAAAATCAATAGTTATGTCTCTTCTTTAATTCTTGATTTTACTAGATCTTGTTTCTTCTGGGATTTTTTTAAATATCAGGTTATAGTTTTTCCAATTTTGCTGATATTTTCAAAGAATATATTTTTGGTTTTGTCCATTTAATCTACTAGTTTGTTATTCCATACCTCATTCATTTCAGCATTAATCTTTACTGTTTCCTTCATTCTTCTTGCTTTGTTTTTAGTTTGCTCTTGTTTTCTATTTTCTCAAGATAAAAAATTAAATTACAGATTTGAAATGTTTAATTTCTTCTAATATATACACTTATATTGATAGCTATAAATTTCCTTCTATACATAACCTTTGATGCTAAACACCATATGTTTAACTAAATTTTCTTTTTGTTTTCATTTATCTCAAAGTGTTTTCTATTTCCCTTGCAAATATTTCATTGACTCATTAGTTATTTAAAGATATACTGTTTAATTTCCACATATTAGTGAATTTCCCAAATATTATTCTGTTGATTTCTAATTTATTTCCATTATGGTAAGAGAACATGCTTTGTATGACGTCAGACCTTTTAAATGTTTGGAGACATGTTTTATGGTTGAGCATATCTTGGGAAAAATGTCACATGTATTTGGCATTTTATTCTGCCATTGTTGGGTAGAATGTTCTATAGATGTCTGTAGGTCTGTTAGGCCCCTCGACAGAATCCAAAATTCACAAAACAAATCCCTTTATTAAAAGAATTTGTTGTGTAAAATTTGGATTCAGTCTAAAGGCCACACTCAAGGATAAAGAAGGCCACATATGGCCCCAAGGCAGCAGGTTGCCTACTGGTCTAGTTGGTCAAGCCTTGAGGTGGCCCTGACATTAGAACTTTGCTGGGCACAGCCCACACCACAACTCTCACAGGGTGGAGTCATGTGCCTGAAGCTCTCCCAAGCTGGAGTTGCACACTGGTAGCTCTACTTGTTTGCGGTCCTGGCGCAGACTTTGCCCCCATAGCTTTACTGGGCATAGTGGGGGCTCTGAAGAGGGCCCTGCCCCTATGGCATTTGTTTTCCTGAGCCCCAAGGTTTTTCAGAGTATCCTTTGAAATCTAGGTGGAGGTAGCCTGTGAGTCTGCATCCACAGAGTTAGCACCACATGATGGATACTGCCAAAGCTACTGCTTGTGTTTACTGGAGTTGTGGCCCAAACTGCACCTGGGCCTGCTTGAGATATACTGATGAGGAGAGTGTTGTGCTAGAATGACCAAATTTGAGGTGATCCTTGACAGTGAGCCCCAAGATCCCATGGGAAACCTGGGCACCACTTTTGAAATTGTTCTGCCCTCAAGGCCTTGGCATTCTGGGCGTATGATAGTTGGGGCCACCAAGAAGATCAGAAATGCCTTTAGGGTCATTCTTCTATTGTCCTGATGAAGAGCATCTGGCTTCCTTCTAATCATACTAATCTCATAATCAAATGTTTGCCTCTCCCAACCCTTATTGTTTTCTCCTGCACATACTTTTTTATTATTATTATTCTTTTCAACCTCACCAGGCTGAGATTTTTTCCAAATCTTTAAGTTCTGCTTCCCTTTTGATTGTAAATTCTCTTTAACTTATTTCTTCTCTTCTCACCTTTTACTATGGCTTCTAAGAGAAGCCACACAGCACCCTGAACACTTTGCTTAGAAATTTCTTTTGACAAATATCCTAATTCATTCTTCACAAATTATGCCTTCCACAAAACACTAGGACACAGACACAATCAGACCAAGTTCTTTGCCACTTTATAACATGGATGGACTTCTCTCCAGTTTCCAAAAATCTTGTTTCACATTTCTGTCTAAGACCTTATCAGTGTTAACTTTACCATTCACATTTCTACAAATACTCTGTTCATGATTACTTGGGTAAACTCTACGTAGAGTTAGGCTCATTCTACAGCTGTCCTCTTATTCTGAGTCAACACCAGAATAGCCCTTATGGTCCAGACTCTATCCATTACCCAGTTCCAAAGCAGCTTCCACCATTTTAGGTATTTGTTATAGTGGCACCTTACTTTTTGGTGCCAATTTCTGTCTTAATTTGCTTCTGCTGCTATAATAAAACACCACAGACTGGGTAACTCTTAAATAATAGAAATTTATTTCTCATAGTTCTGGAGGTCAGAAGTCCAAGATCAAGGTGCCAGCAAATTTTATGTCTGGTGAAGACTTGTTCTGTTTCCAAGAGGGTGCCTTGTTGCTGTGTTCTCTGGAGGGGATGAACAATGTGTCCTCACATGTCAGAAGGGACACAAATGCAGAAGGGACTAACTGTGTCCCTCAAGCCGTTTTTCAAGAGCACTAATAGCATCCATGAGAGCAGAGCTCCCATGGCCTAATCACCTCCTAAGGGCCTCACCTTTTAATACCACCATCTCGGGGATTAAGTTCATATGAACATTGGAGAGACACATACATTTAAACCATAACATAGACCAAGAATTAAATTAAGGAAGAAACTTAATTATAAGAATTATAAGAATATGTAATACAATATCACTGGTCCTCAATTATTTTTTGGAATCACTGAAGATTGAGCACACCAGAAAGAAAATAAATTTTAAATCAAATTATAGCATTAGGATTTTGGTTTGCATAATGCTATGCATGCTCATAGCATCTTTTGTTTTGTAGAGTAGAAATAATTTCAACTTTTGTCTATTTATATGGGATAGTTATCAGTGGAGGTATAATACAATCAGGTTTTTTTAAATAGTTTCTTCCTACACTCATTATAATGAATTATAAAGCAGGAAAGAAAGACACCATTGTAATTCAATTCTCGCATGGTTGGACATTTTTTAATCAACATAGCCATAGGGTGTCTAATTTTCTCCTTTTTGCATGATTCTTTTCTGCATTCAAAAACAATTGCAATTGAAAATGCTTATGATAATAAAAGCTACATTTATTGAATTGTTACTCTAATCCAGGCCCTAAGCTATTATTATTATATTTTTGAATGCCTAATTTTTAAATATCTCTCTCGTTCTTTTTTTTATTAATTTCTTTCTAAACTCAGACTCTACATACAACCATAAAAGCTGCTGATTCATGAACATTCCACAGGAATTAATAATAAGATTTGTTTTGGGGAAAAAATACTTAGTCATAAAATAGTGGCCAAATCAAGGCCTGTAAATTCAGGCAGGGTTCAATGAAAAATAAATAAATCTTCTGGTATATGTTATATCATGATAAATGAAGAATGCTGGAGATCATACTTCCCAACCATTTTATTCTATGATTAAAAATGGAATGCAGCTAAGTGGCATGACCAAGAGTATGCAACTAATTAAAATAAAAGAAGTATTAGAACTCATAGACAACTCTTAAGTTCAGTTATATTTTTCCTAAATAATATAATTATATTCTTTGCATTTTAGATGAAATGATGTCTCTGACCACATTAATATATAAAATATTCAAATTGTAGCCCAAGCTAGGTCATTAGAAGTAACCACAGGTAGTTCATAGCAAATAACATTGTCCTTAGGTAAATAACAAAATTTTACTCCACAGACTAGTACAGTATTCAATAAATTACATAAGATTTTTCAATACATTATTAAAAATAGACTTTGTGTTAGATGGTTTTGCCCAACTGTAGGTTAATATAAGTGTTTTGAGTAGGTTTAAGGTAGGCTAGGCTGATATGATGTTCAATACGTTAAGTATATTGAATATATTTTCTACTTAGGATATTTTCAACTTATGATGGGTTTATTGGAACATAACCCAATCATATTTGGAGGAGTATCTGTATGTATGAATATATCTGTATGTTTGTGTATATATATATATATGTGTGTGTGTGTGTGTGTAATCATAAATAATTTGGGATTATCTCAAATATTTAGGGTGATTTAACATTAAAATGAAATATTTGATGTGAGTCATCCCATTAGCAACTTAAATTAAAATTATGTAATTATCTCAAAAGGTACAGGAAAAGCACTCAAAAATATTTCAGAAAGCTAGTAGTGAATGAGAATTCAACCTACAAAAAGACTTATATCAAAAACCTATAACTATTTTAATACTTATTGGAGAACTTGCTGTTCTGCTTTTACCTGCAGAAGCCTTCCACCAATTCCACAGTTCTCCCTTTGGCCAATGATGGACAATTTTGGTTTTCCCTCCATAAGACCTAAAAATGGGTCATATGAGGACATTAAGCAATTAACTCTCAACCTCTACAATAGTATGGGCTGAAAATTTGCTCCGTATTTCATTTATCATATTTATTTATCTTCAGAATGTTATCTAGTATTACTCTTGGGAGGTTACATAACTTATATAAATGACATTGTAAATTTCCCAATAATAAAATATTATTATTAATTATATTTACACTCTTACATCAGCAATTTCCCAGATAGAAGTACAATCTAGAAATAAGTACTGTTTTCTCTCTATATTAAATCTTCAGAGTTAATTCCAAAATTCTTCTTTAATTTCTTACTCCCTTTGTCTCAGCCAGAGGGCCTCATTTACTTATGTGCTGGAGTTTAGAATTCATTTGGCAGAAACAAACTGAACTGTGTTGTTCTGCCACAGTGGTTGTATTAGTCAGGCTTCTCCAGAGAAGCAGAACCCATAGGATGCATATACGTATAGAAAAGCATTTATTTGTCTTATGCTGTGTTGAATGCTGGCAAGTCTAAAATCTGCAGAGCGGTTTGGCTGGCTGGAGACTAGGGCAGAGCTGATACTGCTCTTTAAGTCTAAAGATCATTAGGCTAAAGACATGGAAGAGCCAATGTTACAGGTCAAGCCTGAAGGCTGTGTGCTGGGAGACTTCTTTCCTAGGGGAAGTCACTTTTTTGTTCTCATAGGCCTTCATCTGATTGGATGAGGCCCACCTACATTATGGAAAACAATCTCCTCAAAGTCCCACCAATTTAAATTTTAACCTCATCCAAAAATACCCTTATGGCAACATCCAGAATAATGTCATACCACACAGCTAAGTAGTGTGGCCCAGTTAGGGTGACACCTAAAATTAAGCATCACAAGTCCACCCCTGGTCAACTTGAACCTTATACAACTTTCCTGCGTACAACCAAATATATACTATCTCTTTTCCCAGAAGAGGATAACAGGTCCCTGGGTAAGGTTTGCTCTTCTCCTTGATGTTCTGGAAGTTAAATACTATGATGTACAGTTAACAATATTTAAATGCTGACATAAAATCAACATATCTAGTGCTACATGATAAAGGAATAAGAAAGGGAAGGAAACAAAGATATTAACAGTATACACACATAATCATAACAAAATAAGGTAGAAATCCTCATGACAATTATGGTTTTCAATTCTATAATTCATCACGTGGTCATAGCTGGTATTTATGACTGTCTTTTTCCACTACCCATTCTATATTCCCTCTGAATTCAGCAAACACATCAGCTAGTTGTGATTCTTTACCTGGTGGAGTGACCTAGTCTGGACAATTAGTAGGTCTGCCTGAATTGGGATGTTGTAGTTTTCCATTGATCATAATCATAGGGCATGGTAAAGTAAGAGACAGCCTAAGGAATCTTCTTTATTCCAGGCATATTCTTTTACAGTAGTCCAATTTTCCCTTGGTAATCTGAATCAATCACTCCAGCCAGCACAGTAAACTCCTTTCTTTGCCTGTAGATTCAAGAAGCATGAAGAGTCCAAAGTTGAAGTTGTTGTTATCTGTGCCAACTTTAGCTACCTTTGCAGTTTTAACCCAAGACTGCAGTCCTTGCTGAGAAAGAAAATAAGTAGGTAAAAATTGGTCAACCCAGCAATGCCTGAAATTCACATACATTGAAACTCTGTCACTTTTAAAGTGATCCTAGTCTTGCATTTAAGACTTTTTTTTTCCGATCATGAAAATGCATCTTTATCTATGCCTCATCCCTGCAGTACCAGCTGTGGCAAAGTGCTGAGGTTTGTTGGACACAGAGGTCTGCACAATCTGTTCACCCAAGCCATGCAATTTGCATTGCTCAACCTGCATCTGTTATGAACATTCATTCACCTGCCTGCACACACCTGCTGCGACAGCTGCATCAAGAGGCTAGTTCTCACCATGGGGTATTTGGGTCCCCAAATGCCACTTGTTTTGCCAATTTCTCAAAATTTCCTTGCCAAGACCCCATGTTTTGGAGTCTGAAGGTGATAATTTTGCACATACTCCTAAAATTCAAGTTTTCAAACAATAAGGAAGTAGACACAGCATGATATAGGGATCAAAATGTAAATGTTACGTTATGTTATTATAGGATGCTACATCTTGTGTCTGAGACCAAAATGGTGTTTTTAATACTTCCTTCACCACCAGCCTAGACCTTTGAACTTACTAAAAAGGATGGGCAGTTTTCCAGCCAAATTTATAGATGATTGCATTTTTCCTTGAATAAGATTATTAAAGATGTGAAGCAAAAGAAAGTCTTACATTTTATTGGTGATATTGTAAATTGCTAGAACCATTTTGAATAATTATTTCTCATTGTCTTATAAATGGTTGTTCACATCGCTAATATTATTTGAGGGTGTTCATACCAAAATTACATTTATACACACACATATACAGGCACAAATATATACATGCATACTCATACATACCCACACCCAGCAATTATATGGGAAAGGCTGACAATGGTATTTCCTAAATTAGAGATTAGTTTTAATATGCACTGATTTATTATGATTTTTGGATAAAAGTTATCAAATATATAACAATGTTCATTTTGTACTAGGAAACATGGTGTGTGTTGTTCTTATACTCACCAATCATATTATTGTGATATTTTATTTGCACAGAAGATTTGCACACTCTAAACTGGGATCAGAACGATTTACTTTTAGTGTGAGTTGTGACTCAAGTTCTAAATATTATTTAATGATTTAAACGTGTGTCATATGTTTGAAGGCCACAAAAACAAGTAAAGATATTGATACTGCTTTTAAGAAGCCTGTTGAGAAATAGAGGGATATGGATATAAAAACAAATGTAATAAATTTTTATAGATGCTAGTGTATAAATATGTATAGGATACACTAGGGATAAAAAGGTGGTAAGAACAATTTTCATTTAAAATTTTTTGGTTAGGAATGGTTTATAAAATGCAATATGACTTGAATAGAGTTACAAACCAGAGGTGATTTTCATGAGCTGATCAATATGGAAAAATATTTTCCAGGCAACAGATCAAAGGAATCAAACACTCTAAAAAACTTAAATACTCAAAAGCAATGAAGGCCATATTCCTGGAAAGACAGAAGCATTTTACTTCACAGATATCTTTAAGGAAAGAAGAACGAGAAATATAGCCAGATAATTCACATTTCCTTTATTATGAAAAGGGAAAATAACATGCCATAGAAAAATGGCTTTACTTGGACTTCATATTTTAAAAGTTTTAAAATGTTAAACCTCATATATTAACAGAAAATGAAAATTCATGTGTACATTTTTTTTTTCAGAAATAAGAAGGTAGGTCTATATACACTAATATCAGGGAAGTTCATTATGGCTGAGAGAAAAATCTCATAAAATCTTCTAAGTCAGATGTCCCTTATTTTAATTTTCAAAGCCATGTCAAATATCATGCATTCTAGCTGCATATGTTGCTCATTTATAGGAAATGCTTTTCTTGGTATTATGCCTTAATATCACTGGAAAGGTAGAATTGGTCACTTAGTAATGAAACTATTAGTGTTTAACATATCTGGCCATCCCCACAAGCTAAGGTATCATTTTCATGGGAACAAAATAAATAATCTACTTATTAGCAGTTTCAGGGTAAAACGGCAAGCAATTTATACTTTAAGGGTGGGTGAGAGAAAATAAATGATTTCATATGCAGCAATACTCACCATGTCGTAGAATATCTGACCACTTCAAACACAACACAAGCATAACACAGAGACAGATAATAGAACAGGAAATAGGGCAGGAAAGAGAATAGGTCTGACAAAGTCCTTTTTATCTATCAGATTTTGTAAGATTTGTAAAACTGATTGAAGAAATTTGATTTTTTTGTTCCCATTTGCATTACATGACACATCTCTGAATATAATCATCAACTGGAATGAGGGTTGAGACCCTGAGGAACATCAGTAGTAAGGAAAAAAAAAGAAATATCTAGATAGATTTCTGTTTTTTCTAACTGGATACTGACACAGGACAGAGAACGGTTACCTTCTTCCTCATGTGATTATGTTTATTAAAGGAGAAAAACATTACAAGTGCTCAGTACAGCATCTGACACAAAGGAGGTATTAAAAAATGTTTGCAGCCTCATACTCATTTATTTAACCAAACGTTGTTAAAGCATCAACTTTGTGTTTGGAGTTTTTGCTGCTTAAAGTCCAGGACATCCAAGGTAGGCACTTGGAAAAGGGAAGAAAGCCATGCTCAAGAAGTCTTCAAGATAAAGATTGGGAAGGACATTTAGTAAGCTGTATAGTGTCATGGCTCCCAATTCACCCTAATGTACTTTCCTCTGTGATGCTGATACTGAGACCTCTACCACAACTTTTCTTTGCCAGCTGAATGAATTCTGTTAGTTCTGTCAAGAAGAGCTCCAGGGGGAGACTGAAGGATTGATGGGACTTGTTCCTTGCTACTTGCTTGCTGCTCCTATCACTAAGACCCAGCAATGGCACTTCACCCCTGTAGCAGGTATTAATTCTGGGAGCAGTTTCTGGCTTGTTTCAGCACTCCCAGCAATACTGTCATTGCATCCCTGGGTATCAGCACCATCCAGGCAGGGCCTGCTCCTCAGAAGGGAGAGTCTCAGCTCCACAGTGCTCCTCCAAGTTCCTAAATTCCAATAGCTTCCACTATCCTGCTTTGTTCTCTAGTGCTTGGAATATGTGGCTGCTTCCTGCAGTGTTCTCTTGTTTGCCTTTAAGCCCTCCAATAGCTGTTGAACCAATTCCCTATATTAAATTCCCTCCATTAAAATTAAAATTAAAAAAAAGAAGAAAAAAAGTCAACAGTAGTGGTAAGAAACATTTACTTTAAAAAAATCTAACCAAGTTGCAGTTAAACAACAACAACTGCTAAGTGTCAATTATACTGATACTAAACCACAAGAATGTTCAATTATGTTAAATAGTTTGTGTGCCAAAGCAATACATTGAAAGCACTCTGATTCATTAATTTATTTTTCAAATTGTCACAGGAATAATGTCTTCAATGATATAGATTATATATGCTACTTCACTGTTTAACATTTTTCAATAAATTCTCATTGCTGTTAGAAGTCAACCTTTTCATTCTGATGCTTTTCTTTTTATTAATGGAATATTATGTTTCTAAGCTTCATATAGTGAATGATAGAAATCTCACTTTTATAGGGATATCTTCCCTGAACCCCTCCAGACTAGGTAATTTTTCCCTATCACACAATCTCAGAGTATCTCTGTTTTCCACTTTTGAAATATTTATCAATTATAGATACTTGTTCAATGATGGTCTTCTCACTGAGACTATAAACTCCATGAGGTAAGAAATAATGATTGTTTTAATCAAATTGCCATTTCATGAATGAATTGGTATTTGAATGAGATAAATAAATAAATCAAATTACTTTGATTTAAAATATTATCAAACGAGAGAAGCCTGACATGTCTTTAAAAACACCCAAAGAAAACAAACCAGTACTATAAAGGTTAAGATGAAATTTCTACTTAGAAAACAAACAAAAAAAACTCCCAACTTTGTTTAAAGTATTTACAGTGAACTTTTTGCTAGGTTGTCCAAACAATTTTAATTAACTGTCACACTAACAGAACTGGTTGGAAACTCAATAAATGGACTAACCGTGCTCAGAAGCAGCATGGTGTTGCCCAACACCTACAAATTTATTCAGATACTTCATGTCTTTCCCAGCTTTTTTAGAACTGTTAGATCAGGCCAGACAAAAAACAACCCTAAAAGTCTTTTTTTAAATATTATATGAAGGCTATGTTTCAAGACACCTGTACTGGTTTTCTATTGTTGCTGTAACAAATTATCACAAATTTAGTGGCTTAAAGCAGTACCAATTTATTACATTACATTTCTGGGGCCCAGACATTGAAAATGGATAGGTAGAGATGTGTTCATTCTGTAGGCTTAAAGGGAGAGTCTGTTCCTTTGTTTTTGTTAATTTATGTATTATAATATTTAGTAAATTATTATTGATTAAGCACTTATAATGTGGTTGGATTCGTACTGTGCATTGTATATGTATTTTTATTCCACTATGATATGTGTGATTATCCTCCAAAAGATAAGAGAACTGAGACATAAAATGGAATTAAATGTAGGCCTGCTTCAATTTGAAAGTATTCTCTGCAGTGAAAAGAGTCACCAAGATAGCCTAACAGAAAATGTAGACTGCCTACAAAGCCACCAACCTATACTGTTTCTTATATTCCATTCTATAGCAGAAATAATATTATACGCTAGTATAATAGACACAGAGTTTTAATGGGAAAAGTTTGTGCTGTAACCAAAGATTTTTAGTCCAAATAAGTTGCTTTTCATGAGTGATGACAGCATAAAGCCTTTCTGTGATATAGAATTTGCTATATGTGTTACATTTTTGAGAAAAATGCTTGATACGTTTTAATTTTATTGAAAAATAAAGATTACCAAACGTAGGGATGATATAATATAAGGGACTAGAGAGCTTTTTTCTTTAATCTGGACTTAATTGAGTTATATTTGTTTGCAAGAATTTACAAACCAGAGGCAGAATCTTGATCACACACTGCTCTTAGCTGATTGTCTTTCCTAAACTGTACCAGAAAATTGCTTGTTAAACTTAGACCCTTCCCTTTATTATTTATGTGGACTTTTATTTTCTGTATTATGAAATTTTAAAATCCAACCAACCAACTGTCTAAACAACCAAATAATCTCTCCTCTGTCTTAATCACTTGATGCTCTTCATTTCTTGTACTTTTTAATAAAAATCTAAACTATTAATATGACTGAAACATTACCTTAATAATTTCTAAACAAAGTACTTAACTTGTTCCCTTCCAAAGTAGAGTTGCTTAAAGTTGCACAGTTAATGTTTATCTTGCCCAGGAGTTGTGTAACTAATATTAAATAACTTCAGTCATGCCCCCTTACCAGCCATGCATGCTGGAAAGAATAACAAACCCAGATAATGGCAAATATTATCCATGAAAGGTCTCCTTTAATTTTGTTACTGCTTCTGTAAAATCACTAAGTATAGAATAAGTGAGGATTGAAAACGAGTAAATGTATTGTAGATAATGGAATCCAGATTTCTCATTATTAAAGAATAAAGTTACAAATAAGGAATGGAGGTGGGGAGTGAAGAATGGCAGAGAGTGCAGCATGAACCCTGTGGTGCTGAAATAAAGTCAAGAGGTATCACTATGCACTTGTGCTTTAATATACTTTTGTTTTTTAATATATTAGATATAGAAATAAATATAGATGTGTATAAATGTGTTAGTATAAATGCCTAGGTTTCCTAGCTCTATCCACTGAACGTGTAGGACCAATGAGCACAACTGGCATCCAGATCTTGGTTTCTAATACCATTCTCAAAAAAAAAAAAAAAAAGTGAATCAGGGATTCTTGGAGACGTGAATTATTCCCAACAGAGTTAGAGAGTATTCAAGATGAGCCCAGAGCATCTGTGGTGACAAATCGAAAGGGCACAGTAGTCAAAGTAGAAAATATTCCCAGTGGATAAAGATGTAACAATTTGAGCAAAAAAGTAAATAATAAAATTTGGATTGCAATCAACTGATAAAAAAAAAATCTGAGTCTATACTAGTATCAATAAATAATTGAATAAAAAAGTAAATGTGGGAGAAGGAACTACTCTTCTTTACAGAAGAATTGTAATTAATAAATATTTTTAAAATGAATAAAATAGAAAATAACCATTAGAACTCTAAAGTAATACTTGCAGTAGGCAAGATCTGATGGATGCTAAAATTAGCGGGCAAAATTTGAGGAGCAATGGAATACTTGTAATAACTCAAAATATCTCCTCCCAGACAAGTCTTTATTACTTACAAATGGAAAAAAAGTAATTTTACAGTGGATAAACCTGGCCACAAAAATTCAGTAGAAATGATTTAATAACTGCATATTCAATATAAATCCTAAAGCAGAAATGCCTATTTTGCATACAACTATTCACTGTGTTTTTGGCACAGTTCTCAGTGCATACTGGGAAGAAAACATACATGTCTGCATGAATAACTCATTGAATGGTACCAGGTCAATTAGGGTGTTAGTGCAAATTGAGTAGCAAACTCATGAGTAAAAAAAATTCCAGTGGCCTAGAATCTGATTGCTTTTGGAATGATTCTGAAACTGGTCAAAACTTGGACTACTAAAACTCAGAAAGAATAACATAATATTTTCTACACCAATGACAAACAATTATCTTTTCCAATTATCTATTCTTTTTGTTTTTCACAATGATTAAGGCCTTTATTTCCTTCATTACATTCTTTTATTTATCAATTGATTACATGTTATATTTTGTATTATAACATTAATTATATTAATCATATATATCATATAATGTTATATTATTTTTAATTATACTTATCCCATTATCATATTTTGCTAACTCCTATTCCCACTGAGTCAGGGAAACATAGCATTTTTAATTCTTCCATTTTTATTTTCACTTATAAAGCACCAATACACATGAAAAAAGGGAAAATGAAGAAGCAGTATACTTTTTGGAAACCAACATTGCCATAATGTTTTGAATGTATTTCTAAAACATAGCTTCATGTAAACATATTTATATTTACTGTTATCAAACTTAATTATGTATTTATTTTGAAATATTGTTGGATAATAAATATTTTTTGCACTGACTTGATACACACCTTTTATCATATACTAAACCAGAGTTTTCATTTTAGATGAATTTATGAATTTTAGTCATTTCTATTCAGGAGATTCTTCTTTAATATTTAGCTTTAAAAATAATTATAGCTTTATAATAAATTATAATAACAGTAGGATTAAACTAGCCTAAAAACAGTTTTATATAATTTTAGTGAAATTGCAAAAGTTCCTCCTAATACCTAATTGATATATTAGTTGCTATACCATTAAACACACAGAGAATGTTTAATATCTCGGGAGAATATTTTCCCACAAGGTACTCATTCTGTCATATAATTTTTTTTTTAGCATTCTTATATTTTCTAGTAAAGTTTGAAATTATTCCTCAGGTAGGTAAAATGCTTTTATCTTTTTTCTCCTATATATGCTTTCCCCCCCCTATTTATAATGGCATATTTTCGTCCTTATATTTTCTGTTTTTAAACAAATTTCTATCCAATAATTTTATAGTTGGACATCCCACAGAATAATTTTATTCTTTGACAGGATTTACAAATTATTCTCTGTAGTTTTTCAGGTATACAATTTTATTATTAACTAAAAGTATTTAGATTAATATCTACGAAAAATTTAAAGAATTGTCTAGCTACATGTCTTTTTTTTTTTTTTTTTGAGACAGAGTCTCGCTTTGTTTCCCCGGGCTAGAGCGACTGCTGTGGCGTCTGCCTTTAACTACATATCTTTAAGTAAATATTTATTATCCATAAAATGAGAAGAACTTTTCAAATTGACAAAATGAAGTATTTATATTTGGCCAGAATAAAAACTTTATATAAGATGATTTTTAGTAATCTATGAGTAAATATCTATAATGTATGGGTGATTAAAGAATTATAATTTTTTCAATAATACATTCATTTTCTATTTCTTTTGAGTACCTTTTTACAAAAGCTTTGCTAGTACAGCTTTTCAAAATAAAACATTTGCATGCATATAGTGACATCTGGTGGATATTCAGTATATTATTTCTAATGTTAAACTGAAGGAAAGTAAATCAAACATACCACAATAAAACCAAAGTTCTCTGGCTTGGGCAGTGCAAAGGCAATATATGTAACCTAAATATTTGTACCGCTGTAATAGTCTGAAATTAAAATAAAATAAAATAATACAATAAAATAAAAATAAAATAATAAAAGTTCTATTTAAATGTATACAATTAAATTATTAATTCTCATAACATTCTTAGCTTTTTTGTGGCATCTGTGGCATTGACCATGCTATTTGTAAAACCTTAGACTCTCTGTCTCCTTTAGTAATTAAATCCAGTGGTCCTTATATTATATTTGAAATTTTTAACTTAAATATTTATCTTTACTTTTATCACTTCTCTTCTTTTCATTCTTTCTACCAACTTTGCACTAAGTACTTACTATTTGACCTACTGTTGGCTAAGACTTCACAGACCAAAGGTAAAATCAACAACTCTTGTCCTTAAGAGGCTCAGAGTCTAGTTTGGAAATCCCTCTTCCTTGATATTTTGCACACTCTCAGCTTTCCTGATGAACAAAACTCCTCCTATTCTTTTCCATTTTTTAGAGTTCCTAGTGTGGTCTCCCTCTCTCCACCCTCCTCCATGATCTTTCTTTATCCATATTAAAATTTGGTTCCTCACATTGCTTTTCTGTGCCCATGCACTGCCTTTGAGTGATTTCATTGACTTTCATTGTTTCAACTACTAATTATACACTTCTTTCTTCCAAATTTATTTGTTCTCCTAGACCTCTCTTTGCAGTCTAGGATTAATTAATTAAACTGTTTGCTTGCTATACAAACATAGGCAACACACAGGGGCTTCAAAAATGTCAAAACTGAACAAATATTCTTTCTCCCAAGGCTAATTTCTTTATATTCTCTTTCTGGCAGCAGAAATGCATTTGATATATTAACCCACCCTAAATCCTAGAAGTCATTCTTGACTTCCTTTTTTATCCTCTCCTGTGATTAGTCAACAATTTCCCTGATTTCACTCTAACTGTATTCTTACAATCAATCCATCTCTTCCATCCTTGTTATTCTTGCCCTCATTTAGAACCTAATTGACTCATAACTAAAAAAACATAATAAAGGCATTAGCTTCTCTTGCCTCCTTTTTCTTTTCATGGTTGCCCTTCTCACACATGTCAGAATGACCTATCAAGTGCAATTTTAAATAATTATGAAAATAGTTTCCATGGCTGCTCATTTTTACTGGATAAATCTCAGTCTCCTTAATCACATATATACAGCATAGATTATCGTACAAACCAAAGCCTTACACTCGAAGCTCCAATAATGTCAAATGGCTTTAATTATTATATAAGTCTTGTCTACATCACATATGCACATCTAAAATGCCTCCAAGTGTCCTGGAATTACTGGCCTCACTCCTGTTCATAAGTTAAGAGATCAATCAGCAAACTTAAGCTGGTATTCCATGTTTGTCCATGGTTATTCTTCTGTCATTTCCTACGACTGTCTGCATATTACTATCTTCCACCATTTATCATGCATGATGATCAGCATTTATCTACATCTTCATGTTCCTATATCCATTTCTAAAAGACTACAAAATATGTGAAGGCAAGGATGTTTAGTACAAAAGCATAGTGCCCTATGTAAGACTAGCTGTCAAATATTCCATGAAAAATATTTCAAATAATAACATAATGTTATTAATATAATTGGTAATGACTTATTATGTACACATTTTAAACATCAATCTGATCATGTCACTTCCCTGCTTAGAACTCTCCACAAGCTCCATACTATACTTAAATTAAGTGTGCCTTAAAGATCACCTTGCTCCAATTTTTAAGAGCTTTACTATTCCTATGTCTAGAATATTCTTCTCCTAGATCTTGGATGGCTTATTCCTTCACTTCCTTCTGACCTTTATCCAACATTTACCTTATCAGAGAAGTCTGTACTAACCTAGGTCATATTGTATTTATTTTTTCTTGCTTTATTTTATTCATACTTTTATACAGCCTGATATATATTAAATAGCTTATTTTATTTATTTATGCATTCTCCTAAGTTTACAAACTATAAGTTCCATAAAACCTAAAACAGTATGTAATTTGTCCACTGCTAAGCTATATTCACAGCACCCAGAGTATTCTAGATTTATTGTGATAAATGTATAAAAAGTAGGTTCATCTTTGCTTAATTTGTCTCTCAGTTGCCAAAAACAATATGATTTCTGAAAGTTTTCTAGAGAAAATACCTTAATCCAATGAATTCACCTTAATGATGGTAAAGGCATACCTTAGAGATAATGCTGTTTCATTACATCACTGCAATAAACCAAATACTACAATAAAGCAAGTCACATGAATTTTTTTGGTTTCCCAATGCATATAAATGCTGTGTTTACACTATAATGTAGTCTAAGTGTGCAGTACCATTATGTCTAAAAAACAATGTATATATATTTACTTGAAAATACTTTATTTCTTAAAATACTAAAGGTCATTTGAGCCTTCAGTGAGTCATAATCTTTTTGCTGGTAGAGGACCCTGCCTTGATGTGGATGCCTGCTAAATTGAGCCAGGATGGTGGCTGCTAAAGGTTGAGATGCCTGTGGCAGTTTTTAAATTAAGAAAACAATGAAATTGGTCACATCAATTGATTCATTTTTCATGAAAGACTTCTCTGCAGCATGTGATGCTGTTTGATAGCATTTTACCCACAGTAGAACTCCTTTCAAAATTGGGTTCAAGACCCTGTGCTGCTTTATCTACTAACTTTATGTAATATCTTAAATTCTTTTTTGTAATAATAACAATGTTCACAACATCTTCATCAGCAGTAGATTCCATCTTAAGAAACCAATTCCTTTGCTCATCCATAAGAAATAACTCCTTATTCATTAAAATGTAATCATGAGATTACAACAGTTCAGCCAAATCTTCAAGCTCCACTTCTAATTCTAGTTCTCTTGCTATTTCCACCACATATGCAGTTACTTCCTCTACTGAAGTCTTGAACCCCTCAAAGTCATCCTTGAAGATTGGAATCAGCTTCTTCCAAACTCCTGCTAATGTTGATATTTGGATCTCTTCTCATGAATTACGAATGTTCTTAATGGCATCTAGAATAGTTAATCCTTTCCAGAAGGTTTTCAATTTATTTTGTCCAGATCCATCAAAGTAATCAATATCTATGGCTTCTATAGAGTTACAAAATGTATTTATTAAAAAATAAGACTTGAAATTCAATATTACCTTTTGATTCATGGGCTGCAGAATAGATATTGTGTTAGCAAGTATGAAAACAACATTAATCTTTTTGTCCATCTCCATCAGAGCTCTTGGGTGACCAGGTGCATTGCCAATGAGTAGTAATATTTTGAAAGGAATCTTTTCTTTCTGAGCATTAGGTCTCAACAGTAGGCTTAAAATATTCAGTAAACCATGCTGTAAACATATGTGCTGTCATACAGCTTTGTTGTTTTACTTATAAACCATAGGCAGAGCAGATTTAGCTAAAGAAGAAAAGACTAGTGAGATTGAATCAGTAATAAAAATTCTCCCCAAAACAACAGCAATAAAATCCAGAACCACATAATTCATAGCCAAATTCTACCAAATATAAAAAGATCTGGTACCAATTCTACTGCAACTGTTCAAAAATCCAAAGTGGTGGGAATTTTTCCTAACTCATTCATAAAGCCAGTATCACCCTGATACCAAAACCACACAAGAATACAGCAAGAAAACTATAGACCAATATCCCTGGTGAGCCTCAATGCAAAAATCCTCAATAAAATGCTAACAAACCAAATCCAATAACATGTCAAAAAGATAATACACCATAATCAAGTGGGTTTTATTCCAGGAATGCTAGGATGGGTCAACACAAGTAAGTCAATAAATATGATTCATCTCAAAAACATAATTAAGGACAAAACCATACGATCATCGCAATACATGCAGAAAAAGCATTTGATAAAATTTAGCATCCCTTCATGATAAAAACCCACAGCAAACTAGGCATGGAAGGAACGAAGCTGAAAATAATAAAGGCCATATATGACAAACCCACAGACAGCACAATACTGAAGTTGGAAAAATTTACAGCATTCCCTCTAAGAACTAGAAGTAGACAAGGATGCTCACATTTACTTCTCCTATTTAACATTGTACTGGATTCCCAGCCACTACCTTTAGAATGGGAGAAAATATTTCTAAAATATTTAACTAACAAAGGACTAATATCCAGAATTCATAAGGGATTCAAAGAACTCAACAACAACAACAAAATAACCCCATTAGAAAGTGGGAAAGAAAATGAATAAATATTTATCAAAAGAAGAGAAATGACTAACAAGCATATGAAAAAAATGCTCAACATCACTATTCGTGAGAAGAATGAAAATTAAAACCACAATGAGGTATCACCTTACACCAGTCAGAATGGATATTATTAAAAACTTCAAAAATGACAGATGTTGACGAGGATGCAGTGAAAAGGGAATGTTTATACGTTGTTGATGGAAATGTAAATTAGTATGATTTCTATGGAAAACAGTCTGGAGATTTCTTAAAGAACAATAGAACTACCATTCAATCCAGCCATCCCACTACTGGGTATCCACCCAAAGGAAAATAAATCATTATATAAAAAATATACTTGCACTGGTATGTGTATTGTAGCATTATTCACAATAGCAAAAGACACAGAATCAACCTAAGTGTTCATCAACGGGAGATTGGATAAAGAAACTGTAGTATATATACACAATGAAATACTATTCAGCCATAAAAAAAGAATGAAATCATGTCTTTTGCAGCAACACAGATAAAACTGGAAGACATTATCTTAAGTGAAATAATTCAAAACCAGAAAGTCAGGGGGGAGGGGGGCAAGGACAGTATACGTAACCTAAACTTTTGTACTCCCATAATATGCTGAAATAAAAATAAATAGATAAATAATAATAAAACATAAAAATAACAGAAAGTCAAATACCACATATCTCACTTATAAGTGGGAGGTAAATAATGTACACACATGTACAGAGATTATGGAATGATAGACTCAGAAGGGAGGATCAGTGGAAGGGGGGTGGGTGATTAGAAATTACTTAATGGATACAATGTATATTATTTTAGTGACGGATACCCTAAAAGCCCTGACTTCACCCCTATGCAATATATCCATTTATATATATCCACAACCAAATTGTACTTCTACTCCTTAAATTTATACAAATAAAAATAAAAGCTGTTGTTTGTGGTGGCCACCTTCATCAAGGATCTTAGCTAGATCTTCTTGATAACTTGCTGCAGCTTCTATATCAGCACTTGCTGCTTCACCTTGCACTTTTATGTTATAGAGATGGCTTCTTTCCTTGAACCTCATGAACCAACCTCTTCTAGCTTCAGACTTTTCTTTCGTAGCTTCCTCACCTCTCTTAGCCTTCATAGACTTGAAGAGTTAGGGGCATGCTCTGCATTAGGTTTTGGCTATGGGAATGTTGTGGCTGGTTTCATCTTCTATCTAGATCACTGATGTGGTTTGGATGTTTGGCCCCTCCAAATCTCATGTTGAAATTTGATTCTCAGTGTTGAATGTGGGGTCTGGTGGGAGGTGCTTGGGTCATGGGGCAGATCCCTCATGAATGGCTTGATGCCCTCTCCATGATAGGGAGTTCTCACTTTATTTGTTCACGTGAAAGCTGGTTTATTTAAAGGCACCTGACACCACCTCCTCTCTCTCTTTGCTTTTTCTCTCATCATGTGACACACCTGCTCCCCCTTCACCTTGCACCTTGATTGGAAGTTCCCTGAAGCCCTCACCAGAAGCAGATGCTGGTGCCATGTTTTTGTACAGTCTGCAGAACCGTGAGCCTAATAAACCTCTTTTCTTTATAAACTACCTAGCCTCAGGCATTTCTTTATAGCAACGCAAAACAGACTGACATAACCACTAAAATTTCTGCATATCAGCAATAAGCCTGTTTCACTTTTATTTATTTATTTTTTTACATTCATGTGTTCACTGGTATACCACTTTTCGTTTCCTTCAAGAATTTTTCCTTTGCAGTCACAACTTGGCTAACTGGTGCAAGAGACCTAGTTTTCAGCCTATGTTGGCTTTTGGCATGTCTTCCTCACTAAGCTTAATTATTTTTAGCTTTTGATGTAAAGTGAGAGACATGTGACTCTTACTTTCACCGGAAAAAGACAAGCAACTGAGAGAATTCTGAAGAATGTAAGGTATCTAAAATTTATTAGGCCCAGAGAGATGTGAGCATGAGGCTCTAGTCATGGCCCCTCCTCCTTCCCTATATTTTCCAGACTAGCTGATAAATTACCTGAAGTGCTATCACAAGTTGCACAATGTGACCTTTACTCATTACCTTCATGTTCCTTGAATTTGTGGTACAAAGAACAATGTATGGCCAATGAATGGTTATGTTTAACTTAGAAACTGCTCCTTCTTTTTTTTCCTTTAAAAACTCACTTGTAACTCCTGCTAATGGGAGCATATATTTAGGGCAACTTGCATCTGTGTTTCTTGGGTTGCACTCCTCAAATTTTTGCCAAAAATCTCTCTACTTCTATTAATATAGCCTCAGATTTTTTCTTTAGGTCAACATACCTGGACACCTAGATGCCATTGTAGTGTATTAAGTGACCTAATTTCAATATTGTTGTGTCTCAAGGAATAGAGATGCTCAAGGAGAGAGAGAAAGATTGGAGAATGGCTGGTCAATGGAGCCGTCAAAACACACACAACTTTTATTCATTAAGTTCCTCATTTTTATGGCTGGGGTTCATGGTGCCCCCCCCCAAAATTAAAATAATAACATCAAAGATCACTGAACACAGATCAGCATAACAGATATAATAATAATGAAAAAGTTTTAAATATTGTGAGAATTACCAAAATATTACAAAGAGACACAAAGTGAGCTCATGCTGTTGGAAAATGGCACCAATAGACTTGCTTGATGCAGAGTTGCCACAAAACTTCAGTTTATGGAAAACCCTAAATCTGCCAAGCACAATGAAGAGAAGTGCAATAAACCGAAGTATACATGTATATGAAATTATGGTATATACACTTAGGGAAGAGATTTTTGAAAATCTCTTTCAAAAATGTGGTTGTCTCTAAATACGTCTATAATAATTTGTCTATGTCCTAAACTTACACACAGAGTTTTTTCGTACTTTAAAAATAACAAGATTGTGTGGAGGTTTGAGTGTTCCACTGAGGGTATTAATAAACTAAGACTGACTGGAAGTTCTTGTACATGGAAAAAAAATAGTTTCTGCTCTCATTAGAGTTATCTTATGATTGGAGAGGCAGGACATATATACAAATAGATGAGTGGGAAAAGAATTAACACTTACTAAATACTCACTACACAATAAGGGAGGTATGTTGGGATTTACATATGTCATTAGTATTACTTCTCAATTCTTGCTTCTTTGTGCTGTGTTAGATATTTTTAGCTTTATTCTAAATATGAATATTAAATCAAGATTCAAATAGATTTGAAAACTTAAGACCCTTGGCTCTTACATAGCAAATCTAGATCAAAAAATGGAGCCATATGTATATATACTGAACACTTTGCTTGACATATAAGATATCTGAGGTTATTTATCTTTGGGGAGCTTGCAGTGCAAGCACTAGCTTGAAACACTATCACACTCCATTATTATTATAAAATAGATACTAGTGCTACCCAATGATTACCTCAAATCCTTCTGGAAATTATTTTCAATGTCCCCCTAGATGGAATGTATAAAACAATTAAAGAAAAATGAGTATTAACAGAGATTTAAGGAGAGACAGAATCCTTACCTAATACAATAAGACTTAGAGAGAAAAAAAGCAATTATAAAACAACAGGTTAAAATTAGCCTAATATTTAATATAACATACACGTGGATAATTAGAAGTTGATTATATCTAGACTAATATCAAGGTGCATAGAATTAACAAGTGAAAAAATCATGCTAACATTTATTCTGATTTTTTTCCTAGATACTTGTTAATTATGGAGATAGTGATATTATATCCAAAAACTTGGAAATAATCTTAATTGATACTTTTTCGAACATAGCATATATTTGAATAAATGACATATAATTATACATAAAACCTCTGGTCGTTAAATATAGGTCACTAACCACAGGCAAAAATAGCTATAATATCATTTTAGCAAAAATATGATATTGGTTTCTTATTTGAATAGGTACTCTAAAATAATCTATACAATTTGGAGCTTCCAGTTTTAATAGTGGTTTTAATGGGCTATGTATTTGGATAGCTATTTAGAATATTTGGTTATTATTTAAAGATTAATATCAAGTACCAATGTAATCATTCCCAGATATATTTTACATAGTCAATATTCTTCTCCCTGTAAGTAATCATTCTTTATCCAGGGTACTTGAAGCTTGGTCTTGCTATATTATCTATCAATATCTTGCATTAAATTGGCTATATGAAGAAAACTTGTTTTAGACCTTCAGAAGCAGTTCCTTTTCACCAAACTGACATTGAAAATTAAGCATTTTTATCATCCTGTAAGCATAAATTCTGTAATTCCCTTTGCTGAAAATTTCAATTACATGATTCAAAGTTTATGGACAAGGGCTACTTAGATATTGATAATGCATCGTTAGAGTAGAACCATTTGAATCCTCTCACTCCCTTAAGGCTAAGATTAAAATCACACTGTACCTGTCATCACTGCAGCTGTAAGTGCAAGGATGTGGAATTGTAAATAGAGATGTCAGGTGACATGCAGATAAGCAACAGGGAGAATGCGTGCAACAGAGAAGACAAAATGAGTGCCTAAAACTTCCTTGTTATGACAAAGATGAAGGTTGTTTTGAATGAGTAGGTTTTTCCTGGTATGGAGTAGGGATGTAAATCTAGGGGAGGTGGCAGGGAGGTAAAATGTTAACACTTGGAAATGGGGTTGAAGAAATGTGCTGTATTTGGTGTACATGACCAACTCACTGGCTTAGTAAATCACTGAGGAATAGAGAGGTTCAACATGTTTTACTATATCACACTCTGCCTATGTCTGTATTTTCGAATAGATTGAAATTATGCTTCTCTCAGAAACATACTTTTATTTGTCTTCTCCTAAAATTAATCCCTACTCAAGAATTCTAAATAGTTATTATTGGGATTAATGCATTCTGCTCTGCTCAGTCACCCTTCCCTTGTCCAGCTGCTTCAACAGAATGATCCATTTTATGTGGAAGCTACATAATGAAAAGAACCAAATTTCAGTTATTTTTGGCTCTTTGAAATGTAGTGTAGTTAATTTGATCGATTGCAGAAAAATAAATTGTTAGCGTGACTCCAAAATTCTAATTATCCAAGTTCTTGTTGATTTGGCTACATCAGAATGAGTTGTAAATATTGGTTTCTTTATAGAAAGCTAAATGAACATTTTAAGTTTATATTCACAGTGAAACAAAAATAGACTCAACTGTCATCTATTATTTATATTATTTTTTCAGGTGAGGTCAGTACAAGTTCAAAATGTTTTTTCAGTAAATCAATAATTCAGATGGTTCACAGTTATTATTTAGAACAATTTTATAAGTGATTAAATAAATGTGCTTGTATATGTGAAATTGAGATAATATCTATTTGAAGTTTGGAGAGTTGTCTAGATGATACTTAAAATTATAAGTCCAACGCCAGACTTTGTGGGCTAGATGTATTATCTCCTTACATTTTCTCATTAATCTAAAAATTTAGATAAGAAATTTGAGGCACAGAATCACCAAAATGATAAATTATTTATATGAGAAAACATGTAAAAATAATATCATACATTCCAAATAGAAAGGTACATTTGCTGTTTGGCCAATTGTGGTTTACATGTTTATAAAGGATTTTGGAAAATAAATATTTTTTATTGGTGATATTTCAGACATTTCATAATTGAGTAGAGATACTCTAAGGGAAGAAATCTTCATAAAATGTCAAAAAACAGAGAATAGGGTAAACTCTGTGTGCTCTGCCCTGTCATCTATTCTCGTGCATATAATATGTGAACTAAAATAAAATTTTAAGGTTCACCCCCCCCACCGGCTAACTAAATGGTCCCCCTCATGGCCAAAGGAATATCCTAAAACTAAATTGCCTGCCAGGAGGAAGGAGGTCAGACATGACTTATCATATCCCCCTCCCTTCTTGGGGACATCCTTTGTAACCCATTAACAGCCCTAAGGGTACGCAAGACAAACCTACAGGTCCTCAATTTACACAACAAATATATGTCCCCGGTGGCTTATCTCTGATAAAGAGCTCCTATGTTAAAACATTCCAGGCCTTTAGACAAAGCTTCATGTCTTTAACCAATTACAAGCCAAAGAATCTTTAAACCCACCTATACCCACCTATAACCTGTAAGCTGACCCCCTCACCTTCGGATGGCCCATCTTTTCAGGCCAAACCAATGTATGCCTCCCACATATTGATTTATGACTTTACCTGTAACCCCTGTCTCCCTGAAATGTATAAAACCAAACTTTAACCCAACCATAGCGAGCCCACTTGCTCAAGGTTTCTTGAGCATGGCTCCGGGTCATGATCCTCAAATTTGGCTCAGAGTAAATCTCTTTAAAATTATTTTACAGAGTTTGGCTTTTTCCCCATTGACAAATATGAGGCTAAAACTCTAATTTTAACTCATCAATAATAGCTGATGCTAGAAATCTTGGTTGTATCCATCAGTCAACATTTAGTGCCATGTTATTAATGTGGCATTTTCAAGATAATAGCTATATGTACATTCTCCAAGCTCAAAATATTTACTAAGAAATTCTAAAGTTTTTTTCAGATTTTAGAAATTTCTTTGCTCTCTCTTCACTTACATGCCATCACACCACAAAGTGGGTTACATTTTGTCACCCAAACATGCCTTCATTTTTTAAATTTGGTTTTTATTTTTACAATTGTAAGTAACAGTATCAATATCTACAGAGACATCTGAGCAAAAAAAAAAAAAAAAACTGAGACTTATTCTCAGCCACTCCTTTTTTTTTTTTTTTTTTTATTTCAGCTCTTCATGGGGGTACAAAAGCTCAGGTTATATACATTGTTCATGTCCTGCCCATCCCCCTGAGTCAGAGCCTCAAGCATCAACCACTCCTTTCTCTCATTCCTCTTTTCACTTAATTATCTAAACTTCTAAATCTTTTTCAGAATACTTGAAAAATTCATTTTCCTTTTATTGTCTCCTCAAACCTACTGATGTTTTAAGTGATGCCCTATATTACTTTCCTAGGATCCAATATCTCTTCCTTCTCTTGTACATAATTAACATTGTTCTCAGTATAAAACACAAATCTGATTATGTACTTTCATTAAAAAATACAATAATGAACAAAAGAAACAAACAAAAAGTCCAATGAACCTCCAATGTCTCCATATTAATTAATAAATAGAAATGAATAGAGGCCAAAATTCTTAGAGAAGCCCTCAAGAACTTTCATTATCTTTCCCTATGCTATCATTTAAACTTATTCACATTTGTCAATTAACAAATATCTGTAAACCTCTGTACTATGTATTATGCCAAATACTTTTCTAGATGTAGGAAACACAGCAATGAATGCAATATACTGAAGTTCACCATGTGCATTTTTAGTTTAGTCCCACCAAAAAACATTTTCTTCAATGACTATGACAAGTTCTATTCAACATTGCTTTTACATCAATTCTAGAGATACTCTGAAGCCTCATCTCTTTCTTTACTTTCTGACAAACTCCTTCTTGAGCTTCAAAATTTAAAATTCAAAATTCAGAGCATATGTTACCATTTCTTGGGAACTTTCCTTGATTTGCCTATATATAGTTAGTTACTGTTATAGTCTTGTTCACATTGATTTTAAAATATCAAATGTTATGTAATTTGTAATTATTTGCTTATATTACTCAATCGTTCTTAAATTTGGCTGTCACTGACATCTTTGAGCATCTGATGAAAGCTATAAACCCTGTCTCCTAAAAACTAAAGTTATGTGTAAAGTCAAATTAAATATAATTTCAAGTGAATCCAAATTTGCTGAAACTTGTTAATGTAACCCAAGTTTAGTATGAACCATGCATTTCTTGAGAGCACTGAGTATGTTGTGTTTGTTTTAGTCATTACTTTGTCAATATTTCTTGAAGAAAGGAAGAAACTTACCAATAATGACTACTGGGAATTTTAGTGCATCAATACAATATATTTTTTTTAAAAAATAGTTTCCACAAAACTTTCCATGTATGTTTCTCTGAAATTCTATGGAATTAAATCTAATGCTCAAAGCAAACTAATAAATATGTGAAAATGCCACACTCACATAGTCTAAAACTGGTTTTAGCATGTTATTATTGTGCAGGTTGCATGGTTAGTATTTATTGCCCTTCATTTTTGAATATTTTTCAGATATGCTTAATTGTTTTCAACCAGGTTTGCTAATTTGAGAGGGAAATTTAAGTTATGAAAGGACATTTATGGAGCTTGCTTCTCACCTCTATTGCACATTAAGGGGCATAGGTAAGTTTGCCTTTGGAAGCTTGCATTCCAGCTGTGTGAGCTCAGTCTCTTTTGTGAATGACAGCATTTGCAATTTAAGTCCATCTGGAACACCTCAAGCATTCAATTCATTTATTAACTTATTACCAAGCTTGGCATATGAATCCTCAGACTATCAGTGAGGCAGAAAACTTAAATGAAATTAGATAAACAGACTTTAATAGAACAATATGTGTATTAGAGATACTGAAAAGAGCTTCCTATTTTTCATTTTTAAAGAGTGCCTGTCTATTTATCTCTTTGATGCCAGATTAGTATAAATTAGCTTTGCCCTAACTTTGCAGCAGATTTTAAGACTACGGTAGAAAAAAAAGAAATGAAATAACTGTTGTGGCCAGAAGAGGGAGATCTTGTAAAAATATTTAGAGCACAAATTTAAAAGAATTTTGAGAATTGCACTTAGATCAGTAAAAAAAAAAGATTAAAGTTTCAGAAGTTAATGCTTTCTATAATTAGATGAGTTTATTTTGTAAAATACTTTTCAGGAAAATGGGGCATAGCAATGTAATTTTTCCAAACTTTCATGTATAAAGTATTCATAATAGTAAAATTTGTATTGATTAAAGAAAAAACTTTAATAAAAATACAATACAGAATGTTACTAGGAAATACTTTTGGTCTTAGTTATTTTTAGGACTTTAGGATTGTTTTCATTCCTTTAAGTTAATTTATTTAAATTTAAATCCTTTGTACCATTAATACTCCATAAAAAAAACAAATCTAAAGTTAATGCCATATAAAAAAGCAATTTTAACATTGATTATTAACTAGTAAAAATTAATAAAATACATTCTAGCCCAAATATACACACAGACATATTTGGACACCTATTTGGCTACTATACACATTCCCTTTCTCTCTCTCTCTCTCTCTCTCTCTCACACACACACACACACACACACACACGTGTTTGTGTATGCCTATATAAGCATGTATATTTGCATTACAGTGGGAAATCATTTATCTTTGCTCCTCTTGATAGTCATAAAGTATATAAAAATATTCACAGATTGGCCACTGATTATACCACCTGGAGGGCTTCACTTTATGAATTTGTGACATGATATGAGGAGACGTTTATCATCAATTATTGTTAATCTTTTTTCACAATCAATTCATAAAACCTAGGAATTGGCATTTTTTCTGTTTTGAGTACCACCATAACACTTGTATATTTCCATAGGTACTGCCAAAATGTATGCACCTATTTTTTATAAAAGTTCCAATGTTAAGAATATTGATATCATTCTCAAATATATGTTCAGTTGCTGCTCTCTGTATATGAGTTCAATTATCAAGCTGAATGATACATTTCTTTTCTTGAATTATTTGATCCAGCCTTTACTGGCTCTTTATATATCTGGTGAAAGCTTCAGATATTTATTTGGTTATGATACTGGGAGTCCCTGGTGCAATAACTCATTTTTGAAATTTGTAAATTAAATACTCATTAACGCCTGTATAGTTCTAAAATCAACAAGGCTTTGTCCCCACCCACCAAGTCTCAGACTTATCTATTGAGAAGAAATGTGTTGAAGTCTTCCTTTTAGTATTCTTTGGAGCTGACAGTAGAGTTTCTTTCATATAGTTTAGTTTAGTCTTCATTGCATCATCCTTAAATGCAATTTGTACATCATTAAAACATTTTGCAAGCTTTCTCTAAAAAAATGAATATGTAGTGGGGTGCCATTAATATAATTATACCATGTACTAAAAAATTATATACATTGCCTAGGGATAGATATGTATGAGACTGACAAGCACATATGAGATTGACAAACCACATAATAATGATATTAGTTATCTCTTGAAAAGTAGAGAATTCTAACTCTACTTCTAACATTTAAAGTTAGGAAGTGACTACAGAAGTATTCCGAGTGTTTATACCTAGTTTGTGTCTTAAATGTTACAAAATAAATATAATTAGGATTTTATCTATAATTTTGAGACATTGTTTCCTCTACTTCTTGCAATTGCCCTAAATTTGCACGCAAAATATGCTTTCATATTGTAAAGACCCATTTAAATAGATCCACAGTACAAGGTAATGGACACTAATCCACAAACTGGGAATTACATTTTTTTCTACACCTTAATTTTGACAACGAGAAAAGAACAATACAAAGGATGGAAGAACAGCAGTTTTTATCATTCCATTGTAGAATAAAATATGTAATGCTACAAGTTAAAAAATAAACTTTGTCTGTAGGCATTTTAAAGATGTTGATTCAAAAATACTTCTCAATCTCACTGGACCATCTGTTTCAATACCTCTGTTTAGCATTTCCAGAATAAAATTAACTACATCATTGTCCTTGTAATTTCTTGTGTTTTTTTAAAACAAAATTACCATGAAACTTTCATAGTCTTTATTGGAACCCGTAATAACCACTGGTCTTTACTACTTAAGAAATAGACTTTTGATACTACCTCTGCCAGTCATGCTATTTATGATTTAAAGTCCAGCACAGTTTCCCTTGGTTAAAAAGTATATAAATGTCAGTTCCAGAATCTGATGACTTGTAAACTTTTGTGTTGGCTTGAGTGTGCATGCGTGTGTGTGTGTGTGTGTGTGTGTGTGTGTAACTTAGTTTTATAATTTGTTGAAACAAATTCTGCTTTCCAGATGGCCCTGAACCTTCCCGTTTGCCTAGTTTTGACAGGTACTATAATTTTTGTTCTCCAGAAACTACAAATCTGAACATGAAGTTCAGCTAGACTGAAAGTGCCATCTATAATGGAAATAAATCAGTATTATTTATAATTATAACCTTAGTGTTACAATCAGAGGTGGAAGAGGGGTAATCTAATTAGCTAAAGAAGTGCCAAAAGATAAAATAACATATAACACATTTCTTATCTTGTGTCACATATCAGATGAAAATCAAATCAGTTTTTTATGGGGTGTAGTACCTACTTTTTAGATGGAAATGTAGGGTGTATGACACTGTTCAGGAAAAAAAAAACACCCTCATTGTCACACTCTGTGTTTGTGTGTGTGTGTATGTTTGTGTATTAAACCTGGAATTGAACTGACAATGGGGTAGCTTTCTAAGAAATAATAAGATATCAAATGTGTATCAAGTGAGAAAGAAGTATATTTCATTTATAAATTCTCTTCAATAATTTTCTGTGTCAGGAACATTTTAATAGTTAATCATTCATTTTCATAGTTTATAGCAAATTGATTCAAAATTCAACTTTAAATTCAGCCTTATAAATGATATGATTGCATTATTTCTCAGACTAATTTTTTTCAGCATGTGCTTCACTAGCATTACCAAATGGTTTTTTTTTTTTTTTTCTTAAGACTGTTGTCCTACAGGCTCTAGGTTTGCCATTAATAAAATATGCTATGTTTCAATGCAAAGAGAAATTTGCTAAGTGAAAAGGATGTGCTTTAGTCCTGCTTTGCTACCTACGAGCAGTCAGATTTTAAGGAATCCATTTTATCTTATAGTTCTGGTCCATCATCAAAACCAGGGGTCTAATTTGACCATGCTACCCATTTTATATTTATGAAACATCAAAATATACATTTGAGCATATTAAAACAATTTTCAAAAATGATACAAATATGCACAAGATGGTACAAAATATTTAATGTGTGAGTTTTTATTATTTTATTTTATTTTTATTTCAGGATATTATGGGGGTACAAACATTTTGGTTAAATGCTATGACTTTGTCACACCCAAGCCACAATCTGAGGTGTGCCCTTCCCCCCTACAATGCTCACCATGTCCATTAGTTGTGAGTTTACTCACCCCCAACCCCCAACCCCCAAAGAATATTACTACCCTGTGAGCACTGAGTTAGTGACAATTTGATGGACTATATTCTGAGTGATTTCAATAATGTATATCTCATAATAAGAATTTGGTGAACAATACTTTAATCAGTAAAGTTTGTATTCTTCATATAATTCTAATTTATTGTTGTTATTACTGGCATAAAACCCAAACCCAATTAGCCTTCTCATATTATACATCAAGGCAAAATATAATCAATAAAGTAAAAAGATGAAAACCATGTGTAGTGAAAGTTCAGAAGTAGAAGACACCATTTCTTATTGTAATGTCTAGTGTGTGGATAGAATTCCTACGAGCAGAAGATCTGGAATCTTGGGAAAGTTATTCAAATAAGAAGGAACAGAATGAACAAAAAGGTACAATATAGGAGATATTTGGGGAAGACAGATTAAAACACTTTGATTACAGAATGTAAAATCTCAAGATCATGGAATGTGAGCCCATGTGAACTGTAAAATGGAGGTATCTATAAAAACACAGAAGTAAAACAGTGAGAAGCAATACTGAGCAGTAGTTTTAAAGACTACAAAACAAATTGATTATTAAACACATAATTGAAAATAACAAGTAACATGTAGTAAGAGATATGGAATTAAGGTGAGAAATAGGTCTGAGATCATGGTTTTGAGAATCGTCAGCAAAATAACATTAGTCACAAATAAAACTTTTTTAAAACATAAAGCTGTATAAAGTTAAAGCAGGTGACATTTGAAGAAATGGTCTAAATCAGTGTATTCCTCTGGCCTACTGACTTTAAGCATGGTCACGTAAATTTCGTCTGCTGGTAGAGGTGGGCAGAAGTGTTGAAAGCTATTAAATAAGTTTATATTGTTGGTAACTAGAAAGCAGCTGGAGAAAGAATGTGGAGACATGTAGAGGAGACATAAATTTAACCCAAAGATTAGAGCCAAGCACAGTTGAACTGTTGCCTGAAACAGAACTGTACCAGTTGAGATGCAGACTCTTGGACAAGAAAAATAAATGCTTACTGGAGGCCACTGAGCATTGGGGTGATTTGTTATGAAGACTTGTTGTAGCAATAGTTGACCAATACATGTAATACTTACAAAGGTGAATGGCTTAATTAAAACTTGCTGCCACAAAGGTCTTATTTGGGTGCCTGTGAGATTTCCAGGTACTTTATTCTGCAGTTGTCTTTCTAAGAATAATACCACAAAAGATGAATCAAACCAACTTCAAGTTGCTCATGTCTTTCATACTCCACCAACTCTAAAGGAACAGTTCTACTATTCCAAAAATTCACCTCAACATGACCCCTGCAGTAACATTTCCAAGTGATAATTCAGTGTTGTTCAGAAGAAATGCAGATAGATAGAAAGCATGAGACAGATGAGACAATCATTTAGGCTTCAACTTTCACAAGAAGCCAGTCAGTACAAGCTATTCAAAATTTACAGCCCATTTGGGAAAAAATTACCTATGAAAATGTTAGTTGTGGCATCTTGCTTTATAAAGTCTTGCTTCCTTGCTGTCCATTTCAGCATTGAAATGGTTTCATATTTTGCACAGATGCAGATTTTTGCAAGGATGAGGATTCTTGTCTCTTGTGCTTCCTTGAGGTTCTTGAATTCCTTTCTTTGATTTTCACCTCATATATTTGCAAACTTATAATTCTAAATAAACTTTTATACCCTGAACTCAAGGCTCTGCACAGGTGAAATGAATGAGAATTCTGTGGGGAAACAGACTGCATTTGATTATATTACCAAGACACCTCAATCTGAAACATTAAACTCTATGGGCATGTGGACATGTTGAGACCTACTATTCCTCTGAGTTCCAAAGCCCTTTCCTACTCAGATTTTTCTGAGGTTTTCTTTTCTAGAAAGATTCCACATCATATTTTGACTCCATGTTAATGATTTTCCTGCAGATGCCTAAAGGATAATTCCAGGTCCACGATTCCTGCTCCCTACTGTATTCTCTCACTGATCTCATTGTTTCCCTGCTTGCTAATCACCCTCAACACTATTCCCAGTTAGTGGGATGTAAAGGTCTAGTAAGAACCTCTAGACTATTCTGTGATATACGGTGAGATACATGACAAGACTTTTTCCCTTTCTTTAGTATTTTCTTTTTTAATTTCACAGGATATGAGTATTTAAAAGACATCAGAAACATTCCTGTTACATCCTTTTTTGTTTATCTAACAATTATTCTTATTTAACATTCATTCTTGTTGCTGTGGGTTGAATTGTATTCCCCTCCCTGGAAAAAAAAAAAAAAGAAAAGAGAAAGATGGTGAAGACCTAATCCCCAGTACCCCTGAATGTGGCCTTATTCAGGGCCTTATTTGGAAATAGGGTCTTTGCAAATAATGAAGCTAAAATGAGTCCATTAGGAAAGAATGTAATTTAATATGAATTGTATCATTAAAAAAGGAGGTAATTTGGACACAGAGATAGACATGCATGGAAGGAAGAGAATGAGTAGACACAAGAAGGATGTCATCTACTAGTCAAGGAATGCCTGAGACTACCAGAAGCTGAGAGAGAAGCAATGAACCTATTGTCCCTCACAGCCATCAGGAGAAACCAGTATTGCTGACACTTTAATTTTTGACTTCCAGGCTTCAGAATTGTGAGGCGATAAATTTCTGTTGTTTGAGCCTCTGAGTTTTCTTACTTTGTTATGGCAGTCGCAGGAAGCTTATACACCTGCGAACTAATGCATTGTGTGTCTTATCATCTTCCAAGTCTCCTACACCTTTCAAGCAGGCCATGACAAAAAAAAAAAAAAAAAGTTAATTTATTTTTAACCTTAGGTCCATTCTTTCTCTACCTGATGCAGGAAACACACCATTTGCTATTGAAGAATCATCTTTCTATTCATTTTCACTTTGCTTTGGATCCAGATGTTTGTTTTACTGCTGTTTTCTTCCTGATTCTGCCTATGGGTCTCTTGAAGTGAGAGATACAGTTTTTGAATGCTGAGTGTGAAAAAGCATTCAGTTCTTTCAAAACAAACCTTGACTTACCAAATAGGGCAATTGCACTGAGAAAGTAATCAACTACTCATCCGAAATTCCACAAAGATTGAAATAATTTATTGTTTCATGCTTTGCTTAACTTTATCATCTCATCTTCCAAAAAGTCCCATGTATAGTTTGGTGTTCTCTTAAAGCACAAGAATTACATGTTTTTCCACTTACATTATTTTTTTTGATCAAGAAAATCAACAAATACTTGAATTTCGTACTGATATTCTCAAACTTTTTCTAAAATGTTTCCAAATCTAACCTGATAAACTAATGTAATTGTTCCAATAACAAAAAGAACTGTTAGGGTGTATAATTCTCTATACTTTAGTATGCCTCTCAGCCTTACTTATGGAAAGCTTCCAAATTTTATTTTTATTTTAGTTTGCTAACATCTTGACTCTCTCTTGCTGTATGAGATCTCTTTGAATTCTAAACAAAAAAGGAAGGAACTTTAACGTTGCTAGTTTTGACTTTTAAAATACTTAATTATGTATGGGCACATTATCTTTCTTGCTTCCTATTTTGTAGATTTCTATTTAAGACCTTCACTTTTTTTCTAAGCAAATCTCTTTTCTTCTCTAGCTAAATCAACATGCCTGCTTTGCTTTTCTTTCATTCTCAACACAGTCCCAGTTCTGACTAAAAAATGAAAAACTGCTTTTTAAACTCATTCATTCTTCATTATGTCTCTGTGCAATCTTAAGTTCAACTGACAAAGTGTTATGAGACCAGTATTTTTAAATTATCACTTCGCCCTTGGGTTTACAATAATTACAGTGATTTTTTTTTTCTTTCTATCTCAGCTTAGTAGTATGATAAAAATCTCATGGTATAGCTCTGTATTATCTGTTCACTGAACAAATCCACCCCACTGTGATGTTGATTTACCCACAGACTGTGAGCTTCTGAAATCCACAATTATAATCTGGGTGAATGTTACAGCCAGTTTGAAAACATGGGATGCAGAAATGACTACAGGAGCTTCTGGGAATGCCACAGAATTTAAGAGGTTACTCTTCCAACAGTTCCTTCCTTAGCCTTGAATGCTATTCAAACAAGATACAGAAAAAAACAACGTGGAGCAAGCCAAGACCCATGCTGCTGCTGATCAATGCCTTAACCTTTATATATGCCCCAAGTTACCCACTAGTACACGTTGCTTTTTTGTTTATTTGTTTGCTTTCATTTTGAAGTCCCATGCTGCATACTTGGGTAAGAAAAATAAAAACAGAGGTGGCAAAAACTATTCTACTAACCAAAGTCACAGAATCTGCCTATATTTACTTCTTCTAAGATGAGACTTACTGGAGTAAAATTACTTTTCCCAATAACACAGCAATAGACTTGCTTGTGATATTACCTCTGCCTCATCAAGATCTTCAGGGCCTTCTCAAAAAACTTTGCTACACAATCCATTGCCTTTTATGCATACTCATTGGGTCCCAAATTAACCCCCAATATGTAAGTGGTTCAGGTGAAATGTGATGTCCTGGTGTTTGAAATTTCCTTTCTTCCCTATCAACAAAAAAACAAAACATGATTTTTAAGGGCTTCGAAAACCTTTGATTGCCTCTTTCTCTGCTCCTCTTCTCCATTTAATTTCAGGATTTTTCTGTATTAAATGAGTTGGCCATTAGTCTGTGGTAAAACCCTGCATTTTTAACTTTATAAACTAAAGGTAAATTTATGCCACTGCAATAAATGAAAAGGCTGATCTTACTTACATCCCCAGTGGTAAAGTATACTGTAAGAAAGACACATTTGCCCTCACTTAGGGAGTCAAATTGCCTTAGGCAGCCTGGTTCCTGATCCCTGAGCTGAGTACTTTAGTTTAGAGCTTGGCAGTAGCTAAGCATAGTATTATTGTGAGGAAATGATAGCAGAAAGAAAATGGCTAGGACACAGCAAGAAATAAAAGCAAATATATGAAATGGTCACTTATTTGGATCAAGAAACTTGGAAACAGAAAAGTTGAAGAGCAGTGAGGAATATTAATATGTCTTTAATGCAACATCATTCTGCCCACTGGCAAACGTGCACTAATCAATGTTCTAGCCTGTAAAGATAGATTATCCTGGGCAATGACACAGTAAGAGCAACAAAAAATTATGAGTTTGCAATGTTTGTTGTTCTTTATGAGAAAAGAGGACAAAGGTAAGTACCCACTTTACGCTCCTAAAAATTTATTTTGTAAACCAAAAAATAATTTATGTATATCAGTATAATTAATATTAGTGAACTTTCAGTGGGATTCTTCATATACCAGGGGGGGGAAAGGCAACTCTATATAAACATCTATCAGAAAATGAAAAAGCAAGTTATTTAATAAAATTCTACCTTTATACTTGATAATAATATATCATAAAGGTAGCTTCCGTGCTGTAGCAGAAAAATCACTAACATTTACCTTGGAAAAACTGCTGAAACTCTCTGATTTTTAATTTCTTCATTGGTAAAGTGAGACTAACAAAAATTATCTATCTCATAGTGTCATAATGAGGACCACAAAAAAAAAGCTATATGTAAAAAACCCATCACCGTAGCTTGTATATATCTGGGGTCCTCTCTATATTGTTTACTTTTATTTAGTGTCATATATGTTTTAACTTCAGAGTAGCAATGTCTGAAAATGTGACCATGACATATAAAACCATACTTTTCCGATGCATCACATTTTCTGTTGACATTACATATACTTCGGTAGTCTACTTCCCCCTCCCCCCCCCCCGCCACCCCCCTCCGCCCCCGTATTCCTCAAATGTTTGTCCCAATAAAACAAAGAAGAGTGACAGAGGTTGTTTCTTATTTCTAGGCATCAGTAAATACATTGATTCCCTAGTATAGTATCTAGTTAGCAAAAGTTAGGAGGAATGATGGCTAGGAGATGTACTGATAAATGTTTAATGTCCTGCTAGCAAATAAAAGTTAATTTATAGTGTTTGTCCATTTCCATTGTGTAAGTACTCCCACCCTGGCCAATTTCAAGGTACTAACAGGATGTTTATAGACTCAGAGTTGGCAAGACATGCATATATGGTCAGCTCCCAAGAGCTGGTACAAACAGCTTCAACATACCCTTGGACATATTTGGGAACAAAGGGATAGAATTTCTGTATTATATACTCCTTGTGCTCAGCATTATAGTCTCTCAATATATCTTATTTTTAGCCACTGCTCCATAATGTTACCAGTAAATGTATCGTGACAGCACCTATCCTCAGCTACCACCTGTATCTCTTGCTTTCTAAAGCCTCAACCTGGGATGCTGTGAGAATTGCTAGTTGCTCGTGTTTGCATTCACTGAACATGTGAGGGTGGTAACATGCAATGGGTTAACCTTTGGACAATGAGCAAAGGATACTGGAAGATAAATGATCCTCTTTCCTCACACAAGCAATTTTGAATTACATTTTACATGGATATTTATGTGGGGCAGGGAGGGGTATGTACTCCCACCAGAATTAGGCGATAGTTTGTTTACCGTGTTTCCCTACTTCATAATTCAATCTTATATAGTTGTCACTGCATTCTTGTTTCAGTTTTATTAAACTAACAACCTGCACAGAAACTTCTTCTCAGGCTCCTCTTTCTGGAAAAAACAGCTTAAGACAGCTTCCTATAATTTAATTATTAAAGTCCATGAAGGTAGATGGAGATGACCCTGGATAACATTGACCCAGCCTTGCTAACTAGGAATCCACTTTCTGTCTCTATTGATTTGCCTGTTCTGAACGTTTCATATAAGTGGGATCATATAATATGTGACATTCTGTGATTGGCTTCTTCAACTTAAATAATGTTTTTAAGGTTCATCCATATTACAGCATGTTTCATTACTTTATTCCTTTCTATAGCTAAATAATATGCTCTTATATGAATATATTCAAATTTTATTTAACCAATTATTAGTTTATGTGCATTTGGGTTATTTCCATTTTGTAATTATTATAAATAATGCTGCTGTAACGTTTGTGTATGTGTATTGAGGTGGATGTATGTTTTCAATGCTCTCACATATATAACACTAGTAGTGAAATTTCTGCTAACTCTGTTTAACATTTTGAAGAACACTCAAACTGTTTTCCAGAGTAGATGCACCATTTTGCAATCCCATCAACAATTTATGAGGGCTCTAATTTTTCCACATTCTTACCAATTCTTGTTAATTTTTGTCTTTTCTTATTTGAGCAGTCCTAGTGGATATAAAATGGAATCTCATCGTGGTTTTGATTTCCACTTCCTTAATGACTAATAATATTGAGAATTATTTTATGTGTTTATTGTCCATTTGTATGTCTTCTTTGGCAAAGTTAGATATATCTATTTTTTTTCTTTTGTTGCTGTATAAGTATTAGATAATTCATCTGTTTTTATAATTCTTACTGTGGTAGTGGTAGAGAAAGTTCTTTTTTTTAAATGGGTATTGCAAAACATTTGGTTATAGCCTTCAGAACAGCAGGGGAGACCTAGTGAGATTATGCAATAATAATAAGATCAATTCCAGCTCTTTATTATTTGAATATGTTCTCCATATTAAGAAGGATGATGGGACAAATTCATTACTTGGCTTCTGAGAGCTAATATTCAGGCCCTATGGCTCTGTTCTTTTAGAGAGAAGGCAATTAGCTGAAGATATGTAGCTTGCCCAAGATCACCCGGGAAGTTATTGGCATAGCAGGAATGTGAACACATGGGCTCTCGGTTTCCCATCTGTTGCCTGGTACATTTGGCTGTTTTGCTAGGAGTGGGTGTATGTATGTATATTTATGTTGCATTTCAGGAATCAGCAAAGGAAAGTGGTATGGTTTGTGCATTGTTTCAAACAGACACAGAAAAGTGCCTTTCCTTATGCACTAAAAAATATATTGAAGGTGGTGAAGGTGGTTCTAACACTCTAAAAGTGAAATGGATGCCATCATAAACCATTACGCTGTATTTCAAGCATTAGAATATGTAATTCTTTATTAATCTAAATACAAGTAAAAAAAGCAGTAAAAACTGATTTTATGCCCATAGCTTTAATTCTTAGGAACATTACAAACATGCTAATATTTGAAGGTGAAGATGGGTAAACTAAGCAACGAACTCAAAGCTGTTTGTGTTCTGCCACCTCCTCCAGTACTAAGGATAGGCACACAAATAAAGATGACAATGGTCACACTACCCATCAGAATATTCTCTCTAAATAATGCTTTTCTTCCTCTAGCAACAGAAAGACCATAAGTGAGAATAACTATATTGTACAAATGTAGGATAACATTATCTAAAGCCAGAGTAACGTAAGAACATATAATATAAATGATGCTATCTTTGTATTTTTAAGAGAGATAATTGTATTCATTTTCCAGATACTGTCTTCAGAGTAAATATAGACTCTATGACTGGCCATTAAGATAGAACATAAGACCAATTCACATAAAAGGATGCTACCTATATGTACAGTGTTACCTAAAATGTTCCTCTTAGGATCAAATACCCCAAAGTGAAAAGTTTGAAAGTAAGCACACCTGAATGGCATTTACGCTGATTGTTCAGAATCTATTGCATTTTTCCATTTAGTCCACTATGGTATTTTAAATGTTTTAAAGTTATTAAAAATTATTTTATTAGGTGTGCTTTATTTTAGAAGTGAATTTAAAAGACCAATACTATTATATATTATGTGTCAAATTGAAGTCCGTTAGAAATTTCATAGTTAATTTTCATTTACTAATAATGTTCACCAATGAGCAGATATAAAATTATAAACATCTAAATAAATAATTACCAGTTTAATATAAAAAAATTAGAAATGACAAATTTTCTTGATAGACTTATAAATCATGCATCACATCTTGATATACACTAAAACTATACCATTCTCTAGCTACAGAGAAACTTGATAATTAGCAGGATACTGGATTAAAAAAACATGCTATGTAGTTATGTAGCCATCATGTGGATCTCCTTGATTTTTGAATAAAAGCAAAATAGAGAAGTTATCATTATATTTTAATCTCTCTAGTTTCTTGATGAATAAATTATTGTTCCAATAATTAAAACAAAAGAAAATTTAACTAAAATGATTATGTAACTTATGGAAATATAGTATACAAACCAAACATAAGGAAGCAGGAAAAACTCAACACAACATAAAATTAACATTTGTTATTAGATGCAAAATAATATTTTACTTAAAGAAATATATTCATTTGAATTAGTAATCCAGCATAATTTGTTGGAGGTCTTCAGCACGACCCATGTATATTCTCTGGGCCAACCCTGTCATTGATTTGTATCCTGGAAAGAATGCCAACTACCTGAGGTATTCTTTAACAATCTCCTTGCTATATTACGTAGTTTCTATTTTTACAATGTATGTGTCAACTTCAAGGTTTTTAAGGTGATTCACAAACTTTGAATTAACCTGGTGAGTATAAATTCCAAAAACATGCCAAAGGATAGAAAATGGACACTTATTTTTGTTGAGTTGTAGCATTGTACCCAAAAGAGTTGATTGGCAGCAATGACAAGTGACTTAGCATATGACACTTGGAGGCCAAACAGCTTCCAGGGGGTGTACGATTTCAGTTTTATTTTCCTGTTGGGCTAGGAGATACGGAGCCTCAGAGAAGTGACTTTCAAGCCTCAGGCAGCTAAAACTCAAGAAAACAGAAGATAAGTGGGTTTGGCAATGATACCAGATAAAAGAGTATAGTTGGATTTTACAGTAGCCTATTTTTATTTATCCTACTGTCTGCTATTCCTCCCCAGAGATCAGCTTTCTTTTTCTCTACCATTTTCTATTCAAGACAGCTAATGGAACATACAAAATCAATAACTATACTAATCTATGAGGTGGACATAAAAAAAAGAAAAATCTCTCCTAACCCTGAGGTCTATAAGTAAAAGCCCTGTAAAATAGAAATTAAGAGTATGGGCGAGGTGATAGATATGTTAATTAGCTTGATTTCATCTTTCTACAATGTGTATACATACCAAAACATCATATTGTGCTACATAAAGATAAACAATTATTATTTGTCAATTAAAAGTATAGATTCTAGTCCTGGCTACCTTATCCAACGAAAGTCACTGAGTACCATTTATTTATTTATTTATTTTATAAAATGGGAGACATAGTATTTTACATATAAATATAATTTCTATGTCTAAAATTCCATTATTCTATTTTATTTTGACATATTTTTCTACAGTTCTTGTCATTACATACACCACTACTTGTTTTTTTCTATCAGTTGTCATTTTTTTACATTAGTCCTTTTAGGTCTAACATATACTCAAATTGTATTCTATATCTTTGCATATACTGTAACTATAGACTTTGTTCCACATAACATACTAGAAGTTTTTATTAAAGTGTGCACTTTAATCTTCGAGTTTTTTTAAATATAAGGTGTATTCATAACATTTACCTTCAAGGATTAAAATAAGTGTTAAAATGCACACAAGACTTTTGACTCGCTTTTGGTCACATAAATACGTGAATTGAGCCTGAAACACATCCTTACCAAAAGAGAAGATGTTCTTATAGCCTGTGCTGAACTTTTTACCTTGGGTGGAAATATCTTTTCCCATTTCAGACACAATGTGCGCTCCTTTGTTCTGCTTATGGGTGTGCATCACAGGACACCTGGCTAAACTCATTGCTGTATCTGTTTCCTGTGGGGAGCGGATGGGGTCCTCCTACCACAACACAGGAGGAGTGTAAGCACACCAGTTGCTCTGCAGCTGCTGTTGGGAGAGACGCCCAGACTGATGCCCACCACTAAAGCTGATCTTGCTTTGTGTCTTCTATATGTGAGTAAAGCTTATTCTATCCAGTGCTTAACTGTGTTGCGTTTTCCTTGATGGCTCCAATACCAAATCACAGAGGGCAAAAGTACTGGCATGTCTTCTCCTATTCATAGACAACACTGCCACTTGTTCCACAAAATGGCATTTTCTCAAAATCAAACACAGTCTGGTAATTCACATCTACTATGAAAACTAGTAGTTATGAAATATATGGATGATCTTTACTGAGTTTATACAAGAAATCCTTATGTAAAAATCCCTGTATAACGGCTCATAAAACAAAATATTTTACTCAGTAAATCCCACCCCATTCCCCACCTTCCTCTAATCATGACACTCTAATGTGCACTAGGATAAACTGCTGCGAATTTGGTGATGAAAAATTCTGCTATCAATTTCTACCAAATACGAAAAAATATAAGACCACTGCCACTGTATATTCTGCAGCAGAACAGAGTCTGTAATAAGCTGGATATCAGATTCCAGGAGATGGACCCTAGTGTTTGCATTATAAGGCTTTTAAGATGCATTGGATGAGCAGGAGAAACCAAAGTCTTAGAGTTAACCAAAACTTATTGTTTTAAGTACTGGGTTGTAGCTGTTTTTATGTATTCTTTCAGGAGGGCAAAGCCTTTATTTGAAGGTCAGCATGCAATGGATCACTACGGACAAGTTAACAATGTAATTTTTTTAAAAGAAATTTAACACTTTAGTATTATTTTTATATAAACTTCATTTCTAAATTTTTTTATTTTTTATGTTTTTAGTTGTAAATTAACAAATTATAATTGTACAATGTTATGATTTAGAAATGCAATGTGAAATAATTAAATAAAGCTAATTAACATATCCATCACCTCAAATAGTTATTTTTTTTGTTTTGAAATACATTGAAATATCATCTGACTGATATTTGAAACATACAATGCATTATTATTTACTATATTCACCATGTTTTACAATATGTCTCAAAAGAAACTATTCCTCCTATTTAAGACTTTGCCAATTTTATTTTTTTAGAGGCATTTTAGATTCTAAGAAAAACTGAGTGGAAGATACTGAGATGTCTTATACACCCCTTTCCCCAACATATGCACAGCCTCCCCCATCTTTCACAAGAGGCACATTTATTACAATGATGAACCTACACTGATACATTGTTATAGCCAAAAGCACATGATTTACATTAGAGTTCACCTTGGTGTTGTATATTCTATGGGTTTTCACAAATATATAATGACACAAACCCACCGTTATAGTATCATACAGAATAGCTGCACTGCTTTAAAAATCCTCTCTTCGCTGACTATTCATCCATCCCTGTCCCATAAACCATGGCAACCACTGAACATTTTACTGTTTCCATAGTTTTGTCTTTTATACAATGTCATATATTTGGAACCATGCAGTATGTAGCATTTTCAAATTGGCTTTTTAAAATTAGTAGTATGCATTTAAGTTTCATCTATGTCTTTTATAGCTCCATAATTAATTTCTTTTTAGTGCTCAATAATAACATCCCATTATCTGGATATATCACAGTTTACTTACCCATTTACCTATTGAACAACATCTCAGTTGCTTCCAAGTTTTGGCAATTATGAATAAAGCTGCTGTAAACATCTATGCTGCAGGGTTTTGTGTGGACATAAGTTTTCAACTAATTTGCATAAACACCAAGGAGTAGGATTGCTGGGTTGTATAGTAAGAGTAAGTGTAGTTTTGTAAGAAATTGCCAAATGGTCTTCCAAAGTGGCTGTATCATTTGGCATTCTCCCTGGTAATGAATGAGAGTTCTTGTTGGCCCTCGTTACCACCAGCACCGGGTGTTGCCAATGCTTTGGGTTTGGGTCATTCTAATAGGTGTGTATTGGTATCTCTCTTTTTTTTTTAATTTGCGATTTCCTAATGAGATATAATGCTGAACATCTTTTCATATCCTTATTTCCCATCTGTGCTTATCTTCTTCAGTGAGGTGTCTGTTTAGGTCTTTTGTCCAATTTCTTTTTAATCATGTTTTTCATTTTCTTATTATTGAGTTAATAATCTTATATCAAATATGTCTTTTGCAAATATTTTCTCTCATCTTGTAGCTTGTCTACTCATTCTCTTGATATTGTCTTTTGTAAAGCAGAAGTTTTTTATTTTAATGAAGTACAGCTTACCGTTATTTACTTTCATAGATTGTGCCTTTCGTGATATATCTAAAAAGCCATCATCATACACAAGACTGTCTAGATTTTCTTCTATGTTGTCTCCTAGGAGTTTTATCATTTTGCACCATATATTTAGGTCTAAGATTCATTTTGACTTAATATTTGTGAAGAATGTAAGGTCTGAGTATAGATTAATTCATTTACATGTGGGTGTTTAGTTGCCCCTATACTACTTGTTAAAAAGACTGCTTTTTCTCCGTTGTATTGCTTTTGCTTCTTTGTCAAATATCAGTTAGCTACAATTATGTGAGTTTATTTCTGGGCTCTCTAGGAGCCCAGATTAATCTATTTTTTATTCTTTCACTAATACTACACCTATCTTAATTACTGTAGCTTTACAATAAGTCTTGAAATCGGATAGTGTCAGTTCTACAACTTTGTTTTTCTCTTTCAATATTGTGTTAGCTATCCTGGGTCTTTTGCCTTTCCACATAAATTTTGTTTTATTTATTTTTGTTTTTACTTATTTATTTATTTTTAATGTTTTCATGTTTAATTATGGGTACACAGTAGTTGTACATATTAAATATTTATGGACTGCACATGATGTTTTGATAAAGGCATACAATGTGTAATGATCAAGTCAGGGTAATTAGAGTATTTATCACCTTAAGCAATTATCATTTTTTTTGTGTTAGGAACATTTGAATTCTGTTCTTTTACTTATTTTAAAATGCACAATAAATTATTATTAACTATAGTCACTCTATTTTGCTACTGAATAATAGATCTTATTTATGCTCTCTAAATGTATTTTTGTACAATTAACTGCTCCCACTTTTTCTCTCCCACCACCCCCACTACCCTTCCCAGGCTCTGGTAATCATGATTCTACTCTCTATCTCCATGAGTTAACTTTTTTTAAAACTTTTATCTCCCACATCAGCATCAGAACACGTGAAATTTATCTTTCTGTGCAGAGTTTCATTCTTTTTATGGCTGAATAATATTCCACTTTGTGAATGAATATCACATTTTCTTTATCCATTCATCCATTGATACATACTTAGGTTGATTCCATATCTTGGCTATTGGAATAGTGCTGCAATAAGGATGGGAGTGCAGATATCTCTTCAATATACTGATTTCCTTTCTTTTGGATATATACCCAGCAGTGGGATTGCTGGATCATATGGTAGTTCTATATTTAGTATATATACCCTGTTGCAAATAGCAGGTTGGCAAAAAATTTATAGACAGTACACTATCAAATGTAAGAATGTAGGGAAATTGAAAACTTCAATTTTGCCAATGGAAAGGTAACCTTGTGCAAACATTCTGGAGATATTTGGTAACAGCTGGTAAAAAAACAAATGCAAATATTGTATATCCACCAGTCATTCTCACAACAAAGTATAAATCCAAAAAATCCTTTCTAAAAATCTACAAGGAGATATTAATAAAGACATTCATCACAGCATTGCAATCCTTGATAGCAAAGAGGTGTAGGCAATCTATATGTCCCTTACTGGAGAGATAGATCATAAATGTAATATGTGTACACATATATACACATGCACACACATACACACTTATCTGTGTGTATATCTATATATGATAAATGGCATGCCATCTAATATGATGAGTTGTATGTACTATAGGAACATCTAAAAATCTAATGTTGAATAAAAAAAGTAAGAACAATATAATTTACAGGACAATTCTGCTTATGAAAATGAAAACACTCCAAACAAATCTATGTAATTTTTAAAAGATACACTTATACCTAAATCAGCATGATTTAGATGCTTTGAAAGACAGGCATTAGGTACACTAGGGAAGGTGCCATGCGTTTTGTGTGGGGGGACAGAATAGGAATTAGTCATATGTAAAAAAATGCAGCAAAAAATAAGGGAGAAGTTGAAAACACAATAAATCTTAACTTATAAATTTGTACTTCTTCTGTATTGCTTAGAGTATTTATATCTATATTTGGTTAATTAAAAATAAAATCATGGATATATTTAATAGCTTAATTTCTAAGTCTATTTCCTGCTTTAAATTAAAAGATTCAATATTTTTAAAACAAGCTCTTACATTAAAGTAAATAGCAGCTAGTCTGCAACCATTTAAAATTTACCTATGCATATTTTACAGCTTCATACTTTAACATACCTTAATTTAATATTTTTTAGCCCAAGGCTGTTGAAGCACTGGTCTTCCTTTAATAAGCATACTTATAAAACATACATTTATTTTAATATATGTCTAGTATATTTTCATTTAATTTCCAGTCAAGAAAAATATTTTAAAGAAGATAAATTTAAAATAAGGAGCTTTCTTAAAAGTAAAGACAAAAAAATATTGGTATATCTAGAACTTTGACATTCTAATACAAAACATTATGAAAATGAGATATTAAAATATCCATAGCCTTAATCCAATTCATTTTTTAACTTATTTTTCATTTTAATGCCAACTGAATGTAAACAGAATGAGAGTGTTTAATCCCTAACATTGCCTCTTGAGAGTTTTCCTTGATTTCAGATAGGATGTGAATACTAGATGACTCATTCAATATGATTCAGTGCCCTTGAGGAAGGTTGAATAGAATAGCTCAAACAGGGAGGATGAATTCCCTATAGCATCTCAGACCGTAGCATTTTTAAAAGCTGGAAATATTTTTCCACACAATTAGCACAAAATCACATTGTCAGGGATTTGCCTTCAGGTCATTAACTAATATATTCGCTAACAACTTGCACAAAGTGGATTGGAAAAAATAAATTTTTCTGCCTGAGTCAGAACTGTGGTTTGGAATTAAACCATTCTTACCGGATTTCTATGAGTCGTCTTCTACTTTCAGTATTTCTGTTGTAACCCTGCAATGAATGACATCCAAAAAATGTGCTTTTTATCTTATCTGTTCATTTAATATCTAAATACTTTATAAATTATTCTAATTTTCCATATATGATTCTTCTCTTGATAAGAAAGAAATATGTCATTTATCATAAAAATTAGAATAATATGTGTGTTCTCTATAAAATTTTACTTGTGTTAATGTGGTGGTATTTGTACTGTGTATAGAAGGACCATACTAAATATTTAATATTGAGACAAAGACTAAAACATAAAGAAAATAATGCAGTATTAATGAAGAAGATCATCTACAATTCAAATTACACTATGAAAAAAGTACCCCAAATATGAAATTTGAAAATAACAAAACCTTAGGGATGATATTGGGTATTAGCATATAAATCCCACCACAAGTAGGCTAAAAAATTTTCTAAAATCCAGCCCTAAAAGGCTTACATTACATGATCTTTCAGTGTAGGTAGGGCATGAAACAATTTGGGAAATGTATTTACAGGGGCATAATTCCACATTGTAGATAAAGAATCCAGTTCTTACTAATGTCAAGGGACAGACCTGAGATTTTGTGTACTTTCTAGAATATTTACATTATTCAGAAGGATTAAAATCACAGAAAGATGTGGATGTAAAGGAACTGTATGACTTCCTAACAAAATAACTCAGTTTTATCATTCAGTATTGTGGCTGCGGCAGATATTTAAGAGTGAACCTCAACAAAATTACAGATCAATCCCCCAAATAGTTAAAAACCTGACAGCTCACAGCTGGTTCAGGAACACTCTTCATAGGACTGCCTACATCCCAGAGATGTGCAGGTATCCTGCAGTAAGTTGGGAGCTTAAATACCCGCTTTGCTCTCTTCTTGGTACATTCACACAGGTCACTGACACTACTCTTACTGACATCTGAAGGGGTCAAGAAAAATGGCAACAGGCAGTAAGTTTCCATTGCCCAGAGTAACCTCTTGCCAGCTGAGGCTTTCCTCCTCTGGTAGTACTATCAGCTACCTTAAGAAAACCAGGAGAAAAGCTATAAAAGTTGAAACCCTCAGGACCAGATAGAAAAAAGAAGAGGTCAGCCCCTCATCTATCTCTACTGAATGAAATGTTGTGCTTGAAAAAAATCTAACCTGACTGGAGAAGCTGACCTTGACTTAAAGACTCTCAGTAGTATTAGATACAGTGTTCAAGAAGGACAGCAAGCACAGGCTGGCGTGGCTTGTTAAGAATGGAAACCTTCCAAAGTGTTTATTTTCCTTTTGTATTTATTCTCTATTGCATCTCCATCATGTCCTTTCTATAAGAATCGTTGTCTTCTTCATATTAATTTTAAAAGCTTTTTGGAAGAGTAATTATTAACTTACTTTATGGTAGATGTATTGCAATTTTCTCTCTGAATGTTTGTGTTATCCAGTTTGCTAATAGTAAATTCTGCCATGGAGAGGTTTTTTTCCTTTTTCTTTGATTTTAAATTAAAAAAATATCTAAACCTTTTTCTCTATAGATTCTAGATTTTCTTTATTCTTTATGATGGCATAACTTTTATTTGTTATATTATAAACTCACAGATCCTGAAGTGGGTGTGTGGGTGTGTGAGTGTGTGGTATACCTTACTATGGTGCTTTAGGCTGAATCATGTCTCCCCAAAATTCATATGTTGAAGTTCTGATGACAAGGACCCCAGAATGTACTTAGAGTAGGACCTTTAAAGAAGTAATTAAAGTAAAAAAGAGGTCATATGGGTAAGCCCTGATCCAATATGACTTAAGTCCTTATGTGAGGAAGAAGAGATTAGGACATGGACAAACACAAAGGGAAGACTGTGTGAAGACACAGAAGATGGGCATCTACAAGCCAAGGAGAGAAGCCTTGGAAAAACCTGCTGACAACTTGATCTTGGACTTCTAGCCTCCAGAACTATGAGGGACAAATCTGGTGTATAACCTACCAAGTCTTCGTTACTTTGTTGTGGCAGCCCTAGAAAACTAATACAGTTGAATATAGATATAGATTTAAAGATATTACACATACCCACATAAAAATATGTTGTGCTTTGGTGGTAGTGATGGTGAGAAGTAGAGAATATACCTAATTTTACTTAGGTATATTAGGTGATTATATTAGGTAATTAGGTGACTAATTCATCCTTTGTCTAATGTATGAAATGACATATCATTTAATAAATTTGCATGCATGTTTAGACCTGAGTCTAATTCTGAACTCTATTCTTGTACTGTATGGAAGGGTGTATGTAGGCTTGTCCCTGGAAAACCAAATTTTTGGACATGTTATCAGTGAAGAGGATTTGAAAACATGGAGATTGTGGTAAACTCTAACATTTAAATCTGTGAACCTAATTTGAAAGTACACCACTGTAATGCTTACCTTGGTCAGGACTGGTTCAAGAACAGTGGAGTATATGACTAGATGTTGTTGTAGAAGCCAACCAAAAAGGGTTATATTATCAATGATATACCAATAATTGACTATCTGTACTAGAAAAAAAAAGAAGCCAGTCTATAATAACTCAATTTTCTAAAATTATAGTGACTCCTTTCAATTTATGTCAAATGAGCTTGAAGATCATCTTTTAGATTGTATTTGTCAGAAATTTTCCTCAGTGTAATCCAAATGCAGTAGAATTTAAATGTATTTTCTCTACTTTTACTATAATTTAAAGTACTTGAATTTCATTTTTGTCATATGAAAGCAGCTAGTAATATGTATATATCATCTTGTCTTTAGTATAAAGTAATTAATATACATATTGAATTTCTATAATTTAGTAATAGCATGATTATGTTTACATGATTGTATATGCATAAAATTAACAACTTATTAATGTTTTAAACAAATTAATTATCACTGGACCTCTTAGTTACTGATACTTTACTAATAATTTAATGAAATGTATTTATGTAAAGTAATTAATTTATATCTGTAAATAGATTTATTAGTGCTATAAATGTACAAAGCAAAGGAATATTTCATTGTTTAACTGAAAATGCCTGGACATTTCAAAAAAAAATTTAGAGTTTTCAAACAAATATAAAATAATAATAGATAAAGAAGACAAATAATTTTATCCATCACATATTTATTATCCTTATTGCCTCAATCATATTGTGTAGCAAACCCAGCATTAGTGTCTAAAATCGTTAAGCATTTATTTGGCTCAAAGGACTGGGGTTGGTGATCTAGACTTGGCTTTTCTTTATTGTTTTTCTGGTCTAGGCTGTACTAATGCACATGTCTGTGGTCAGACAGCTGTTGGCCTCCAACAGGATGACTGGTGGAAATTAAATCTGCTCATCATGTGTCCCACCTAAAGCAAGTGAACCCAGGAATGCCCTGAGGGCAATAGTAGAGATAGCAATGAGAATATGGAAATAGACAATGTCTTTGAGGTTCTGCTTCAGTCAACTGCTCACATCCCCTTGGTCAAAGCAAGTACGATGATTGAGCCGAGATTCAGTGTAAGAAAGCAACTGAAGTGAACACAAGAAATGGTGACAAAATAAAATTTTTCCTATAACTTATCAAACTTGAGAAGTTGAACCCCTAATACTCATGGAACAGGTTTAGAGAAGTCCTTTAGGTTACATTTGTTATGGCATTATGGGTTGCAGTGATTCAAATTTTAAAAATAGAATTAGTATATGCTTTTGTGTATGGGGAATGAAATCATCTAAGTAGATGTCATTTTACTTCCTCAGAGATATATCTTGAGATGCTAAAGTTCAAAAATTAAAAGTTGGAGCAGAATCACAGGTAGTGTCATATATTCCACTTTAATATTGTTGAGTAAACCTCTTATTCCTTAGTGATTTTTTTCAGAAATATTAATAACATGAATATCAAAATTAGATGAATTATCATGATGATTATCATTTTGATTTAGAAAAATAACCAACCAGAAACACTTTCTTCTTTGATTAGTCTATTATGTTTTTGGCTTTTCACTTAGAATTTAATTTAGTTTATCACCATTCCTTCAGCACAAAATCTATAATTTCAGACAGCTCTAATATTTTCCTTGCTTCTCTAACTATACAATGATTTCCCTTTGGAGAACCTTAATGAGCCATTTTCTCAGGATTACCGTCTGGCCTATTAGAGTCCCTGAACATAACTTATGGTATTCTGAATGTAAAATAACTGGCAATCTATTATTCTCAATTCCTTCTTGAGTTTGTGTTATTTTCCAGCTACTGTCATGTTTTCATTCTCCGTACACAAAATCATATACTATTAATAATTCTATTTTTAAGCAAGGACAGTAAAATATTAACATGTTTCTTAAGTAATGTAGATATATTAAAGTACATGTTAATAATATAAAATGATAAAATTATGTTTAGAGGAAAAATGGCTTGCTTCCTTGTTTCAATTATTCCTTTGTTTTTCTTGCTTATAGTGTAAATCGTGGTCAAGAAATTACTGATCAATGTCTTATAAAAATTTTATTGAAATATACTTACCTGATGCTGTGAATATCTGAAATTAATTGGGCAATATTCAAGGATTATAAAACAGTAAAACATCTAGATTTCATTATTTTCTTTATGTAGTTTTCAAGTTCTGTATTTGATTGGAAATGGCTGGTAAATGTATAACACCAGCTCTTAAAAAAAAAAAAAAACAGTCCTAATCTGGAGTAAAGGAAGTTCAAGCTGCTAATATGATGTCATGAATGCAGAGTTGGAAAGAGATGTGTCCAGTCATCTCCCTGAACTGATTGCAAGCAGGCCTCATGAACAGGCTTCTGCATTGTACTGAGTCCTTGATTATCTCGTCTTACTTTCTTCAAATCATAAAGCTGTACATACAGCTTATTTTCTGGCTATGGAAATATCTACAGGTTGGTGTAAGAAAAAATATTTTTAAGGGCATAGCCCAGAACTAAGGTAAGATATATTATAGAGACTGAAGTGAACTGGAGAGCTTATTATACCATAAAAATGGTACAAACAACATTTACTCAGCTCTAGAAGACTATCTCTGGAATATACCCAGAATTCATTTTCTGTAGACCCCTCTTGATTATGTGTTTCTCCTTTAGAAAAGATACATTTTCATTTGTAGTTCCCATATTAGATAATATACACATAAGCTTTAGCATTCCCTAAAGGCAATGCCCCTCTACACTAGCCAGAGAATTATGGTTTAGTAGGTTGGTTACAAACAGTTGGAGTTTAATTGAAGTGGTATAGAAATATGATGAAGTCTAAAGCATAGCTACCAAATAAGTGAGAAAAATATAAAACTGTATGAAGTTCAAGGCACTTTCACACATTATCATACATAACATCCAAGAAACCTTTGTGAAGTCACTAGGAGCTATAATGTTAGCCCCTGAATGCAAGTCTCTTATTTACTACGTTGTAGCTATGTGCTGTTACATTTGATCAAATGATTTACCCACTCTAAAGCTTTAATTTCATTCCCTGAAAAAAATAGGAATTATAACCATACTTAATTATAGGGTATAAATTTAGGGTTAAATAAAATAATATTTATAAAACTCTTATCATAAGCCTAGATAAATAAATATTAGTTATTAATATTCCTAACTTAGTGTTGATAAAACTGCAGCTCAGTGAAGATAAATTTCTTGTTTTTGGTCACACAGTTGATACATGTGCAAGAAAAACTTGATTTTAAACTCTTGTCGAATGCTGTTACTATGAAACCATATTTCCTAAGCAAAAATGTATGATTCAAAATGGGAACACTTTTGCTAATAAAACAGTAGACATTAATATAATATGTCTTAAATTTAAAAATGGGAATATTTTTTGGACTTTATGTTCAAAACATTCTGTTCTTCCACATCTCCCTGTTAGGAAATAAAAAGGCCACACATTTGAGAAAATATCTGTGAAACATATAACTCTCAAAGGGCCTGTGTCCAGAATATATAAAGAACTTTTAAAACTCAATAAACAATAACAATAAAAACAAACCACCAATAAAAAATGAACAAAATAATTGAAAGATACTTTGCAAAGTAAGATATATTAATGGTCAATATACATATGAAAATATGCTCAACATCATTAGTCATCAGGAAAATACAGATTAAAATCACAGTGAGATACCACTTTACATCCATTAGAATAACGAAAATTAAAAGGTTGGATCTCATTTTTGAAAGGGTTAAATTTTAAAGAATGCAGCTCAGAATAAATTCCTGGAGAAGAAAAGACTGGATGAAAATCTGAGTAGCTATAGTAGTTTGTTTTTAATAGGAAAGAAGGTAGGCATTATGTGCACAGAGTAGGTATGATTGTATTTGTGGTAGAGGGATAATATCAGAGTTCTTGAGAACACGCATTTTTCTTGTGGACCTATGAAGGCAGTTTATCATCTCGTAGTGAGAGATGTGAGGGCTATTGCAGATAGAGAAAGGAGAAGCTAAAAATCTACCTACACTGGAAACAGAAAGAAATGTATGTTGCTGGGAAGTTTTGAATCTCCATTTGTGTTTTGGGTTATTGTATAGTATTATTACCCAGTATTTTGTGTAGAGGCAAAATATTGTACAGGTTAAGAAAACAGAGTCCATAGCCAGACCACATGAGTTTAAATTCCATCTTTGAAATAAACCATCTTTGTAATTTTGAGAAGATCAGATGTTATTGTGCTTCTGTTTTCTCATCAGTAAAATGAAGATACTAACAGTACTTAGTTTTTTTTTATAGATAAGAAATGAGTTAATATATGTAAATGTTTAGATAGTTCTAGTATACAATGCTACGTCTGTGTTAATAATAGCAATAGCTCTGGCCATGTTCAGTTGGTCTGGTATAAGCAAGGAAAAGTACATTGTTACAAGGAATCACGGTGGGATATTTTTCAGGTCAGGACAATGGAAAGTGAGTGAAAAAAGTAAAGAACATTTTTCAAGAGTATTATAATGAACCAGTATCTAAGCTAAATAATAAAAGAAGTGATAACATGAAGGTTGACAGTAATGAAATAGTGCTGGTGGAGCTATTGAGTTGGATTTCTGCATGAGTTAGTTAAGTAGAGAAATTAGAAGTGTATGATACACGTTCAGAAACTGGGACAGTTCAGATTTCTGAGCCACTGCACTTACCAAGCACAAACGTATGACCACAGGGATGAAAGCTGAGGTGATGGGAGGAAACATTTTTTGGAGACAAGAAGATCAATGAATCTAACTGGTATATTTCTGGACTGATCATCCATGTGTAGTTTGAAGTCATAAAGAAATGTGAAAGCAGTAGAGGTAAAGAGGAATGCTATGATCCAGATTCCAAAGGTTTCATTGTAGATACAGTAAAGGAGACTGAAGTAGAAGTGAGAATATGAAATAGCATATAAGATAGAAAGTGATATAGTTTAATATCATGTAAATCATTGAAACTGAAACTTTTGTAGGAAGAAACAGGATAAAAGTTTTGAAAATGCAGTGATAAATGGGAAAATCTACTAGCTCCATTTCTTGCTGGTGCCTAAAATCCTTCACTTGAGAGGTATACTAAGAGGGCAGTATCATTGAGGTGTATCTAGCTTACAAAGACAAAAGGAACTTTCAGAAAATATGTTGAAGATGTAGAGAGTTTAATAAAATCTTTCACAAGAGTGGAGAAAGATGTGGATTTGGGGCAAATGAGAGGATATATAAAGCATAATGGAGTACAAATAAAGGTGAAGAAGGATGGATCTGGAACCCTGGGACTTCTGGCCTTAAATAAATGGAGCTTAGTAAATAGGTTTAGACATGGTGGTCTCTTAAAGGAAGATAATTTTAGAGATGACTCTAAGATGATATATGTAGCGCTCATGTAACTATTCACTGCTGAAGTCAAGAATTGTTTGCTGGTTTGGAGGAAGGGCAATCCTGATGGGCGCATTCAGCATGTGGGTGATCTTCATGTGACCACTCTTTCTGGAAACCATGGAGTAAGAGAATTGTTATTTTTTGATCCCCAGTGAATATCCAGAACCAGCCAGCATCTGACATATAGGTCATGATGAGGAGTCACATTTAAGAAATAATAATGGGGGAGGAATTCAGAGAATATATTTCTCCCTAGTAATATTGCCTAAGTTACACAAAGCTATCTCCTTATTTAGACAACTTTCAATTTGTATTGATTTGTCTATGGAAATAAGGTCAAAGACTGAATATTTCCCAAATATGTACCCAACATATTTTTTGAGGCTTATCATCTCTTTTCTCCTAACATTAGTCAACCCTATAATACATTGAATAATATTCTCTTGACTTTGTCTATTTTATTTTTTCTCTTCTTTCCTTCTTCATTTACTAAGGCCTAGACTACAAAAAAAAATTTCCCTATCTTTAATTGGATATAAAAACATGTATAACCTTCATTATGTGTATTTTTTTGTTAATTTATATGTTGCCTTTTGCCTTGTGTTATGGTTATTTATGTTGTTTCTTATCTTCCATATGAGACAAACTCTTCTAGAGAAAGTGTCTTGCTCAGTTTTATGTACTCTGGATTACTGGTGAATGTATTATAATTAAAAGAGAATCAAAATATTTGTTAAATAGGATTAATTGATTTGGCAGGGGTGGGGGCTAGAGAGCTACCATGGACACTCTTCTCACTTCAGGATACTGTCTATCTAGAAACCTAACTATATAAACTATTATAAAGTCACTTAATAAAGCTCTGGAAATGAACAACAAAGAAACAAAGTGATATACAGTAAAATTCTTGCATTGTGAGCATTAAGGCCTCCATTTTTTCATTCAAAATACTTCTTTTTAATGAAATATTTTAATAAGATTCCTATCTATTTAGCAATACATATGAAAACTTTTTAACATAGACTTAAATATATACAACTTATCATATGGAATGTAAAATATAGTTCTCTAGATAGTATTTCATAAATGTGATAGTAACTAGAAGATTTTAAAGAAAATTTTGATTTGTCTGCGAAGATGAAAGAACATAGACATCATAATGAATTATATCTACATTAAGTTGTTTTAAGCTATTCCTTAATTACATAATCTCTCACTTGAAGAACATGCTATAAATATAAAAATATATTTATAGTAGTGCTGATCTTAAATTAAGCTTCACATGCGAATTCAAAGAGATCAACATTCTGATCAGTATGTCCTATACTTTAAGTTCAACCTAAATTGCTGCTCCTTTATGATGTAATAATGACAAAGGCATCAGTGATAACTATACCTATGCCAAAGCCACTGCTCTTTCTGACCTCACCACCAAAGAGCAAAATGGTTTATTTCTTCTAAAAACCACAGCAGGAAATTTCAAGAGCAATGACCTTTTTTTGTAACAGTAACATATTAAAATTAAGGTGTAGGGAGTGGCATATCCATAAATTCCTACAACACTAAAGTTGGTGATTCTCCTGCCTTCAGGCTTCTTCCATATCTTTTGAAGCAGAAACAATGATAAAGGTTTGGTATTTCCTGGCTATCCCAATTGGACTACAAGTCTGTCAAGCACATGTCTACAAATTACGCTTTTTAATCTTCTCCAAGGTCAAATTGTTTTATTTAAATGGTGGCTATATATGGTGGACCAGTGGTCATTAAACTACCAGATGGACATGCTCTCTTAAGAAATAAAGTAATAATGTTTATATATTTATCTTCCTTTATAGATGGTGGAATTCTTAAAATCAAAGGACAGGTCTCCTTTTACTTTATATCCTTAAATTTATCTGTGTTGCTTAGTGGAGTGCTAATCAGAGGTGCCCAGTGAAGCCCAATGAATGTCTGCGGACTTTTTGCAGATCTGGAAGCTCCTAGGGGGAAAAAGATTGTTCTCTTACTATACTTTTCTTATTTGCCTATCTCCAAGACCAGAAAAAGACTAGAATGAGATATGACTTCTGTTATATTCAATAAAACCCATTACAAATTCATCCTGTATTAAGTACTCAAAATTAAATGTGATGAAAAATAAGGTACTGTACTAGGCCTCTAGCAATTTATGATGTATTGTTTTGAAACTGCATATGTAGTTCTAATAAATCTTTGGTCTACGTGACTCAGTTTTTACAGAATTACTTTTTAAAAAGGGCATTCAATAAGATCAATTATCGACATGAAAACTTCTGAAAATCCATTTTCTCCCAATTTCCATTGAACATAAACTACTCCGAAGTTTCACATTCCAAACTCCAAAATATCTATTCTAGTTTTGGACACCTTTGGTCTCTCAGTCACTGTTTCTCTATCTTTATACATTTATGAGATAGAACGGTCTCCCTCACCCCCAGTAAGCAAAAGAAGGAGGTCAATAAATGAGAAAAAATAAAGAGAAAATTGGAAAACCTGTGAACCCTCATTAATAATTTTCATTCTGTCACGTTTTAAATTTTCCTTGCCAGTTTAAAGACCTCCTCAACTAGATTATTGGAGGAAGGATAAAGAAGAGGCAGAAGAGATATTCTTCAATATAATACATATGAACCAAATAGGCAAAACTTTATATTCCACTATATAGTTCATAATCCTAATAATAAGTTTCAAACAAATGTTTCTACTTAGCTCTTATTTTCTTATAAAAGGGCTAATCCAAATTGTACATTGAAGGTCACATTTTGATTAATATATCTTTTGCCTTTTAAAATAATATTTACCACCCATAGTAGTCTAAAATTTAAGTAAATCTAAAAAAACTTTTTTTTTGTTTTTCTGTTTTTTTACTTTTCAGGACTTTATTTAGTTTCCAGGACCAAATATTGAGTGCTGTAAATTCCCAGGCTTTTGATTCCAACTCCAACAATGGTTTTTCACCTTGAGAATATTTTGTTTTTCTTTTCTGGAATGTCAATGATCTTCATAGTTTTTGATTACATCTTCAAGTCACACGTCTCTTCTATTTCATTGCTGTGCATCTTCCCAGCAAACATGTTGTGTTGTCTTCATCCTGAAGAAGGTTATTCCACTCCTCAAGGACTTTTTCCTCTTCTCTCAGAGCAATTTCCTCCTCTTGAAGAGCAATGTTTTCTTGTCTGAGAGCCTTGTTCTCCTCACGAAGGGCCTCTTCCTCCTTCCATAGAGCCTGTTCTTCCATCTCTAGAGCTATTCCCTCCTTCATCAGGGCCTGTTCTTCCATCCTGATTGCTGCCTCCTGGTGTTGTAGGGCCTTGATCTGTTCGTGGAGAGATTTTATTTCTTCATGAAGAGCTTTTCCCTCATTCTGGAAGGCTTTCTCCTGCTCCCAGGCAGCCTTCATCTGAGCCTCCAGGGCTCGATTCTGTTTCCAGTAAGACTTTCTTTCAGTGTTCAAGGCATTGATTTTTTTTCCAAATGCTTTTTGGCTCTCTAAAACCACACTTTTATACTCCCAGAGGACGTGATTTTGCTGTCGCAGTAACTGATTCCTTTCCCGGATTAACTGATTGTTCATTCCGAAGGCTTTATTTTCTCGTTGAAGAGCTTTGTTTTCTTCCCAGAGTGACTTGTTTTCTTTTCTAAGAGACTTGTTCTCATCTCTGGACACCTTATTTCTACAAAAATTTTTTGTCATTTCATGAGCTTCATGTATGAACTTATTTTGATCTTGAATACAAGAGGATAAAAAGGAAAAGAAGTATAATATTTTTCTTTTATTTATCCACTTTGATTCAGAGACAACCATTATTTCTTATTGTTTTAACTGAGCAAAATATATACGTATATTCCAGGTGTGCCAGATTCAACCAAAGGTAAACTAATGACATTTGCAATGGAAAAAGTCCTAAATTTGTTGAGAATTTTTTCATGTAGATTTGGCTGTTGTGTTGACTTGCCAAAGGAATAATATGGCAGGAATCAGGAATCTATGTAAAGCTCCGTCAGGCCCACTGGAAGAGAAAGCAGTTAAAATATGAATAGAAATTGCCCATCAATTCATGAGTGGATTAACAAAATGTGGTATATATATACTATGGAATACTACTCAGCCATGAAGAAGGATCAATTAAGGCCTTTTGCAACAATTTGGATGAAACTGGAGACCTTATCCTAAGTGAAGGATCTAAAGAATGGAAAAACAAACACCACATGTACTCACTATTAAATTGGAACTAACTGATGAGTAAACATGTGCACAGAAGGAAGTAAAACTCAGTTGAAATCAAGCATGGGGGAGGGGGGAGGAGGGAATCAGCAAAATCCTACCGAATGGATACAATGAACACTATATGGGTTATGGGCACACTTATAGCCATGGCTGAAGCATAATAAAACCAATCCATTTAACCAAAAACATCTCTACCCCCTTAATATTTTGAAATAATGATAAAAAAAGAGTACAATTGGGTAAGCTTTGACATATGTATAAACCTGTGAAGCCATTACCACAATCAAAATAATAAACATATCCATCCTTCTAAAATTCATCTTATCCTTCCATATCCCATTGTAAGTGCTTTGTTCTGCTTTTTCCTATACCCATTCCCAGGCAACAAGTGATCCACTTTCTGTCACTGTACATTAGTTTGCATTTCCTAGAATTTTATATTAATAGATCAAACAGTATGTGCCCTTTTTTTTTTGGCCTAGTTTCTTTCACTCAGTATAATTATTTTTAGATTCATCTATGTTGTTGCATGTATCAGGTGCTCATTCCTTATTATTGCTGAATAGTGTCCCAATGTATGGATATATTATGCCTTATTTAGTCATTCATCTGTTAAGGAACATTTATGTTGTTTCTAGCTTAGGCTATTACAAATAAAGATGCTGTGAGCAGTCTTGTAAAAAAAAAAAAATCAGTAGGAAACAGGAAACTGACTATTAGGTTGATATCACCCAAATTGAATTTAAGACTTAACACATCTACATTAAAAAATAACTTTATTCTAGATTATAAATTGAATTGATTAAGATTAATGCATTTAATTGTTATCTGTGTGTCTAGGCTAAACTATTTCTACTAAACTGTTAATCTTCTAGTAATCAATGAATTTTCTATAAATATATCATCTATTATTGATATGGAAATATACAATATATTTTAAAAACATTTATAGCTATTTAAAAACATTTTTAGTAAGAACTAGAAAACATTTTTAAAGAAGTTATTATATACTATAATGTTTATAACATTTACTTAGATTATTAATAGCGTTATTAAATCTTTAAATAGAGAGTCACACTTACGTTTCTGTATGTCTAAATTCCCTACAAGCTTGACTCCTTTCAATACCAGAAAACAACTAGGCAACATTTTATGTCATCTATAGTGATGTCATTTAGTGTTAATACTAATGATATAATACGTGCTATATATACTATTTGGCTGGTTTTGTAGAATGTACTTTAAGGAAAAATTAAATGTAATTTAATAAACAAGGTTACATTTGATGTTACTGTTTGTTATTAAATGAATATCTATATAGTCCTTGCTTCTATCTAAATTATTATCATTGATTTAAAACACTAATTTTTGTTATTAGCAAAATAGCTCATAATTATTGCATGCTGGTAATTAACAAGTATTGGTAAATACTCTCTATAATCAAAGTGAAAATATTTTAAATAATTTTAAGATCACAGCTGAATAATTAGTATTAGGTAAATTTGTATGTTATACTAAGGAAAAAGCACTGAAAAAATTATTAATTATAGTAATCCTATCTCAAATAAATTTTATACTATCCAGTGTACATTAAATATGTTCACTGATAGAATAATAACAACAAAATATTGATTTTTATAATTTTTTCAAAAATGTAATCTTGTGGTGAGGTATGATAATATTTAAATAATTGGACATCACAAAGATGCCGCTATGTTTTAACTATAATTATAAATTTATAATTGATTTCAAGTATTAACTTGAAAACTGAATATACAATAAGATAAATAAGCCCAAACCACTCAGACCCAAATAAATATTTGCCAATTTATTTGTCTCACCAAATTTATTAGCATATGTTTAGATTATATCCCTTTAACAAGGTTGAAAAAAATTTTTTCATATGTTCATACACTCTCTAACTTAATAAAAATAGTAAAACAGCCATAATGGCATGAAATGAGAGGTAACGTAAAAGTAAGAAGATTCATATGGAAGTTTTTAATTTTCTTTGTTTTTAACTTGATGAGTGAAATATCCATTTTATAATCTCCATCAACATCCTAACTGAGAAAATACGTTATGTGAATATGCACCAGCTTCTTTATGCCAGTGTTTCTGCTATTGTGTTCCTGCTACCCTGGTAGCTAAGAACTCAGAAATAGTTTTAAGAAACAAAGAACTCTGGGTATTCTGTACTGGAATGTTGTAATTCCTGAGCTTTAAGGATAAACTGGAAAGCAAGAAGAGTATTTCTGTTGCCTTTGATGTACTGAACAAATTGAATTCATAATTTAATACTTTACCATAAATAAACTGCGAGCCCATGGCTTCATCAGTAAATTCTACCAAATTTTTTAAAAATTTAAAATTTACTTTTAGTAACATTTTTAATTGACAAATTCTACTTGTATACATTTGTGAGGTACAATGTGATATTTTGATACATGAATATAATGTGAAATGATTAAATCAAGCTAATTAACATATCCAAATATTTTAAAAACAAATAATAATATTTCCATGAATGCTTTTAGGCGATAGAAAAGAAAAGAAAATCTTGTTGTTTTGAAACTACCTTACCCTGACATAAAAAGCAGACAAGAACATTACAAAAAGGAAAATTATAGCCTAAAGTATCTCATGAACACAGATGTGAAAATCCTAAACAAAAGATTAGAACAACAAATTTAGTGATGCATAAAATAAATAACATATCACCAATGAAATTTATAAATGCAATATAGAGTTAACAGTGAAAAATGAATTAATGTAATTCACCACACTAACGGAACAATGGGGAAAACTTTCATCTCATGACAAGATGAGAAAAGTCATTTCAGTAGATTCAGAAAAAGTATTTGATAAACAAAAATCAACAAACTTCCATAATTAAAACCCCAAACCAACCACCAGTACCACTGCTACGGTTTGAATGTTTGTCCTCTCCGAAACGTAATCTCCAATGTGGTAGTATTAAAAGGTTTGGCTTGTAAGAGGTGATTAATTCATTCATAGGTTAATGGATGAATGCATTAAAGGATTAATGAATTATCTCCAAAGTGGAACTGGTGGCTTTATATTAATAAAAGGAGGAAGAAGACCTGAGCTCATAGCTTAACCCTCTTGCCCTGTGAAGCCTTCCACCATATTATGAAGCAGCTCAAGGGCCTCACCAGAAATTGACCAGATTCCGTCTGCCTCTGGACCTTGGATTTTCCAGCCTTCAGACCTGTAACAAATAAATTTATTTTCTTTATAAATTATCCAGTCTTAGACATTTGGTTATAGAAAACAAACAAACAAACAAATAAATAAAAAAAAAAAGACAACCAACCACCAAATTCCTCTTAGCCTACTAGGAGTAAAAAGAAATTTTTGAAATTCAATTATGAGTACAAAAAAAAGAAAAAATGTAGAAGCATAAGATGATGAGAAACTTATAGACCAGGAATATGTAAAGATGCTCACAATTTTCACTGTGCTGGGGTTCCTCACTACTACAATTAGACAACAAAAAAAAATTAAAATTATGTAAGGATTTGGGAAAAAAATAAGGGTCTCAATATTTGTAAATGTTATTGTAAACATTTAAAATAAAAAATATGCTAGAGTTAAGCTATTAAAGTTAAATATAATTTAGCAGGCTTTTTGGGTGTCAAGTTAGTCTAAAAATGAAATTCATTTGCATATATTCAAATGACAAACAATTGGAAAGTTAATTTTATGATTACATATGTTTAAATTGACACTGAAAACAAAATACCTAGAAATAAATCTATGCAGGACCTATGTACAAAAAGAACATGCAGTATTGAAAGCAATTGCAAATATATAAATAACAGAAAGAATAGACTGTGTTTATGATCAGAAGATTTAACATTGGAAAGATATGTCTCCTCAAATTGACTTATATTTTCGATGGGTTTCCATGAAAAATAACCACAGCACTGTGTGTGTGTGTGTGTGTGTGTGTGTGTGTGTGTGTGTAAATTGAAAAGTTGATTCTAAAATTTCTATTGCAATGCAACAGGCCATGCCCTGTGGCTCACACCTGTAATCCTAGCACTCTGGGAGGCCGAAGCTGGAGGATCACTTGAGCTCAGGAATTCAAGACCAGCTGTAGCAAGAGTGAGACCCTGTCTCCACTAAAAATAGAAAAGAAAAAAAAATAGCCAGGTGTGGTGGTATGTACTATAGTCCCAGCTACTCAGGAGGCTGAGGCAGGAGGACCACTTGAGCCCAGGAGTTTGAGGTTGCTGTGAGCTAGGCTGATTCCACAGCACTCTAGCCCAGGAAACAGAGCAAGACTCTGTCTCAAAAAAAAAAAAAAAAAAAGGAAAAGAAATAATATTGAGGGGAAAACCAACTTTAAAAAAAGCTATAGCAAACCAAATTGTGTGGTGTTAATTTAAGGACAGATAAGTAAAGCCACTGATTAAAATAGGAAGATCAGAATTGGCCCCACATATTCCAACACTTGTTACATAGAACAACATTGATGAATTTCCACAAGCAATAAAGCCAACTAAAATAGACTACATTTGATATGGTTTAATTTAACTAAAGTCCAAAATCAGGTAATAATACATGGCAATTATGTCAGAGTAGAAATTTCTTCTGAGAGACAGGGATTGGTAATGATGAGATGCTGGTAGTGTTCAATTTTTAGTGCTATGTGGGCATTTAATGAATTTCTTTATTTTTTGATAATTCAGTGAGCAGTACACATGGTTTATATGCTTTTATGTTTGTATGATTTCCTTAAACAAAAATATTATTATAAAAAGGCAACTGGAGAATGTATTCATCTGTATATTAAAGTATATTTATATTTGATCATTTTGTATGGAAGTCTGCCACTTGTTAGCAGTGTTATCTCAGGGAAGTTATTAACTTTTTGCTCTTGAAGTTTCACCAAGTCTATAGTAGGGAACACCTGATCATTTTCTTATGAGAATGCAATGAATCAAAATACGGTGGGTCACCATCATCATCATCAGCAGCAGCATTTTTTAGTCTGTTTCATCAAATCATAATTTCATTGCTTATGGTGAAAAGAACTCTGTAGGATATCTTTATATCTATATTAAATGTCACTGGTATTGTTACTACAGTACCTGGCTTCACAAAATTTACTGTTTTGAGATTTTCTAAAATTTCTTGTCAATGTACTTTTCCATTAGAGATAAATGTATTATTTCAGATCTCTTCAGATAAATTGCAAATGTCAAGGCAGCCTCACCTTTGGTAGATCTTAAATAAATTAATTAGAAAAGGCACACAAACAAAGTGACTCCTTGGATATTAATTACTTAGTAATATTAGAAGACGCACACAAGATGAAAGTAAACGCTATGTGTGATAAAAACATGGTTTTAGAAAGGAAAGTTTCCAACCACATAGATATTTCTAAATACCTGTTTTTCAATTTGTACATGAGTTATCTAGTTTCAGAATTTTAATTTATTTCAACAAGTTGACAAGTTCAATATTTTGTTTACCATTGGAACAATGTTCATACAGTATAATTTCAGAATATAGGTTATTGCAGAACACAGAGAACGTTCAAAATTATGCCCTCAGGAAACTTCCCACAACTGATCAAGAATCATACAGCATCATTTGAAAGTAAACATGACTTATTTTCTTTGCTTTTTAAGTTGAAGGCCTAGCACGTATGATTGCATAAAAACACTTTATGAATTGATAAAAAAAATCGTGTTGTTTATGAAAACAGCATTCTAGAATTACAATGTCTTAACATTAAAACTAGTTCAGCCTGGTCCCGCCTCTGTCACTTTCTAAGGACATAAATATTCTCTCTGGGAATGAGCTGTCTCTGCTATAAAAGTCAGCCTAGATGACTCATATCTAAAGTAAACTCCAGTCATCACAAGGTGAACAGACATAGGGACATCAGATCCAAGAGCCCAGAGACACTTAGTGAGGGGAGGATGAAGTCTTGAAGTCTTAGTTTATTTTTAAATTTTAAATATCATTATGTTCCACAAGATATTTGAGTTCTTCAGATTGAGAAAGTAGCCCAAGGGAAACAAAGGACAAGCAGGAATCAAACATGATAAATACAGTATTGTTGGGATTTTAAGGAACCATTTCCAAACACCATTCTTATAGGCTGAATTGTGTTCCCCAGAATGTATATGCTGCACTCCCACCTTCCAGTAACTCCAAAAAGTGGCTATATTTGGAAATAGGATCTTTAAAGACGTAAAGGTAAAATGAGGTGATCTGAGTGGGCCCTAATCCATATGACTAGTATCCTTTTAAAAATAGGAAATTTGGATGCAGTTGAGAAGACCATCTACAATCCCTAAAAGCGGACTCAGAGGAAATCAGCCCTGTCAATATCTTGATTTTGGATATAGAGCCTCTGGGACTATGACTTTCTTATTGTTTAAGTCACCCAGCCCATGCTACTTTGTTACAACAGCTCTAGCAAACTAATACAAACATCATTCTTCCCTACTTACTTTCTGAAAAACTTTGACCTGTGAAACTTGAACCAATAGGAAGAAATTGATCATCAACAGGTTGATATTGGCCCTTCTGTCAGGTCGTAGCTGTCTATTCTTGGTTCTTGGTGTGCTCTTGGCAGAGAAATGACCAGACACACCAAAAGCAAGGCAAGAGTGAAAGTTTATTGAGAAGGACAAGACAGGTTTACAAAGCAAGAGCAAGATCTGTTTGCCACAAATGACAAACCAGACCCTCTGTTGTAACAAGAGGCTCTGCTAATGGTCTGGGGTCTTTGTTTTATAGTGTCTGGATTGGGCCCCTTCTCATGGTTCAGATATCACTACTGAATCACTTTGGTGGACAATTAATGACATGATAATTAGCCTTAGGTTACTCTAGGTCACTTTCCAGACCCTATTGTGCCTATGCTGCTTGGCTCTCTGGCTAGGGAATTCTCCACAATCTTTTGCAGTTGGTGCACTAAGCTCTGATTGACAGATTGGTAGGGCGTCCCCCCCTCCCCCAAGTGTGGCAATTGATCAGGGAGCCACCTTTTTCCCCAGGAGGGCTGGAGGTCCCTCACTGTCTACCTAACACTCTCACATTAACATTTTGCATAATGTCCTAATTTCCATTTCTCCTTTCAGTCCCAGGTTCTGAAACCCAGTTCTAGATTCACTTTGGGCTCTCTCTGGGCACCCAGAATTCACATTCCCTTGTTAGTATTTCCAATTTCACACTGTAGTGTCTATTTCTTCTGCTGCCTCTTATGGAACTGTTTATGCCTAAGAAACCTGCCTCCTAGGGGGTATGTTTCTTCTATGAAGTTAACCAATTCAGAACCAACTTTAGTTCATGTGGGTCTTTGCACTAGCCAGAAGACTCAGAGAATACCCTATTTGTGTTTTTCTTCTTGTCTGGAAATATTTTTTAAAAATGAGTTTTAACTGCTAATCTAGCTCTACTCACGTAGGCTTGGCGTTAACAAATTAAAACTAGAACTTTCCTGGTGCTCTGAAGTACACACAGAATTAAGCTGCCACATGATATAAAACCAGCAAAGAGTTTGACAATGTCTAAAAGAATTCTAAAGGAGTATGATGTTCTTTTGCCAAAAAATTTATTTTAACTTCATCTATCCCTGCTTAGGAAATGCTGGACTTGTGGTCTAAGCAGTAAAAGCATGCACGCTGAAGTTACCTGTACCGGCTAAAGGTACAGGCGTTAGTTTGTAAGGTCAGAAGTAATCTAGCCTTTTCAGAGGGTAGCCTTGACCCCTCTATGTCTTTTACTTGTTAAGCCCCCAGCCTTTGCTTATCAGACCTCGGTTGGGTTCTGCTGGTGGATAAGCCCCACCAGGTCTGTATTACAGAGCACTGCAGTGCCTTAAGTGGCCCCTAGTGAGCATTTTCTGAGGCCCGAATGATTGTCAAGCTTAGAGATGCCCAGGACTTCTCCTGAAAGCGCAGGCATCTTACTTTGCTTAAGTCCCTGTAGTCACCATTTAGCTAGATCGAGTATCTTTCTCAGAAATAAAAAGCCAAATGTTCACCTGTAAAAATATCACCTGAATAAATATAAGCCTCTCCCAAGGTTAAAACCCCCTGCCCACAAACTAAAATCCAAGGCCATATACCCTGTGCACAGGAGTAGCCTTAATCATTTCCCCCAAATTACCATTTTTGTTTTATGATTTAGAATATCTAACAAGTACACCAAAGTTTAAGGTCTCTGAAATTTGCTGCTCAAAACTGCAAATATCCAGGGAGGGATAGGACCTTGCATAACATAAACTATTCAGGAAATCAGTTAATAGTAGCTGCTCTCTGTGGATAAGAAGAGAGCTTATCCACACAAATTTGAGATAAGTAACTTCACCTTCCTAAGGCAGAATGAGTAAAATGGTGTTGAAAATCCAAATTGTACATTGAAAAGCTTCCAAATGGGTGTGAGAAAGAAATGTCTCTCCACCCCCACCCAACAAGTAATAAGAGATCTCCTCTTGGGGAAAACTGGTGATGAAATGACATTCAGGAACAGGTATGACAGCCTTCTGTCCTATAAGAGCAAGGGGTTAAGTATAAACAACACAGGCCTAAGAGGCTTAGGGCAATAGCCAGAAAAATCAAGTGACTTGGAAATAAGGTTTAAGGTTTCCAGACCAGGTATCAACAGACTTTCTTTTTCTCATGTCTGTTTTGAAAAGGTCAGTACCAACCTAAGTTGTGAAGATTAAGATATGGTCTAATTTGAATATCACTTTCAACCCTACAATTCCATTATTATCTTAAAGAAATGACAATCAAAACCAGTGCCATCCAAAAACAGCCACTTAATTTTAACTTACATTCAAAGGATGTTTCCTAAAGTTAGCGAAAACAAAATAAAATTGCAGCAATGGTTTGTTTGAGTTAAGTGACTATCTAATTACTTTATAGAAAATTACCTTTCTCCCTTAAAACAGCGTGAGCCTGCCAAATCCACTTCTGTTGTAGTGAGGAGCCTCATGCTATTTGGCTTCTGGGCTACATCTGCGTTTGTCTGCATCTGCTTTCATCCTCCTCAAACTCCTCTCAAAAGGAGCACAGAGAATCTGCAATTCATGTCAGGGCACCCAGCCAGATTAGAAGCTGCCAAATATCAACATCAGGTTTTGTGAGAAGAATTAAGTTACTTAAGCCTTCTCTGTAGCATAGCAATGGTGTTGTTGGATGAAAGGTTATGCAGTTTGAATTTCTATTTCCATCACACTGAGAAAAGATAATTTGGAAGTGAGAGTGTGAGGTTATGATGTGATTTGGACATTTTATGGTGACCTAACCTTTTCAAGTGCTATTCTAACTGTGTCTGGTTTTGTTGTTAGTGATTTTCTTTACTGTCTTTCTGTAGTTCTCACACTACAACTTGGAGTGTAAAATGTGAATAATTTCACATGTTACATTTTTTTAAAGTTTTGTGTTTCTATGGACATCTTCATTATCCAGTACAGCAAAGTAATGATACGTATGTGTGTTTCTTTATTGGCACTCTAGTTGTTTTCTTCCCAATAAGTCATTTTCAATTGATTTATGATAAGAGAAATTTAAAATTCAAGAATGTAAACAATAAGAAATCTCAAAGGCCAGATATTGAAGAGCAATGTCAGGTTGGCAGTCTGTTCTTGGTTCTTGTTGTGCTCTTGGCCAAAGAATGACCAGACACACCAACAGCAGAGCCAACACGAAACAAAGTTTATTAGGAAGAGCAAGATATGTTTACAGAGCAAGAGCAAGACACATTCATCACAGATCACTAACAGGCCCCCTATCATGAGAAGGGGTCCTGGTTATGGTCTGGGGTCCTGTTTTATATTGTCTGGATTGGGCCCCTCCTCCTGGTCCAGACATCACCATTGAACCACTTTGATGGACAGTTAATGACATAATAATTAGCCTTGGGCTACTCTAGGTCATTTTCCAGACCCTGTTGTGCCTGGGCTCTCTGGCCTACAAACTGGGGAATCCCTGCATTCTTTTACAGATTGGTAGAATGTTCCTCTCCTTTCCCCAGGTGTGGCATGTGCTCAGGGCAAGATCAAGGTGGAGCAGTACCAAGGCAGGCGGTCAGGTGGAGGTGCTCTTGGCCTTCTTCCCCAGGTGTGGCAATTACTTGAGGTAGCACCAAGGCAGGGTGCCCACTTTTGTCCCAAGGAAAGCCAGGGGTCCCTCCACCTAACAGGGGAATTTGAATAATATTTTTAATATTATTTTTCTCATCAGTAAATTTTTTTAAAAATCAGTATACTCTCATAAGTTTACTTTGTGGTTTAATAAATTAATATATGTAAAAATTAAGAATATATAGTTAGTGATGAATGACATTAGTTGCAATAATTATATTAATGCATACTTTGAATCCCTTATAGGATATAAGTAGTGCTAATAATAATAGGGGAGAAATATTTTAAATGACTTTAATATTTTTTAGTTTGAAAAAGTGTTTTTTTTTTAGGTAGATAGTGAGGGATTCCGAGTCTCCTGGGGACAAAAGCGGGGACTATTGCCTTAATGCAATTGCCCCAACTGGGAAGAAGGACAAGGGTGGGCCCCATGCCCTCATCTTGGTCCTGATCCACCCTAATCCTCTCCTGAGCAACTGCCATACCTGGGGAGGAAGGAATACCCTACAGATCTTCCAATCAGAACTTAGTGTGCCAGCTGCAAAAGAATACAGAGGACTGTCTGGCCCATGAGCCAAGCTGCACAGGTACCATAGAGTCTGAAAGTGACCTAGAACACCTTGGATGTGTAGTAATCAGGTCATGCAACTCCCAACTGTCCAGTCAAAGTGGTTCCATGGTGACCTCTGAACCACGAGGGAGGTCCCAATCTGGGCACTATAAAATAAAACTCAGATCATAACCAGGCCCTTTTTTATGCCCTTCCTTTTGCTCTCTGGTTAGCAGACTTCCTTATCTTAACTTAAAGCATTCCAAGCCTTTAGACAAAGCTTCATTTCTTTAACCAATCATAAATCAAATAATCTTTCAACCTACCTATAGCCTGTAAGCTCCCACTCTAAGATGTTCCGCCTTTTTTGGGCCAAACCAGTGTACACCTTCCATGTATTGATTTATGATTTCATGTGTAATTTCTGTCCCCCTAAAATGCCCAACACCCAGGCTGTGGACCTCTACTGGTCCACGGCCTGTTGGGAACCCGGACGCATAGCAGAACGTGAGTGGCGGGTGAGCAAGAGAAGTTTCATCTGTATTTATAGCCACTCCCCAAACTGGCATCACCACCTGAACTCCACCTCCTGTAAGATTAGTCACTGTTTCCCATCACCTCCAGATGGGACTGTCTAGTTGCAGAAAAACAAGCTCAGAGTTCCCACTGATTCTGCATTATGGTTAGTTGTATAATTATTAGGTTATTAAGTACGGAATGTCTGATTTCCTTAAGTACTGAGTTTGACAGTTGATATTTCTCTCTGACAATTCTTTTTTTTTTTTTTATTATAAAGGTACATCCTCAGTCTTTCAAGTGCATGTTTTGATGGTGAGTACCTGTGGTGCTTATTTTTCCATTCTTGGGATACTTCACTTAGTAGAATGGGTTCCAGCTCTATCCAGGAAAACACAAGAGGTGCTATGTCACCATTGTTTCTTATAGCTGAGTAGAACTCCATGGTATACATATATCACATTTTATTAATCCACTCATGTATTGATGGGCACTTGGGTTGTTTCCACATCTTTGCAATTGTGAATTGTGCTGCTATAAATATTTGAGTGCAGATGTCTTTTTTATAGAATGACTTTTGTTCTTTTGGGTAGATGCCCAGTAATGGGATTGCTGGATCAAATGGTAGGTCTACTTGTATCTCTTTAAGGTATCTCCATATTGCTTTCCACAGAGGTTGCACTAGTTTGCAGTCCCACCAGCAGTGTATGAGTGTTCTTATCTCTCCACATCCATGCCAACATTTATTGTTTTGGGACTTTTTGATAAAGGCCATTCTCACTGGAGTTAAGTGATATCTCATTGTGGTTTTGATTTGCATTTCCCTGATGATTAGAGATGTTGAGCATTTTTTCATATGCTTGTTGGCCATTGTTCTGTCTTCTTTTGAAAACCGTATGTTCATGTCCTTTGCCCACTTTTTGATAGGGTTGTTTAATTTTTTTCTTGCTGATTTTCCTGAGTTCTAAATAGATCCTAGTTATCAGCCCTTTATCAGATGTGTAACATGCAAAAATTTTCTCCCATTCTGTAGGTTGTCCATTTGCTTTCATGACAGTTTCTTTGGCTGTGCAGAAGCTTTTTAATTTGATCAGGTCCCATTTATTTATTTATTTTTATTGTTGCTGTGATTGCCTTTGGGGTCTTCTTCATAAATTCTTTGCCTAGGCCAATGTCTATAAGAGTTTTTACAACATTTTCTTCTAGAATTCTAATCGTTTCACACCTTAGGTTTAAGTCTGTTACCCACTGTGAGTTGATTTTTGTGAGAGGTGAAAGGTGTGGATCCTGTTTCAGTCTTCTACATGTGGCTATCCAGTTTTCTCAGCACCATTTATTGAATAAGGAATCTTTTCCCCAATGTATGTTTTTGTCTGCTTTGTCAAAGATTAGATGGCTATATGAGGATGGTTTTATATCTGGGTTCTCAGTTCTGTTCCACTCATCAATGTCTGCATTCTTGTGCCATTTTCACAAACACAATATTCATGCTTCTTACTTTTTAAATAAATTTTCTCATTTTGGGGGCATTATCACTACAGAAAACTCCCATAATTTATTTAGCTTTCTCTAAAACTATGTAACTGAGAGCTAAACTATTTCTTGCTAGTCAAATTATCAGTATTAATATATCTCATTGTTTTATTAGCCATAGCCCACAGATCCTACAGACCACAGAATTAGAAGATCTAAAACTACAGAATGTGTCTCTATCAAAATCTCAATGAAAATACAAAAGACAAAGATTTTTCAGCTAAAATATTGAGAACATTTCTCCATATTCTTTCTAAATCATTTCCATCCCACAAATTCCTAAGATAAAAGAGGCAGAAGGACAGGTTCATTATGTTATCTTGTAGAGGTCCCTTGTCTCAATTAATATTTAATAATGGGCAACTGCACCAATTGGTTCTGCATTGTGCTTTTAAAGAATCAAGTTTTTATATTTACATTTCAATGAAGCTGTAGACTAAAAGTGAGATGCACAAAATGACTGTTAATCTAAAGCAATTGCTTAGGGCAATTTAAATAATAAAGGAAATTAATTATGTAAATGTCCAGCTATTCTCAGACGTTCAGCCTTGATGAGCTTCCCCAGAGAACAGAGAAAGTTGTGCATCTTTTTATTTCTTCTTCAATACACTCTGAGAATGATATTCACTAGAGATAAACTACTCAATGAAACTGATAAATCTCTAATATGCAGTATCAATTTGTTGGAACATGTACTGTAGAGAAAAGAACACATGAATCTAACACATTTCTAAAAACAGCATAGGGTTCAAGGAATGTAGTACAATTTTAAAGAAAGAAGAATAGTTTATAACTTATAGTAGTAATAAGAAAGTACCTTTTTATAGCATCTACTCTAGCTGGAAGGGAATTTAGAGATAATTGAATATGTTATCTTCCCTTCAGATGGAGATGCTGATGTGGAGAAAAGGCTAAGCATCTTGCCTAAGGCCATATAACTGGTTAGCAATAGAACCTTCATCAGATCCAGGACATTTGACCTAGAGACCTGATCAGTTTTTGGTGTCATAACTGACTTTTTATTTTGGGTAATAAACTTTTATTTTTGTCTCAAATTGTAAAAATTCCGGTAAGAGCTTTCATTTTATGATTTGAGGAAACATTTTTTCTGATTCCTAGTTTTATATCATCCAGAAAAAGAAAATCCTTCCATGATTTGCCTACAAAATCCATGGGACCTTTTCTGTCTATGTTATATAGTGGCTGTTGGTTCACAAAGTACTTGCTTGAGTTTCTAAGACTCCTATAGTAATCCTTAGCATGACTTACACATTCTTGCATTTCTCTGAAAGAAGTAGAGAAGGCATGTAGGGAGCAATTTGGGGCAGACCTACACTTGAGAGTGACAGCTGCAGGAGATGAAGGAGGAGGAGGATGGAAGCAGTTTGTTTTTCCTTTTTGACATGAGAAAATTTGTTTATCTTCAGGAACTCAAATTCAGTTAAATATATATTGCACTTAGGTAAAAAGCACCTAGACTATTCTTAAATGAATCAGATGTGATCCCCGCTTTTAAGTTATGAACAATTAACTAAGGGTATCAGATTATCAAACAGAGAAAACATGAAGCAGAATGTTAACTGAGATCGCTCTGAAAAAACACTTAGAGAGTGCATGGCACATATTAGTGCTGAACAGATATTTTCAGACGTGAAAGTAAAATGTGGTAAGCACTATAATAATGCTTGTAGGCTAACACGAGGAAAGAGAGGCAGTTATGGCAGAACTTGAATAAATAGGTAGCATTTTAACTAATATATCTTGACAGAATGAATAAATGAAGGAAGCAGGGTGAGGAAAATTAAGGAAGCAGAAAAGAAATAGTAGCCACTTCAATTATCAAAGATGAAATGAAATTCTGAAAAGATCTATTCCTTCACATTGATCATAAACATTCATGTAAAGAATGTAGGTACGTCATCCCTTATCTAAAATGAACAATAAACTGGCCCATATTTTTTAGTCTGTTTGTTTTCATTTCCTGTGTAAATTGCTTTCCTTTCAGTAATTGTGCTTTTTTGATTATATAGACATAACTACATAATAATAGTCTTTTATACATACATGGTTTTTGCTTTCTTCCTCATACTTCTTGTTTTTATCACGTGTAGGTTAGCAATATTTGCATTGTTTCTATCTTGTTAGAGTAGTATGACCTGTACATTTCCGTGTTTGCTTGTAACAGCCTGCTGAATTATAGTAGGATTATTATAAGCAAGGAAAATCAACACCTTCTTACCAAAAGACAGATTGCCTTAAGTAGAGCAATAGGTATGAAAAATTTTTTAAAAATTAAAAACCCCAACCTAACAACAGATGTTGCTGTTTCTGCCAAATATTGCTCTGTCTCTAAGCCCCATGTAAGTTAATCTGCAGAATATAATTTTATATACAGTTTATATTGATAATTCCTCTCAGTGCAATGTAAATTCATGAAAACAGATCTAAATCATCAATCTAGTTTATGAATTAATGTCTGAATTAATGTCTTGAATTCAAAAGTTCTATGTGACTTTGTTATGTGAAAATGAAATAGTTGACAAAGCCCATACTCCTAGCACTTTGTGAGCCCAAGGTGGGAAGATTGCTTGAGCCCAGGAGTCTGAGGTTATAGGGAGCTGGAATGATGCCTCTGCACTCTAGTCCTGGCAACAGAGTGAGACCCTGTCTCTGAAAAAGAAGAAAGAAAAAAGTAGTTGACAAAGAGACTTGTTTTTCATTCTTAAGTTAAATTAACTGCAGCATTTTGTAGTGACTATATTGTTTTTCTTAAGTAGATTTAAGAGTTGACATTGAAGTGCCCCCTTTTATGGAAAAATTTTCCACAAATCCTACTTAAACCTGCCTTTCGCTTACAAACTTGTAAAAGTTACCCATTATATATAGCTATAGGTGTATATAGATATAGATTGATATCAAATGATATATAAATATATATTAAAAAATCCTTATACCTATATACATATATAGTCACGCACCACCTAACATTTTGGTCAGTGATGGACCACATGGATGACAGTGGTCCCATTAGGTTATAATGAAGCTAAAACATTTTCATTGCCTAGTGATGCCATCATAATGTCATAGCACAATTACTTTATTTTTTTTAAATTTAGTGTAGCCAAAGTGTATAGTGTTCATAAAGTCTACAGTTAGTGTAAGATAACGTCCTAGGTTTTCACATTCACTCACCACTTACTCACTGACTCACACAGAGAAGCTTTCAGTCCTGCAAGCTTCATTCATGCTAAGTGCCCTATACAAGTAACCCATTTTTTACCTTTTATACCATATTTTTACTGTGCATTTTCTATGTTTAAACAGGTTTAAACATATAAATACTTACTGTTGTTTGGTGACAGCTGTGTTACAGTTGCCCAGAGTATTCCGTATAGTAACATGCTGTTCAGGTTTGTAGGCTGGGACC